>NC_064440.1:11826369-12473036 GCF_023343835.1 Lagopus muta | reverse complement strand
CAAGCTAACTGTGACTGTTATTGTGTTTTGAATTTGGTTTCAGGTTCCAGCTGAGTCTTATACCTTTGATATAGAGTGTGAATTTGAAAAAGAAGAAAAAATAAAAAATAAAGAAAAAAAGGAAGAGGCAAAAGTGAGTTATAATGTGTAGAAACCCTTTGTGTTTGATTTGAGGTGTTTTTCCAGCCTGGTCTTCAGAATAAGTCTTTTATTCTTAAATTAAATCTTTTTAACCCCACAGCGACCGTTACAATTATGCTCCTCATTTCATGAGTAGGGATTGAAGGGTGAAGGTTTAGGAGAGTTCAGCTGTTCTCTAACAACACATTGAAGATCTTTACTCTCAGAGTACTACACGGCAAGCTTTACCTTTGGTTCACCATGCCCTACTATCTGTTGTCACTACCAGGAAATAGAGGAAGGAAGGGGAAGTCCAACTTAATTTAGATATCCAAGTGTGATTGTGGGATATAAAGTAGTTTTAAACTGCTTTCTTGAAGTGACACGATTTGCTCGCTGTCCCTACTTTGCCTAAGTCTTTAATTGAAAAAGTCTATCTTAGAGCCAGCACAATGATTATTTCCTTCATATCACTCTCTGAAGATGAAGTATCCTTTGAATCCATTCCTTCTTGCAGTTACTCTGTGATGATAAGATATCACTGTACCTTTAAAGTAAAAGCAAAGCATTAAAAAACAGTTGCATGTTTGGCATTGATGAGTTAACCTGGATTTTTGTATCTCAAGCTATTCAGATGCAGGAGATCACAGCATATTGCTTCTTCTTACACGGCTCTTTCGAAAGGTTAATCATCAAACTTTAGTTTGGGACTATATAATGTACTTCCCAACTCCGTAAGTATTACCATAAATGTGGTAGGTGATAAAAAGAGATGTTTTTCATATTTTGAAAGGTTGAGCTCATGTAATTATTCATGATTGAGTAAATAATTTTTTTATTCCAAGGTACTAACAGCACTATAAATGCTCACTTTAAAGCTTCTGGATCTCATCTAACATCCATTAAAGTTGATGGAAAGGTATATCTTAAGTTCCATGTTCTGCGGATTATATTCTTTACCTTAGGTGACTGTAATTCACCTTCCCTCGGTCATTTGGGACGCTATTTTCAAAACAGCCTCAAAAGAATGAAGTATGAAAGCAGATAGTGTTTAGTCAAACATATCTATCCCCTCCCCCCACCCCAC
Organism: Lagopus muta; assembly: GCF_023343835.1. NCBI lineage: Eukaryota > Metazoa > Chordata > Aves > Galliformes > Phasianidae > Lagopus > Lagopus muta. The sequence continues at coordinate 12,471,829 of NC_064440.1, read as the reverse complement.
CAGTAACTTAGTGGAAGAATTTTGGAAATTACTTCGCACATTGCCCCGTTTGCCACATCTATTAAGGAATTACAGAACAGATCTTTTCTTTACAAAATCCTCATGAATTTTCTGACAGTAAACTGCTATTGAAGAAGTAGATAAAGAGGTTCCTACTTGTTTTCTTTTTTCTCTAACATTATGTACATATTTGTGTCTTCTGAGTTCAAGAAGTCAGCAGGATAAAGCCACTTTCCGAGTTTCACCTCATATTGACTGCAACACACAGAATAATAAGATGAGGAGCACTGACACTGACAATACCCTACAGTCTTTACTTAGAAAGATTGTGAATTTTCTATAATTGAGCATTTTGAAGAAGAGTTCAGAGATATTCACCAGATATTCTGGATATTCACCAGAAAGGAGGCCACTTTTATTGGGGTCACACAGAGAAGAGAGCAAGCTGAGGTCCCCTTCTAAAGGGGGTTATTTCTGGAATTCATTCCAAAAGTAGATTGAGGCAAAATAACAAGAGTTCTATAACCCAAGACCATTCTGATGTTCAAGTCGATGTTATTCTTGCTGGTACGATTTCCAGCATTTATTTTTCCAGAATTATTTGCTGCCAGCTATTCCTTTGGAATAATATTGCAAGGAGTTATTCCACGGACCATAACTAATGACATTGAACATCAGTCACTATACATGATATCTGCTCCACTGCATCACAAAGGATACAGGGAGGAACCCAGCAGAGAAAGTCCCTGCTACCCATTAGAAAGTTCTTTCAGTAGGCTTTGCTTTAGTCTTGCTGTACATCTCTGAAGATACAGAGAGCAATAATGCGTGGGCACCCAGAGAGCTGCCAGTTTCCCATGTCATGCAGATGGGTAGAAGTGGGGTCTAGATGAGCAGTTCTTCCTTCTGCTCAGGTTGTGTCCAGAATAGTAAAGTCAACACAAACATAGGACTTAGTTATGCTAGGGAAGACCTCCTGCAGGTGAGTTCCTTGAAAGAAAAGTGAACTTTAGCTCAGTCATTTCTTTGCGTTAGGGGTTGCACATCCCTGCCCAGTCCCTTGTTTGTGCCGTCCTGTACAGTGCCCTAGATAACGTGTGAAATCAATCGTGTATATACATGTCTGCATACATATAGTCTGTATATGTACCTATCTATAAAAATATGCATTTGTTTATTTGTGTGTGTGTTTGTGTTCACACTGTATAGCACGTGAAGCCACAGTAAAGAAATTTCTAAGCCAAGCAAATAGTAAATAAAGATGATGTTAGTTTTGGACAGTGCTTTTCTGGCAGGAAAAGTCCTATATATCATTCTGCCACTGGCTTGTGGTCTTAAGTTGGCAGCATCTCTGAATAAGTCCGCTGCAGAATATTGTCTCCCAGAGATAAAAGTTGAGTGCCTATTTCTGTAAAGGAATTTTGTCTCTCTGAGAACAGATTCAGGACACAGCTGCATTTAAGTGAACCTTGTTATAGCATTTCTTAGATCATACCAGAGACTTATGACCTTCATAAAGCTGAGAAGGACAAACATTGCTGCTTTAAAAGCTTTTAGGAACTGATCATTTTTCATGCCCACTTGTCTGTGGCAGTTATAGTAAATTTGCTATTCTCTGCTTGGCTCCAAGATAAACTTTCCCTTCTTACAGAACCAAACAAAAATTCTGTAGTAATATATGATTCTGGCTTCAAATGCAGCTGTAGTTCTTTGGTTCATTTCCAGTTAATTTAGTAATAGTGACTTCACAAAGGTGATTCCTCTCCCTTTAAAAGAGGGCATCAGGAGATTCATAGAAAGGAATTTGGTTTTATTCTACAACTATTTTAGATCCTGATGTCCCTAGAAACAAAAATATATATACATATATTCATTTGCACTAGGAAGTTCTCTTACCATCCAGGGTCTCTTTTGCTATATGTGTATTAACTAAGAAACAGGTCCTCGCCCAAAGATCTTGAAATCTCAGACAGCATGATTGCTATTGTTTTTACAACAATTACGTTACAATGATAATATTAATTAATTAATAATAATATTAATTATTATTACTACTCTCATACGAAGTAGCATAGTGCTCCCCAACTTTGGGATGTATTAAGCCCAATGTGAATAAACAAAAAAACCTTACTACCCGGTATTACTGCATGTTTTTGAAGTTGGATGAGGTGAGACCTTCCTGCGAGCCCAGGGACAGTGACTGTATTTACTTCTGTGTTACCGCTTCCTCAGCGTGGAGAAGAGCTCCTTTTTTTTTTTTTTTTTTAAATTATTTTTTTAAACAAACAGTGGAGAAGATGTGTGTTCTGTACTTCAGTAATGATGATTCACAATGTGATAACAAATATTAATGTTCTTTAGGACATCTGGAAAATACTGACTGGAAAATTAAGATGAGATTAATGTTCCTCCTGATGTTTATATCTTTTTCATGCTTCATCATCAGGCCCACTGTACCATGAGATCAACAAGATTAGATATCTCTGTAACCTAAGCTAAGAACAACTGGCCTGCAAGATTAAGGTAACAAATTAAATGTCCAATGGGGTGTCTTTGTTTTAAATTAATGAGGTATGAATTCATGATGCATAGATATTTTGAATTCTTCTCAGCTGAATTATAATTCATAAAAACTACTAATACACATTTTGTTGCTGATTGTTCATGGTTCAAGTGATAATGAATAACATTAGTCAATGAAAAAGGCAGGAGGAGGAATTTAGAAGAACTTGCAGTAAATAAAATGTTATGTATAATATACGCACATATTATATAGATTTAAAATAGAATGCTTCCAAAATGTGTGTGTAAAAAGAAATAACACTGTTCATATTCCTAGAAAAATATCATGCTTAGAATGTAATTCCTTATGACACTAGGGAAAGTTGTAATGACTGAACTTGTGGATCATATGCAACAGGCTCCCTTACATTGCAGAAAATGAATATGAATAGGCTGAGAAAACACCTACTAGTCATGATATAATTATATTTTGTCCTGAAGACTAGATCACTTTTCAGCATCTGGCTATTGCTGTATGAATCACAGAATCACAGAATTGTAGGGGTTGGAAGGGACCTCCAGAGATCATCGAGTCCAACCCCCATGATGCCACTTCTTTTTAACTTTTTAAACTGAGTATCAGCACACAACTGGCACAGCTTTGGAAGGACAACTTCCTTCTTTTGTGATCTGTATTCTTATTAAAAAAAAAAAAAAAAAAGTCTACCTAAAGAAAAAGATGCTCTTCTATCTGGCACAGAGCAAAAGTCATTGCACAATGTACCCAGGTGACAAAGAAGAACATAGAAGTTTAAGAGAGTGTACTGTGGGCATGAAATAAAATTTTAATGTGATCCTTGATTTGTCTGTGGTTGGCAGAAAAGAAACAAAGAACTGCCAAACAACCAGATATTGTGTTTAGATGTTTTACAGAAAGGAAGATTTACTATGATAATGGGAAATCAATGAAGTACATTTCTTCTTTCTGACAATTACTAAATGTTTATTGCTTAAAATTTTTGAATTATGCAAGCATGTAAAAGTAATTAATGCATTTTCTTTACGGCAGTTTCATGCAATAATACTGCAGGGCTTTCAGAATTACATAAAAAAGAAACTGTTTGTGAAGGACACCAATAAATAGATGCAATCTAAAATAAATGTTGAGTAATTCAATCATCAGAATGTATGAACAGAGCGAGCTCCAAAGTGAAACACGGTGACCAAAGAAATTAGTGGAACCAAGTTGCTTAGCAGAGATAAATGGGGGTCTAATTGGTTTTATACATCTCAATTGAGGTACTCATTCATGTGCAAAAAACTCACAACATTAAAAATAATTTGATTTAGAAATTGTTTTCATGGAAAGCATTTGGTATGAAGTTTCTGTATCAGTGTAATAGAGTGACAGCAGAGGAGAAGATATTTCCAATTAAACACTTGAAAGCTCCATATCAGTAAATTAGTTGGTAGGCAATAGGGTTCATATGAACTGTAGCTGAGATTGGGAAAATATGTACTCCTCAGGAAAGTCAGACAATTGAATAATATAAACATACTCTGCAAATTCTAATAGGTCAGCAGTTATCTTTGTAGTTAAATGGAAATTACGCTTTTTACTGTTCAGCTGCTCTCTTCTACTGGTGGATGTCAAAGGAATCAAACGTTTGGTGCCCATATGATTGAGAGAAGCAATAGAATATCTTACATCCCTTTTTTAACCACATCCTTAGTATTATTTTCAATAATCAAAATTAGTCTGTGGTGCCATTACCCAAAATATTCCAACCTCACACAGGTAAATTAGCTATTACGTTGATTATCCAGTATCATACCCCGTGTTTTTTTCCTGTTTCCTTCATACCCAATTCTTGTGTACCAGAGATTTTTCCCCAAATAAAGAGAATGAGGATCTTTATGAACAAAAAGACTTTTGTTCACTGGTTCCCCTTCCAGTAAATATCTTCCCATAAGGGGCTCACTAGCTGGAGATGACATTTAGGCATGCTTCATGCTGTGGCACGAGTTCAGTCATTTTGTGTTTTGCAGACTGGCTATCATACTGTGGCTCTGTAACCCTCTGCTGGACTAAACCTGAAGTTTGCTGTACATGGCTTGTGTCGACATCAGAAGACAAAGAAGAAAGCAAGCCACTGCTTCTGCTGACAGCACAGGAAAGGTAAGAAGGGAATATGAGTCAAATGGGAAAGACGGCAGAGAGCAAAACACCAGGAAAAACTTCTCAGCCCTTAGCACAAAAGTGGCAACTGTACTGCTTTTTCTATCAGATAGTTGTTCATGGAAGGTTTACTGACTTTGCTCGAGCCTGTTTTTGTAAGCAGTGATTTTTTTATTTTATTTTATTTTTTTAATGTTCCCTGATAGTCAGCAAAGCTCAGAAACTATGACAAAGCCTGGATGTTGAGATGCCTGAACTTTCATTGATGTTTCCTATCCATTATCTTTGTCAAGTTTCTTCTACTCCCTGAGACTTTCTGGGCTTCAGATCACTAGAACGATCACTAGAAAACCTGCTAATCTGACTACAGAAATAAATAACTCAATACCTCAGAAAGAAATAACTCAATACCCTGAATTATTCTAAGTGCGCCACTTCTAAATTCCAGCAACAAGGGGCTGTGATCTCCTGCTAAGGAGTCTGTTCCCTTTGCTTGAATTAACAATTCAATTAGCAATTTTTCCACTTGCATTTCACACAGGTTCATTTTCCAGCAGCTCAAAAGTAGATACTTAGCTGCTTTTACAACTTGAGGAGCTTTGTAATTGGAGCACTAAGTTATTATGTGCACAAAAAGCCCTCAGTCCAACTGCTGCTCACCCCCAGCATCTGTCAGATTTTAGGGTTTCTGGTAACTCTTTCCTTTCTTTTTCTATTGGAAACAGAGTTGCAGAAAACTGAAAATTTCTGAACAAAAATTGGGAAAAAAAGCACATTGTCTTATTTCTTGGCCTAACTTGGTGCTTCTGGGAGATATTCTGTGTATTTTTCTGATATTTTCTGTAGTCACGTTGAATTGAGATGTTTTCGTCTTCTGTGTCAAATCAATTAGTTTTAGATGTATTCAATACAATCTGAGTTACTCTGACCTGCAATAATTTTTTATAGGAGCTGAACTTAATGTTAAACACGATGTTTTCTGGAGTTAAACAGAATGTTCTATCTAGAAAAGCATTAAGCAAAATAAGAGTTGGAGACATAGTCTATTGAGTTGGACACATTCCTTTTTCAAATTCTCTTAGAATACAGTATAGTGTTAATAGCCTGTTTCTAAATCTATATATATATATATGTAGATAAATAGATAAAGTATCTGTGGCTGTGTGCATAGATATAGCATTCTCTGAAGCTGGCTAAGGAATAATGAGATCATGTCTTCAGAAACTGTGTCTTGCTTTAAAAGGTTTCAAGCTTTTGAAATAAGTCTTCCATTTATAAAACATAAAGCCATTGACTTTGGCATATTTCATATCAAATAATTTATAATCTTTCTTGAGGGCATATGTTAATTTTCTGACAGGGACTAGAGCCCAGCTTCTTAGAGGTATTTTGCTCTCTAATTCCCAGTGAAACCAGTGAGAATTAAGGAACTAAATTGGCATTAGGCTTTTAAATAATTTTGAGAGTCTGAATGTCATCTATTAACTGCAGTGACATTTATAGCAATTAAGAAAAATAATATTCAAATTATAAAGTAATTTTTGTCATCAACAAGAATCTTATCTCTGGCAGTACAGCTAAGGAAGTACCCTAATTCTGGGAACATTTAGCTATGGTTTGAGATTGCAATATACAAGAGGCAATTGAACTGAGCTCTATAGTCAACATCACAAAAAAGGTCATTCACTATAGTAATTGGACAGATCAATATGATGGGAGAAGATGTTCCACCAGTGGTGTAACGATGGAAGAATCGGCGCAGTAGAAAGGTCCTATAAAGGAAGGGAAGGAGATTGCTAACCTGTATCAGAAGATTGTAGGTCTGTAGGAGGAAGGTCTACCAGGGAGGGATCTCCAGAAAGAGATCCTTCCTCAGTGACAGTCAGTCCTTAAATGGGTCTAAGAGAGGTGCAGCCAGTCTCCACCCCTTCTAGTCACACAGCTGAATTGCCTTCACCTGTGCTCCCAGGGCTGACTGGGTCCTTTCCCCAGCTGCTCAACTAGTGGTTCAGGCCATGACTCAATAGTTCCCATACAGCCATTAAAAAAAGAAACAAGTATTTCAGTAGCTGTGTACTGGCTCCTGTAGGACTCACTGAACATCCTTAAGTGCTGCCTGGTCATAGATCTTTCCTCAGTGTGAATGTAGATGGTGAGATGAGGCTGCTAGTCCTAGTTCCATTATAAGGCACCTGCTGGTCCTGTCTTCCTACGTGTAGGAATACTATACTCTGTTTTACTTTTATTATTGTTTGTGTGCCCCTATGAATATTTACTAAGTGCTATTGGGTGGTTTTATTTCTACTGCTGCAGAGATGGCTGCGTTCATGTTAGCAGTGTTTGAAATAACTCCTGCACAATATTTGTATTCATAAAATTCTCATGGGCACTTGGGATGAAGGTTATGATTGTGTTGTACATGGATGCTAGCATTCTCCCCCTGCCCAGTTGACAAAGGTGAATGAATTATGTTCTCTGGTGTAAGTATATGTATACACATGCAGGTATATATATACAGCTTTTGAAAGTACTGCTTTTTAAAAGGATGTAGTAAAAGTTTTTTCATTTCTAGTAACTTGGTACAGTACAGCAGTTCCGTGCATTTATTTTCTGGGGATTTTTCTGGTCTTGTTTTTTAATCCAGCATTTATTCTTTAATTAGCTACCGCTAATTAAAAAAAATAAAGAGTAAAATCCAGAGTGTTGTAAGAACTAGTGATAGTCTATGGATTAAATGAGTAAGGACAAATAGAAGTTAAGCTCATTAAGGCTTACGGGGGTTAATGGGCAGGAACATTAGTCAAGCATTGCTGGGAATTGTAAGGGGACTTCATAGCCATAGACCTGGTACAGAGGCAGGATCTGACAAAATGTGTAAACAAAATATCACGAGTGAGGGCAAGAATTTACAGACTTCACCTGCTCCATATTTGCGTGTAGGGAATGGCCAGCATGGCATTAAAAACTGTGGTATGCATTCCTGTCCTAATCACAGAATCATTTGATTTGGAAGGGAGCATTGAAGGTCATCTGGTCCAGCTCCCTGCCATGAACAGGGACCTACAGCTCAATCAGAGTGCTTGGGGCCTCGTCCAGCCTGGCTCTGAGATAAGATGTAAGTGAATGATGTTCTGTGCGGTGCAATGACTGAGAGCTGTGAACCCTGGAAAGAAAACATGGAGGCCAAGTACACCCCAGCCAGCAGTGCAGCTAACCACAACCATTTTAACTGATGGAAAAGTCATGGGACTGACACCAAGCAGCCCATTAAGCCATGGTTTTTTGGGAGAGCTCTGTTGTCAATAGGAATTGCTGCAATATACTGAACTGTGGCTGCTTTAGGGTTGTTACAGGTGCAGGTGCATTGCACAAGAGACATGGCCGCTCTTAGGCTTGCAGCTTGTTTAGAGGCCAGAAAGCTTGTGGTGTTGTTGAGCCTGTGCTCCTTACACACTGTGATATAGCATGCCCAAAGAGCTCTTTGACTGTCCCAAATGTCAACTGCAGTATTCCCTGTTATTAGAAACAGTTAGATGGATTGGGTTCAGCTGTACAGCTACTGGCTTTGAGGTGCCTAAGAGCATTTGTATTCTGCAGAATTTTTGTAAGGCAGCAAAAGATGCTTGCATGGAGAGGAGATAGGAAACAAATGCCAATACAATTCTGCCAAATTCACATGTTAAATTTTAATATGTTCTCCATGTTATGCGTGGCCTCTGCTGAAGTCATTTGAGAGTGGCATTCTCTGTGAGGAGAATTTGGTGGTTTTAAGAGCATAAGAAGGAGTATGGTTGTAGGACATAAGAGGACAGGCTTGCTTTGCATACAACTGCTGCATTACTGGTATTGAAGACAGACTATCAGATCTCAGAGGAACCCAGAGACATTTACCTCAGGTGTTGACCATTCTTTAAGCATATTTGACCACTTCCTGGTACAATTTTTGCTGGGACTATAACGTATTGATTACTCTAGGTGAAGCGTGCCTTAGTAATCAGCTGAGAAAGAACACTCATTCCTGATGACTTACAAAGGTCCCTGCTTATCTCTTGTATTTTTTTCAAATGAAGTCTATGAAGCTCAACAGTTTCATTCTGTCTTCCTTCAGACACTTACAAAATCACTAGCTTTTAAAATTAAAATCTTACCTGACCTTTGGTGCACAAATGTGTAGTCTGTCTACGCTGGCCATAACAATTTCTATGCTCTACATATCCATAGGGGGGAAAGCATTAACAATTGTAATAATAATAACAATAATGAAGTATGCTCAGAGTTCTCAGCAAAATGACTTTGAAATTGCTCTTTACTTCCTCTAACGTCCGGGATTTTAAGATTAGCCAGTAAACAGGAGAAGAAAATTAACCTTTACCCAACTCTTCTATGACTATCTCACTAACCTCTGACATGAAGGAAAATGCAACTGGACAAAGAGGTAGATTTTTGATACTAAAAGTTTGTTTTTATTATAGCTATTATATGAGGAGGGAACCAGGATATAAGGATTGCTGTGACAATTAGTTTTATTTGGGTCTTAGATCAGAGAACAGGCAATTTGAGTAGTACACCCACATTATGAAAGCCTCCTTTGAAATAGGAATTTGTTGTATTGTACTGCAATATAAGATTAGGATCTCTGTAATCATCACTGACTCTCACAATGTAAAGCCAATCTGCTAACCCAAAAAATATATATCAAGTCTGTTCAGCCACTGAATGCTTTGCGAAGACCAAGCCAAAAGCCATAAAGTCTAATTATCACCCTCTGATAAGCCTGGGCAACTGTGCAACCTGTCTGAAGTAGAAAGTTTGTTAGCCACAGGCCAACATTGCTCTTTCTACAGAGGCTCCGATGAAAGGAAGCAATTTCATTAATTTCAAGAAGCAACAGCTGAAGTGCCACATATTTTCAAGAGCTGTAATTTCTCACAAGTGACAAAGCATGTAGGACCACGATAGAAGTCTATTGCTAAAGGTTCAGCGGTGACTTGCTCTGGAATCTTTCCCCTCAATGAGGAGATTGGTTCCTGAATCCATTATTTAGGACACTTCTCTTTGTGATTTATTCTTTTCATTCATGGGAAATGGCATCGATTTGTTGTTTAGAAGGACTATTACTGATACCAAACCATCTTCTGAGACCCGTGCGGACCGTTGTACAGTTAATTGACTTCTTGGGCAGAGGAAGATTTCTGCACCAAAATCTCGCCGAAGTTCGGACATTTATACCAAATAATTTAGTGGCAGTCACTACTGAATTTTATTTCAAATCCCAGTTTCTTTAAAATGGTTTGAAAACCACTCCATTCTTTAATAAGGATTTAACTTGCTGTTTGGGAATATACAAAGGTATACTTCAATCCATATTGTGCAGACAGTGCTTGCAGAGACTTTGACTGTTGAGCAAAAGCTTATGCCTTTCTATATTAACCTATTTTCCAAATCTATTATGACTGAGAGGAGATGAAAGTCTGTGGTCCTCTCAGGTAATCTTATCACTGTGGGAAGCGTGGGCATTTGAAACCCATTGAATGTTGCTCACCTACTAAGGGCTATTAGCAATTTGTAATGGCAGTCAACACTACGTATGTGCTCTGCACACTTCAGAAATAAGTAAAAAATGATTTCTGCCAGGAAGCAGTCTCTCACATTTTAGGAATGTGCTATCGTAATGATTTCTGAGAGAATGAGGCTCTGTATACTTGTTTTTGCCACTTCAGGGTAGGGAAGTCCCAGGGGAGAGAAACAGTACCTTCAAGGATTTTTTTTCCAGAATTGAGACTATTCAAAGGTGCCTTGAATATGCCTTTTACATTATGCATTTCTTAGTAAGCATTTATCCTTATCTTAGCCAAAAATTTGGCAAACGTAGCTAAAATTCAATGAAGTTTTGAGAGAAAAGAAACAAAAAGTGCTTTCATAAAACTGTTTCTAAAAAGGATGGGAGGGAAGATAATCAGGAAAGAAAATAAAAAGTAAATGGCTTTTAGTAATTAGTTTTGCTGATGGAAATGATAGCACCGGTCAGCCAGCAAAGATATTTTGCTTCACTGGGGTGAGAGAAATTCAGCATTTAGGGAGGTTTTGTAGAAAAACAGTCTTGCAGGCTCTGGGGCTTTATTTATATGATCAAGGAGGTCTTGATTTACTGAATACACAGGTCATGTTTCATGACTTTCCTTCCACGTGCAAAGAAATTGAAGCAGACTGTTTCAGAATCAGAAAAAAGAGCGGAGTTTGGTTTTACATGGATTAGGATGTCCTGATTAAATTATCTGAGCTCATCTAATGATAACCTGACTGAAGCTTTTCCTGGAGATAGTTCTAGCAGCAGCCTTGAATCAGTGGAAGAGGGGAGGAGGGGAGGAAGGACCCCTCTTACTTTTTTTGTGGTTGGCTTGGCTGTATAGTTGAAACTCATAGGAACGTTAAAAAATAAATGTAAAAACTCACCCTGATTGGTGAATGCCATCGCTGTTATCTGGTGACTGCAGAAGCTTCAGAGGTGAGTAAGAATGACACTAACGGACACACAGTCTAAACCTTTGTGTACGTCTGGTGTGTTTACGTGGCCGGGTGCAGGTTGAATCCCTTTCCCTACATGCAGCGCTAAAGCAGTGCATCTCTTCCCTCCCCCATAACCGTGGAACTTTTGGCATGTCTCTCACACCCTCATCTTTTCCTTATTTAGGGTTTGATTCAAAATAAAGGTTGATCGTACACATACAAGCAGTTCTTGGGTAAAATACCAGTAGATGGCGCTTGAGAATATGCAGTGCTGTTCCCGGCTTTTGTAGCGGATAAATGCTGCTCTTTTGTGCTGTGATTGTATAATGTGGGTAGAACTTTTCCTATCACCAGCACCAGGGGCCCCTTCTCAGGAGTCTCCTGCCTGCTGTGCAGAGCTGTGCCAAGCTTGGAGTTGGTTGCACCAGGAGCCGTCCTGTTAGGGACGTTGGTTTTGCATACAGATATTCTGTTTTCTTCTGAATGCTAAAGGCCACCTTTAGGCTAGTATGAAGGGGCAAGTTCCTTTCCCCTGGGAAAATTTGACATTTTATTGTACCCTTCCAATACAGAGATGCTGTTATGCCTCTTGAATGACAGGCTCTGTGGCTCTGAAAGCGTAGAGGAAGGTTTACCTGGGAAATAAGACCTTACCTGAAGTTCCCCCTCCTTATAGTTCTGCTTCTTCCTCTCTTGCTTAAGTCATTCCCATTAGCCTCTGCAGCAAAACACTGCACACAGAATGCAACATGAGCAGAAGGAGGTCTTGAGAGAGTGATGACAGCAGAAGAGCATTAAATTAAGAACTATTGATGCTGGTGGAAATCAATGCTGAAGGAGCGGCACCTTGCCTGCATGCATCGTGCTGCCATTTGAAGAGATCACAGCCATCGCATAGTGAAATATTCCAGTGTATCACAGTGGCTGCCAGGAGATCCCATTGAAGGAAAAGGCAGCGTTCCACTTTGCCTCTCCAGATACCTTTTATTAAGGGCAAGGCAAAAAAACACTGCTGCTCCTATTGACCCAGTCTCCACACTTTCTTCAAAGCTTTGTACAGCAATGCTGAAAGGCTTTCAAGGTACCTTACAAAGATTTTTTTCATGCTGCTTTTGCACTACATAAGTCTCGTAAGTTACATGTTCCACAGCCTGTTACTCCTTTCTACAACAAAGGCTGGGCTGGAGAGATTTATTGTGGCTGAAAAACAAAAAAAAGGAGAGATAAATATCAGGTGTGCTTGTTTATGAATATGGAATTTATGCATTTTTTCGTAGATATGACTTACTGTTTTTCCAGCAGCTCTACCACAAGGGACCTCAGGGCTGTAGATGGAGGCAAACAGCATGCCTTAACGTGTGAGAGAAATCCTGCTAGCACTGTGCCAGAGTAATTGGCAAAATTATGCATTTGTGCCCCTTGGAAAGCCCAGCATTGCAAAGCACCTTTTCATCCCAAATGAACACCTGAATAACATTTTTGATAATTTATCCTGAAGCAAATGCACAGTGTTGAGAAGGTCAAACCCTTTTTGTTTACTTTCACATAGTTGTAAACAATTTCACCTTTACTTTTTTGCCACATAATACAATACATTTGAGCACCTTTTTTTAGCCTTATAAATATCACCTACTTTATACTGTGTAGAAGATTTTGAATAATTTACTCATGGAAGTGTTTACAAAATCTTCACATTGCTGTACATTTCCACAAATTGTATATATGCAAATAATTCAACATTTTTTTCCATTAGGAACTCTCTCCAGAATTCTCATTATTGCCTAAATTTGCATTTGTTTTCTACAAACCTTTTCCAGGAAGGCCATGTTAGAAATTCATGAAACCTTGCATCCAGACTTGGTGACCCAAATTTATATTCCCATTTTGCGATCATAGAATCATCAAATCTTTTGAATTGGAAAGGATTCTTAAAGGTCATCTGGTCCAACTCCTCTTCAGTGAAAAGGGACAATAACGCCTTATTGTTTCAAGCACAGTTCTGCCAGTGAGAATTTTTCTGTGAACGAAGCTCGCACACAGACCCTTAATCATAAAGGATCCAATCGTATTCTCCTTGAAACCAGGTAAATATTCCTACTTGCTCCAGCCTGTGTTGGATTGAGGGCTTATCTTGCCCGACTCTCAAAGTGAGTCAGCTCAGAACAGATTGCAGGACTTGTGCTACAGATTCACCTCTTCCTAAATTCATATAATTTATATCCTGAAGAGAGATTAAGTAATCTAATTTGACCTCCTACAATAAGCCCTAAAACATTGTGTAAGATTGCAGAGAGGTGAATAGATAGATGGAGAGATAGGGCCTGGATAGAGGCAAAGATTGAGACCTTATTTAGGTCTGATTGAGCCTTGAGCATAGGTTGAATAGGTAAAAAAACAAAACAAACAAAAAAACCTAAAAAATTAACTGCAGAATTCAGCAAACAGCGAGAATTGAATGCATCTCTGGAGGATGATGGTAGGAATACACGGGTGTTAACGATGCAAGGAAGCTCTCAGCCTTCAAAGGACACCTGGCTACCATTCCACAAAGACTGAAAACTGCATAAAAGCTGAAAAAGCAACAACTTTAAAAAACAAAAACAAAACAAACAAAAAACAAACCAACCCCAAATCTATGGCTGAGCTAAGAAATGGTAAGGGGGAAATTCCTGCTGAGACACGGGTAATGGTTCAGGAGGTAATAGAGTAACTGTAATGTGGCCGAAGAGTCACTGACTCTGCTGCTGGTGCAGAACAAAGACCTTCACTGCATGTGCTTACAACCTTTTATACCTGTGCAACAACCCCTTGGTCACAGGTACCTACCAGACACCTCGTGCATGTTTACAACTGGCACAAGTAGCTACCAAGCTTGTCTATTCATTTGCAAGGTAATGACTTTCTTTGTCCCACACTGTAATCCCAGGAAAGCTGTGTATTAATAACAAGGGATACTGGTTCTAGGATAAATGCCCTAGCTGGGTTGCCAAAGTGTGTCACTATCTATAATTTGGAGAAAAATATAAGCAGTTAATGAATGCTTTAGGGACTTAGGGGAAAGAGAAAAGCAAAAAAAAAACAGGAAAAAACCCCAATGAACTGGGTTTTTCCCAGGTCCCCAGGGAAGCGTAAATGCGGGAGGTGGACAATCGTGTATTATTTTACGTTATTCTATTGGAACTTTGACAGAAGGCTGCAAAGCTCAGCTCAGCTTTAGTTGGGAGAAATTGTGGGCTTGATTTGTTTCTGAGTTGTATTAAATTTTGTTAGGATTTTAATGATGTAAATGCAAAGCTCTCAAGGTGATCTAGTCCTTAAGAATTACTGGCGAATTTGACCCCTACCTTGCATTAGTTAACTGTCCTGTAAAGACGCTAATGAGGTGAAAGGTAAGCACGTAATTCTTTGCTGTGATAATTCCATTGAACTATAAAGGAATTTATTATGGTGCAGGTTTTTTTTGGTTGTTTTTTTTTTTTTTTTCCTCTGAATAGCTTGGTCTGTAGTGCAAACAGGAGGAAAGATCTTTTTGTTGGGCAGAGAAAGTGGAGGCTTCTATTTAGCAGGAGAGGCATTTTATACATAAAAATAAGTGTTAATATTAATAATACAAATATAAATATGTAAAACTCAAACACACTGTTTCCAGAAAAGTAATTTTCAAGTACTTTGAATGGGAGGAAGCTGTGAAAACATAAAGATACTGGAAGAGCTGAGCTGGACTTTTTGATTGGTCTGCCTAATAATAGGAAAGCCACAGCTTCCTATATATAGCTGCCTCAGACTGAGAAGAGACTTGTGACCTATTGGAGCCATTGGAAAAATTTCTGCTGATTTTCAGGTGACTTTGATGCAGGTACTGATGAACTGCCCAAAGGCTCTTGGAGCAATGGGGTACAGTGGGGAGGAAGGCAGGGGACAACTTAGAGCTGAAATGTCAGCCAGTCCTGAAAGCCCAGGTGTTTCTTTTGAAGAGCAGTCAGTTTCATTGTTTCACCTAAATGACAGTAGCTGCAGCCTGAATAAGGTGAACATTAGCTGTAAAATCCAACTGTTCAATATTTTTAAACTACATTGATTATTTTTCTTTCATTGTCTCTTTAATCCTTAGCGCCGTGCTTCTGAGAAATCTGACTTCTGGCAATTGCCACTTGAAATGTGTTTCTTTGCCTATAGATGCTTAGCAGCAGCACTTGTTTTCCTTTTCTCTTGGCTTTTTCCACAGAAGAATGTACTGCATTCTTGAGATTATAATAAGCTTCATGCAGCCTTTATGCTTCAGACTTCTATGTTTCAGAAAATGATTTTTTCATTATTTGGCTTTTGCTCCTTGCCCTTTCTGCGAAGCTTTAAATTGTGTTGGAATTCACCTTGCAAATTGTGACACATTTATGTGCCGATGGTTGAGCTAAGGGTGAAATCTGGCTTCATAAATATTGGCATCTGGAGCCATTGTAGGTGGTTTGGGACAAGCTACCTCAAGTCAAACTACAATTTCAGGAGGAGACTAATCTCTCAAAAGTCCTCTATCATATTCATCAACTATGTGTTTGTGTCAAGTATTGCAAAGGGTGGGAGTTGAACCTCTAGATTATGTGCATCTGTCTGAAGCTGAGTCCCATCCTGGTCGATCAGTCAGAATAGATTTCAACCTTATGTTCATGTCTTAAACTTGTTAAGTAGAGAAGGTAGGTGTCTAACCTTAGAAAGACATTGCATTCTATTTAACAATTACATGAGCTCTGTGCTGGCTCTTCTATCCATGTTTGACATGCATAGGTACCCCATCAACTTTTCAGTAGACCTTTCCAGTCCTGTCCCTGTCACTATGAGATTACAAACAGTGTAAGTTTGTGTTTAGTCTCTTACTCAGGTGTATTGATAATTCTCATGAGAAAATAGCTGTGAGAGTGCACAAATACAAGATCTCCACTTTCAAAATGCATGTGTAGTATGAGATTCTATATGGGAAAGCCAGTTTTCCAATTATGCGTAATGTCATTAAACCGAAGAGTAGTGCTGACAACTACATTGATGTTTTTGCACTCTCAGTGCCAGGCTTTTTGGTGGTGCTGAGCACCCAAAAGCCTTAGGAAACAAATGATATATTTGTGCGATTCCCACCACTTATCATAACCAAGCTGTTTCAATTAATGTCATATTGAAACTTTAAGTTTAGACACCAGCGAATACTAATGGAAGTTGTTCTGATCCAAGTCCTTGAGACTGAATATTTTCTTTTTTTATCCTATTTCTGTATCCCGTATCATAGCATCTGCAACATAGTTTTCATATATGTCTGGAGCTAAGGGCAAGCCTGGTCCATCTTTTGCATTTTAGCAGCCCACAAGTTAGCTGTTCAAAGTATTTCCCTAGAGATGTTTTCCTGCAACAGGCTGAATGAAAGGACATTCAGCAACAGAAGTTCTATTAGGAGGCAAGCAAACATTGACAGGCTTATTGGCACATTGTTGTCAAGTGTCAGTAGAAGAGATGACATCATGGAGATTTGGGTCCCACGTGCATAAAATCTCAGAAATATTCAGTCAGTCACCAGTCTTCTGAATAGATTTTGGTGTTTTATGAGATCTTTAGCAAGTCCAATGCACATTTAAATGTAATTAGTTCCCTACCAGGGAACAGAACCCTTTGCTGATTAGTTTACATTAACGCATTGATAGGCTGGGCCTCAAACATAATTCCTACTCAGAAAATCCACTTGGATTATGGTTCCAGGTGTAGAAACCACTTCCTTAGTACATACACACAGTGCTTCTGTGAATATTTCCCACGCAGGGAAGTGCATGGCAATGTACAATTTCTACAGGTGCTCTCCAGGACTAATCATTACTGGGCAGATCTGGAAAAATGGACTGAAGTAAAATGAGTTATTTATATATATATTTTAATTTTGAACATAATACTTATGTTTTGCCCAATTTACGGTCTTTGTCACCTGCTCATTTTGGTGCATCATAATACCTTCACTAATTAGCCTTGTTATTGCCATCCTAAGAATGGTTCTCAATTTCTTTAGGTGCTTACAAACCCAGATTTCACCAAAACAGCTCATCAGAGTCAGACTTCCCTTTCACATTCTTGTGCCTGGAATCAGCAGCTCAGCATATGGCTCTGGATCTCAAATGCACTGAGTTAGGTGTACTTAGTGCTAGTCAGCAATCTGGGTTTGGGATTTTAAACACTGTATTGGGTGAGAAGCAGGAAGCATTGCATAGCTTGGTGAGTTTTTTTTTCCTCCTTATTGAATCCTGGTTCTCCTACTGTGTAGTAAGAGGCCTTATTCTATGGACATAGGAATCAAAGAGGTTTTACTGCATGAGAAATGGAAACCAAAGCCAGACAGAGGCATATAGATATACATGCATGTTTGTGTATTTATATATATGTATGTATATATATGTGTGTGTGTAAATATATATATGCATATACGTAGGTAAAAACATGTCTGTATAAGCATGTATATTTGCAACCAAATATATAGACACACACACAATACCTTTTTCTCTCCTAGATGTAGTACTTGGGAACACAGTTTATAGGCATGGTAGGAGTGGGTTGGTGGTTGGACAGGATGATATTAATGTCTTTCTTAATCTATGGTTAGATTCTGTGGCTCTATGCACAACCAGAGAAACTTCCTGCAAGGCGCAGCCTTGTAACCAGATGTAATTGTAATTACATCCCTTGTAATCAGATGTAACCATTAGTTACATCTGATGTGTATAAGGATTTTTTTTTAACAGATGTAAGTAAAATTGGCAGCTGTGGAACTTTTGCATAAGGCTCAAATGTACAATAAGTATATAGATATTGTATGATCAGTATGTATACAGAGAAGTTAGGCTAATAAGATTATTACATTGGAAAAGATAATCAGAGATTAAAAAGTGTTCCCCAGTATTGTAGACTCAGAAGAAACTCCACAAGGAGCAATCCCCAGAGAGAAATCCTTCCTTAGTGGCAGTCAGCCCTTAAATGGGGTCTAGGAGAGGTGGAGCCAGGCTCCACCCCTTCCAGTCACACAGGTGAATTGCCACGGCTGACTTAGTGCCTCCCTTAGGTGATCAGTCAGAGGCACCAGCGGTGATTCAACAGTTCCCATACACTCAAGTAAATCCGTAAATCCTATCCATGGAAGACAGCTTGTGTGTGTGTGTTTAGATGTGTCCAGGGGCAGAACAGTCCCATGATCCTTCTTCCCAGTGTAAGTGCTTACCTTGGCTTAAAGTGACTGAGGGAAATGGGTAGAGAGATTGTTCGTAGCAGTCTGACTCCTCTACAAAATTCAGGTGATGGGGGACCATGAAGAATAGTAGGTCCTAACCAGGACTGAAACTGGGATCCAAAATTAAATATATATGTATTATGTAGCAAGTTCTTCAATACTCAGTAGGGAAACGAATTTGTCTGCCCATCTCCAGCAGTTGTTTGCTCTGGAAGACACCAGCTTCTAGACCCAGCTGTTCATTCAGAAAAAATGCCTCATTTAAACTGAATCAGTTTGCAAGTAGATTGTTAGTTTAGTCTACTGAGGCTGAACAATTTCACACTGAGTCCTTCATCTGTTATACAGCAACTTGTTGCCTTTCCTACATCAATCGTTCTTTTTGAATGCATGCTCTTTCCATCATATCTTGGTCATTTTCTGATCTGTCCCATCTATTACTCTTCATAGTACTACAAATTATATAAGACAAAATATTCATACGAGCTGTTTGCAGTGAACTCAAGGTCATGCTGTTGGTTCCTTGCTGTTGGGGTATGGTTTCCAGCAAGGCTCGGCCCCCACTGTTGCATAGCTTTAGTGACGTCTTGTTGGGAAAGGGTGCAGGGAGTAAGGCTGAGTAAAAGAAACATAGAGAAGGAAAAGGAATTCATAGAATCATAGAATGGCCTGGGTTGAAAAGGACTACAGTGAACATCTAGTTTCAACTCCCCTGCTATGTGCAGGGTTGCCAACCAATTCTGCACATTGACATTGCAGAGGGTAAAATTCTAATAAAAAGTTCTTATCTGAGCATTTCCTATAGGGTTTCTATAGGGTTAAAAACATGGTGTGCAAGAAAAGCTGTAAGGGAAGTGGGGTTGGAGCGTGTGAAAAAGATGAGAACTGAAGAGTGTGGTGAAGCTGGAGGGGTACAATAGCTGTTAGAGAAGAGAGGCTGCTGCATGACAGCAAAGGAGTGTGGTGATCTTTCTGTTCCCTTGGGAACTGGACAAAACGTGATGGGCTCAAGTTGAAGCAAAGGCTGTTTAACTTACATTTTGAGAAAGAGAGAGAGATAGTCTTAAGAACAATTAAATACAGACATCATCAGAAGGGCTGCAAGAACAACGTGACCTTGTGCAGTTGCTTTCTATGACTTTTTGCAAGGCTAACAGGTGTAGAAAAATAAGCACTGACTGCATCAGCCTAGTACTTATGCTGTGTGGAAAAAGCAAGCAAATACTGGAGATTACTACAGCAAGGCTCTCCTGCATTTTTTTCTCAGCAGTTTTTACTTAATGGTATTTGCCTATGTACATTTTGCAATGGGACTTTGGATGAATCAACAAAACTTTAGTGTAAGACTTTAATGTAAAAACATAATAATATAGTAAATTGGAACCATTAGGTCACGGCCTGAAGCAGTGATTGAGCACCTGGTGAAGGGGTGTAGCCAGCCCTGGGAGCACAGGTGCAAGCAAATCATGGGTGTGACCCATGGTCCACCCCTCTCTGGCGTTTGCTAGAGAAGCAGCAGCTTGGAGATTGGCTTCTTTGGAATGTTTGGTGAGCGCTAATCCTCAGAAAGGGGTAAGTGTATTCTTTTATTATTGAATTGAGACTACTACTTTTCTTGGATAATCTGAGAATGGTTTAAAGGAACTGTATCTGCCATCTCTTTTGCTTATAACTTTCTGCTTATGTGGCTGTTGTGAGGAAGATGGTTATTTTTATCTTGCCTGAAAGAAAAACAGCAAGTGCTGAGGGAGGTTGATGACAACAGAATAGTAACTTGTGTTCTCTCAGATGTGGCTAACTATCCATAAATTGCAATTAACCATGTTTTGTCAGATCACCACCTAGATTCATGCTTTTCCATTAAGTCAGTTGAATTAACTACACAATTTCCTAAATGAAGTCTTTGTTCATCATCATGAGAATTTAGGGGGAAAAAAAAAAGTATGTGTAGGTGGGAGGCCTGAAGATTCCCCTAGGGAATTGAAAAGGAAGTCTACTCTTTCAGAGAAAGAAAACAAGTCATGCTAGTATTTTCAGGCTGTAAACCATGCAAAGTCAATTTCCAAGGGCTGGATTACCATTAAAACTGTAGTGTTCACCTTTGTAAAGTTACTGCTCCCACTGTATTGCCATGCTGTTTGTTTGACTCCGCAGAATTGGTCTTGCTCATCCTTCTTTCTGAAGCAGTTTGTGCTAGATTGTGTGCTCTCTAAGCCTTCTTCCTCTCCCATTCATCAAGAGCAATGGGACAGTAGGAGAGTGCTGCTGGATAACGTGGCTGTTGCCTTTCAGTGTGTTGTATGGCTGGCTTTGGATTGGGATGCCTGTAGTCAGTTGTAGCATCCTGTGAGATGGGAACTTTTTACTGTGGTCTCTAGCAGAACCCCAACATATGTACTGCAAAGTTATCCTGACAGTTCACAGCTTCGTGCACAGCTTTGTGTAGGAATGCAGACAGTTGTTAACCTCATTTTCTGGACAGTAGTTGTAGTGGAAATGCTGAATCATGGGCTTGAAACAGTGATTGAGCACCTGGTGTGAAGGTAGGGGCAATCTAGTGGAGCTCAGGTGCATGCAGTGTGTTAAGTGAACTGGAGTGGTGGAGGCAGAATCCATCCTGTTCTCATCTACTCATCCTGACCTCATCTAAGGATTGGCAATGGAGGTGAGGGGATTCCACTGGAGATCCCAGTGTGCCTGAAGCCTTCCAAGGATAAGCAGATTCTTTCCTTTGTTTATGTGTCTATAGCTATTACATTTGAGATATGCTTGCTCGCTGCAGCATGGGTGGGGCTTTGTTGCTCTGCTATCATTGCTGTGCTTTCCATTGTGTTGTGGTAGCCCACTCAGAAATGAAGCGGGGGGGAGAGTAAATAAATAAAAACATTAGAGAATTTCCTAAGATAATGAGCTCGTCTGCTAATATAGAAATCTGACTGATGGAAACATAGGATGCATAAGTATTGAAAGTTCAGAATGAAGTCAGTTCCAAGTTGAATGCTGTGAAGGTCTTGGGGAAAAAAAACCTCATCATATTTAAGATTTGCTGTGTTTTTTCTTTTTCTTTTTTTTTTTGTTTTAAGCCCTAAACTGGTTGTACTGGTTCATTGTGATAGTATCGAAGGCTGTGATTTTTCAAGGGAGTGTAAGAGATCTGTGTGCTCAGTTACTATGTGCTAGGTAGTGAGACTGGAAGCCTGATGTCAGGGCAGAACCCTGTAAGCCAGCTGTTGTTCATCACCCCCAGGGACAGGTGTAATGGTGGCAGTGTGTGTGAATCGCTGAAGTGTGGTTCTTGCACACAGGCACGTGGATGCTGCAGAGCACATATGGCAGGCTAGGGAGAGTGTATGTGCACGAGTACCTGGAAGGCTATGGAGCTATGCTGAAACATGCTTCCTAACCGGAACTAAACTATGTCTCCAGATGTGACTTTTAACTCCTTGGGTAACTGTTTTTTATGCTCCAGGGAGGTGTCACAAACCTGCATTAATGACTTATGTCAGGGATATGGTGATGATCAAATGTCTTATGACAATAACTTTTAGTAGTAGCTGAAATAAGGAGATCTTAAGTTATGGACACTTCAGCTTTTATTAATATCCAGTGAGATCTGTTAGTTTAGAGTTAACGTGTAAATTCTGAGAATTAGTTTTCCCATAATCACCGCTTTCTTCAATGTCTATTCAGCTATAAGGTAAAATAGAAACACAGCAGGAGGCATTTGTCTTCCACACAAAATCATACAAAAAGTCTCTCTTTATTAAATATACATTATTTACAGTTTAAGTCTTTTTTCTGTACAACAGTAACCATAGAAAACAAAAGAAGCTAAGGCTAAATCTTCTCAATCCCCGAACAGTGTATTAAGACATATTACATTGTCTATAAAACTGACTTGGACTGAGGCAACGTCCTGTGGAATTCTGTCTAGAAAACCAGATAGCAGAAGGGGAATATCCTAAATCTCCATTTTTGCTTTTTACTGTAACTGAGAGACTCTTGCTTTACCCTTTGACAGACCATTAAAAGAAAAGTCCTTTTTTTTTTCTTTTTTTTTTTTTATTATTTGCTCTGCTATGGAAATAAGCAGTGTTCTGAGAGATTTAATTAACATAATTTAAGTAGAACAAAGTGAAATGAATGACGAAGGGTACCTCTCCAGAAGGATCATTTCTTTTTATTCTCATAAGTACTTAATCTCAGCTAGCTTTCATCCTGAAATGCTTCGTGTTTCCCCCCTCCTCCCCCCCCCCCCCCAACTTTTTTAGGGTGCCTTCATTTTTCAAGTAGCTTACAGTTCATAACAGTGCATTCAGATGTGGGTTCCATTAAGCTCCATAAAATCCTCTTTGAGTCAGTGTGGGCTCCTGGGCTGGCTGACAGCAGAGCACCCTTCCCCCTATATACATTTGGGGACTCCTGAAGGTGACTTAAGCCATGTCATGGGCTTAAGTGGAGCTGAAGCACATTGCCTTATCCTGAATTTTAGCCAGAGTTCTGCTAGAAGACACACATAATTGCAGTGAATGCAACTCTTGTTGACAGCAGTAGGGGATGATGAATATAAGGTCCTGACTTGAATTCGTACATGTCAGGCTCGGTTTGCAGGAGATCATTGCTGCCCTTGCCTAGGGCAACCTAAGGCTAAATTCATCTGTGATGTGTCTACGTTGACCTCAACAGGATTACAACCAGGTCTGAAGCTGGCTGTTTCTTTCACAAAATGAGTTTCAAAGCAGTATTTGAGCATGTATTATGACCCTTATCTTCTTGCTATCACTTAGGTATTATGGTCTATGTCAAATATTTATTTTGTGAAGCTCACAGATTTCTATGGCTAGATGCCTGAAAAAAGAGGGGGAAAAAAAAAAAACGAGACCCCTGCTTGCTCTCTTAACCTCTATCTGAAAGCTTGTGGAGTGGGCTCAGGTGTGTGAGCTGTGTTGTGAGTGGCATTTGAGGCTGCAGCTCACTGCATATAAGCTTTACCTCAGTTTTCTTAATGATAGGTGTGCTCAGCTTTGGAAGCAATCACAAAATGTGCCAGAAAACAGTGTGCATCAATGATACGAGGTGAAATTGTAATAGGTTGTGGCATATGAAAGCCAGTAAATAATTTCACGTGCAGAAATCGTATCAAATGGACTTTCATTAGCGTTGTGGTAGTGAACTCCACAAAGAAAAATGACTAGCATATGAGGAAGCAAAGGGTGTTGATATGCAAACAGTAATCTTAGAAAAAAGCTGTTGGCACCTGAGGTGAGAGGGGGATGGGGAAGAGGAGAGTCTCCAAGCAAACACTGCTCTCATACCCAACACTGCACTAAATGTTAGGATTGTCTGAGGGACAGCATTGTTGTTCTTCTGTGTATCTGGGAGAACCCTAGTGACTCTACTAGGGAGCTTCAGATAATTACCAGGTAGGTGTTAGATATTCTCTCCAATGGCTGAAGCGCGTCACCAGTATTTTACAGATCATTGGGAAAATGAGGGCTATGTTTTGGGCAGTTAACTACTAATTCATTCCACAGAAAAATCAAATGGGAGGGGGGGGAGAGGGGGGAGAGGGGGGAGAGGGGGGAGGGGGGGGAGAGGGGGGAGGGGGGGGAGAGGGGGGAGGGGGGAACATTTGAAACCACCCATTTCCACCTGAGGGTTACCATGGACGAGTTCCAACAGCTTTACATTTCTGAGAGTATATCCCTCACGCATTGCCCCATTGCAATTGTAATTGGGTGAGGTCATGTCCCCATTTGTTCTTACAGGTCACCATCCCTAGGTGACTACAACTTGTGGTGGAGTAGTAGCTGATTATCTGGCTGACATTTTGACAATCATGTCATTTCTTCAAATTCCTGGTTTCCATGACTGCCAGGAGAAAAGTAACAACCTTAGCACGACAACATTAATTTTTTTATCTCCTACCACTAATTCAGTAGCCCCCTGGTTTAAAGAAAAAAGAGAGAGAAATAAATTGAAGGTGAACTATATATGGAGCAACTGTCAGCAGAAATTGTTGCCCTACTCCTTCCTTAGCTTGGCTTGTAGACTCAGTACATTACAAATGTATACATTACATTACAAATAACAAGCTTACAAATTACAATAGTTCACCAGTGCTTTTTTTTTTTTCCAATTTTTGTCAGAGAAACTTAGTGCAAAAGATCACAAAAATAAGTACTGATATGTAGAAATATCCAGACTCCTATAGGCATGGCTCAAAAATAAACAACCAAAGTGGGTGGGGGGGACTTTTCAGACCCCGAAGAGAGTGTTTAGAAGTTTCACGTACCAAAGGAGCACAGAAAAGGGGACTTGCACTGAAAGGGGACACGGAGAACTTTTCATTGGAAAAGGAAGCCCAACGGAATTCAGATCCAAAAGAAACAAATTATACTTTGAAACTGCATGGCTGAGAGAGTAACATGTCAAGGAAACAAGAAGGGGCATGGTGCAACTGGAACAGTAGGCAACCAAGAGGCCTCCTACCAACCTCAAAGAGCACTGGATAAGGCTTTTGTTTTGGTAGGAATGTAGCTGTACTGCTTGGCTTGTTTGATAAGTAAGCATTGCAAAACTGCATGAAAGCTTTGAAATAGCACTTGTCTTAGAGAGCCTCACAAGCTCTCAGCTTGTGCTCAACTCTTTTACAGTGTTGCTTTCTGAAAAATCATAGTAGTAAAAGAGACTTTGTGGAAATGTAGCAGTGCAAAACAATACTTGAAATTCATCTTCAGTGTAAACTTAGTGTAGGTGAAGACAAGAAATAATGATGGCAGGAGATGGCAGAGTCTGAAGGAGTCAAATCCCGCCTCCTCTTAGACTCTGCTATCCAGGGTGAAGAAAGTACTTCAACCAATTGGCTTACAGTGATAGGAAGGAAGGCTGATCTTTTTTGTTCTGAAGATGAGTTGCTTTGTTTGTTTATTTTTTTCAAGGTTCATCTCATTTAGATGTTGTGGATTCTGGAGGGATGCTTACTGTAATATGAAAAACCAACAGGCATCAGTGATGTAGCTGCTTGGGGCTAGCAGACAACAGACGCCTCAGTTGGGAGACTCTCATTCATGCTGCAGCTGCAGAAAATCTGGTTTATTTCAAATAGCACCAGACCTACATGGGTAGAAAGGCATCTTTAGGTGATCTGATTTAGCTCTGGGTTATGAAATGTGAAGAACTGTTTACATGTATGCTATTTGTCAACCTCCCATACTAATCAGCAAATGGATTCCGGATCTTGAATAGATTGGAGACAGACCTATTATCTCTGAGCTCTGGATTACTGACTCAAAAGGGTGCTTTGACACATTGCTTGTGTCTGCTTATAGCTGAACACATGAAAGTATTTCCTAACCAGAGATGCCTAGGGTTGTTTTAGATACTAGGAGGATGTTCCCCAGTCCCAGCTGGCACCTCTGAAAGGAACGCATTTCTTGTAAGCCCTGTGCAAATGCATCTCCTGGATCTGCAAGGGTAGTTCAAGATTCCTTTATATAGGCAAATACTGGTATATGTATATAGCCTATTGCCAGGATCCTCCTCTCTATGATCAGTAGAGAGAAAGATGCACCTCTGGAGCCTGATCTTTCATCTTTAAGTGTGAGACTCTTGCTGTCCTCACTTAATGACAAGCATGGAACAATTAACCTGTGAAAACAAATGCCAACCAAAACAAAAGGAAAAGACTCAAAGACAGTCTTCAACTTCTTGGTGGCCTAAGGCTCAATCATATGCTTAGCAAAGTCACTGGCAGATTTCACTGTGTGAAGATTCACATCCCCTCTCCCCCCAGTCTAGCAAAACCACATTCTGCAAATTGTTCCTCACCAAATGTACAATCAGGTAAATGCTAATGTAGGCAAACATCATTATTTTAATGTTTTGGCCTGCACTATGGAAACCTAAGGATTGATAAATGGGATGGGTTCAGTCCGGAAAGACAGAGTTAAAATAGAAGAGAGGATGTTTTTTTTTTTTTTTTTTGGTCATCTATTTTAACGTAACTAATTGTTAGGGGAGTCTTGTGATTGAAGTTAATCTTAGCATAGCTCTAAATAGTTGTTGTTTTTGTAATTTGTTTGTTTTTTTTTTTTTAAAGCTAATTTCACCCAAATGAGTTTAGTTAGTCTGAGTTAACAGCCTGTCTCCTGATTGGCTTAGTCTTCATTGTAGTGCCATGACAAGAAAAAGGGGGGGGGGAGGAGGTATGCATGTTAAAAATACACTTGTAGTCCTTTCTCCAGTTAATAAATAAGGACAGTGGAAAATCTTACTGCAGATTACACTGCTGGTTATTTGGACTAATGCTTTATTTCTAATAGAGAAATGAGACTCAACTTTCAGAGGTCCTTAAATGCTTTGTAGTACTTAAAACATCTCACAGCAAAGCAGATGCACAAAGTGTGGCTATTATTGGCTAAGTCATTTCTGGGAAATAGGAATTTGCAGTGCCTAAATCTGTATCTCGGTATTTGGTAGCCTAAAAATACCTAGGAAAGAAATAATTTTCAGAGGTTACAGAATTCTAGGAGGGGGGAAAAAAAAAAAAGGGTTTTGGGGTCCTTCCAATTTCCCCTTGTATTCTCTGAGGCGTTTCTTGTGGAATAGTTTCTGTTCTTTTCCCTAACAGAAACACTCCAAAAACCTCTAGTGCTCTTTGGCTTTATATTAAAATAAGTCCTGACATTGTATACATACAAAGTATTTTTCTTGATGTTTACTGAAAGCTGTTACTTAGGATGATAGTAAAAGAAAACAGGGAAGAACCCCCCCCCCCCCCCCCCCACCTTTGGATTAAAGCCCTTTTAATAAAAATAGCATGAGCAGTTTGCAATTTGAGGGGTGGGGAGGGGAGTGATTTAATTTGAACTGTGAAAAATGAAGGCAGTCTTAACATTGGGAGATTTTTGAAAAATCATATTTATTTTCTATAATTTTAATTGTCACTAACTTTTACTAAAGTAAACCAATGATGCCTTCACTATAGAAAGCACTGCAATAAAATAAATAAGCAAATTAAATAAATATTGGAAGGGTTTATCTTCTTGCCTATTTAGGTGGTTTTTTTTTGTTTTTTTGTTTTTTTTTGTTTTTTTTTAGTTAGAGCATCAGCAACCTGATTTAAAAGCAGGATCTTATATGCATGCCTCTACAGAAGTGTTCTTTTATCCGGCTCTGTAGCATATAAACATTCACGCTCACTACATCCATGGGTACAGATGCATGTGTTTCCTTATACTTGTGCATGCATTTATGTATGTGCAGTTCTTTTTCTTTACAGAAGCACACTGATGTAGCAAAACTTTCAAGAAGTTTTACCAGTCTAGACTATAATGAACGAGGGAAAGGAAAATAAATCAAGCTGACACACTGTATTCCTGTTCTGTGCTTGCACATAGCATACCACTTACACCTCTCCCAGAACCAAGCCACTGAAGTTTATCTGAAATGTGTAAAGCAACGCTAGTATCTACATTTGGTGATGGGAACTCGATCCTCCTTGAGAAATTTAAGCGTCTTGCAGAATCCAATTCTGATGGCTGAAAGCAATCTAGTCACTTCAAAAATGAGAGGACTGTTTCATTGCTTAGCATCCCTTCTCCAGGTATTCTGCTGTGTTTTGAACTCTATAGTTGCAATTTGTAGTATTTTCATTCCTACGAACTAACGTGTAGCAAAGCAGAAGGATGGCTTGTGTCTATCAGTCTGAATGGAGAAAGATAGTTTTACAGGATGAGAAAAAAGCACCTGTATGCTTTCCCTTCCTTCCTGTTCTGTTCTTCGTAAAGCTTATTAAGAACATTAGGTTGTCAGAGTCAGCACACACAGGGGTTGCTCTAAATGAAACGGTTTTAACACAGATGCAGGTGTCTGACAGCAAATTCTAAATACTCTTCAGCAGCCCTGGGAAGAAAATAGGCAAGGTGTGGAAAAACCTCACCTTGGAGGGACTTCTCAATTCCCTAGTGTTACAACATCTATGACTAAAAAGGCTCATACTAAAGCTATGCAGAACAATTAAAATGGGCAGGATTTGAGCCTTCGGTATTGTTCCTAGTCAGGAAAGGACAGAAGGCTTTAATCTTCTCTACTGTTCGTCTTAATTGTAGCATTTGGGATTTTTCTCACAGATTTCATAGGCTTGATTAAATATTAACCTTTTAAGACATAATGTTAAACCTCTGTTGTACAAAGAACTATCACTCAATCTTTCATGCAGTTTTTGCAGGATTTTTTTGAGCACTTGAAATTGTTTCTAATTATTTTTATTTTAATTACTGGTGAATAACATTTAAGATAAAACTATTTCTACTTTTCCTTTTGTGTATTTTATTTGCCTCAGTGGTAACAGTGTTTAACCTCAGCATGTGATAATCCTCCATATGTCATGAACATATGCTGCATTTGTAACGTTTCAGACAAATATAGTGCACCTAAGTCCTAGCAGCTTCCTAAAACCCTTGGAGATTCAAGCTACTATTTACCATGCTACAGCTAGAGATATGCTAGAGTATGTTGGGTCTACAAAGCCAGCCTTATGAGATGGCGGTGAAAGAGGTGTACAGGAATGATATTTGTTGTTGATACATATATTCTTGGAAAAGAATCAGTAAGCCTAAAAGTTACAGTAAAAGGACAGGAGGTCGGGGGGAGGAGCTTAAATAAGAAAGACAGTTTTGGTTTTTTTTGTTACCTCATATTGGTGACTCAACTGGTATAAATTAATGTGATTGCTGAAATCAATTGAGATATGTCTGTTTGTATCATTTGAGAATTGTCCTTGTTTGTTATGGCTGTTTAAATAAGCCTGTGAAGTAAGTCAGGTGGTTTGGTCTCATTCTTTCCCTCTCTGCTGTCCCAGGATCTATGGAGCTATGTACTTACGTAGTCCAGCTCTATTGTAAGTGTGACGAAATAACTGGTTGAAGAGCGGGGGGAGGGGGGGGAACAACACAGTGCAACAAACACAAGAGTTTAACAAGAGTTAAAGTAGGGACTTCAGAACATCCAGGAAGTCGCAGCAGAAACTAGGTGAGTGTGTGGATCTAACTTTGTTTAGAGTGGGATAACAGGTCTCTTGAGCCGCAGAAGTAAACTGCGATTGCCAGGTTGTTATGCAGAGAATGAGGCACTGTGATTGTTGTCAGTGTTTGTTTTGCAGGGTGATCTTTCCCAAATAAAAAAAGAAAAAGAACATTTAAAAAAAAAGGGGGGGGGGGGGGGGAGAAGGGAGGAAGAGTAGGGGGAAGAAAGGAAGGGAGGAAGGAAGTTCAGGCGAGTAAGAGTAAAAAGAAATTGCGTTGTCCATCAAATAAAATATTCTCGTTTGCACTCGCTCACTGTGTTCTGCAAGTCAATGTCAGCTTTAAAAGAGCTCTCAAGATTTTCTGGGTATTCCTTCTCCTTTGTTTGGCTACTTCGATGTGCCTGTTTGTGCTGATAGAGGAATCTGCTCATGATGGCGATGATGCAAAAGATGATGAATATCACAACTGCTATTACACCTGAGGAGAGGTTTAAAAAAAAAAAGGGAAGGGTAGAAAGGGTAAAATGCAGAAATAAAGACTCAATTATGTAAAAAATACATTACTGGTGCATTTCAGTTTAGACGATATGATAGAACAATGAATCTTAGTCTGTACTCAGTCTACTGTCTCTGTCGTGCTCTTCTTGATTTAGCTGTATTTGGATTTTTATCTACTTGGGTGACATGGACAGTGAGCATTGATATAATTGACCTTCTGATTTGGATCAACTACTGACTTCACTAGAAGCAAAGTTGGATCAGTGTTTGTTTATAAAAACAAAACTAGATACGTATGCTCAAACAAATCCCTTCTCTGTCGTATTTTCTCCTTTCAGAGATAACATAGTTGGCATGAGCCTTGTACAATTAGGTTTATAGCTTCTAGATGTTATTGAAGGCAGCTCCCTACAGGGCATCCTATAAAATAAACAGAGATAAATTGCTCTCCTGGTTGTTAAAGGAAGATGAAAACCCTATATGAAGCTATGAAGACAACTTTCCTTATTATATAGATGCTTCCATACAATCTAGCAAGCTCTTCCATAACACCAACTCACAAATAGATTGCTCAAGGAGTAGAGGATGTGTGAGTAAGGTGTTGAGGCTCTCATCAGTGTGGTGCGCAAAGCAGTTAGCGGTTAATGTGGTGGAGACCCACTATTGCCTTAGTTGACAGTGTATATTCCGACATAGGTAGCTTAGTTATAGGTATGTACCGAGAAAATAATGGAAGTGCATTAGGTAAAAGTGTTTTATCATCTAACAATTACTTTTCAATTGTAATCATCAAAAGTTGTTACCTCCAATCACAGCAGAATCACTTCTGACCGCATTGGTGAGAGGCTCTCTTTCGTCTGTCTTCCCAAATGGATCTATTGGTTAAATGGAATAAGATGAATTATTTCTATCAACTATTTCATTTTTTTTTTTAATGTGGCTTAGACAGAAGTGTCCTCTTAATATTATGAATTGTAGCTTTTTTAGGAAGATGTAATTCGGGGTTTTAGAAAATTAAACCGAAAAGGTCTCTAAGCTTGCGAGACAAATTTCTCCTACATCTTCACTGATAAAGATGTATTTAAGAAAAAATGGAAAAGCTTACAACTACTCTAACACCTGAAAGTGTTTTCTCAGTGTATCTGTAGTGAAATCACTGATAGAAATTTGAGCTAAATAGCACGTTGGGAGCTTTACTCGTAGTTGTTTTTTTTTGTTTGTTTGTTTTTTTAATAATACCTAAAAAAAAAGATACCAAAAGAAGGGAAAGATGGGAATGCTATAGCTCTGACCTATATTTGTAGATGAACATATACAAGTCAAATTAAACCTTATAAAGAGAGGAGATAATATTTTCAGTGTTACTGTCCATTTTGTATTTGCAGTGCATGTTTCTGGTGTGCTTCATAGCAGACAATTCAGACTCCTCTGGGTGGAGGGAAGAAAGCCAGAGGTGGGAGTCGGCACATAAGCAGTGCACTCAGAGTAATCAGCAGCCTCTGATGCAAAAGAACATCATTTGTTTTCTGTTAAATATCTTAATTAGAAGCTGCAGGAAAATGAGATTTGATGCAAATCCAAATGTAAAAGGAATCGTGATATGATATGAGCTTATACTAGTTCTCAGAAGACAAAGAGGCTTCGGTGGTCAAGGGGCAAAAACCATCTGTTAATTTGTACCCATTTCTGGTTGTTAGGATCCTTGCTGCATCCGCTGCCGACTGAAGTGGCAACTCAATTACCCCTGCTAGTGGTGAGGATGCTCCCAGCTGCTCTGAGTCTCCTTGACTGCATAAAATTCGTGTATGTAAAATACTTCAGAGTCCCAGAGGACGGTCTCAGGATTGAAAGACATATACAAACTGTTGGAATCACCTTACTGATAACGCTCCAGTGCTGTTGCTTCTCTTTTGCCTGAGAGAATCAAGTAGTGATTTTAGTGGATGTCATACATATCTGTCAAGGGGTTTGTACAAAGGTTTTTTTTCCTCCTTTCTGCTAGAGCAGGGAACAGATTTCATTGTTATAAGATGCCTATGGCTGATTGCCACTGGGATATGAAATCTGTGTAATGTTTATGTTTTCCTTTGAGATCTGGAGCTACCTCGAGTGGATGGGAACGGCCAATGAGGCACATAACCATACTTCAGATGCTGTGAATGCTATGACTGGGTTTTCTATTCGCTTTAAAGGAAATGTGGTAAATGTCTTTCTAAAGCAGCTTTGGCTAATCTTAATGCCCATTCTTAACACTTTAAATTCTTAGAGAGAAAGTAACTTAGTGGTTCCAGCATTTATAACATTCTCACAACTGCATTACAGTAAAAATGAAGGGAACATCACACTCCGGTATTCTTTTAAATTCCTTTTTTCCTTTTGGCAGGATGTACCTGAAGAGGAATATATGGTGGTTGCTGTGTTCACATCTGCTTCCGTTAGGGATGAGCAGCTGGATTCGGTCAAGGAACCCTTGACGGTCACGGGAGCAATGCTTGGATGGCGTAAGGCAGCTTTCAGGGGAGCGATGTGGTTATACCAAACAGAAGACATGCAGCCAGTGAAACCGTAGGCATTTGCCTTTGAGACTTCAGGGTCCAGTGTTAAACTGTCTGCGACACAACAGAGAAACAGTCTGGGGATTGTCAGTTTTAGGAAGACAGGTTAAAAAAAGTATTAATTATTTTATCGTATTGACTGCTTTATTTCATTTAATCTCAAGTGGTTATTTAGGTGTTCCCTTAGCTTACTATCAAGATGGCTTGAACAACAGACTGCGTTACATTTCTTTTCTTATCCCTTTCTTCTATTGTTTTGACAGTATGTAACACATAGTGGATGTGAATCGCTACAGTAAAAGCAATTAAAAAATAGAAGTAAACAGTAAAAAGAAAAACAATGAACATCGTGGAATCGGTGAGATGATCCTCTTGAGCTTTTGGGTTATTCTCTGTTGTCTATTAAACATCACTTCTACTAATACTACTACTAATATAGGCTTCCACCCTTCTCTGGGTGTCTATTCTTTAACTTATTTTTGCAGTCCACCTAATCATGTCAGTAGCATCGGCATTTGTTATTTTTATAGTCTGAGTTGCTAAGAATCGTCCAAGTTACGAGTTTGGCTGTCATAACATTCGTTAGCCCTATTGCACTGAGACAAAAAAATTTAAAACTATACTTCATTTACTTTACATCCAAAGCCGAACTAGTGCCTCTGTACTCTTTTCCAGTCCAAAGATGAGATGGTAGAATTAATGTGTGTGTCTGCATTTACTTAAATTTCACAAACATGAAGGAAGCTCAAAAGCAGGCCTTCTTTATTTGGTTACTTTACTTAATATCAAAGGTTCTCTTTTTAAGCTTGTGAAGGACAGCAAAGCCATCATCCCTTTCCCCAAAGCTTTTATTTACTTGGCAGAAATATGAATTTGTATTGTTAAGAAGTCTACAGCACAAGCACAAGTGGCTTGTTTTTAGTTTTTTTTCCCTCTTTTCTCTTTTAATTGACTTTGATACAAGACAAAACCTAGATGTGTACAAAAACAGTATCAGTAGTTCTTCAGAACTGTAGAAACTACCTGCTGTGGAAACTACTCCAGCACTGAAAACTCTGGATGTAAGTACTTCGAACAATGCTGGAAAACAAGGATTCTCAGCTTTTCAAGTTTATTTTCATTGCTTGGAAGATAATGATGTTAAACGTTAAAATGGAGTCCAGTTTTTCTACTACCAAACTTGCAGCCAAAGGAATTTAGGAAGAAAGTAGGGTGCCTCTTTGATCTTTGAAACTGATTTTGCCACCTGAGCAACAAAGACGTCTTTTATGTGTAAAACCATACTAAGCCATCTCAAAATGTTAACTTTGGCACTCAGGATCTGTGTCCATGATGTCATGCAGCCAGAGGGAACAAGAAGAGTCTACTAAGTTAGAAGACTAAATATTCAGAAATATTCTGATGGATGGATGAACTACTGCTGCTGGAGGAGTTAAGAGGACAATCTCTGGGCTGGGAATGACTGAAAAACTGCCAGAGAGATGTGAAGGTAAGCAGTAAGACTTGGACACTGAAAAAACCCAGTAGCATTCATGTTTTTAATGAGATTCTGGCGGAGGTCCTAAGAAGCAGACAAGGGTCCAAGTTTCTGCATGAAGGTTTATAGAAAATTTTTTTTTTTGCAGTATTTGTCATCGTTGTTGAATTAACAAAAACCTTTTTGTTGTATACTGATGTTTTGTGTGTAAACATGAGTACTGTCAGCATTTCCTATTTTATTAACTTGAACACAAACAGTGGATGTGTTGGTGTCTTTCAGGCAATCTAAATAGTTCTGTTTTGTCCCAATGTGCAAAAGGTAAAATAAAGTATTGAATTCTTTTTTTGTGGTACCATAGCTTGAAAAGTCTAGGAGTACTGTTGAAGACTTCTTTTTAAAAGAAAGTCAATTTGTGGGCAAATTCCTATAGTCTGTTGTTGAACTATTCTTTGCACAAATGAGAAAGAGGTGATTTGTTAGAAGGTTTTGAAAGTAGGGTTTAAAAGAAAAATAAAAAAATCCAAGAAAAAACTGAAGAAAGCACCAGAGGCTTCTGGTAAAAATTCCATGTATGCAGATAAGGGTTTCTAAGACATCGGGTCTTTATCTGCAGTCAACTAGAGTCCTATAGGACTTGGAGGCGAATGGTATCAGGTGCTTTATGAATCCTTGTGTGGATAATGTATGTCTGAGATGATAACAGGATGTAACTGCGTTAAGTTAAATGACTTGTGTAGAGAGGAGTGGGATTGTGAGAAATGTAATTGTGCTTTCGTGGAATTAAACTGTTCATCCCTCAAAACATAGTTCTTTCTATTCCTGAGGAAAAAAAATTAGTCTTCCTCTTCATTAGGTACACTGTGCGCTTGATCAAGAAGTAGGGTACCGGATATGAAATGTACTTCAGAAATAGCTCTGAATCAGGAAAGGACAATGAGAAGGAAATGAAAGTACTTGTTCTCATGATTTCCCAGGAATGGAAAGAATATTACAGGATTTCCTTCCAAACAACTGAAAACAGAGTGCCAAGAGGAAAGATTTGAGATAATGGAACATTGGCCTGAGTGGAGATAATTTTGGTCATGCAATTGGTATGGTTTCAAAAAGACAGCTTGTCACAGAAGAAGAAATTTTACCTCGGATTACAAAGTTTCCAATGTTGGAATTAAAATCAGTCACAACATTGCCAGCCCTACATGGTTCTGCATGAGCTTGAAACATAACCTACTGTAAGAAAAAAAAGAAATAGGAAAAAAAAAAAACCATGGGCCTTGGATTGCATGAAGCGGTTGTCTTACTGTAGCTTGGTAATTTTCAGTAGAGTAAACTAGCTCCTAAAACATGCTGAAATAGACGCAAGGATTTTGTGTAAGATGCAGCTCCATAGAACCATGCTGGGCTGTGCAGAGACATCTATGTGAAAAACCGACAGCAGGAGAATGTGTGCCTCCAACTTGGTCTCACAAAAGCTACCTGACACTAAACCTTGCCAATAAGATTGAAGACTAAATGGTGGATTAACATGAGCATGGGTGTAAAAAGGATAATCTAACAGGTATCGTCACAGAAGAAAAGTACATGATGCAATGGACAACAGTGTTGGATGGCAGAGAAGAGCTCTGAAGAAAAAAGAAACTGAATAAAAGGAAAAAAAAAAGATGGTACTGGTGTTGAACTCCATCGGATCCCCTCCCGTCCCCTCCATCCCATCCAACTCATCTATCACATCTCATCCCATCCCATCTATCCCATCCCATCTATCCCATCCCATCTATCCCATCCCATCTCGTCCCGTCCCATCCCATCTATCCCATCTATCCCATCTCATCCCATGCCATCTATCCCATGCCGTCTATCCCATCCCATCTATCTCATCCCATCCCATCTATCCCATCCCATCCCATCCCATCCCATCCCATCCATCTCATCTATCTCATCCCATCCCACCTATCTCATCTCATCCTATCTATCCCATCCCATCTCTCTCATCCCATCCCATCCCATCTATCTCGTCCCGTCCCGTCTCGTCCCGTCTCGTCCCGTCTCGTCCCGTCTCGTCCCGTCTCGTCCCGTCTATCCCGTCTATCCCGTCTCGTCCCGTCTCGTCCCGTCTCGTCCCGTCTCGTCCCGTCTCGTCCCGTCTCGTCCCGTCCCGTCTCGTCCCGTCTCGTCCCTTCGCTTCCCATCGCTTCCCATCGCTTCCCGTCCCATCTATCTCATCCCATCCCATCTATCTCATCCCATCTCATCCCATCTCATCCCATCCCATCTATCTCATCCCATCCCATCCCATCTATCCCATCCCATCTATCCCATCCCATCTATCCCATTCCATCTATCCCATCCCATCCCGTCCCATCCATCCCATCTATCTCATCCCATCCCATCTGTCCCATCTGTCCCATCTATCCCATCTATCCCATCTATCCCATCTATCCCATCTATCCCATCTCATCCCATCTCATCCCATCCCATCTATCCCATCCCATCTATCTCATCTCATCCCATCTATCCCATCCCATCCATCCCATCAATCTCATCCCATCAAATCAATCTCATCCCATCCCATCTCATCCCATCTATCCCATCTCATCCCATCTATCCCATCTCATCCCATCCCATCCCATCCCATCTATCCCATCCCATCTATCCCATCCCATCTCATCCCATCCCACCTATCTCAACTCATCCCATCCCACCTATCTCATCTCAATCCCATCCCATCTATCTCATCTCATCCCATCCCATCTCTCTCATCCCATCCCATCTATCTCATCCCATCATATCCCATCCATCTCCTCCCATCCCGTACCATCTATCCCATCCCATCTCATCCCATCTATCTCATCCCATCCCATCTATCCCATCTCATGCCATCCCATCCCATCTCATGCCATCCCACCTCATCTCATGCCATCCCATCTCATCTCATCCCATCTATCCCATCTATCCCATCCCATCCCATCTCATCTATCTCATCCCATCTCATCTATCCCATCCCATCCATCCCATCCATCTCATCCCATCTCACTCATCTATCTCATCCCATCTCACTCATCTATCTCATCCCATCCCATCTATCTCATCTCATCTCATCCCATCTATCCCATCTATCCCATCTCATCCCATCCCATCTATCCCATGCCATCTATCCCATCCCATCCCATCTCATCTATCTCATCCCATCTATCTCATCCCATCCTATCTATCCCGTCCCATCTATCTCAACTCATACCAACCCATCTATCTCATCTCATCCCATCCCATCTATCTCATCCCATCCGTCTCATCTATCTCATCCCATCCCATCCCATCTATCCCATCTCATCCCATCCCATCTATCTCATCCCATCCCATCTCTCTCATCCCATCATATCCCATCTATCTCATCCCATCATATCCCATCCATCTCATCCCGTCCCATCCCATCTATCCCATCTCATCCCATCCCATCTCATCCCATCCCATCCCATCTATCTCATCTATCTCATCTCATCCCATCCCATCTCTCTCATCCCATCCCATCTCTCTCATCCCATCATATCCCAGCTATCTCATCCCATCATATCCCATCCACCTCATCCCGTCCCATCCCATCCTATCTCATCCCATCTATCCCATCTCATCCCATCCCATCCCATCTATGTCATCTATCTCATCTCATCCCATCCCATCTATCTCATCTCATGCCATCCCATCTCATCTCATCCCATCTATCCCATCTATCCCATCCCATCCCATCCCATCCCTCTCATCTCATCTATCCCATCTCATCTCGTCTATCCCATCCCATCTATCCCATCCCATCCATCTCATCCCATCCCATCTATCCCATCCCATCTATCTCATCCCATCCCATCTATCTCATCCCATCCCATCTATCCCATCTCATCCCATCCCATCTATCTCATCTCATCCCATCCCATCCCATTTATCCCATCTCATCCCATCCCATCTATCTCATCCCATCCCATCTCATCCCATCTATCTCATCTCATCCCATCCCATCTATCTCATCTCATCCCATCCCATCTATCCCATCCATCTCATCCCATCCCATCTATCTCATCTCATCCCATCTATCCCATCCCGTCCCATCCATCCCATCTATCTCTTCCCATCCCATGTCATCCCATCTATCTCATCCCATCCCATCTCATCCCATCCCATCTATCTCATCTCATCCCATTCCATCCCATCTATCTCATCTCATCCCGTCCCATCCCAACTATCTCATGTCATATTCCATCCTATCCCATGCTATCTGTCTCATCCCATCTATCTCATCCCGCATGTCATGTCGTCCCTCATCTCATTGCTTCTCTCATCTCATCCCTTCCCATCCTCAATTCAACTCACCTTCGTTTCTCATCTCATGTCTTCTCATCTCTTTTATCTCCATCTCCATCCCATCTCATCCCATCTATCTTATCTCCATCCCATCCCATCTCATCTATCTCAATCCCATCCATTTCTATCCCATCCTATCCATCTCAATCCCATCCCATCTATCTCAATCTCATACCATCTCGTCCCATCCCATCTATCCCAATCCTCATCTCCTCCTCCCCTCTCTTTTTATCTCAGAAATCAACTCTTTTATAATGGCAGCACACTTGACCATGAGACCCCAGTATGCCTTCTCTAGAAAGGTGGTCCATTTTTTCATGGCATCAGAACGTTCTTGTGTGGAGCAATGTCAGCAAAGAGAACATGTTCCTTCATTTCTGCCTTGCCTGGATTTTGTGCAACTTGAATATAGGGTCCCGTTCTAGGCTTCCGAGCAGATGACGGACTGATTTTAGAGAGTCCAGCAAAGAAGGCCTACTCAGATGATTAAGGAACGGGAGCGTCCTTTCTATGAGAAATGTATGAGAGAGCGCTGGGCCTTTGAATTGCTATTCTGGGAAGGTTTAAGGACTCTCCTTAGCACAGCTGTCAGATTTAACTTGGCAAATGAATTCCTGACGCAAAAGAGAAAAGTCTGAGGAAGTTCATTTAATATGTGAAGAAGAAACCTGATCTAGGATTAGGGTGAAATTAAATTGACTTTCAGGGATTGTGTGATTCCTGGTACAGCAATAAGGTCTCCAGTCAGCTGGATGAGCAAGTTTATTGCTCTAGTGCTATTACATAAAATTATTGCTACCTTATTATTACTAATGGAAATATCTAGAAACCTTGGAGAAAAGACAAAAAAATGGGGAAGGACAGATCCATTAAAAGTTATCCAGAGACAAATCTGTGGTGGTTAACTGAGTGCCAAACCCTTAGAGATATGGGCTTTCTGACATTGCAAGAAACTTGTAAAAATACTCCTAGTTTTGTGGCTACATCTAGTTTCCCCCATGAGGCTGAGTTGCACCTTGAAAATTTTCTGGTTACGTTTTTCAAGGTCTTTGTGCTATTTTCCATCTGATGGTTCTTCTCTTAATTTTATTGATTGGTTATCTATAGGTGGAACTGTATGCAGTGGTCACGATATGAGCAATGCTCGTTTTTATCACTATAGACGAAACTTGACAAACTGAGATTTTAGTTCAGCTCTGCTTTGGGCTGAAAAGTGTCAGGTTCTCAAGCCTACCCACAAAGGTTTGAAAGCTTGCTGCTTTTTTAGATAAACATGAATTTACTGAAGGGGAAAATCAGTTTCTGTCTTTAACCTATGCAGTGCAAAATGCACTGATGTCATCATATACAATTACATTGCATTGTAGTAGACGTTAGAGGACATTTATTATTTCTGTCAAGCTACCGGTCCTGGAGGCTGTGGGTGCTGTTAATAAAGCATATAAATTGAAGTAGTGAAACAGATGGCAAGCTTCGTATGGAGGTCCAATTCTAACAAAGGACTAAAATCTTTATAACCAAAGGAACATTTAGAATCTTACTGGGAATGCATGAGACTTATATAAAGAAATAAGACATAACCTGACAGCAAAATAGGATTGTAATTTCCAAATTTCTGGCAAAGTTTTCCCAGTCTTGTATATGCTTTGCAGCATGAAAGGGTAAATTCAAAAAACATACATGCACAGAGCACGCAAAATTGTGCCGGCAGTGCAATATGTAACAAAAATATTCCTTGCAGAATTCAAATAGAAAAGGACAGGGAGTGCAAAAGGGTAAAGAGGATGAAGGCTCACAGCGCTGTTCTTCTTATCATTAGGAAACAGAAGTGGCTTCAGAGGAGCAAGCTACAGTCAGCAAAATGATATCATTAGGCCAAGATGCCACTCTATGCAGCCACACAGGCAATATGAATCACTTTACTGGAATGAGCAATGGGAGACGCTAACATTGCTATGAGTACAAACAAGTAGAGCTGCCAAATTTTTGCACTGATGAGCTATATAAGTAAGAGTAGTAGACTGCTCGGATAACCCCTGCAGCTAAATCAGCCACACACACACAAAAAACCCCCAATTCTATTAAAAATCCAGCACATAACACAGGTTAACTTAAACGCTATTAAAATGATGACTCAGGAATGTTTTTAGTAAAACCTACCTGTGACCTTGCCCAAAGTAAGAGATTTGATGGCCTTAAAATCAATCTCAGAAAAGTTGTGTTTGAGTTTGATAACTTGATCAACCTGGAAGAGGTCAGTACAATTAGTTCATTACAATAGCATGTAGACACACCTAGACCTTTGTCCTGCAGACTTGTGGGAAGAACCCCAGCTGCAAATAATTCTGTCCGCAAGCGTGATTCAGTTTCTAAAGATAGCCAAGTGAATACACTTTGATTTTTGCATGAGAAGCTGAAAGGTGCACAAGAATAGTCATATAAAGGCCTTAAAGAAACTTTCCCTGCAAAAAAGTTTAAATGCTTAATGCTGAAATTCCTCTGCTTCCCAAAATCCATGTCTAGGTGCTGCAAGGTGCACACAAAAGAGGCTTCTCTGTAAATTGCTGTGGAGAATTAGGTCTGCATAAAATAAAGAAAACCACGGTGCAGCAGCCAATAGAAAACTGCTACTTGAGGAGAATCCTGACAGAGTAAACCTCCTTCCTGCAGAATTAGGCCTACCTATCTTAGTTGCTGCGTTAACCATGGATCATTTACCACCCAGAAATGGAAATCGCCAAGGAAAGAAAGATGACAGCACTCCATGTGTTCCTTTCCCTTTCCCATTCTTTTCTTTTATCATCGTTCAGCTTTTGTTCAGTCCCCGCCACTCTTCTCTATTAAATGGGTGTGGCTCAGACCTGGCAAATTTGTTTTGTAATTTGAAGTGTAGAAATTAGGCTCAGAAGGAAAACAGGAGGAGCAGTAAGATGGTCCTCTTCATCCTGACTTGGTAAAACAGGCGACGTGTGGGAACAGAGCAAAGCAAAGACCTCATCTCCCATGGGAATCTAGACCCAAAAACAAGCCATGACGTACCTGAATGATGAGCTCTCTGCCTTCTCTGTTTATCTTCACATGATGCATCTCTCGGTTGGCAAAATTTCCAGAGTCAATTGTGAAGATGAGCAGTCCATCCTTACTCAACTTGTATCGAACCTGTAAACTTCCTTAAAAGAAGAACAGAATTCTATAAAACCTGTGTCTACAATGAGATATACAACATATAACTCATTTTCTTTTTATTATAGTGAAGAAACACGGTTAAAAAGTCAAGAAAAAGGTTGAGAAGAAGTGAAAGAGTTCACACTCTAATGAAAGAAGAAACTCATAGAAGACTTTTCCTTCTTACTAGCTAATAAACTCTGCTGTGGAGAAACTAACTTAATTGAGTAACTGAGTATATCAAAGGAGAGTTTCTGTCCACAAGCCAGACCAAGCAAGGCCTTGGGAGTTTATCTTCGTGCATTAGTCTGCGAAGGGTTGCTTCCACCAGAGGGCATGCAGGTCTTGCACTGTTCTGGTAAACTAATACTTGTAGACTTTACTGCTTCAAGTAAAGGTTTCACCCAGACATAACAGACAATACAGAAAACAATGAAAATCATGACAGCTGTAACTTCATTTCAAGCATTTAAATGCCCGGACTTATTGTGATTTATAAGTGATGCAAGAAAAGATATACTGTAAAAGATGTCAGAAAATAAACAACTTTGACCTTGGTTATCTAAACTATTTGAAAAACAATTAAGTTAAAAACAAATCTCAAGTATTTCTTTTAGTCTTTGTAGGAAAAAAAGAAATCTGTTATAAACAACAGTAGCATAACAAATCAGAATGCAAAAGAAAGCAAGGAATTCAATATGAATTTTTATCTTTCACAAATGACCAGAAGAACTACAGACACAAAATTTAGAAGGGAAGAAAGTGTTCAGATAAAATCCTATCAAGCTTACTTTTCTGTGAATAAAGCAGCGGAGAGAAAAAAATTACTAAGCTTTTTTGGGGCGCTTTTTATGCACAGCAACCAAAACGGGTCAAACAACAGCGGTACTAGAGAGTTAAAAAGCTTTTCCAAGGCTATATTCTCAGTGTCTCAAAGGACAAAGCAAAGGACAGCATTGCAGCCTTGAGCGAAGGCTCCTTCATTCATTCCCTGTTCGGAAAACCATTGTAAAAACTCCCATCTCCTTCCATTTCAGTGCTCGCTCGCGTCAGCGCAAAGCCAGACTATTCCAAGAGCCACTAGGTTTTGCAAAAGGCTACAGGCAAACATTACCAATGCTGAACGAAGGGGACTGACTGACTCATTGTCACCGAGGGATGTTTTCACGCAGCGTTAGCTCTAAGACTGGCCTCAGCGTTCACAGAGGCAATGTTTGCATACAAGTCGCAAGGCGGCAAGAGCAGCCTGAGGCATGGCTGCATGAGCTGTCACAAGTGCGTGGTGCATGGTGATGTTACTGAGGGGCAACAAGAGGCTGCTCTCCTCACTGCATAGCATGGACACAACTTCTCTTCTTAGCCTTGCAAATTCTCCTGCGATAAGGTCAACTTTCCTGTCCTACAGGCTACTGCAAAACCACCTTATGAGTTTAAAACAACTTATAAAGTTCCTGCAGAGGAACTTATAAAATTATAAAATTTTAAAATAAAACTTATAAAATTCCTGCAGAATTTGACCACCTCTATAAAACTCACAGTTATTGTTAATAATTCTGCCAAACTAGACTCAAAGTACCGTTAACATCACAGAATCATTGAATTGTTAAAAAACAGCTCACTCAGATTGCCTCTTTCTAACAGTCTGTACAATCCCATTTGAGCCCCCATCTCTTTCTGACCTTTGCAGGACAGAGATGAAGTTACCAAAGATGAGAAGGAACATGATAACACATTATTAGGATGAAGGCTTTTTAGCTGATTGAGAGGTTTACTGGATCAGGTGAGGTTTAAAAAAAAAAAAAAAAAAAAAAAAAAAAAAAAAGATTTAAAGGCATTTTCTCACACATATCAGAGGGGAATATTTTTGAAGATATCAAGGTCAGTAACAACTACTACATTATTCAGAGTGATATTATAGGTCCAGATTCAGCCGCTTCGATTCATACTGCAGAGCTCCTGTCCCCTCACAGCCAGGCCAAGGAGTGCTGCTTATCACCATTCTTGTTGCACTTGCAAGTTCAAACTTAAATCTTAATCTCATTTCCTGCTACTGAATGAAGGATGCATCTACAGGGAATAAAAATGTAAATGTCTTATAATCACTTTACTCCAGAAAAACATGAGAAAAGAAGCCATAGTGCAAAGAAGTTAAGGGACCTTTTCAGACCTGCTTGTTTGGGCAGCGGGAGAGTCAATAAAAGTGGAAAAGTTGCCTGACCCTGCACACCACAGCTGAGATGACCACACGGAGTAAGCTGAAATGCATTGCGAAAGAGAAACAGATTGATTCTAACTGAAAATCGTGTCCCAGAACTCTATCAGCCACTCATACACCTTTCACCTGAAGCCTTTGAAAGGATCTTAGTGCAGAAAATGGAGCACGACCTTGTACCAGTTGATTAGTTTGTAAATGTAAATGCACTTGTCTGCTCTTGTCAAATGCTACAGTCACACTAGAGTTTGAAATATAAACAGTGCTCCTATGGCCAGGCAATCAATGTAGTCAACAGTGTGTTTGTGCTCAAACGCAGCCATCAGATACGTGATCTATCTCGACTCTCGGGTACGGATTTACCCATTGTCTTAGATGAGAGAAACTCCATTTTAAAGCAGAAATCATCCGTTCCGTTTGCTGGGGGACATTGGAGCAGATTCTCGATGTCCATTAAAAATACATCTTACATGTCTATAGAGGTACAATTTTAAACTTAAATTGTTTTAAGAGATGAATGAATAGCTTCTCATCAATTCCTTTAAATTCCAATAGCAACTTTTTTTTTCTTCTGATTGATGTTCTTCAGAATCATTTTATTCAAATTGGCATTTTTCCTGCAGTCAGCTTTGCATTAATGTAAGTCAGGAATACATGGGCTTGTGTCTCCAGAGATGTTTGGGAATTTACATCAGTGTAGCTGAGAGCTAATTTTGGTACGCACTTATCAAAATTTCTTATGTTGGCAGAATACAGAATCACGTATTTGATGGAATACACATTAACATTTTGCTATTTGACTAGCAAAATAAATGGATTATTAATTAAATAGTTATTAGGCTTTTTTTTTTGTCCTCTGAATTTTGATTATCTGGTCTACTGAATTTATCCATTCACATCATCCCAGTGCCACTAATCACAAATAAAAATCTGCATATATAAACCAGCACTGTTCTCACTGTTGCATCACTTCTGCCTCAAAAAAAAGGATTCACAATAACCATAACCAGTGCAATTTCTGGCAGTCTTGTCACAGTCACGCTTGTCAACCTCTTTTCAGTTCCCTGTGTCTGGGCATGCACACCTGGAGTGCCATAATGCTCAAGTGA
This sequence comes from Lagopus muta, assembly GCF_023343835.1. Classification (NCBI taxonomy): domain Eukaryota; kingdom Metazoa; phylum Chordata; class Aves; order Galliformes; family Phasianidae; genus Lagopus; species Lagopus muta. Next base: position 12,426,997 of record NC_064440.1, on the reverse strand, counting down.
CGCACTACATGTTGTGTTTTCTTCCTTCTCTAATATATGTGGAATTGCTGGAGGCAATTTCTATAAAGTCCATAAAAGAGAGCAGGAAGAAAAGAGAGAGGCATCATGGCTTCAGCCTCAGGCAGGAGAATTTTACCCCAGCATATTACCCAGCATATTCATGCAGCATATTACCCCAGCAGTACTAGGTAAGAGTAGATTCTCACTTGATTATTACAGCCATCCCTTTTAGCTTTGAATTCTGTAGGTAGGTACCATTGCAGACTGCAGATCAGCATGGAGATGTGCTGTGCTACCCTCCAGAACGGCCTGGAACAGGCATAGTTCAGCCACAGCATGACTTCTCTTCTCTACTTCTGCAGGAAACGAGTCCATGTGGGCTGCAATGCTACTGTGACTAGGCCATAGCCGGTATCAAAGATGGCTTGCTACACACCACTGTGGCTTTCAGACTGAAATCTTCAGCAGTATAATCCCTGCCTGTAGGGCTGAATGACATCGCTGTGCCTGTATCAAGCAGCTGCAGAGCCAATTCAACAAGATTTCTGAGGGCTCCCCGTGTGCTGACTAAAGTTCCAGGAAACAGAGACCAAACGGCAGTATTTATGCTGCCCCAAGCTGGTGAATAGGTAGGGGATGCTGCTTCTGAAACAGAAGGCTCGAGAAACTGTTTCGGCAATGATGGAGGCCAGGGCTACTGCTTGCAGTACACTAACTATCAGTGTCAGCGTAACCAACCACCAGGCAGTGACAGGAATATCGTGGTGCTTTCCAACTGCTCATCTTTTTGCTGAAGATGAGAATGATGAAGCAGGAGCTCCTGAGGCCACTGGTAATACAAGGATGCTATGCCAGTATAAAGACTTCAAAGTGCTTAGCCTGAAGAACAAATGTTATTTGTAAGCCACACTCTTGTCACACACATCACAGGGACTACAGGTATTGTGTAATTTTGTCATGAAGAACCAAGCAGCGAGAAAGGGAATGACATGCCCTTGGGGTCTGAGAATCCTCTGCAGGACTTCTGTTTATAGAAACAGGTTTTAAATGAGCCCAGATTGAACCCAATATCTATAACAACTTCAATAGCAGCTTTTAATGACTCAAACTGGCCGGAGCAGCTGGCAAGAAATCTTGCACCCCTCGGAGAAGCTGAAGTTAGTCCAGGGAGCACGTGTAGCTGGCATATGTGAAACGAACAACTTTATCATCATCTTATAACTCAGAAAAATATCATTTAAATCAAGGCAGCTGACAGGTCCAGTTTGAGAGAAATATATATGTAGAAAATAAAATGTTTAATTAGGATGAGGACTTTAGAATATACTTGCATGTCTCACTGAAACAGAAGCATCCAGATGTTAAGGAGCAACAGAACCTCATGCAGTTGGCTCAAACCAATAGTTACTCGTAACAGACAGTGAAGTATTAAGAATGCTATCCTTACCCACCTCCAGCACATATCTGAACTGCTGATAAAAGAGAAAATAAAGAGGGAATGCACCAATTAAACAACTGGAGGGAAACATTAGTGAGGCTACTGATATTGCAATTATGAAAAAATTAAAGTATTTAGGCCAGAAAGCCATTTGAAACTCATCAAGTGAAAATGCTGTTTGTTCATTGCTGGTTGCAGAATATCAAATGACAGTTTTCTGTCATCTCTACCAGGAAATACCTCCCTGACAACTTGCACAACTTCAGCGTCCCTCTTTATAGTCTAGATATTTAAAAATGAACGACTGCTTTCTTGGTTAGGAGCAGCTGGCTAAGAAACCTGCTCCTTAATTAGCAGCTTCTCCCCAGGGATATTTACTCAGTAAATTTACTCTTCAATGGAAGTGCTGCTGGCAATTCAAAGAACGGGGCCAATCTCTTCCCATCCACTGGCTTTTAACTAAGAAAGTACTTGCATATTTTTAGAAGGTGACTCTTACTATTTGCTTTGCTCAGAGAAAACAAAGAGGAGAAGCCACCAAATCTGTTTGCTGATATGATTGGTTATCTACAGCATTGGTTTAGATGAGACTGCTTTATGGGGTTAAAAAATAAATAAATCAAAGCTCCCCAATTTTTGGTAATCTCTTGTAGTGGTGGGAAAAAAGGTTCTTATTTGAATGCTTTTCACTCAAAACTTCCTACTCAAATACATTCAGGACTTACGGATCATATTCAAGCTATCCTGTATAGACAACACACTTTCACATTGCATTTCTTCAATTTAGGGGTGAAAAAACCCACACAAAACAAAACCTGTACTGAAACAACGAGAAATAAGCCTAGCAAATCGCTCGCTTTTCCCTGACAGAAAACCGAACCGAAAAAAAAAAACCAGAAAAAGATTCTGCCTGAAGGTCTATGACATCAGTTTACTTTGCAATTCTGCTAGGTGTCTGGAACCAGACTGGGAGTATCGTTTAAACGTCAGCAAATGTGGCTGGTTCCCTTACGTGACTGACAGATGAGTATGACCTTGTAGGATTTTCATTCCCAATGGCCACCAGTTGGCTCAACACAGGCTGACCAGCAAGTCAAAAGCAACTGGCAGATGCTTCTTGCTCCAAAGCTACAAAATATTGCAAATATTGAAATACTGTATGTCTAAAAGATGATGACAGTCAAAGAGCTCATCATACAGAGGCTTATACACCAAGGTTATTTCAGTGATTTTAAGGGAAACGTCCTAAACAAAACAACCCACATTCATGCCTATACGGCTGGAACTATAATGAAAACAGGGCTAAACAACTGATGTGGAATAATACTTGTCACTGCCACTGTTCTATATCTACCGGATTGGTGTTGGCTGACGTAATTTTCTTTCTTTGTGCTCCAGTTTATCCATTGATGAATTAGATGTGTACTCATATCCTTTGGAAAATTACAGGTAACCTCTGGATAAGAGGCAGTTTCAAATAACATTATTAGTCATTAACATCATCTCTAGCTATTTTTTGGTGAATTACTGATTACATTTTCTTTCACACATTGCAACATCATCAATTACTACTTTTTCCCAAAGGTAACCTAATGTAAAGATGGAGAGCTCAAAACACCAGATGCACTTAAATCTCCCCAAAAATACGTGCTTTCAGATTGTGAGATTTATTCTGTATAATTTTAATCTACATCTCTTCTATACTTCCTAAGTTCCTTAAAGTTTAACTTCCTTTAAGTTGCTTTAAAACCCTCCATTAACAAAAACTATCTGTATAATCTGATGCTTAGATCTTTCTTCCCATCATTAAACACACAACGGATGCCATGAGTCTTCTCATGGTCAGACACGCAGTAGGCCCTATGGTTTACGCATCTTATATTGCTGGGCTTTGATTTCATGCTGTACTTTTCATTTAAGACTGGTGTAGCAGCCAGGATTGCAGGAAGAACTTTTTCTCTTATCCAGTGAACAAAACAAAAACTATCACCCTACGAATTATATTCCACAAGCTCAAGTCAGCTTTGCAACTTATACGTATCTCCAAGTCTGCACGAACATATCCCAGGTGAAAAGGACTGAGATCCTCTGCTGTGATACCCTGAGAAATTCACGATTTCCATTCTCCTCCTAATATCTTCCCGTTCGGTCAAGAACATTTCACATACTGACCTAACAACTGTAATGTTTAGCAACGAGAACATGGAAAAAGGTGGTCTGAAGAGAACAGAAAAAAAAAGAATCAATTTGAATGCTATATGATGTCAGTGGAATGGGAAAGTAAGCAGTTATCTTCTAAATAAAACAAGAGAAAAATAATCGTGCCTCTTTTCGCAAACATCCTTTACATTCTCAGCGCATAATAAAGGTAGAACAGAACTTTGTGGATTAATGACTTTCTGGAGTTAATGATCTTTGTGTTAAGCTTTAACAGCACTCCCTGCTGGTCATGAATCTCTTGGAAATGTTCTGCTCCTCTGGTAAATAAGTCCATCTGAACACTGCCTATTTCACGAGTTTTGCCAGCCTCCATGACTGCAGAAGTTAGACCATCTAACCGGAGACCCTCTCCTGATTAATGCAAGTTCTCAAGGGATATATTTGAGTTTCAGACAACAATCCTATTACAAGAGTCATATAATGGTAGCATTATGCCTTTTCTTAGCAAAATGAATGCTTATACACATATCTGTTTGCTATTTTATCTACTGGAATCTTGCACAGAATCACAGAACGGTTGAAACTGGGAGACATCTGGAGGTCATCTAGTCCAAACCCTGCTGAAGCAAGTGCACCACAGATTGCAGCCTTGGGCCGTATCCAGGCAGCTTCTGAGGATCTCCACAGAGAGAGACTTCACCTCAGTCCATTTCACTGCTGCTACCCACAGAGTGTTTCCCACTTTTCAGGAGGAACTTCCTGTGTTTCAGGCTCTGCTCACCGCTTTTTGTCCTCTAGGCACAAATGAAAAGAGACTGGCTCTGTCCTCTTTGCACCTTTGCTTCAGGTATTTATTTCCAGGAGATAAAGATCTCCTCCTAACAAAAGTGAATGTCTATTTTCTTTCCAGCTGATTATCTGAAGCTGTTGGTCTGGGGTTTTATGCCAGATACCAGCAAGTTCAAAGTAAGTCTCTATATATGCAGAGCACAGGTCAATTATTGACTGCGTGCTCGGCACTTTCTGCTCAGTGTAATCCAATTACAGTTCCCTTGTTTTTCCCTTCTGGGTTTCCAGAACATCACTTGACCCTTCAGTAAAGTAAAACTATCTTGGTAAGTACAAATATGTCCACAAATTGAGGTAATGAGACAGACTTCCACTTCCCTCCTCTTGGAAAGCAGATAAAAAAAATCTGCCAAAGTCTTTGGCTGAATAGCTCCTTTCAAAGAAGTCTTATGCACTTAGAGATCTACAGTGTCATGTACTGAAAGAAAGCAAAACTAAAGACAATAAGCAAAAAAGGCTTTAGGTGCCCAGTGCAGCTATTGTCTTAATAACTTTTTGTGGCTGGAATTGAACTGAAAACTAATCAGCATTTCCATTTTCCATGAAGTGTGCTCACAACAAGGAATCACCCAAGGGATCTGAGGTGTTTCTACCGCAGAACTTTCTCTAGTTATGTAAAGAAACTGGAAGATCTACCACTCAACCCTCCCTACTGCTTGTGCCGTAGAGAACATCCCATTTACAGTTGATCAGGGACAATTTCTTTTATATTCCCAATCAAACTCTCACTACTCCCTTCCCCCCAATAAGTAACATAAGATTTAGGACAGTTATTGATTGGAAAGATCGTTACAAGATATATAGTTGGATCTGCCATATGAAAGACAATTCAATGGCTGTTAACCTAGAGTTTGACAAGGAACAATACTTAGTCTCCTCACAGAGTTGCTTGAACCTCCACAACAAAGCTGTCTTCCCAACCTGACTCACTTTTCTGTTCCTGGTCTCTTAAAAATATCTATACCTTAACCTTGGCATCATTTTCCATTTCACAGTCACATAAATTAGGTTGTTCAATGGATGTTGAAACTCTTTAAGCCAGAAGGTGTTCTCAGAGGATAAAAACTATTGCACTATCAATAACTTACTCTAGTTGGGCTTTCTAGAGCAGTTATGCTCTGTGATATGCACATCACAAATAAAAAAACACTTAGTGCTAACACCCCAAGAATCAGAAAAGACTTGACAATCAGCACTAAAACCTATTTTTTCCTAATTTAGCTTTGCCCTGTTAAACCTCGGAGTGTACAGCAGGAACAGAATCAAAAGATTATTTGCCTCAAAGAATGAATTAGTTCCTTTGCCTGCCTCTTTATCTCTGAATGACAGTCTTCAATTTTATTTGAGAAAAGTTGTTGGAGATGCAGCTCAACACCTTTGCAAGGCAAAAGCAAGGAGAATTTACACACTTTCAACAGAAAGGACAGCTGCTGACTTTGAGAAAGTAAATTAGTAGTTTATTAAAAAGAAAAAAAATCGGTAGCTTCTCAGTTACTTTTTTTTTTTTTTTTTTTTTTTTAAGAGTGTTAATTAATGCTACATCTATTATAGCTTTTGGTTCATTTTCCTATTTACTTTAAGCATGGGTTGACTTCAAGAGCTTTTAGGAGAGGTCACTAAAGTTGATCTAGGCCCTGCTTCTATATGCTGCATATCTCAGACCTCACTGAATAACTTCACAAGATGTTTTCATTTTTACTTTTGCCTGTAATGTGCTTTTTTCTTGCCTTTAATCTTTCCTACGCAATTTCAGAGACTTGCTTTCCAAAACAGAGAACAGAGCTTGCTCAAATGCCAGTAGGCCCTGGGTAGAAGAATGGAGATAGAAAAAAAGGACTCAAACCGCTTAGATTCTTAGGAGGTCAGATAATAAATTCAGATAAATTTTCAATCACTCTAGGATAGTTTGAGATTCTATCTTTTTTCTTTGATGATAACTATCTGCTTCATCTCTAGGTTTGGAGTCAGAGAAATCCAGACGAGCTGAGATTGGAGAATACATAGGGAAGCATTTTCTAGACAAATGTACTTCATTATATTCATGTTGCGTTTGATTACTTGCAGGGGGAAGGAAGAATGCAGAAGGGAGAGACACAGTTTCCATTCTAACATACCCCCCTCCTTACCCCCAGCAATTACTATCTTTAGGTATCAAGCTGAGTGCATTATAATACTAAGTTATTGGTAATTTACTGAAATCATGAAAATTAGCCAAAATGCACAGTGAAAATTCAACCTGAGAAAGACAGCAAAAAAATTCTTGGCACTAGCTTCCCGTGATGTGAATAACTTCCGTGGACTGACACATTGAAAAGGCTAATTAGAGCTGTTTAGCCATTTTCTGTAGCTTGGTAATGGGCACTATTATTTGAAAGTTCTACAGCACTGTTATTGCAATTACTGCAGCACTGTTTATCTTTTGGATGGGGGATCAATGCAGCAGTTACAGCAAGCAAGCAGGTTCTGCTCCCCTAAAATAGGCCCAATACCCATCAGAGATGATCTCCAAGTGGTGATCAGCTGTGTTTGCATAACACAGTTCCCTTCTATAATGTTGGTACTCCCGAGAACTATTTATAAACGGACCGGACTTTCAAATTACTTTGACAACCCTGGAGGGTACAGCACTTCTGCAACAATTCTGCTGCACCACAACTTTGTCCGCAGTCACAGAATCATAGAATTACTCAGGTTGGATGGGACCTCAAGGATCATCAGGTCCAACTGCAGCCTAACCATAGTACCCTAACTCTAACAATTCTCTGCTAAATCATATCTCCGAGCACCACATCCAAACCGCTCTTAAACATATCCAGGGACAGTGATTCAACCACCTCCTTTGGGAGCCTATTCCAGTGTTTAACCACCCTTTCTGTAAAGAAGTGTTTCTTAACGTCCAACCTAAACTTACCTTGGCGCAACTTGAGGCCATTTCCCCTCATCTTGTCACCTGTCACCAGTGAGAAGAGACCAGCCCCGCTCACACTGTAAGCACCTTTCAGGTACTGGAAGAGAGTAATAGATCTTCCCTCAGCTGCCTCTTCCCCAGACTAAACAGCCCCACCTCCCTCAGCCTCTCCCCATAGGGCTGATTTTCCAGGCCCTTCACTAGCCTCATTGCCCTTCTCTGGACCTGCTCCAGTACCTCCACGTCCCTTCTGTACTGAGGTGCCCAAAACTGAACATGGTGCTTGAGGTGAGGCCTCACCAGTGCAGAGTACAGGGGCAGGATGACTTCCCTAGTCCTGCTCACCACACCATTCCTGATACAAGCCAGGATGCCATTGGCCTTCTTAGCCACCAGGACACACTGCTGACTCATGTTCAGCCAACTGTCCATCAGTACACCAAGGTCCCTTTCCATCAGGCAGCTTTCCAGCCACAGCTCTCCAAGCCTGTAGGGTTGCCTGGGGTTATTGTGACCAAAATGCAGGGCCCGACACTTGGACCTATTGAAACCCATGCCATTAACATTGGCCCATTGACCCAGTCTGTCCAGGTACCTCTACAGTGCCTTTCTCTCCTCTGGCAGATCAACACTTCCTCCCAGCTTGGTGTCATCTGCAAACTTACTGAGGGTGCACTCAATCCCCTCATCAAGATCATCTATGAAGATGTTAAACAGAAGCGGCTCCAGTACTGAGCCTTGGGGGACACCGCTCGTGACCGGCCGCCAACTAGATCCAACTCTATTGACCACAACTCTTTGGGCCTGGCCATCCAGCCAGTTCTTCACCCAGCGGAGTGTACACCCATTGAAAAGGCTGATTAGAGCTGTTTAGACCATGGTCAGCCAGCTTCTCCATGAGAATGTTTTGGGGGACATTGTCAAAGGCCTTACTGAAGTCCAGGTAGACCCCACATTGACAGCCTGACCCTCATCCACTAAGTGGGTCACCTTGTCATAGAATGGAATCAGGTTTGTCAGAAAGGATCTACCATTCATAAACCCATGCTGACTGGGCCTGATCCCCTTGTTGACCTTTAATTGGTCCATGATGGTTCCCGAGATTATTATGTATAGTATAATCAAATTATTCAGACGCTTCTCAAGTGTGAAAGATCTCAAAGCACGTGAGCTCGTGGCACTACTCATAAGAGAGCGCAGTTTTATAAGGTATGAATATATTTCTTCCCTCTAATTAATTAAACCAGATTCCTCACTATTTGATTCTAATCTTTTGATTAATCAGTGTTAAAAATACAGGTGTTCAAGGGCATGCATCCTCTGAAAAAAATGCTAGAAAAAGTCCTCTTCAAAATGGCTGTAAGTTAATAATATGTATGCATATGTATACAACATACATTCATTTATACATACATATAATTTAAAAATCCATGGATATAATAGATAGAACTGGGGAAGAGAAGACAACGCTATGTTATTGAGCACATTTTCGAAGGAGCATGCATGATTTAGAAGACCAAAAACTAACTAATGACACAAAGAATCTCTACTGAGCCATCTTAAAAAACATCAACTTTTGAAAACTTGCCCATAAGATTTCATGATACGAATTCTTCAGATGAGACAAGGACAGTACTGTGATGTAGATACATTTCTGGATGGGGACTGCTTCTATAAATATTAGTTTCCAGGTGCTACAGAGCATCTAATTTTAGAGAAAGAGGTCATCTGTATAGACCCAGAATGGCCATTTGTAAACGGACACATGATGGTACCCAACATCAGTTGTACCTTTGCCTCCTTCTGAGTACCTGTCCTCTACGACACCAAGACACTGGAAGGGCCTTCTGCCTGCCTGACAGTGTGCCTCATACATAAAACATTGACCAAGAATGAGGATATTTTATTTCCATTCCTAAATCTGAAACTGACCTAACGGATAACTCTAAGTGAATCATTTTACAACCGTAATTCTGGTGTCTCAATCAATATGTACTGCAAGTTCTAATGATATGACCTCCTTTACAGACTGACACTGGAAACTGCCTTGGGGTTAAATGTGATTATTTATTAATTTTACTGAAGCCAATTGATTTTACAGGGAATATTTCACACCTGACTATACAAGCTGTCTACACAAGTTCATTTTCACACAAGCCCCTTTCGATACTGTCCAAACATAACCAACCCTCGCAATTAATTTTACTTCTTTTATGTTAATAATTTAACATGAGAAGCTTAAAATACCAGGAATGTTTTTCTTATTGTTATTTTTATTAACTACTAATTTGCGGTTCTTTTATGGATAATAGAAAAGGGAACTAACAGGACGTCTCAGTAGCAGCTTAAAAAATACTTTAAAATGTTAGCTTGTGAAGCATTAAAATATATACATAGACATATAGTTTCTTAACAAGTAGAAAGAGTCTTAGGATTATGGCAAAGAACACTACTACTCGTATTTTGAATCAGAATGTCTATTTCACCAGGAGAGTAACATTTACGTAACTATCAGTTATCCAATACAGGCCCATCTAGGTCCGGCTATACACCGCCAGGCTCAGCAAATACCTTGAAAATGAGCCAATAAGAGAGAAGGAATTGCACTCACTTTTAATGCTACAAAGGACATTATTATTCATAGTCTAGTAACTTTATGGCAAGCATAAACCTCTTGGAGGAAGGAAGAGTAACATATCTTAACATCATTTTCATTGGAATAATTTCAATTCCAACACGACTGAAAAATAAGAGCATATGAGATTTTTTTTTAAAATGACTAAATTAATGACAAAATGCAGAGAATATACATGACTAAAATGACTGTCTTGACAGAAAGCCACAGAGCAACTCTGAAAGAGACTTTCAGGACATAATCAAGGTCACCTAGTTATCCTAATAATTCTTTGAGCACAGTGCTATATTTCACAGTTCAGGATTTTGGAACCTAACTGCTCACCAACCCTTTAAACTAATGTTATCTTCATTTTACAATGATTAGAGAGAGGTACAGAGATGAGAAAGGCACTGCTGTCTAAATTGATTCCTGATTCCGAGTGTGCTGAGTGCTGCTCCACCTAATTTAAGGGAGTGCTGAGAATCTGAATCTCTTTCTGAACCAAAGAGGAGATCTGCAAGTGGTGCAGCTGCCAAAATGCAAGACTTACTGTAAAATCTATGATCTTCCTGAGCTATTAAGAGAAATCTCTGTGTTCTGATCCCAGCTCCTTTCCCAACCGCTGTCAGGAAGTTCCAAACTCCAGAACAGAGACCTCACAACTGCAGTTTGCATTTGGTAGTATTTCATCAATAAACTGCAATTGGCTCATGGTTCTAAGGCTATTTTACACTACGTTACAGTGATCTGAATATTGCTTTTAGTAATAGTAATATTGCAGTGATCGGATATTACTTTTTCATTCACTTTAAGGCTATTTTTGATTGCCTGATTGGAATAAAAAGACCTGAATGTAACTGAGAAGTAGATTCCAAGGTTTCACCTCAGCAGGGACTAACCCCTTCAACCATGAATCTACACACTGGGATATTCATATATCTAAGAATCATGAACATTAATGCTTGCCTGTAAGAGCAAAGTGGGAGACGGGTCCAGGACATTTGGATACTCATTCCATGCCTGCTCAAATACTGTTACATAACCAGGTAAGCTACAGCGAAGTCCATATAGAGAATAAAAGGTGTTTTTTTTTTCCCCCTTTACACTTTAAGCTGATGGTACTTGAGACCCCAGCTGTTATGGAATTTGTGAAGTTTCATTGTGGACTGGGTCATTCAGTCAAATGTGCATATTCAAGCATATAGCATAAACTTTCCATTTCTGCCACAGGTTGGTGACTCACCACCAAGCTGTTGTTGCTCCAGTGACTGATATCTCTTGAACAATTCAAACATTGTCTTTTGAGTAGGATAATATATGGATAGATTGAGTTTCCTGAATGCACTGTGAGAACTTGGGAGCCAGATTCATACTGAGAATACGTAAGGTCTATGCCCTAAAATCTTCACATCTTTTCAGAAAGTCCCCATACCGTGTACCTTTTAATAACTAATGACATTACACCTGGTGTTCTTGACTGCGAACCTAGAAGATCTAGACATTCTCTGGCTTTAATATTCATAGATACTGGCCATATTCCATTGAAATAATGCAATAAAGAGAAATAAACAAGGAAAGAAAGAATGCAAAAGATAAAACGATAACATATTTCTGCACCAAGTGTTGATGTACAGTCATGGAATTTCTCATTCCCTTATCTTGGAGATCTAATGGATCTCATTGTGGAATAAATAGCAGGGAATTGCCATTGTACAGTCTTGCCAAATGGGAGTCAAAGCACATTTTAAGCCCCAACAACGTGATTATTCAAAGACCAATTAGGCAAGTGTAGCATTGAATGCCAAATAAAACGACATAAACAAGACTGATGGCTATTTGCGTGAGCTGAATACCACAAAGCTGATAAAGTTGCAGATAGCATTCTCCCCAGAAAAACACGGTTCACACAGGTCTCACTATGGTAGCAAATCAAGAGTACTTACCATTCTTGGAAAGAATCACAGCCAAATATTCATGAAAGTAGGTGTTGACGTACAGCAGAAGGCTTGGAGCATGTGACGTAAGAAAGCTAAATGCGATATTTTCCTTGGACATGATGGCATCCGCATAAATGGCAGAACTTGAAGTGCTTGCGTTTTTTGTGACAGGATAAGGTTCTTGGAAAATATAGGTAATAGAAGTGCCAGCTTCAAATAAAGCAGAAACCTCTGAAAGAATATATAAACCAAAGGAACAGTTTCAGCTACTGCATTTTCAGACATTTCAGACAGGTATGCATACAAACTGGCCGCCTCAGAAAGAGAACACTGCGAAATGCTTTTGACCTGGCTGATATAACATTCCTTGATTTGGATGAGCAGAAAGCCCTTCCTCACAGACTGTATGTTTGACACAGAGAAGGGCAATATATACAGGCAAGCATATATATTCAACTATTATAGTGCTTGAATCATTACAACATTGCGCTACAAACAGTCCAAAGAGTTTGTTAGTCAAATAAATTGTTAGTTTTACCATCTTCTGACTGTTAATTTGTTAGGCAATGTTCTCTATCTTCCCCCCACAGAAAAGACAACAACATAATTGTCCTTTCTGGTCTTCTTTTTAAGCAAAATAATCATTAAAGCAACACATTAATTCAAAGAAAGTCACTGAGGGAGAGCAGCAGCTCCAAGAGAAACAACTGCCATTAGATGCTCAGAACACAAGAACTCATATTGTGTTTTCATGATGCACAACGTAATTCGGCCACAAAACACATGCAAGTTACAACAGCTGTTTTCCAGTAAAGCAGATCTACCCTCTACAGCAGCATCTCCTAACAGGATACTACACGGTTATTTGCTATGCCTCTCGTGACACTGGTGTCAAATCTTCAGCTCATGGAAGTGGGCACAGTTCCATGGACCTCAGTATAACTAAGCCAATTTACACTAGCAGATGATGTGATCCACTTAGTCAACCTGTCACACTTGTAAGATGAGGGACAGTCATGGAAATTAAAATACTAGCATTGCAATTTGCTGCTATTAAGCAAAGGGATTTTGGCGGTTTCTTCTTTTCTCCAAGAGCATGCTATCAAAATTGGATGCTCTTTATTTGTCCCACTCCTTTTTCAGGTGTTGGCAATGTCTTCTAAAAGCCAGCAAACAGGTTCAGTGTGGACAAGATCCTCAGAAAGCAAACCGTACAAATTAGTTTCTTTCCTGAACTGGATTTATTTTTGATAATTCTTCTCGTGGCCAAGTTTAGATGGATTGAGACAGGGATCACGACAAATGTAAAAAGACTCCCCCTTTTTGTCACACCATTGCTTAAATCTCTGTAAAGATCTCATTTTCTTAAGGTGGACAAAATCAGATGAAGTTTAAAATCAAGCAAATGAAACATTCAGACACAGGCAGAGAACTGTCAGTGAAACTTTCAGCTCTGTCTGTAAATGTCTGGACCATGTTATATGCAACTGAATAGAGGAATCATAGTGTGATACTGTTGATAATTTAAATAACAGTAAAACTAGCATTATTGTAATTTCTGAGTACTGAAGTCATCAAGTGGAGGAATTCAAGTCCACTTAACGCAAACACTTAATGCTCAAGGGAAAGCTCATATTAGAACATCCCCTCGTAGTACAGTGGACAACAAGCTGATGTGGATGATATTGTGTTACAGACATTCGGAAACCACTAAAGACTTCAAATCAAAGCTCTTTGCCTACCTTCTTTGCAGAAGGGCCCTTCGTAGGCTGAGCCGGTGCAATCACAAGAATACCCATTGTACTTCTCCACGCATTTTCCTCCATTATGGCATAGATTACCATAACTACTGCAGTGCCCTGGACATCCAGGTTTAACACCAGGAGTCATTTTAGCTCTTTCTTCAAGGTCAAGTTTCTGTCCATTTAAGTGCAGAGATCGAATGCATCCCAAAAAGCCCTTTTGTCTGGAAGCTGTTCCTCCTGAAACAGAGAAGAAAAAAATCAAATGCATTCATTGAACAGTCCACAAAATAATCAAAGCCCTGAAGATACAAATACAGAGGTACAAACAGGAATCCATAGAACTTTAAAATATTACCTATTATGTATCAATGCACATTGTAGCAAAAGATGGATGTATAGACAGCCCAGGAAACTAAGAACCTCTTCCTTTAAGAAAGGACTAACGCTGTGTTTGAGGTTCCAGTTGCCATTCTTTTCTGCCTTATCTACCATCCTGTTAGGTATTTAAAATGCAAATTCATTTGTTAAAACCCTTCTTTATCATATGCCTGCATATCATCTAATACATGAGGAATCCCAAACTATTTTTTTTTATTTCTTGCCAGAGTACAAATAACACCCTAATTCCAACAGCAGATGAGTTACACATGCTGATGAGTCCAGATAGCACAGATGAATTGTGTTCAACACCAGGTTTGCTGGATGAAGGGAAATGACTTTAGAGACAGAATTTATGCATGACTGATCAACCCGATGTTGCACGTGAATGTTTGTTGTAGGCAAGAAATGTGACTTTGGGTTACAGTTGCAATTTATTACAACCGTGAAACACAACTGCATCTCCTAATGAAGAATAAAGACGTACAGATTTCAGCAAGAGCGCGGTCTAGTCTCGACAGGCTACGTTCTTATCAACTCACTGCAATTGCTCACACTGAAAACAGTTTGCCTTAAGAGATGGTCTCACAGAGATTATAATTACTGATGATAGACTGTGAAAATATCAACATCTTTAATACTGTAGGCTTTGTTTTGTGGTTGCCAATGCTTTACTTCTGAATTCACTGCAATTTTGATTGCCATTACGAAATCAAACTCTGGCCAAAGAGTTAATAGCATTTGTAGTTCTGAAATGCTAGTTTTTTTTGGTGATGCACCAGTAAATAAGTAAAGAATATGAAAAGTTATCTTTCCAAATTTTTCTTCTATAGAAATTTGTTCTATATCAAAATGCATGAGATAACAGATCTTTTGATGAGTCCTTACAGAAGAGCATCTGTTCTCTCATAAATTGTTTAATTAAAGCAGACTTCTGAGAATGATGAGAATGAAATAGCAGTCTGAAAAGCAATCTCACCAAAACCCTATTGTTCTGCCATATTATTCTGACATATTTTTCTATCTGTTACGCTAATAGCTGAAATACTGGATCTGAATTAGAATAACTAAATTCTAGATGTGTGAATGTGTGAGAGACTTACTTTACACTAAGTTTATGGTACCCTTCACAGTGAAACAAATATGTTCACAATCTCCTTTTGCCGATTACTCTCTCCAGACAAACAAATGTTAGCTCACTTATATTCAGGCCCCCTGAAGATAACAACTGGGCCTTCTGCATTTGCTGCATTGTGCACACCTGACCCTTTTTGTTGGAGATTTTGTTTCAAAACCAAATACATCACACAAAATTTTTAGTAATGTCCTTGTAAAAAGGAAGGATTTTAGCCTTTCTGTTCAGATCGAGTCTTGTGTCAAACTGGCCTACTGCTGCACATAGTTTGGTCAAGATGACATTATATAGCCTGTAAATTTGTTTGGGATTTGCTCTCTGTATGGCGATTTTTAAAATTTAACTGAAGAAATATAACCAGGTGCAAGGATATCCAACCTGTTGCTGTGGATTAGCAGTATGAAGCAGTTAAATTCCAAATAATCTCTGAAAAAAGTGAGAAATGGGTTTCCAACTCCTTTAGATTGCTTTAACATTTCAACTTGTTTGATTTTAAGTAATCCTCAACATACTGCAATGAAAATTCATTTCTCCTTTCGCTATGCACGCACACAGAATTCTATCTCAGAAGTCTTTCACATACTCAGTGTGCCAGTGCTAGCCTTAAGCAGACTGTTTTTATTCTAAATTATTTTGAGAGCAGCCATAGAAAAAAAGCTTTCTAGATAAATACACAAGTGCCTTGAGAATTAACTGCACAATAAATAAGTTAATTGTACATATTCTGTTGAATCTACTCTTAATGACTATGCATAACTGTTTTCCTTTAACTGAGAGAAATTATATTTTAATATACTCAAACTGTACAGAATATAGTCTGACTTTTATAGGAAGTGATGGAATAAAAAAAAGAATTGTGAATTTGAACCTAGTCATATTGTGTTGCTATGGGTGAGAGGGAGTTAAAAGAGAGAGATTAGATTTGTACTGTTCTATTTCGAGTCCAGGTAAGTCCAGAAAGGAAGAGCCCATTTTCTGTGGTTTATTTTGAATAACATGTGAAAGAAATCATTGTTGCAGTGGAATTACAGTAATGTCAGGCACTGATGATTTCTTGCACACAGCATGTGGCATGCTGACATGCTCAGCTGGAGCAAATGCTTAGGTTCTGCTCCCCTAAGGGGGAACACATCCCCAAGACAGATATGCAGGGAAGATGCCAGCCTGGCAAAATGCAAAATAGTCAAGAACACTGATGTAAGTCCATATCTGAGTAATGAACAGTGTCAGGACAGACCTAGATGGAGAACAGATGGTATGAAAAGAAGTGATTCTAGCATTTCTGCAAAACAGAGTAGTATGAGCGTATGAATCTGAAACAGCTCTATCAATTCCTTTCATACAGTACTGATCTATATAAGAGGCCTTGGGTAAACAAAAATCACGTGAGTGCATCTTTCCAGGCAGTGTAAAATTGGTGTGAACTTCTCAACCTGCAGTGTTGTATAAGCTCTAAAATAGAAATATCTGTGGCTGCATTAGCATAAAAATAACGAGTTATGGCGACTTTGTGCAACTCAAGGCCTTTAGGTGAGCGAGGAAAGTTTCTAGCAGGCAGCACTGTGAATCTAAGATATGCGACGTCAGTTCTATATCAATAAGATATGAGTAACATTCAGAGCTACACCATCAAATTGCAGATTAGGAATATTAAACACACCAATGGTTATGCAGAAGTACACAAGAGCAAGCTGAAAATTGACTTGTAGCCTAGCAGTGTCCAGGGTCTTTGCATTAACTCACAATCAGTATTTTCTCCATCCAGGACTGGACCCTTATTGTGATTTGAATTTTTTTAATTTAGTTTCTTACTTACATACACGTGGTTTATTTTTATCTCTGAATCCAGTCTTTTTAAATTCCTTTTCCAAATTTAACGGAGAGAATATAATGTTCTCCCATAATTCACAAAAACTAGTAGCAAGGCAAATACAAAACGGCATTACAATCTCCGTTCAGTAAGACTAAAGTGTGATTTCAGCCCTTAGTAGACATAAAAGAGCCTAACACATATAAAAGAGAAATCTTTTTATGTGCTTAGTTGTTGGAAAATCTTCAGCAAACCCTAAATCTCCCAAAGTTGGTCAATCTCAACATACACTTCCAAGGAAAGCCAGGCCTTCTTAACTCCAATCCTTAGGAAATATTTAAAGGCCAATTAACTTGCTCAGAACTTCAGTATCATTGAATCAGAAGTAAATGAAGCACACCTCCAAGGCTGCCTATAATTGACAGCTTTTTTAAGATTTCCGGAGAAGGCTTCTGTTCAACTTTCTTCACAGTAAATTACAGAAAGTGTGAAAGTTGGCTTGCTCTTCAGGCCAACTTTAAAACAAAATAAAACCACCATGAACACAAAACGCAAGGAGCAAAATCATTCAGTTATACATGATCTTAAAGGTGTTTGATTCTTGGGTTAAGATAAAAAATCTGAGCAAAATGAACTAAACAGCTTGGTCAGAAGACAGGTAGAAATGCTTGATGAGGAATTAGCTGATCCAGATTAGCAGAACTCATTTAAATTTATATTAGATGCCAGTTGCCCCCATAGTCAAATTTTACAAAAGTCCAAATTTATCTCACACATGCGATCTACTGTATATGACTTCCCCAAATGAATAGAGACAAAACTGACACACGTATACTGTACATACGCCGATGGCTCTCAAGTAATGTGAAAATGACCATAGTTTGAACGCTACAGTGAGTCTCCGTTCAATCATCATCATAATGCTACATGATACTAATATAGTTCCTTCACTCAAAGGATCAATAAATCCTTCCAAAAGATAAATAAACTGAATTAATTCTTGACACTGAGCTTTATTTATGAGATTTATAAAATGTATGAATTGATTCTGAAGAAGAATCAAGAAAAAAAAAAAGAGGTTATATTTAATGAGGAGCTAACTCTACTATGGAAACAAGGAGATTAAAGTATATTTGAAACATTTTTAAGATAGCAAAACATGTCAGTTAGATTATTAATTAAGAATGTGCATATTGATTGTGGAAACTCCTTAATCACTCTCAGTATGCATAATGCTGCAAAAACAAATGTTGTTATGGGGACTTAAGAGGGGGAGAGAAGAATAATATTATGTGTTGCTGCTTCTGTCCTTTTAAATAGAATCAATGTTGTTTATGCATTTATTTTTCAGATCGGATAAAATTCTGTTGCTGTGGTTCAGGTATTAAATCAATTGCTTTCTATTAGAGACTGGAATGAGACCTTCAGTAGAGACAAATGACTCCACATCTGTGCACTGTTGGACTTCTGCCACCTTTCCCTGAAGGACCCGGGGACAATGTTAGAATGAAAAGACTGTTCAGGTTTCCATCTCTTCTGTTCACGCTTAGAAAAACTCAGATGGCTACAGACAGTTTTGACCTCCATTAAGGCTTTCTGTGGTAGATTTAAGGGCCAACATTTAACTCTTAAAAGCATCAGTTTTTACTGAACCTTTTGTTCAGAGTTCAGTAAAAGTGTGGATGGATAACAGCAATCAAATTACTGTGCAGCGAAAAGTTTTCATCCCTCAGCTGAGAAGTAACTATGACCGAGTTTATTGTAAAGTTTTTTTAATATTAAGTAAAATCAGGGAAAATAGGTTGGGATGGAAGTCACTGCTGGAAATCAACTAGTCCAACCTCTTCTTCAAAACCCAGCTACATTCACTGTTAGATCATGTTTGCTCAGGGCCTCTTCCAAGAAACTTTTGATTGTTTCTGAGAATGGAGATCCCACAGTCTCTCTGCTTCAGTGCTGCACTGCTCTCATTGTGAAGATCACTATTTTCCTTCCTTTGCTGCAGCCTGTGGGCTACATCTTTGTTCACTGGTCCAGTCTGTGGTCAGTCTTCACCTCTGCAAGGGCACACTTTAAAATTCACTTAATTACCAAGACCAAAAGGACCTTTTTTGGACAGTGGCTACCCATCCAATCAATCCCCAGCTTGTTTGGATGAATGACACTTTTGCTCCAGGTACAGGGCTTTGCATTTGTCTTTGCTGATAAAAGTTTCTGTTGGCACAATTCTCAAATTTTGGGGGTCCTTAACTACCCCAGATTTCCATGATGCAATTCAGTGATTACACCACATTAAAGTCACTGTGAAGTTGGTTCAAGTAATCTGTTCATTTTGCAGAGAAGAAAGCTTATAGGCAGATACTGCTTTCCAGATGTGAGATAGGAAGCAGCTAGGTCACATTCTGATAATGACATACGATACTACCTTCACTTTTACTCCTTTACAAAGAAGTAGACTAAAATTTTGCAAAACTCTGTCCACACAATAAATACTCCTATGTCTTCTATTTGCAAACAGTACCTTGGTTAAATTTCTCTGGTGTTTCTAAGGTGTTTAGCTTTTCATCCTTACTGTTTCCAGACTTTGCCTCTCACTTGAAAGCAGAAACATTGCTCTGTAAGTCTTAATGGAAAATAAGTGAGTTCTTCAGCCAAGTTTTATCAGAGAACATTTGAACCAACTGCTATGAGGGAAAGCCATTGATGTAACTGCATATATATATTTATTAACAAACTCTTTCCTTTTGTTCATAGCCCAGAAATGATTGCACTTGTACGCTATAGCTAACTTAAATGCCTCAAAATCTTCTTAATTCAAAGGATGTGGATACGCAGGTAAATTTCATTAAAACTAATTGGTAGATTGACACTTAGTATAGCATTTCAGTCAAATATGAGAATCTGTTTTAAGGAAAGAATCTGTAATTATCTGCATGGCTCTGAATAAGAAATGGGCTACAACCCACTCCCACCACAGTGCAAACTACTCAGAAAAGTAGTGTTTGGATATTTAAAAAGACGACCCTTTGCAATCTCACAGTAACCTACTTGAATGCATGCCTTTTACGTTTCATAACAAAAGATGGATCACATTTCCTACAGTAAATTACACAATCGGTAATGTAGAAGAGGAAAGAGTGAATTCTTTGGCAAGTGCTAAGTGTAGGTAGTAGCTTGGGTTTGCTTTATGTAGTCTGTGCTGGAGGGAAAGAGGAGGCAGTAGAATTAGTTCACCACACCCGAGCTCAGCTACACAATAGCAGCATTACCAAAGTATGAACATAGAAATATTGCATACACCTGCTGAAGCTCTTAAATGGCTCGTACCTACAAATAATTGGCTGTTGAGCTGCAACCGAAAGTGCCCCTCTGCAGGTGCCTCCAGGACCTTCTCAGGGAGGTTGTCCACCTGGAGACTGGTTTGCTTGAGGTTCCGCTCTGCTCGGACATAGTGCCACTGATTGTCATTCAGGGGTGTGGGAGACTGCACGGTTGCTTCTGCGGGGCCATTTCCAACATCTATGGAGAAGGTGATCTCTTTGGGGGCTGGAGTAGACAGAGACAAAGAGAAAGTGACGGTCTGAATTAAATAGTGCTTTTGACCTCAAGAAATCCTACATAAATATAGGGTCCATTAGCTTTTATCGGTATTTACCTCCCACGTCTTACCCAGCAGCTTATATGTAAATGTGAATCTGCGGCCTCACTGTGTGATCTCTGATGTAACAAAGCTTGGCCGCAGATACCCTTTTTTTTTTTTTCTTTTTTCTTTTTTTTTTTTTTTTAAACAGAAAAATCATGCTGCACTACAAATTGTAATTTGTTCTCTTTTGGAAGTAAAAATGTCAAATTCTGTACTAACGTCACAAAAAGTATTTGAACAAACAATGCTAATACGGTGGAAAGGATGAAGGAGGAGCTCTTTTTGATTAAATATTCAAAATACATGTACTTAACAAGAACAAAATTATGGTTCTATATGAAGAACCATAAGAAGAGAACCTCAAGCATTTGTTTGCACGAATCAGCCTGACTCAAGGAGCAGGGACGTACAGATTAAAAAAATCACTAATTGGTGTCCAGAGATAGCAAGGATCCTAGAAACACAGTGGTAACACGAAAAATAACAGTCATAAGAAGGAGTGTTATCTCACTCCGCTGCAAGCCACCTGAATGGGTGCCAGAACTCTTTAGCATTCTTGTTCTATTATTTTTCCCTCTTCCTATAATGCTGAAGACATCAGAAAGAATAAGGTCCACAGACCGCACAACAATCACAAGGTTGAGGATCAAAAATTCATAAAAACCTGTTATTTCAAGCCCCACAAATTGGATAGGTCTGGTTTTGGAAGCCACTTCTTAGACACTTAAGTTAGGAAACACTCCATAGGGATAGACAAAGATCTATTCTGAGCCCCTGCATCTGCTAAAAAGGCCATTTCCTTTCAAAGCAGCTGGTTTGTGGAGCTTCCTTGATACAAGGCCTTTAGGCTGCAAATTCCATCTGGCAGCAAGAAACACAACATAAAACTACTAATGAGAAGTGTATGTTTAAGAGAAAAGTATTTCCCCAAACTTTAAAGTAAGTCATTTTTTGGGAAGCACAGGTTTAACATATACACTAAAGCTTTCACTAAACAATCCTTTTAGTAACTCATAGTATTTGTCATATTTGATACCAAAATGCCTATTTTTCTTTCCGTATCCCTGCAAATAAAATGCAGTACACCAAAGTACATCCAAATAGGACTTAGATGCGCAGTTAGCATTAAATCATACCTCATTACCTTGTGATAACACACCGTGACATTTATCATTGGTTTGATGAATCAAAGGGCCTTAGGGCCCCGTTATATTAAATTTTATGTTGGGGTTATTATAAGCATATTATAAAATGCATAGCACTCATTTTGTTTTTCCTAAGTTTGACAGAATTCAGAAAACAGAAGTAATATTTCATGTCAAAACCACAGTTCCCTTTTGCCACTAATAAAAAGTAATCAGAAGTGGAATGAGGTAAATCTACTCACTAAATATATTCCTTATCGTCTCTTTTACACATTAAGCTGCAGTCATACTGCAGTCACTTAATAGATTTTGGAGCATTCAAGGCCCATTACGAATGACTGCTGCGAATGACTTACTCCATGCTAGCACCATGTCCTTCATACACTCACATAGTACTGTACCCTACAATCAAATTCATCTGAAACACTGAGGTTGCATTGCACTGCATATATCATTGACACAGAAATAAAAGTAACTATAAGAGTTATATGTATTAAATTTTTCATCTCTCAAATAAAATTACAGCCTACAGTGTATCTGCCAAGTGGTTCTTCCTCTAATTAGCTAAAATAGGGAAAAATCATGTAAATGTAATCACTTCTCTGTTTAGGAAAGACGTAGTGAATCACAAAGTGATATGAACTGACCAAGGTTATACAGGGAAACACTGACAGGAGGAAGTAAGTCTAGATCAATGAGTCTCTTTACGTCTCATCCCCGCCAACCTCTTCCAACTGCCCCATGACAGAAGAAAAAATATCCCTCTCAGTTCTCTACTCCTGCCAAACTGGAAAACAAATTGTAATTTCTCCATTGTGAAACTTACATCTTATTTCAATTCGTATGAAGTCTTTCATCCCAAGGTTTTCCAAGAATACTCCAGAGAGAGACGTAGTTTTGAAGAAGAAGGAGATGTCTGCACTGACCTCAGCATGGAAGGTTGGGAAGTGCAGGTAGGAAGCCTCTGTGTTGAAGGAAGCAGCGTTCCAGAACTGCCCTGTAAACACAACCCCCTTTCTCTATAGTTAATTGGCACAGGACAGCAGCTGTGAGCTGCATGTGGAAAGATGTCTTTCATGAGATGTGTTTAAAAAATGAAATAAAAGAAAACACAAAAATGGGAACATTCTGTACCTATGGAAATTGAGAAGAGCTAGTACTCACTGTCTCCATAGCAACGCAAAGGACCGATTTTCCAAGCAGCCTCAGAATTTGATCTGTTTGTGTCAGTGATCACTATCTGAGTTACGGGCAAATGGTCTTTGAAAGCAAGGAGGCCGGTATCATTTGTCCTGGATTATAATAAACAAACAAAAAGAGACATTAAGCACAGACAGATGCCCAGCATTCCTCACAGAAGGCAATATTTGAAAGATGCTTACTTAAGGCATTTACAGATTTACCTAGAAGACTTGTGACCAGCATCCATTGCTTAAGATACCTATGTGCACGATTGTGCTCTTTTCTCATACACAGTGCTGACCCTGTGAAGATGCTGCATTTTGACATGGTATAAACTCTAGCTGTGTTTTAGTGTCCAGAATGATGGTAAAGAAGAGGTAGAGTGCTGTTCTTCTGTGTGATGGACATTAATGTAAAACGAACCCTAGTGGGTTTCCTCAGCAGGATGAATTTGCTGTGATGTGATATAAGCTCAATATGCATTCCTGTTAAGTTAACCAGAGACAGATAATGGCACTTTTCTGGCGTTATGGTTTGTCCTAGCAGCAGGGGAACATGAGATACCAGCTGCAGCATACTGTTAGCATGGGCAGCCAGACTATGTCTGATCCAGCTTCAAGACATCTAGCACATAATTGACTCAGCACACTATGAAGGTGGTTGAATTGGCAGAGTGAGTACACACCTGTGAAATTGTTGTTCAGCAACTGAAACAATAAAGGCTGATTTACTGTAACACCCAACAACAGCCTTTTGTTTGTATCAGCAGTGTTTATTGCTCAGCTGTAACCTACACATGGCTGTTAAAAAGGAAGAGGAATGAGAAGATCATTTTCTGTTTAGTCTGAGAGCCCTGGGGAAACCATCGTCCTCAGAATGACGCATGACATTTCATGGCAGCCCTCTGGTCCCTGAAATGATTCAGTAGCTTTGGCTCTGTGTACAGATGAGCATTCATCCCACCCTTTTTCCTGAACTTCAACGAGTCCCTCAGGCACCCAAACCTGACCTTACCAGAGCTGAAATACCCTCTGGAGATATTTTTCTATCCATTGATCATGGAAAGACAAGTGCGATTACATCTCATCTCCACAGTGACGAGCTTTTCTTCTCTCATCTCTTTTGCTCAGGCATGAAGTCTGCTGTGAATCTGGGCACGTAGACCTGTCAGACCATTGAACCAGATCTCCGTATTTTTGGAGAAAAAGGAACCCCAGCTCTGCAGATCCAAACAACCCGTATGCAGGGTCTGCTCTCACCCACATGCTCACAGGTCTAAGACTACATGGTGCACATGGGCACAGCAAGAATGACCAGATATAAGATAACAGTAATTCCAAATTTACAGCCTCTGTTTTTTTACACAATTAAGAAAGAAAGCCTCAGGAAATAGCTTTCCCTTCTTCAATGAAACCATTGCTGAGAAGTCTGACGCCACAAGCAGGTTCCCAGATTAGCTTTATGTGGCTCAGAATGCCACCATCCACAAACATACCCCTCCTTATGGTTCCAGCTGTGGGAAGAGATGGCATTTCAGCAAAGAAACAATCAAAATGAACAACACAGCTGTGCTGTGACACACAACCTCAGGTGTTTACTTTGCTAAGTACCCTATTCTGATTAATGTTACAAGAAATAGAAGGGGCGTTTTCATCTCTTTGATAAAGGTTGTAAATATTTCATTTGTTTTTCATTGTTTCTAACTGCACGCAGCACAGTTAGTTGTCTTGTAATTCCAAGGAGTAAAGTAAAGTTACTTTCTCTAAACTTAACATTTTTTTTTTTGCTTCAGGTGGTGTCTGACATCCAGTTAATTACAAAGTGCAGAAAGATGAAACTCCCACTCTACTGAAAGCAGAGAGATACATTCAATAAAGAGTAACACTGAAAGGTACCATGTATGAATCAAAAATACATGGTTTCTAAATCTCTCTACTAAGGTCTATCATAAACATTCCCATATAGCTTACTGCATCAACCTTTGAAAGCTAACGCAAATGCTCTCAGCAGATTGTGAAACAGTTGTAACAAAAGCTGATCTGCATTTCTTAGGAGGGTAATTAAATGAGGTTTTTGTGTGCACGGAAGGAAGAAGAGTAGGCAGAATGAATGAAAGAAAGGCAGAAAGACGCACAGAAAGAGCACATAAAATATGCAGTATACACAGGAATAACTAAGATGGCATTTACATTAAAAAATAAAAAGATTTTTCACCATACATTCATGGGGTGTTCCTGCAAATTCATTTCAATTCAAAAAATAATGTAAACTTTTGACTAGCAGTGATCTGTATTGCAGTAAAAATCACTGTCTTCCTGCAGCTACTGCTGAAGATTCAAAAAAAAAAAAAAAAAAAAAAAAGAAAACGGTGACATTTTAAAGGTATCTATTCCACATCTCTGAGAACTGCATTGCTTATTAGATATTCCGTTATATTGCATGAAGTTCTTTTATACCGAACTTTATGACTCAGAATTTTTGCTAGTTATATGCCAATGTTACTGCAACTCCAGCAGCACGGCTCAACTGTGAGAAAGAAAAATATTCTATAACTAATAAAAATCATCACTTCTATGGTAACATCTTGGAAACTCAATCAAGTTCCTCTGAAAGCTTGAAAAGCACATTTTATGTATTTTACTCTCTCAAACATGGAAAATAAGTCTTATGGAAGAATACATATTCTCATATAAGCAGACATAACATTTATTATAACCTTTTGAGAATGCTTTAATAATGGAAACAAAATATCTACTATTATTATTATTATCATTATTTCATGGTGAGTTTTGGGCAAAATTCAACACCTAGCATGTTTCAGCTAAAGAAGTCAAAAAAGAGATTTGAAGACACTATGAATTGCCTTATGGGAGCTGCAGCTGGAGTGTCTTAATTCTCAGTCTTCTTTAAAGTGAACTTATTTCAAACTCAATTGCTTGTGAAGCACCATGATTCCTTTCTCCTTAAGTGGTGCATCATGGCAGCCTCACAAACATAGCCTATCACGTCTGAGAGAGGAGCAAGAGAGCTTTGTGTACCTGTACAATAATTTCCTGTAGGCACAACAAATACTCCAGAGTTTAGACAAAACGTTTAGATTTTGGACTGAAGAGGGTGTGGGGATTCCCCTTAAATTACTTCAGGTTTCGAGGAAAAGGTGTTGTCATTAGGTTAGAAAGCATCTGAAGGACAACATGCACACAAATTATTTTAAACAAAAACAAAACCTCATTAGATTCATTAACTTTGTGTTTCTTCCCTAAGCTAGATTTTACATAGGTGCATTTTAACACTTCATATACACTTAAAAATGCAAAGGACTTCTTCAATAAGTTATGAGAAGTGTTAATCAAATTTTCTTCATATAAAAAGTATATTCATTGCAAATGCAACAATATCAAAAATGAGAGTGCAGCATCTGCATACATTCAATCACAGAACAGGTAGTCCTACTTGTAAATGATGAATAACTGTTTTGATAGCATTTTTCTTTTTCCTGCATGGTAATAAAAGGGTACTCCAAAAGTTACCGTTCTGTGGTATACTGACAGCATAAACTATCATAAATTGGTAACCTCAAAGAAGCTGTTTCCCTATTTTTTTCAAACAGATGGCAGAGCAGCGGTGCCACTAAATGTAATTTCTTCTTATACGACCCCCTATTGGTATGTTATCTTTTTGTACAGTAATGAAAACTCTGGTGGGGTCTGAGCTTCAGTTGCTCAGATATTCAGGACAGATTTTCATGAATAGAGTGTATTTGGGAAAAAGAATACTATCAGCAGCAGATGTCAATGAACAGGATTACGAATGAGCGAGAAAAACAGGTTTCCCTCAGAGCAAGGTTTGAATGTTGTGTGGGACAGATCATAATACAAAGGAATAAATTTTAGTTACTATCTTGCCTATCTGATGCATCCAAAATGCTTTTTTTTGAGTAAAATAACATAAAAGGCCATTAAATAAAGAACAGCAGCAGACATGAACGTATGTAACTGGTGAAGACAAAATGCAGTTGCTCCTGGAATTAGAAAACAGGAAAAGAGAGTTTGGTAATGATAATAATGAAATGATTCCTATCACCTCAAGGGGCCTGCTACAGTCAGCTCTCCACAGGCAGCTTTTCTACTTTGTTGACAAATGCAGCTGTGAAGGCAGATATCCAAGACAGCTTTATACAGGCTGGGTCATGTCTGTCAGGGTTTATTTATGAGCCTATATGCAGTGTTCTGTGGAGCTGCCTATCCTGCTTCTGAGGCAGGGGAGTCAGCATGGGATAGTGCATAAGCAAACAAAACCTCTCAAAACCAAGCTCATCAGCAGCTGAGTTTCTTTGTCTTGCTCTCCTCAGCCCTTTCAGTTTTAGCATCCCAGTTCTGGCAACGGCTCTGTACAAATACAAAGCATAATGAATATGTGTTCTTTTGGAAATGTGAAGACTGAGGCTTAGTTTCCCAGTGAAGATGTCTGCTCTAGAAGGTACTGGAGGAGGATATTTCTATATCAGTTTCTTGTATATAGTTCTACATAGGGGACTTCTGTAATTTGAAAATTAAGACTAGAAAACTAAGTAAAAGATGGCCAATCCATTGTTGGTCATAATCAACAAGTGCCCACTCACCACACTCTTCTGAGACATCTGAACTTCCTGTACAAAAGACTTCCACAGCATTTTTTCTGTACAAAGTAAAAAGCCGTAAAGTTTCCCAAATTCACTAGGTTTGCCATTGAATTCAGTCAGCAAGAAATACATCTGGTTTGATGATTGTCTTCAATCAAATGGTTGCATTTGAAGTAAAAAATGGTCTCAGTGTCCAGAATCCAAGTAGCGGACTTCAGAACAGTAATGCGCCAACACGACATGAAAGGGATTCCTCCCATTTAAATGAAAGGCTTGGTGAGCAGCAGGTCTTTTACTGCCAAAGCAAGAGAATTTTGCTTGAGATGAAAGACAATGTGGGAAAGTTAAGGATCTAAAGATCTCTGAAAGGGACTAAAGATAGTTCAACTCTCCATGCTTTTCATAAATGCTTTATTCTTTAGATCAGTTTAATACCTTAAATACATTACTTGGGGAACCAAGTAATGCCTGCACCAAGAACACACCTTCTTTTTGAAATAGTCCATAGCTTTTAGGAAGCTAGTCACTTTTAAGGGAAACACTTGAAGCAATGGCAAATCCAGCTCACCTATACATAACTTATTTCAACAGCTAACTATTCTCATTGCTGGGAAGGTGATAGAGCAAAAGAAAATATTTTTTGGACTAGTTTTTATTTCATCTTGCAGCCACTCAGTAAATTTTCCCATCCACTAGCAAGAGCTTTCAATAGTCAGGACTCTCTTTTTTGAAGATACGCATAAACTACAGAATGGTCACATTTAGCATCTTCCCAGATCCCTTACTTGGGGTCAGGGTGCCAGTTCATGCCTCTGCTCCCCCAGCAGAGGTGGTCTCTCATTCTCTAGTAAAATACCACAATACTGCTCTAGTGTTCTGCAGTGACAGAATTAGCTGTCATCATACTGGAGTTTGGAAGCAGTATGGCAAGAAGTGAGGATCTAGATGGAAAAACGTACTTTTCACTAAAATGATTTAAATTAAAAAGGGAAAAAATGCAAAAGCCTTCCTCATATATAATGCAACTAATTACATTCCTGTTCATCTGACTGGCATAACTCCAGGGAGACTAACATAAAACAGGAGACTGGAGTTGGCAGCTGGGCTCAGGTGTCATTAAAAAGTCAGCATGTCTAGAAGTGCATATTCTGTTCTGCCAAACACCTGGCTCAGGACTTCTTTCAGATTTGTTTTCTCATTTTCTGTTTCTTTTGCTGCTCTGAGAAATTTGTAGGTTCTTCTGCATGAAGACAGTCTAAGGAAAGAAAGTCTTCAGCCTTCTCAGCTTTGGAAGGATGCTTCAGCCATTCTGGTGAATTTCTACCTCTGAGCAGCCCTGAGCAGCCTGATTTATCTAAAAAGAGCTAAAACAATTTTCTGGTTTTCCACTCTGTAGCACTCATTTTATTTCATGCTAAGGCAAATAAATACATCTACTACTTGTACCTTCCAAGATAATGTATAGCGGGTTAAAGTCACAGTTCAGATCTCAGCAGGTTTCAGATTCAAATGCTCATTATATATCGGGGAATCAGTGTTCAAGCAGAGAAACAGAAAAGTAATCTTCAAAAGGCATGAAATTTCTTATGTTTAGAAACTTTTTTCAAAGATCTTGGGATTTCTAGGTTTTAAACAAGCAACCTGCAACTTAGAATACCACCCAACAGATGACCAGACTTCTAATGGATTAAAAAAAGAAAAAAGAAAAAAAAAGGAGAAACCCAAGAAAAGACATCTGTCCTCCCAACAAACACTAGGGTAGTTTAGCTAAGGAAATATCTACGTGTGTCCTGATACCATCAAGAAATTAGGAGAGACGGGAAACTCTGTGAGCAATCAAGATAATGAACCCTGACATGTAACATCCTTGTCTCATGAGGGTTTTCCAAAATTTAATGTGAGCGTCTAAGTATAGGCTTATTGTTCCTTAACTTCTTTCTTGTGGATTTTAATTGTTTTTTTCCCCTTAACCTGGCATACTTTTTCATAGAATATGTAATTTTCTCCTCTGTTAAATATGTTTGAAAAAGTGTTTGCCTGTTCAAAATCACTGTGTGGGGATAGAGATAAACACATCCAGCATAACTTGCTTAGGCTTCATTCCTTAGGAGAAATGCTATAAAACTGCATTTAGCCTTCACCTAGCATTGGCTGCTATGATCTTGTAGTGCACTGTCCTGCAATCTCAGATTGCCACCACAGTACAGTCTAGAACAGCAGCTCACCAAATAAAGAAAAACGTGGATGACACAATCAGGAACTGTGTAAATCAGCTGCTTTTGATACTCATGTACAAACCTCATGAAGTGTTTTTGGTAACCAAACATTAAAGAAAAGATAGATCAATGTGCACAGTGAAGCCTATCTAAACAAACTGATACAAATCACATTCATAAACCAACATTTACATAAAGAGCTTCTACAGAAATCTCTACAACTACGATTTTTGACACTGAAAAGTGACTCTGGGGATATAAGATGCCCAGATGAATAAGCACATTGTCTGGAAATGAGGCCTTA
This sequence comes from Lagopus muta, assembly GCF_023343835.1. Classification (NCBI taxonomy): domain Eukaryota; kingdom Metazoa; phylum Chordata; class Aves; order Galliformes; family Phasianidae; genus Lagopus; species Lagopus muta. Next base: position 12,396,909 of record NC_064440.1, on the reverse strand, counting down.
TTGCAAATGCCACACAGTGAGTAACAAAAAAGCCTAAGACTTAAAATGACAAGTCATTTCTGACTTTTTTTGTTTGTTGGTTTGAAACATCTGGGCACAAGAAAGCTCTAAACCCAAGGAAGGCTTTGAGTCTTGGTGTCATAAGTCTAAAACTTCTTATGGAGACTGAAGCATAACCTACAGAAGCCAAAGGAAGTTTTTCCATTGACTTTAAAAAGTTTGGATCTCAACCTAAAAGAAAATTAAGGAATATATAGATATGCTGTTTTGTAAGAGAAATATAAGCTCTTCTGATAGTACAGATTTCTTGTTCTTTGACTGTCTGTACCTGAATTTTGCAGTCTATGCCTGAAACTTCTGCTGTCACATATCATTACGCACCAACTTCCTATAGCTTTTATTCATGCAGTGCTGCGACTGAATCACTGGAAACTTTCAAAAAAATAAAAACCCTGGAATTGACATTTAGCAACAAATGTTTTTGAGGACAACCCACCCCAGAAATCTTCTTTAACCGGATATTATGTCATTAGTTCAAAGAAGAAAAATAAGCAGAAATCAGAATCCAAATTCTAGTTTGACTTTCCTTCTAATTTGTTTACACTCAAACCATTCAGATTTCCCCAGACATAGAAAAACAGAAGATTTAATCCTTCTTGCCCTGCTTCCTACCCGCAGTTGTCACACCGACACTACATCACACACATGTGAAAATTATTACCATTCTTCTCTATCTGCGTCACAGTTGCAAAAATATCTCATATCCAGACAACTTTCTTCGAGTCCACATGCACACTGCTGAATGCCCGGAAGTGATCCTCCCCAGTAAAGATGCTTTTCATTGGCACGTCCAACCCACCAAGCAAATGGTATTCCATCTGGATGAAAGGTACAGAAGGAGGAAAAAAAGAGAAAAAGAGAAAGAAAGAATTTGATAAGCAAATTTGATTCTCTTGAGAATGAGAAAGAGAATGGAAATGGACGTGTTAAATAATATTGAAAGAAAAGATGCAAACTTTAGAAATAACAAACCATAAACTTTGCCCAAATTCTATTTTAATGAATACATGTTGGGAAAAGAGTAGCTTTATGGTAATACCGTTTGGTTTGAGGAGCAGATGTTTTCCTCACAAGGCTTACGTGCCGATTGACCCTGAGAATTTTGGTGCATTACAGCTGTAAGGATTTTTGACACGCAATCCTAACATCACTGTCTGCATCACCTCTAGAGAGTTTGCATGATGCTAGAGCAGAGACCTCATCACTGAAGGAGACTGAAAGCAATTCTAACATGAAATCACACTACACAGCTATCTTGAACCACCCAGTATTGACCAAAGACTTCTTGCAAAACTGGCCAGTCGTGAAGTAAATTCCAGCTCTTAGAATGGGATCTTTACGTTAAAATCATATACAAGGCTCAAAAATCTTTTGAAATAACACAAATTCTCATCTATTACTATGAGTTTAATCCAGCTCCTCTTGAAACTAGAACAAAAATTTTATCAGTTTCTAGTGGAGCAGGAATTGGGATTTTAGTATGCTTTCCAAGGGTGAAATTTGCTAATGCAAATTAATGCTCTGTGAGACATTCAAACATTCTGGATTAAGGACTCAGGTAGGAGATAAGAGTGGAAAAAGATTTCCCTACTTATGAATTATCTCTATGAAACTATTTTCTATCTACAGGAGCTCTATGTATTTATATAAACCAAAATAGTTTTTGTTTAAATTTCATAATTTCTTATACATCAAACATCCAATATTAATAGATATATCAAGCAGATTCAGATACAATTAAATCCTCAGATTAACATTTTTCTAAAATTGAATTTGTCTTCCAGCTCAGATAACTTTTTCATTGACTTCTTAATCCTTAAATCAAGAAATGTAATGAATTACATTGTACAGGTAGATGGTAAAAATTAGCTAAACTGAAATATCAAGACTTTCTGATCACAGGTGCTTCCAAAAATAAAATGCAAATCTAATGTAGAAAAATGTATCAGTATGTTCTTCTGCTCTACTAACATTATTAGTAGGCAGCATTCCTCATTATACAAAGCAAGAAAGTGTAAAATATGAAATGCAATCAAGGCTAACAGTAGATTCCAAGAGACTAATTAAAATGAGTTTTAGAATCACATGGTAAAATTAATTCATATTTGTTTTCCTTCCAAGCTTAGGCTGCTGAACTGTAAACTCATGAAAAAAGGAAAATAAAAATAGGAAGTAACTCCATTCTCATGATACAAACAATTAAAACAAGAAGATTCTGACCAATATGCGGTGATACTCATTACAAAACCACAATCCTAGAACATCTAAGGATTCATCATACAAAAGTGTGCACAATCATTTTCTGTTTCATATTACTGTCAACACAAAGAATGTTTTTATTCTTTTCCCTTTAGCTGTTGTTGCGTAAGTTGATTGTTGTGGCCAGTGAAACAGTTTACTATATTACTGGGAAATTACTTGATAAAGCTTGAAATAGTAACCTGTACTGAATGAGAGAATTATTTGTCAATTTTTCATTATTTGCTTAAATTGTACCCAATAACGTCCTATTTAGTAAACAAACAAACAAACAATGAAGTAAAACCACTATGGAACAAATAAAAGTACAATTTCCTATGCATTTTTGTCTATTTAGAGCTGAAGAAAAATCAGTTATAATAATTATTTTAAGGCTGTCTTTGAACTTCATACCATGGTACCAAAGGAGAAAATGCGTGGAACAATCCCAAACCAGACAAAGCAAACAAGCCTTAAGTGACCAAGTTAATTTCTAAGAAAACTAGAAAATAGTTTCTTACAAGTTATTCCTCCCCATCTGCTCAATTTGCTCACTGAAAAGTTGGCATAGGTTTTTTGAAAGGAAAGAGTAAGAGGTCTTATCTTCAGTTGACCATCTTGATGTTTTTTTCTATCTCTACAGTCTTGCTGCTCTTTGCATCTACTGATTTATTCAACAGCTACTAAGCATCCAGATGCCCAAGTAAGATTGAAAACTTTGTTATATATACACATACCCTGGCATACTGAAGCACACAGACAAAAACTCAATTTTCCCCCATCCTGAGAGGCACAAAGTAAGCTCCTTTCAGATGCCAGTTCTTCAGCAGATTGCCACTATCTGCTCTATCAGTGTGCTTAACTGCACAGTTCACTGTTAGTTCTACAGAATGTATTTCACCCGAAGCAAAACTGGAGCAGTCAGTACAGATCATGAGCACAGAGGCTGAGGACTATGAGGACAATAGCAGTGAGACACGTGTAGGTTGTCTCTAGTGATCCTTAGAAGGAGATGGGTCTTGAGATTAAATTCATTTGCATCGTGTATTGCTCTTCTAGTCATGAGAGTGGCTGAGCACATACTGGGATTAGGTGTCCCTCTAAAAAACTTACTAGAAAATGTCTGTTCGTTTAAATCTCTGTTGTAGTGACAGTTCTCCCTTCTTTCTTTCTTTCTCTATTAGAATACATTGGTATTGCTAGAAATATGAATTATTTTAAAGGTTTTAGGTTTGTTCATGTTTGAATAGCAGAAGTTATTTCAAAAATATTTTTGTATAGACACTCAGAAGCTGGAGGATGGGGAAAGCAGCATATTGAAACAGCATTTTGCACTAAATTACAGTGTATATTGATCCCTAGCAACTTACATGGAGACAATTTACTTATATATAGGCAGAAAGTCTTGCCATTGACTTTTATGTTTATAAAGCATGAGTTAAAATAAGCCATGTGTTTTTAACAGTATTATATTTTGAATATTTTTCAAGATTTGTCGGCATCGTTTGCCAGGTAGCTCTTGTTATTGCTACAAACAAAAATCTAATGATAGAAATATAACAAGATAAAGTATATTCCATGTTAAAGTCCTGTGCTGTACAAACTGAAAATCCATCTCCAATAATTGCATATCCTAACACAGAGAAGGCTTCTAGGGTTATCCAAGATATTAAAACAAGTCAGTTTAAGGTTTTTTCAACTACCACAGCAAGCCAATTTATTTGTATGCATTTGAACTATTGAAACCAACCATATTGTACTGAAACAACATTCTTTTGGCAGTCTTATGTTCAGTTTTCTCTCTGAAGTCACACTGAGTTCAGCAGAGAACTGAATTAAATCTAATGTTTACATATCCTACATATCCTATCAATAAAAAAATAGACTAAGTTACATCTATGCTGTTTTCTCTTAAGTGGAAAACACATCAACAATGAAAAATAGAAAAATATTGATTGTTGAATAGAATAAAGCAATTGAAGGCAACTGGCTGCTAGCAGTCAAGAATATAAAATATCTGTTTGCATCAACCGCTTCAACAGCATCAAAACCTCATCCAGTATCTTGTATGTCACATGAAACGATTAGTTAGTAGACATATACACATACACACTGCAATGCCAACCTGAATAACTGAATCCAAAAACCAATTCAGAGGCCAAGTTATGCACCCAGCTGATCCATTCTTAAAAACCTCTCAAAAGAAGAGGAGAAAGTAGTAAGAGAGTGAGAACAAAGAAAAATTCCAAAGATGTATTTTCTAAGATCTTACCATGCTTCTGATTTGTTTCCATTGCAACATATCCCTAGCCTAAACTGCAATCTAAGTCAGCCCCTTTGACCTTTTCAGGCAGGAAAAAAAAAAAGAAATGTTTACAATAATTTTGGTCAAAATTTTGGATAAACTGGAGAATTATTCTACATTGAATGAATAATGCAAAATAAAAATTTGTATCAGCTATCTGCTCCACAAAGAAGTCTACAGTACTAATGACTCAACCTGCGTTGGTTTGAACAACAGTTCAGAACGCTGGGAGAATATACTTCTAATACACAGTGATAGGAACTTGGGTTGTGCTGCATTTACTAGTATATTCTGTCTCTTCTTGAAGCAGGTTCTGGGAATTAATGGTGAAAAAACTGCTCTTTGGTTTTACAGACCCTTGTGAGATTCTTGTGGCTCTGCTGCAGCAGGTAGAAAGCGGCATCTTTTTCTGAGGTGATACTGAGTTTTCTGCATATCACAACAAAAACCCTATTTTTAACTTAAGGTCTTGGAAAACAATAATGTATTTAATATGATACATGGAAAAAAATCCCCAGTGACATGATTCCTTTGAACATTGTTCACTGAGCCACCAGATCGTCCAAATACTTTTGTACCATACTACAATGCTGTTATATGACACATGCTTGTTTTATGCTTTCTCCCTCTCTTTTCAGTAGATCTATAATGTCCAATTAATACTCACTCCATTTTACCCACAAGTTCCCCATGCCAACTGTACAAGTAGGTTTTACTATCCTTTATCCTTCTTTAAACAGACACCCAAATACCATTGTCTTGATTTTCAGAGACAACAAATGCAACCGTGTTGGAAACCATATGAGGTCAAAACACAGCAGCAGTACAGATGCCGTTCTACACCGAATAGCAGTGCTGCTAGACAATGTTATTAAGATTTCCACTGAATTTGACTTCAATTTTTGGCCACATCCTGTAATTCTTATTCAGAGCAGCTATTGTAAACTGAAGCAGTTCTGCTAATGACAGAGGACCTACTCCCCTGGAAAATGTTACTAAGTCAAAAAATCTGTCCCTAATTTATTTATTTTTTAAAGTGTGGTTAGAATGAAAAGAAAAAAGGCAGTACTTTGCTGACTTTTTCCTTTCTCATTATTCAGCTTTGTCGCCAAGGTACACTGCTATTATACAGTTTCAGGCTGAAGTAATCCCTTAAAGAAAACAAACAAAACAGTAGCATTTGTCCTCTTCTCTCTTTGGAGCAGCTGCTATCACACTGCTCTTCCTGAAACTGTTAAGGTATTTTCACAGAAGAGAATGGACAAAAAGAATGTAAATAAACAAGGACTTTTGCTTTTCCTAAATTTAGAAGGAGGCTAATATTCAGGACTGTTGAGATGCAATGACAGATTTATTCCATACAACACTTAAAGTACTTCAGTAAAGCAAAATTAGCATCAACCCTTGGAGACACAGAGTTGAGAACAGATAGGGATTTGAGACTCCAAGAGTCATATATGATGAGGAAGATTGAATCTACAACCAGAGTAAAATTTTATGCCTAGTACATGTCATTTTTGCAGAAGGCCAAAGATGACTGAAAATATTATGAGCAGCCTGACAGCTCAGGCTGGATTGTTTTCTCAATAAATTTCTGGCCAAGTGACAACTTTCTTGAAGTATGCCAAATGGGACTTGAGCCAGAAAGAGAGACTATGTGAACAGCTTAAGACAGGTGAGGAAGAAAACCCAACAACAAAAACAATCTAAAACAAAAAATGCAGAGAAGATTACAGCTTTTAGGACATTTAGAAAACAGAAAAGTTCAGCTGTGAACCTTCAGGAGCTTTGCTTTTGCTGATGGTGGACTGGATATTCTATCCTGTTGAAACAAAGCATTCTCCCTCATTCCTTTCATCTTCCATGTTTCAGCTCAGTTTCACTTCAGATCTGTCTGTCATGCTTTCAAATCTTTCTCCCTCATTCAAGTTTTCTTTCCCATTCTCATTTTCTCTGTTTGTATTAATACTAGCTAGTAAATTCAGATAAACCAACTCTACACTGCCTTAACAGATAGGCCCACAGCATCACTGCACATCCCTCCTTTGTGCTGGGTCCAGATCTGTGCCAGTAGTCTGGATTCAATTGCAAGTGAATAATGGCAATGGGTAAGCCACAGTGTTTCTAGCCTGGCCCTGCCTGGGCCAGAGAAGCAGGTCCAGCTCAGAAAAAGTCTGGAGTTTAAAGGTATAACCAGCAAAAACAAGAGAAATAAGATGATGCTTGCATATGTTGTCATTTAATTGCTTATTCTGTTCCTCAGCCTCATATTTTCACCAGTACCAACTTGCTCATTTCCACTGGAAGGCCATCTCCTGCAATGGGGAAATGCCATTGAAGTTTTCATAGAGGAAGAAATTTTGGAGACTAGAAATACATCAGAGTGGATAGGAGTCAACAGCAGAAGCATCAAAGACTGTGAATGGTGCAACAAACTGTATGCCAATCATTTCATCAGGAGAAAACTTAGTGTGCACCTGTTATTCATGGGAGTGTTAAAGCAACTACTTTTACAGCACTGTAAAAATTATATTACAAGCAACTGCCCGTGGCAAGACTGCCAAGAAGAAACACTTCACAGCTCATCCATTCACGATAACTTTCTGGGGATAAAACTGCCCAGATGCAGCAACTGTTACAAGTAGATCTGGTTCCAGGGAAATCCGGCTACTTGTGCTTACTTGTGCTCACTAAGGATGACCTATTCACAGAAGCACAGACTGGTTGAAACTGGATGGGACCTTTTGTGAGCATCTATTTTAGTGACTGCTTCAAGATGTTATAAACAGATTCAGGCTGTAAGAATTCATTAGACAAACTCTGGATGTCACTGGGCAGAAAAAAAAAAAGACGAAGATCCATAAGTACTAAGAGACTGAAAAAAAAGGCCTGAATAATCCATTTTTGAAGGTGGTGGAAGAGGGAAAATAATTTTGTATTTATCCATTTGATCCTGAGAGAGCCATAGTGGGAGCTCAAGCACTTGGGATGGGGCACGGATGGAGAGTAACAGAGAGACCTTGCACGCAACACTTTACATCTCACACACTCAATGTGCTGCGACAGTGAATCTGTACAGCAAAGTCCCCAGATTTGCAAAGCTCCCAGCCCCATATACTCTCATCTGTCTGTCTGCCTAAGCTCTCTGTCCAGAAATCCAGGTCTAAAAAAATCCAGGTCTACAACCTGGTACGTTGCCAAAGTTTATAGTCACAAGTCAACTGGATTAAGGTTGAGTGGAAATAATACAAGGCTTAATCCAATACTTGCAGTTATTTGTGGAAGTCTGTTGGATCATGCCCACAGCAAAATGCAATTTGATAGATTAGAAGATGAAAATAGATAAAATGGGGACACTTGGGCTATCTAATAAGAAACTGGGTAAGTTACGGGAAAACATGCTGTGGAGTGCAATCTTTGCTTAGTCCTTCGGGAGATATTACGTATGCTAATAATAGTTATTTTGAAAAGTATCTGAGTAAAAATGGAACTACCTTACTCAACAGAACTTCTTCCAGGATATGCATTAACAAAAAAAGTATCCTCATTACTACTTTTCCCCCCCCCTTTTTTTTTTTCTCTCCTGCTAACACTGCACTAGCACAGCTACTAGTGACTGAAATACATTGTCTTGGTTTGACAACTCTCTGAAAAAGACAGGTTAATTTTGTTGTCATCAAACTTGTGATGAAAGCCTATAGGAATAATAAAAACTAGATTTAGGTAAAGAGAATAGTTGTTAGCAATATTGATTCACAAAACCACAAGAACACACCTTGCCTTTCTAATACCAGCATGCCAGACAGTTAGAGATAGACAGTAGATAACATCTACTTACACATAATGAATTTGATCAGAAAGTCATTGAGACAATGTCATTTCCACAGTGTCTTTTTGAAGTGTAACCATGAACTGGTTCCTGTATGTGACTGATAATAAGTACTGACTTCCACGACTTAGATTAATCTTAAAGAAATCACAAATCATCATCGGTAAATATGCTAAAGTTTTGAACAGGAATGAAAATTTTAAAAAAATGTTCCTATTAGAACATGAATTAGAAGAGGTAATAACATATTGCTAATCACTTTGAAGCTGAAATCCCTACTTGAATAAATGAGGGGATTTTCTCAAAACTGATAATAGCGATCAGAATCATTAGTGGTATAGTGCTTCTGTTTTGGAAAGAGCCATTTGGAAAATTAGATGTGAACAACTGAAATTACCTGTAACATTAATTGGGCAAGTGTGTATATTTGATTGGAGAAATCTGGTATTGTTCTCCGTAAAGCTTTATATAATGGTCAGAGTCAAAAAAAAAAAAAAAAAAAAAAGCAACATAGCTACGTATTTAGATTTATACTAGACTGTTTAAAATATAAGAACACAAAATATGCTGTACTCTAAAAGATGAACAACGTTAAAAAAAAAAAAGAGGGAAGAGACAAATACCCAGTGTTTAGAGAATATTCCAGGCATAAGTCCAAGTCTTATACTAACTGGGGGCCAGCAAGCAGAGTGAAATCCAGATTCAGCCCCTCTTCTCCTACTCTTCTGAACTCTTTGAGAGCCAAGTGAACTTTACTTTATGTTTACTTAGTGCTCCTGAAACACGTTAATCAGAAAAAGACAACACTCAGCTGTACTTTCTATGATCCTAACTGCATTCATCTAGATGCCCAGCACCACAGAGGAGAATGCTCAGCTACAAGCACTATCAAAACCACTCGTACAGCTTCCCGGTATCTCTGAAAGGCCAGAAGTACTACTGCAACTCATTAAACTTCTTTATAGTCTGATGTGTTACATTGCAGAGAAATGGTAAATAAATAACTGTTGATTTGACATTGCTTTCAACTGCTAAGCAATTCTGCTTTTCTCAATGTTACAATTAACGTCAGTAGTTAATGCCTTAAGAGGAGGAACTGGAAATTCAACTGCAATAAACAAATGCAGTCAGTTTCAACTTAAGGATATACTCCAACTAATAGCATGGCATTGGTTCAGCTGTTCCCTTCTCAGCCTGCAATTACACTTCTGTTGGTCGGAGCAGTAGGGGCATCATTTATCATCCTAAGGTAGGTTGGAGTGCAGTGAAATTGGGCACTTAGGAAAAATACGCCTGTAGCAGAACATATGCAAAACCATGAAATGAACTGGCTCCGAGCCAGTATGTAAGGAGAAAAACAAGAGAATATAAATGAAAAAAATCAGAGAACACTGTACTCAGAAGATCCTCCTATTGTTAGATCCTGAACAGCTTTAAAGGTCAGAATGACAACAGTCTGTCTTCTCTGTGGAGCAGCTTAATCAATTTGCAGCTCTTTTTTCATTCACCCTGTTAAAATGAGTTTACATCGTTAAAATAGATCTTCTACTTAGTTTTTGCTATTTAATTGCTCTCAGGCTCCTGTATATATCTCTGTACAACTGCAGCAAACTGAAGAATATATATACAAGTGCGTAATTATATTTCTTCACCGGATAGAGTATGAACTACTCTGTAGACCTGGACTCACTAACGCGGAATAATATTCAGCTCAAGAGGCAATTTTCTGCTCCTGAAGCAGAAGGAAGAACTTGGCTGTAGCTTCACCACTGTAGTGAATACTGGAATGGGCAGAGGTTACAAAACAAAAATAACTGTGCATCAAGCCACAAAGCTTGAAAGTTTTCAGACATCACACTCTCTGTTCTCAGTGAAAGTTCCACGCATCTTACCCCAGTACAGCTGAAGATGACCTAGCCTCATCTATTGATTTCTTAGCACTACTGGAGCAGAGCCCTCAACTTCAAGGACACTAGCTGCCACAGCACTATAAGCTGCAGTAAGTGAATAAAATACTTTTTCTTTTTTTCTTTTTTTTTTTTTCTTCTTCTCATGGAATATACGCTCTACGGGTTTACAGTCCTGATTTTCCACAGTAATTATTTTCATGTTTACTTCCTCTCATTTTCACCACAACTAAGATGTCTACCTCTAGGTGTCCTATCTATGAGCGATGAAAGAATCATCATCAGAACCATTCAGCCAACCTACAAACTTAATGAAATAAGAATCAAGACCTTTACACGCACAACATATCTTTCTACCACAAGTCTTTAATTGCTGATGATTAAAGGTGAATCTTGAAAGCTGGATCACAATCGAAACAGAATCCCACAAGATCACCACATACACCATTGTTTTTCCTTCCAACAGTAATTCTTCTTAATTAAATGTGCCTTACTCAAAACGAGTAGAAACCAGTAGTACCAAAATCATAGCAAAGTTTCAGATTTTACAGCTAGTCCCACTGAACATAGAGGGAGTCTGTGAAAGGCAAGCTACTCTGAAAAACACGCAAGAGCTTCTGTCTCCAAATTCTTCTCTCTGTACCTATGCACGCCTTCACATAAGAAGCTTTTTCAATTTCTTTGACATTAAGGAATTAAGAAAAAAAAGTTACATGTTTATGGCTGTAACACAGTCCTAAAGATTACACTTTTTCTTGAATCTGAAAAGTAGAACAAACACAAAGATGAACATTACCCTGATGCATGCCTTATTATTAGACAGACATGTAAAAATAATTAGCAATATACAACCTCTCGTAATGAAAAGTGATGTGTGATTATTTCCCCCCCCTCAACTCAGCATTTCGTTCTGTGCTCTTTGTTTTCTTCCACTCCACTCACGTGCAACTGTTCAAGACAAAAAGTAGATGCCCTGAGATTCAGGTAAGATACAGCTCTATTGCACTGTAAATTCAGATATATAGAAAGCTGATGTGTGTAAAGGTAACAATCCCCAAACACAGGATGAGGTTTATTCACCTAAAATTGGGTTTCTTTTCTTCTCTACGTTGTGACTAAAGGTTTTTAAGCATTTAAACATACAGCTTTACTTCTAAATAAAATACATAGATGACTCCCAAACAGCTGGTTTACTTAACACTACTATGTAAACATCTGCTCACATTAATGCATGTGGATAAGTACATCACCTAGCAAGACTCTTAAACTCAAACTGGTCTTCATCAAGTCTTCCTGTGTTATCAGAAACCACTGGGGTGGAGGCCTGTGACAGCGTAAAGGAGGAGAGAAGGGATTTTTTTTTTTTTTTTTTTTGTGAATAGGTTCAAAATAGAGGATAGATGAGTGAGTATACAAAAATCACAGCTCCCATGCTTTCTGTTTTCCACTATTTCTGCATTAATGCAAATTTTCTTTCCTGTCTCTTTTTGGTTGTTTCGACTTCATCACTTATTTTAGTAGCTTATTACCTTTTGAAAGTGCTAGGAATGCTGGGCCAGTGCCTGCTGAACTAAATGGGATTCTTGACATTGACTTGAATGGAAACAGGATTAGGCTGGTTGTACGCCTCATTAGATACGCAATTCTATAGCACCCTCTAAAATTCTGCTGAACTTTCCCTTTCAAGCAAATAAAACAAGTAAACTCAAAGGCCATGAAATGTCATGATTACATTTAGACACTTAAACTGAGGTACCTGACAAATTAGCCATCTTCTTGCCAGGCATCTTAGAATTCTGCAGCCCCCAAGGGATTTCCCCTGGCCATTATCACTTATTGCAAAGTCAAAGAGAGAAAGCTAAGGTTATTGTTTTGCCTGTGGAATCAAAATATGCTGAGAGAGCACGTTATTCCCCAGACTTTCAGGTTTATTGCATTTCTAATTCACACGTAAGGTCACCATATGTCAAGTGAGTATGTATTTTGTTACCATAGCTAGTGTCACATTTTAACTCTAATGCTAAATAGTCTTAGACAGCAACAATACTTTCCTTGAAACAGCATGATTTAGCTCTCACAGCAGAACACTGGTCTTCCGATTAAAGATGGAAAATGAAATGTTTTGGTTCCACTTTCAGGTTTAGCAGACACTACAAAACCATAAAAGTTAGTCAATTTCTGTGAACCTTTGCTTTAAGAGTAGAAAGCCAAAGAAGTAAAAACCCTTATTAGCCAAAGCTAGTACAGTGACAACTGATTTTCTCTACTGAGAAAGATTAATAAAGGTATCCATATTGGTCGAAATTTCATTTGGCATTTAAAGCTACCAATATGATGTTTGAAATCAGCTTTTTGTGACCTCATATGAATATGCTACGATGACAATGTTTCGCTCTGCAAAATGCATGAACATGAATTTGACCATACAATTGTCATTTCTTGTCACTTGAGTAGTCTTATGGTTAAGCAGCCATAATTGTCCTTTGGGTGTTATCTTAAATACATTAAGAAAGAAATTGAATGCTTTCACCACATTATAGTTGGGACACTTTTTCAAAGCGAATTTCTAAGTCTGTGAATTATTCATAATACACTTCAAACAGGCTCTTCTGGATAAGGTAATTGACCTTGTCTGCATGAAGCACCTACTACCTTGCCTTGGGATAATTAAATCTATGATGTGGTCCATTATTTAAAGGTAATGTCTTCTCATTAGGTTAGGCAATATATTATCACTCAACTAGCCACCTAATTCTGCATTTAGAGCATTCAAGATTTTATTGTTTTGTCATAGGTTTCACTCATCATAGCAATGGCTCACATTAAGCAGTGTGCTGCAACAATAGTTATTTGATAAATGGAAGCAGGACTTTGAGGACTAAGGTTTCAAGATCTACATTTGTATTTGCAAGTTCTGTTGGCTGTCCTTCATTTTTGAGAATGAAAGCAATAAAAAGTATTCAACAACTTTTTGCCTCAGTCTTCACTGGCAACTGCTTTTCCTTCATCAGTGACACAGACTGTAAGATCAAGTGCATCCTCAGCAAGTTTATGGATGACACCAAGTTGTGTGGTGCAAACAATGCGTCTGAGGGATGGGATACCATCCAGAGAGATCTAGACAGGCTGAACAGTGGACCCAGGAGAATCTTGTATGGTTCAACAAATCAGCAAGGTCATGCCACTGGGTCCTGGCAAACTCCACTATCAATTCAAGCTGAGGATGAAAGGATTGATTCAAGAAGGACTTGGAAGTATTGGTGGATGGCAAGTTGGACATGAACCAGAATTGTGCCCTCTCAACATAAAAAGAAAAACATAAAAAACTGTGCATCAAAAGCAGCATGGCCAGGAATCACAGATGTGATCCTGGCCCTCTGCTCTGTGTTGTTGAGACCTCATCTAGAGTACTGCATCCAGATGTGGAGTCCTCAGCACAGGAAAGATATGGACCTATTGGAGTGCATCCACAGAAGGGCCACATAAATCATCAAAGGGATGGAACACCTCTCTTATGAGAACAATCTGAGAAAGCTGTGGCTGTTCAGCCTGGAGAAGAGAAAGCTCAGTGGCCTTTTGGTATCTAAAGGGGGGCTGCAAGAAAGAAGGGGACAGAGTCATAGCAACTCTGTTGTGAAAGGATGGGGAAGTGGTTTCAAACTAAAAGACGGAGATTTAGATTGGCTATAAGGAAAAAGTTTTTTACAATAAGGGTGGTGAGGCATTGGAACAGATTCCCCAGAGGTGTGGATGATGACTTGTCCTTGGAGCTGTTCAAGGCCAGGTTGGATGGGACTTTATGCATCCTGGTTTAGTATTAAAAGTGGAGGTTGGTGGCCCTGCCTGTGGCAAGGGAGGTTGGACATTCATGATCTTTGAGGTCCCTTCCAAATCAGGCCATTCTGTGAGATTCTTGGAGACATTCATGGTAAGGCTGGACCAGTTCCTGAGTAACCTGACTGAGCTGTAAGTGTCCCTGTTCACTGCACAGGAGTTGGACTAGACGACATATAAAGGTCTCTTCCAACCCAAATCATTCTGTGTTTCTAAAAAAAAATGTGTCCATTCAATAAAATCTAGCGTAAAATAAAAAGGGATCCAAGTAACAAACCATATGGCATTAGCAATACAAATTAATGTACTGTTCAGTGAAAACAGGTATGAAAAGTATGCTAAAACACAAGTTTAGATTTCCCTCTAAATTATCTCAGGTATTTCTGCAGAGTTTAATTTTGCTATATGGAAAAATCCATGGGTGGTCTGCCATTGAAGATGAAATGAGCAGTGCTGGCTCTAGCACAGGCTAGTTATGTGCCTTATTTTATACTTCTCCTTGAACCTACAACACGTTACTATGACTATATATTTCTTCAAAAGTTGTTCATCAGTGAAAATAATTTGAAGCAAATGATCATTTCCACATACCTATGGAGTGCAACTCAACTCTCTCCTGCATTTAAAATACTTGGAAATACTTGAGCAGAATAAAGCAGCATTAAATCTATTTCTATGACTTGTAAATTCTTGAGTGGCATAATTTGAAGAAACTTCATTCTCTCTCCTGGCTCTCAGAGACGGCCCAAAAAGGTGTTTTAAGTTACATTGGATGACTCCAATAATCAGACGTAGAGTTGCTCATTTAAATTGTGCAAGATACACCTGTCTATTCCCATACAAGAACACAACATTGGCTTTTTCAATCCATCAGTGTTTAGCTTCTGACTGTCAATTTGCATTAACAAGCTCTGGATTGACATGTTCTTTTCTCTATGTATCTGAATTTTAGTGTTTTTGCAGTTATTCATTTATTTCATACTAGAGTGAAACTTCATGAAAGATGCAGTAACTAAGGAGTTAACTCACCATCTTACTGGCCTAAATCAGTATACTAAGTCCAATGGAAATAAACCTGCATATTTTTGTATCCTTTCCGCTGAATTATTCAATATTGCAGCCTCTCTCAAGCTGGTCATTAAAAGAATCTATAATTATGTTAGCTATTCATAGATTTTAAATCTTATTATACAAACATAGTTCAGCTTATGAAATGTTTACCTTGATTAAATGTTGAGTATTCACTTAAAATCATGAAGCATTATTTTAAAGCAGAAATAAAAAAGGGCATTAGAAAGATTTCAGGGTGGTAGAGTGAACATTTACACTGAAGACCTTTGGCTAAATTCTTATTTGCATGAATATTCAGGAACAAACTGTTCGTGCCTCAGGAACATTTTTGCAAGCACAGAAATTCAAGTGCTGTAGTCCAGGATAATATAAAAAAGTAAAGGATTATGAAAATTATCAGAGCAAAATTGAAATGAAATTCTGAAAAGCTAGAAAAGAAATAGCTGCCATTTATCATTTTCCATCGGCTAAAACAAACTGACCAAGGATAGTATTGTTCTAAGCAAGATTACCTGCAATTGGTCTGTCTACTAAATCATATTTCATAATGGTTGACTGCCTTCAATTGTATAATCATAGTTGTGTACTATACATAGATAGCTCTTGTCACTATAATATGATTATATTTACCCATTAGTTTCTGTTTTTGTGCCACAATCCAGCAACTACAATATTACAGTGGGTCTAATGGTCTGTTTCACTTTGTTCATTTACCTATTAATTTTGGCAATGGAATACTTCATGGCACATAAATTTCACTCTTTGAAAACATGGCAACCTGTAGTACAATATGGTCAGAGAGATTCTGGTGCTTTGTACAGAAGCAGAATGAATTGTCTATGGCAGCATTTTGGAAAGAACATACCTCCCTCTGGAGGCATTGGTTATAGGTAAGGTGATTACTTCAACAATAATAGGATGTAATGATTCACTCAATAAAATTCTACCTCTATTAAGCAGGTACTTCTAATGTTCTGAGGATTGACTGGTCGAATAGCTCGAATCACAGAAGCAGTAAACAAAAATGCAACACTGAAGCTCTCTGTCTGAATCCTGAACATAAATGCGCACTGTGAGGGAAGTGAGATAGAAAGATGACTGTGCTTTAGACAGATGTTCCAGGAACCAAAGTCCACAATAAAGCCTTGAGAAATACCAGTGCCAGGAGAACCATCCATCTCTGTTCAGTGATAGCTGTTAAAATGGCAAAGCAGGACAGCCAAACTACCTATCCAGAGCCAGAGAAAAGGCCCAACGGAGCTGAAGAGACTTTAAGAGACATCAATTTGCCCTAGAATCCCACCCTTTGCTGTAATGTTAGCATTAATTTACAAACATCTTTCTGTGGAGGCCAGCCCCCAAACTTTTCCTACACATCAAAATAGTTGCTTGCATCAGAGCTTGAAATCACAGTAACAATGGAAAATAAGGAAATGCTATGTACAGAAAGCCTTCAGTTCAATGGATGAAAGAGTAACCAAACTATCTCATCTCCTTCCAACTCTGACAGTAGATCATTCACAAAGAAGTAAATTACATTTAATCTCTGTTCTTCTTTCTCTCCTAACCTATCTGCACGTATCTATACAAATATGCAAATGCATACTTTCTGAAAAAGAGAGTACTCAGTATGTATAAGCAAGAGAAAATTTTACAAGATTATTCTGACCATTTGAAACAGCAGGTAAAATAAAGGTACATATCTAAAATAAACCTACTAACCTAACTGATGTCACTTTTTCTTCAGTTTTCTTTCAAACCTCCCTTCATTTTTGAAAGCTTTCCTCCATACGCTTACAATTCATAAGTAAAACACACCTGTAAGACTTGAATTAGGTTCAGTTACAGAAAACTAAGGAGGAGGACAGGCAGGAACCATTATGTTTTCTTTCCCACCAACATTTTGATAACACTGAATGACACAGCCTGAACAATAACAATAAAAGAATAAAAAAGGGCTACTGAATGCAGACTAAGCTACTGGGAGCACTTTTCATGCACTATTAATGATAATGGATTGGAATCACTAGATGCTGTAAACTAGCCCTATCATTTTAAACTTTTTAGGCAGACTATAGACATAGGGAATGGGAGACATGGAATTAAACATGTCAGATAAAGAAACAAAAAGGACATGAAGCAGATTGGAAACAATCTGAAAGAAACCTAGCACAGCTATTGCTAGTAGCATGTGGACTAAAATGTATGAAAAACTGATGGGTTAATTAAGTTTAGAATGTGTATTTGTTAAAGTTCCTGTTCTTATGTTGTGGAGGAGATATGCATCTGTATCTCTGGCACGATTAAAAAAAAGTGCATTTCATTTTAGCCCAATTTTTCTACCAGCTCTAGAACATTTAGGGACAGAAGGATCAATACAGTATGCTCTAACCCTGTTAATGCTAATGGGCTATAGATACGAATCTTTATCTGGTTTTCTAGAGAAGCCATAGTTGTAAAGCCAACTGTTTCTCAATGTGTTGCACACATTCTCAGGTCAGCTTATTTTTTCTCAAAACATCTTTGAAAGACAGGCCTGTCTGCATGGCATCCAAGAGTCCAAAGAAAGTTAATCACACCTCTCCCTTTAGAATCAACCACTGCAGCAAAACAAAATATAAATTCTGTCTAAGAAAAAAAAAAAAAAGAAAGAAATTTGGAATCTTGACAGATACTAGAAACTATTCCAAGGACTAAGCTACAGAATCACAGCTTTCTCTCCTTACCCAGCAGAATACACCGTACACCCAATTACCGCTCACAAAAAACAAATGTACCACTCAAGGGCAATGTGCTTATTCTGCCCTAACAGCACAAGGAAAAGGCACAGGAGGTGTCTAGATTTTACACTTCATGTGCAGACTTCAGAGTTGCAGATCTGGCAGGAATCATTCTTTTTATGGTTCTTTTTAATTCTTGGACAAACTTTGCTGTTTGTTTTGAAGTGCTAATTTCAAATAGATTTAATTGCTTAAACTGATTTCAGTAGAAGCCATCACCAGCAGAAGTCTCATGCCTCATTTTTCCTCTCTGTTAAACGAGGTAAGAAAACTACTTTTAGTGGAGGACTGCATATAGATTAATTGGTTGACCTTTACAAATGCTAATGTTAAAAAAAAAAAAAGTAAGTTTTCTTCTGGGACTTTTGAATTCTCCTCTTGATAACAAAGGAAGAAGGCTCTTGATGTTGGCTTTAAGACCCGGACAGCTCAAGAAGAAGCACACTCCTTGCCTAAATCAGTCCCCATTAAAGTCTGAGTCTTCCTCCTGTCACAGCAGCTCAGTACACATTCAGGCTTGAAAGGTTTTTTGTTTTGTTCTCCATCTTTCTAGCCCAGCAGACATTAAAAAAACTACTCTAAGGAAAATTTGAAAAGGGCTGTTTTCTTTCTTTTAACCCAACACATCTTATAGCTACTTATCAAGTCTGATCCATCCCCAGCACACACATCAGTCTGGTTTGTAGGAAAGTAAGCAATTCTTGATTGCTTTCAGTAGCTTCTTGGGAATGCAATTTTTCCTTAAAGGTCTGAATATGTGTGTTCCTTGCATGCTTCCTTACCCTCAAAGATTTTTTTTTTTTTTTTAGAGTAAAGGGATTGTGGGGTTGGTTTTTTTTTTCAAGAAAGAAACTGACACTTTGAAGGACTATTTTTATGCTACCCTTGACATCAGGTGGTTCACAAAAGCAAAACACTGAGCTATATATACTCCTAGGGAAGACTCTTTTTCTCTTGCTGTTAGAACAAGAAACACCAAGTAATCTGAAAGCACAGCATTCAGCTGATTCTCATTGTTTCTTTTCCTCTGTCTCTGCCTTCACACTTTAAAAAAAAAAACAACAAACAACACATTTCCAATAGGCTATCCTCACAGAGTAAAAAGGATGGAATTCCTGCACTTAAAATTTACAGGCATTGGATCTGAGTCAGACAAAGAACATGATTCCTTTTTTATTATGCTAACATTTTCCATTCTCCTAGTAACATTATATAATTAAATTATGCAACTATTGGTTCTGTCCCGCTCACTTGTTCAGTCAGTTCCACCTGACTTTCATTTAGTACCTTGCTTTGCACATACTTTTCTCCTCCAGATATAGAACTGAAGTCAAATAAACCCCAAACACCCACAAAACAGAGATTACAACACGAGATGCTTTGCTATCCTTAAAGATAACATGAATAGAAATGTAAATTATTTCTTTACTCATATGGCATCAAGGCAGCTGTGAACACTTCCACCGCCATAATTTACATTTTCCATGCTCCAGAATTGAAAACATCTCACACAAACACACACACCTAAGGCCAAATTTGAAGGGGAATTTAGTTTAATGTCAGTAAGAATCTTTCAGTCAAATGGAGCCCAGGATGCTCAAAGTAGGACGGCTGAATGAAGCAGACAAATACAAGTGTGATGAGAACACGCTCCCTGCTGTGGCTCTAATAAGGAAGAAAGCACACTTTTCTGCACAGTCTGAGCAGTACTGCTTTCTGTTTTGAATGGTGGAGAGGTTGCTGTCATAGCTAATGAGCTGTTATAATGAACAATAGATTAGCTGCTTTTATAATTACCAATATTTATTGTTAACAATATGCAGAGTTCTGCAAATTAAAAAAGACTATCACTGCTCATGATTAGGGAATGCTGCCTAGAATAGTCTGAAAAAATTGTGTATTTCTTTCTTTCTTCAAAATTTGTGTGCAAAAAACTTACGTGACTGCATCCATCAAATCTGAGTTATCACTAGAACATGTTTGGTTCTGGTGTACTTGTGTATCTCATAAGACTATCAATTTCTAAAATCTTATTTTTACTGCAGAGTTCTCTGAACTCATGGTTTCCTCATTACTGAGCAATTACATCATCCCATGGGTTTTACAGGCTGAGCAAAAGATACATTCAACATTATTCCAAATCAGAGATTCTTTGAGAACAGGCATCCCATCCTACTGGAGTACAACTCCAACTGGAGAGTTTAAACAAACATGTCTCAACAGCATCAGTTCACAACACAGACTTTCATACAGCGTTGCCAATAGCAGCTCACAAATGATTTCCAGATTACAAGCTCAAAATATGCTGTCAAGTTTTACACTTCATTTAACTGCCCTATATAACTTCATTAATATCCCTGTTACAAGCTTCACATGTATTGGAAGGGGTACTTTCCATGTCAGTAAAGCACAGAAGCTCTGTTCTGTGGATAGAAGCTCTGTTTGGATTGGCAAAGTTGTTTTCCAGCTGAAGAGTAGGTCTCATAAACAAACAGAAGCATAACTTCAGAACTGCTCCTTAAATGAGGGGAGATTTGCAACAGAAATATTCAGTAGCAGCAGAAGTATAGCAGAAATATGAAGGACACATTCCACATAAATAAATAGCATTTAACCATACAAGCTCCTCCACCTTTCTATCAGACATCCCCTCAATAAGCATTTTTTAAATTCACCTGACGTATCATGCCTAAAGCAAACACAGATAATGGTGAAGAGACTTGTGCCCTTCTGGTGTCATTCCAGAAACACATCAGGAAGCATTAGGCTGTCTTCTGCAGCTAGGTTCAAGACGAGAGTGCATTTTCCTTCCACTGAATCAGAAGTCACCCAGTGTATCCCTGCAAAGATTTCTTGTCCATGTCTTTCTCATTGCTTGGCCTCTTTGCTGCATTGCAGTCTCAGAGAACACCAATGGGACTAGAGCAGAAGTAATCCAAGCAGCTGGCATTTTTTCCTTAGCAGATATAGCAATATTTGTCTATTGTCACTCAGGAGGGACTGTGTGTGGGAGGTACAAGGTCAGAAATTGGGATAATGATATTCCATTACTCACAGGTGCACGAGTACTAAATGTCAAGTTACTTTGTCCATGCAGTACGTTTTTCATTTTTGTTAGACCACCTGCATACTGCTAACAATATAGCATCTTTCAAAATGGCCTCTAAATCGGTCTCTGTGAGAAAGAGAGCTGACAAACACCCATATTAAATTACTATGGCAAACTTTGTTCAAAGTCTCTAAATACAGCAGTTTGTCTGAACTGCTACACTGGAGGGGAGAGACAAGGTGCACTGGTGGAAACACAGATGCCAAGCCAATTACTCTCAAGAAGAGGATCCTAGTTAGCCAGGAATCACTACATCATGCAATCTAGAACTGCCGTGTGCCCAACACTCTTTAATACGATCCACTTCTTCAGGGCAGACTGCCCTGTTATAGACAAAGGCAAATCTTCTCCTGGTAACACAGTAACAACTTAAAGTGTCTGGAACCATGGAATAACATATTTGGAAGGCACAAAGTAGTAGCGAGCAAAAACCCAAGGGTAAATTACTGCTTGCTAAGGGCTACGGAGATACGACCAATTTGTCTCAACAATGAGAATCAAGTCTAAATTCAGAGTAGGACACACTTCTTGCAACTGTGTTTTCCTCTGGTAAGAGGGGTACAAAACACAAAAGGACAGAGGTAGGGAAGAACAACTATGTCTGTCATGATAGGGTCACAGAGCTGGAAACAACATATGGTACACCTCAGTGCTGAGACAGGGAAAAGGTTCAGAAAAGACGTGTATTTTAGGACAGACATTTGAAATCCAAACTTAAAGCAACGTAGTGTGGGATTATACTGGAAAGAGACAAGAAAAAATAAAAGGAGGAAGGCAAAAGAAAAAAAAAAGGACATTCCTATTTCTTTGATTTTGCTCTAGGACTGATCTTTTCTCAGTTTCTGCCTACATAAATATGCTACGAATTTGACAGACTGTCAGCCACGTATATGTATTGTGAACCAAGTATCCTGCCACTGATACAGCTATCACTGTGTTAAATCCTTGATATGGTGGATGTGAAGTTTCTTTGCAAAAGTTAAGCCTTTGAGGGCACTCCTAAGAATGCACTGCTTCTAGAAACCTGAGCAAATTGAGTCATAGCTCAGCTAATTAATGTTAGTTGACTAATGAACTGTTTTCATACCTTCAAAAATCTTGTCTGCTAACAGTGTAATTAAAAGTGCTCACACATACCTATTATTGTTCATGTACTCCTGTCCTAAGTTCTTACCTGACACGCTCCTCAAGGAAAGGAAATCAGAGCCCTATGACCTAAATCTGTCTTCAAATTCCAAGCATACAGACAGCACATACAGAAGTACCCAAGCTTCCTGCCCACACCCCTTCTTCTCCTACTAGCTCATCTGCTCCTCAGCAGACAGTATGTGCTTCAAAGGATGAGGCAGTGGTAAAATCTCCAGTCTCCTGTGGATAACTTTTCTAATTAATGCCAACCGTCATACTTGCTCTTGTTATGTGGGTGTCTCTCCAACAGGAATGGAGAAGTCACAAGAGAATTACAATTACTGGTCATAAATTGGAAGTTTCATTTGGCAGCATCGTGAAAGCCAGCTTTGATGAACAGACATCTATTCTGACATTCAAAAACCTCCTGAAAATCTAGCTGATAGCAGAGATGCTCAAAAACACAGTTCAAAGGAATTTAATTTCAGTTTTCAAAGACATGTTTGCAGCTAAGCTGTAATATGACAGTGAGAACTGATAAGCCTTTTTCAGACAGCAGGAGGTGGAGATGAGTAAACTCCTTTGCCAACTGCCAGATTGCGTGTCTGACACATTGCAGATGTAAATCCAAGTAACTCAATGGGGAGACTACGCTGAATTACACCCACTGAGGAGGTGCCTATGCCTTCAAGGCAAGAGGTAGGAAAAAGAACAAAAAGACAAATTCCCTGATATAAACTCAAACAATCTTACGCAAGCCAGAAACCTCCCTTGGTTTCTCTCAAAGGCTGCCCAGAGTACTTGTCCCTTTGCCTGGGCACATTAATTTTTTTCTTTCTTTCTTGCCATGTCAAAGCTATGAAAGTCAAAGTTACTATGTAACAGCACAAATCTTCCTTGCAAAGTGAAGTCAAGGAAGAAAAAGAAAAGAGAAATCTCTTTATTGTTTCTCTATGAAGCATGATAGTGTTTAGATCCTGAAGGCAAGGATTTGGGGTTTTGTTGCTACCAGCTGAGATATCTTAATCATATATTCTATCTCCTAGGACAAAAAAAGAAAAAGAAATAAGAACAAAATTCTACAGTAGATGAAGCACAGAAATGAATTAGATCCCTTGATGGCGGGGGAACTCTGTACATCCGTCAAGATCAGATACACTTTTGGAAGATGCCTTTCCATCAAATACACACTGCTGGGCTTGGTCCAGAACTATTAACAAATGATGATATTCATCAAGATGGATTAGGTGACATAATGTTCCCTACTGGCCCATGAATGCAACGTTCTCATAGAATCACAGAATCACAGAATCACAGAATCACCCGGGTTGGAAGGGACCCCAAGGATCATGTAGTTCCAACCCCCCTGCCTAGCAGGGCCACCAACATACATATTCAGATCAGGTTGCCCAGGACCCCGTCCAACCTGGCCTTAAACACGTCCAAGGACGGGGCATCCACAACCTCCCTGGGCAGCCTGTTCCAGGGCCTAACCACTCTCCTAGTAAAGAACTTCCCCCTAACATCTAACCTAAATCTTCCCTCCTTCAACTTAAAACCATTTCCCCTAGTCCTGCTGTCGTCAGCCCTTTTGAAGAGTTTACTCCCCTCCTGGGTGTAGGTTCCCTTCAGGTATTGATAGGCTGCAATGAGGTCACCCCGCAGCCTTCTCTTCTCCAGGCTGAACAAGCCCAACTCCCTCAGCCTGTCCTCATAGGGGAGGTGCTCCAGCCCCCTGATCATCTTAGTCGCCCTCCTCTGGACCCTTTCCAAAATCTCAATGTCTTTCTTATACTGAGGGCTCCACACCTGGACACAGTACTCCAGGTGGGGCCTCACAAGAGCCGAGTAGAGAGGGACAATCACCTCCCTGTCCCTGCTGGCCACCCCTCTCCTGATGGAGCCCAGGATCCCATTTGCCTTTCGAGCTGCCAGAGCGCACTGCTGGCTCATATTCAGTCTCTCGTCCATCAGGACCCCCAGGTCCTTCTCTGCTGAGCTGCCCTCAAGGACCGCTCCTCCCAGCCTGTACAGGTGCCTGGGGTTCTTCCGGCCCAAATGCAAAACCTTGCACTTTGCCGTGTTGAACCTCATCAGGTTCACCCGAGCCCAGCCCTCCAGCCTGTCGAGGTCCCTCTGAATGGCATCCCTTCCTTCCACCGTATCAACCGCACCACTCAGCTTGGTGTCGTCAGCAAACTTGCTGAGGGTGCACTCGATTCCCTCATCGATGTCATTAATAAAGATGTTAAAGAGCACCGGTCCCAAGACAGACCCTTGGGGGACACCACTTGTTACCGGCCTCCACCTGGACATAGAGCCATTGACCACCACCCTCTGTCTGCGGCCTTTCAACCAATTGCTTATCCATCGGGTCGTCCACCCATCAAATCCACTTCCCTCCAATTTGGAGATGAGGATGTGGTGGGGGACCATGTCAAAGGCCTTGCTCAGGTCCAGGTAAATGACATCAGTCGCCTTCCCTTCGTCCACCAATGCCGTCACTCCATCATAGAAGGCCACAAGATTAGTTAGGCATGACCTTCCTTTGGTGAAGCCGTGCTGGCTGTCTTGGATCACATGCTCATTCTTTATGTGACCGAGCATGTTGTCCAGGAGGATCTGTTCCATGATCTTCCCAGGCACGGAGGTGAGACTCACCGGCCTGTAGTTCCCCGGGTCCTCCCTGCTCCCCTTCTTGTATATGGGAGTGACGTGACCCTTCCTCCAGTCGTCCGGGACCTCACCTGACAGCCACGACTTCTCAAATATGATGGAGAGCGGCTCGGCAACCACCTCGGCCAGCTCCTTCAGGACCCTGGGATGCACGCCATCCGGCCCCATAGACTTGTATTCATTCAGTCTAAGGAGGCACTCTCGGACTTGCTCTGCCCTTACAGTGGGGAGGGATTTACCTCCTTGGTCCCCACATAGAGGTTTGGGGATGCAGGGTTCAGGGACGTGAAAAAGACTAGAATCCTGGCCACCAGTGAAGACCGAGGTGAAGAACTCGTTCAGCACCTCGGCTTTCTCTTCATCTGCTGAAGCCAGTTCTCCTTTTAAATTTACCAAAGTAGGTACGCCCGTTTTGGCCTGTCTCTTCTGGGCAATGTACCTGTAGAAGGTTTTCTTATTGTTTTTCACGTCCCTTGCCAAGTTCAGTTCTGCCTGCGCCTTGGCTTCCCTGATCCCACGTCTGCAAGTCCGGACGGCATTCCTGTACTCTTCCCAGGTGACACAGCCTTGTTTCCAGAGCTTGTACACCCCTTTCTTCGCCCTCAGTTCTCTCAGCAGGTCCTTGCTGAGCCATGCCGGTTTCCTACCTCGCCTGCCCACTTTCTTATTCAGCGGAATGGAGACCTCTTGTGCTTCCAGGAGGGCCTCTTTGAAGAGCCGCCAGCTCTCCTCAACATCCATGTCTTTGAGGGCAGCGCGCCAGGGGATCTTGGCCAGCAATCCATTGAGTAGCTTGAAGTCTGCTCTTCTGAAGTTCAGTGTCCTGGTCCTGCTCTTTGCCAGGCCCACATCGCTTGAGATCACAAACTCAACCAGGGCGTGGTCGCTGGAGCCCAGGCAGCCTCCAACCTTGACGCCTTTGATGATCTCCTCGGCGTTGGTGAGCAGCAGGTCCAGCAACGCTTCACCTCTGGTCGGTCTGTCCAATACCTGAACCAGAAAGCTATCATCAATGGATTCCAAGAGCCTTCTGGAGCTCTTGCAGCTTGCCGTGTGGTTTTCCCAGCAGATGTCCGGATGGTTGAAGTCCCCCACCAGGACAAGAGCCCGTGAGCCAGACATCTCACGCATCTGGAGCAAGAAAGCCTCGTCGACAGCCTCCCCTTGATCAGGTGGTCTGTAGTATACCCCTAACACCAGCTGACCTATATTTGTCCCATCTCTAATCCTAACCCACAGGCTCTCAACCTGTTCCTGACTGCTTCTCGTAGGGAGCTCCTCACAGTTTATCCAATCTCTGACATAGAGAGCAACTCCCCCACCCCTCCTACCTCGCCTATCTCTCCTAAAGAGTCTATAGCCATCGATGGCAGTATCCCAATTGTGGGAGTCATCCCACCATGTTTCTGTGATAGCAACAAGGTCATAACTTCCCGAGTGCATCACAGTTTCCAGTTCCTCCTGCTTGTTACTCAGGCTGCGTGCGTTGGTATAAAGGCACTTCAGCCGGGCTATCCGTCTCGCCACTTTTCCCTTTATAAGGGATCTAGGATCCCCTAGAACAGCAGCATCCCCAGCATCCCCCTGCCCTAGTCCTTCCCTATGCACTCTGCCGTCATTGCCCATGGAGTTTGGTATAAGCCCTCGAATGACCCGTTCAATTCCAGTAGCCCTTATTGTGTCCCCTTCCCCCTTCATTCCTAGTTTAAAGACCTGTCAATGAGTCCCGCTAATTCTTCAGCTAAGATCCTCTTACCCCTCAGGGACAGGCTGCATGCATCAGTAGCCATCATGCCAGGTGCAGTGTAAATTGCCCCATGGTCAAAAAAGCCGAAATTCTTGCGCCTGCACCAGCTCTTAAGCCATCTATTGAAGAGTTGGGTATTTTGGATCCTCCCTGTACCTTTCCCTGACACCACGGGCATAGAAGAAAAGACCACCTGCACCCCAGCTCCTTCAAGTATTCGCCCCATTCCCCTGAAGTCTTTCTTGATAGACCTCAGGCTTTCCTTATCAACTTCCTCGCCGCCAGCCTGAATTATTAAGAGCGGGTAATAATCTGAAGGCCGAATCAACCTAGGAATTTTCTTTGAAATGTCCCTGACCCGTGCTCCAGGAAGGCAGCACACCTCTCTGTGGGTAGGGTCGGGCCGGCATATAGGGCCTTCTGTTCCTTGCAGAAGGGAGTCGCCTATGACAATCACCCTCCTGTCCTTACGGGTAGAAGCAGTCTTGAGGGTTGGGGGCGACCGCTTCGCCTGAGGCAACCTCACGGGTGAACCCGTCTCCGCACTCTCACTCGTCCCCCCCTCAACTTCCAGGGCCTCAAACCTGTTACGCAGAGGCACCTGGGGAGCCGGGGATGGTCGGGATGGGGGATGCCTCCTCCGCCGAGCAGGTACCCGTTTCCACTCCTCCTCCCTTCTCAAATTGCTGTTAGGGGGAAGAGAGGACAGGGGGCTCGCTGAAACGCTGTCAGCTGGCTGGTTCCCCTTTACCAGGTGTTTGTAAGGTGGCAGGGGCGGACGTGCTCCGTGAGGAGCCTCGTCTGTGTGCCGAGAACCTGAGGTTGAGAGGGACTGACACCACCAGTCAATCTCCCTCTCACACTCTTTTATAGTCCTCTCCACTTCCTCCTTCAGGCTAATCACAAGGCTGAGCAAGTCATTCAATTGCTCGCACCTTGTACAAGTGCTGCCTGCTTCCTGTGGCACTGCAAAGGCCAGGCTGTGGCACTCCTCACAGCCAGTGACCTGCACACTAGCATCTCGTGATGTTATCTCTGTCTGAGTCGCCACACACTTCATACCCTTGTTCTCCTCTCTATGCATGCACCAGACCTCAGTCTGGCTCTGGACCGTCTTCTTGGTTACTGTCTTTCTGGCACGCGTGCTCGGGACCTCTGCATGGCTCCTCACAGTTTTTGTGTTTGAAGCCTTCTGCCGGGGTGCACCCATGGCTACCAGCAGGCTCACTAACTCAACAAGAAAGTCCTATAGGGGTGCAAGTGATCAGCCCTGCCCTGCTGCCCAGTACCCTCCCACTATTGCCGGGTTTGCTTAGTGCCCTGGCACTTACCACCAATAGCAAAAACAGGACTCCTTGCAGGGGAGTGCAGACAGGGGTACCTTACAAAAGCACCACGTTCAGACAGCCTGGGAGAGAGCTGTACTACCTCCTCCGCTGTGTCTCAGGTGGGCAGCGACGTGCCGCTGCCCTCCCGAGGGCTTTTTGTAACAGCGATCAAGGGCCGCTTCCGGTTTGCGCCCGTTTAAATCTCCCGCCGCTGCCTAGGCAACGCCCGCGCTGCGTCAGCTGCTCTCGCGAGACTAGCCCGACTGAGAGCGGTGTCCGCGCGGTTGCCGCGGGAATCCTCGATGAGGAAAGCGGTTAAATCCCCCCGTACCTCGCTAAAAGTCGCGGCGGTTCTGCCAGAGACAGCTCCGAGCCGCGGACCTCGGCGATCAAGGGCCGCTTCCGGTTTGCCTCATCATCATCGCATGCAGTTATATGCTGACTTTTGAAGGAAAATATAAATGTTGTCTGTTAACCAAAATTAAGCATTATTCTTGCAGAACAAAATGCTTCAGGTATTCAGAAACCTGGGTCAAATCAACAAGCAAACCCCAGGAGTTCTGATTTTTGTACTAATCAATTTTAGTGATCAATTACTACTGGGCATAAACAGGTGGGAGTCTTCCACAGTGTGCCCAGAAAAATGCCCTGAATACACACACACCTAAAAGCTTAGTAGTGGAAATTCTTTAAATCTTAGGACTCTTCAAGATACGTACCACTAGGCTCTAGGTTCTTCTCTAATACAGCAATCGTTCACCTCAAAATGAATATCAATTAACAAAAATACAGAAGGCTTTGGGGAAATATATTCCTTTCTACTACTTAAAAACATGTAACACTAAGCTAAGAACAAGAGTGTTCCCCAAACCTCATCATTTCAGCAGCTCAGACAATTTATTTTTGAGCATGTTCCAAGTCTAGTCAAACTTATAGCCTCAGGCTACAGAGAAAGTTCACGATGAAAAATTGAAAGCGTAATTAAAAAGCGTACAAAAAGAAGAAAGAGAAAGGGGAAAAATGATAGTCTGCCACATGCAGAGCTCAAGATTGTAATTTTTTCTGATTTATCATGTATTAAAGAGTTATGAGTCTTGCATGGTCAACTGTCAGGAGCCCAGTGGCACTGCAACAGCTGCAAGAGAGCAAGCTGGTATGCAGGACATCATCCTAATACCCTCTCCCTCAAGGTACTGGTGTCACACCTTTATTCCTGGACAAGTGCCATCAGGAATTGTCTTAGCAAGTCTGCAAGCTGCTTTACAGAGGTTCTATATACAAGATGTACTACAACATATATTGTTTCTTTCTGCATGCACATGAAAAAAATATCAGACAGAAGAAGAATTAAATATATGCAGACCTGCTGTAACACTGTGGTCTTAAAAAAAAGAAATAATCCAGAAATAATCTCTGTGGTGACTATGTCTTTGTAACACGTCATGGGTGGCGTGGAATAACAGCAGCCAATGACACAAAGTATTGGCAAAACATTCTTCCTTGTTTTCATGAGCAGCTATGTCTGTGCTTTATTTCCCCTTTCTGCTCTACTCTGGGTGCTGATGCTAAAATTTCACTCTTCAAAAAATTATCAGCAATACAAACGGTTCTCAACTGGTAAATTCTGATGGTAACAAAAGACATGACTAACAGCTTTTGAAAATAAACTGTTCGTAAGGCATCAGATTACTGGATCCATAAATATTCAGATTTATAATAACTTTACTGAAACCAGTCAAGTTTTTTCTACATCTCATTAGGCAGTGTATTTTTAACACAATAGGATCTCCCATTACAAGATTCCCGTAAGGTTTTCCATGGGATTTCTCCTAGCCTACTAATAAATTTAAGGGTTCCTAATAATTGGAGAATCATCGGGACCATACAGACATTATAAACAAGCAAACAAAAAATTGGAAGCATCCAGAAGCCTGCCTTCAAGGGCATTCCTCCTTTTTTGGATTACCAGATGTAAACTCCAGACTTCATCAGAAGGTCACATAATAGCCACCCTGAGTAGCCACTGGTGATTTGCTATCACAAAAAGACACAAACTGATCAGACCCTCTCTGCTCTCTAGTTGCTACCATGTTAAATCAGTGCAAAAAATTGGTTCCTTCTACCAAGAGGTAAAAATAATTTTTGCCCCAGGAACTATTCTACCAAGCATTTTAAACATCACATTCAGGACTATTGGACTGGTACAACTTTCCTGACTAGAAATACGTAAGTTTGGAGTCTTACACTTTCCTTTTAATACAGCTACAAACCTGTAAATGAAAACAAAACAAAAACAAACAAACAAGCAAAAAAACCAACAATCATTTGCCACCAGCCGACACAGCGTAAGTGCTTTCCAAGAGCTGTTTTCCATTGCAGAAGCTTTCAGACCCTTTGTACTCAAGGACTTACACACTGGGAAACTCCCCTGCAGAGCTCTGTCCATCTGATGTCAGAGGACAGCCAGCACACAGCAGGACCCAAGAAAGTCAAAGGCTTTTCACTTTAGCCTGAATTGCTACTATCCAGGCAGTTTTCTTTCTCCTTAGTCGCAGTGCAGCCTGCACCTGCTGTATAATCAATAGCAGTTAACAAGGAAAGACTTGGGCTCATGACACTTACTCGGGGTGTTGAGGAGACGTGACTTTTTGCAGTGGTAGGCTGCCTCCTGTTCGCAGTACTCCGCACTGTTTATCACAGCTTCAAGCTGCTCTGAGCTGCTGTTGTAGTTAAAGGACATGGTGTAGGGCTTCTCTGGACCAGCTCCTTGAACTCTGGTTAGCCCTGTGTTGTTGTGCTGCACTGCAGTCCAGATCTTGTCTTCTGTTAAATGAAAAAGGGATTGAACGGGAAGTTAACAGCCAAAAATCTGCAACAAGCAGGACACAAAAGCCAACCCAAATCTAACATTTTACTGCATTACAGACAAGGTCACCTCTGAAACGGTCCCTACGTGATGAAAACCTGCAGGTCAACATAGAGCCCAAGGGCTGTTTCTCCCTGAACCAGCTCAAGCAAATGCTACAACTTGCTGTGCTGGAGAAAAATTGTTAGAACTTCACAGGAAAAATGGAAAATCTTCAGCATCTTCTGTTGCCAGCATACAGAGAAAATTAGATGCATTTCAACTGGCTTCAGTCCTGGGAGAAGACTTAGTAATATGTTTTGGGATGGTAACATTCATCTTTTACAAACATAGCTTTACCTAAGAGAACAGCCCACTGTTATAACAAATAGTAACTGCAGCTGATGAGCTCACACAGAGTCATTGCAAACAGAATTACTGACAAAAAGCTGCAATTGTGAACGTGTTCCTATTGCCCAGTTACAAGGCAGAGAATGCATTTTACTCAACTGTCACATTTTTCAGCATGAAAGCTGAGCAATGCAGAACAATTTATGACTCAGCATCTGTAAATAAGTGTAAATTTTGATGCTTGCCCATGCTGGGTACCACAACCTCACTTCTTTCACTGCATTTACTGATGAGGCAGTGTATTTCTCAGGTCATACAAAGCAGAATCTAGGTTTACTCACAATTCAAGCTGCAACAGCACAGCTCACTATCAGCATTGAGGTTGGTGTGATAAGAACATTGCAATTAGAAGCAATTAGCTTAGCAGAGAGGCTATTTCCCAGCAGGTTCACGTGAGATAGCACGGGACAAGATAAAAAGGGAAGCCTGAATGGCCAGTCTGCTGAGCTGATCCAGAATAAAAGGCAAATTTTTTAACAAGGATTCACAGGACTGAGTCTTCCACATGCTCTTACAAAGATACACACACAGTAAAATCCCTCTTTACCCAAGACTGTGTTTACTCAGGGAAGACACAAGGCAAAAATAAAAGGAAGCAAATCCGATCTTAAAAACTGTGCACTGAAGTATTCAGATGATTTTACTGCCAAATAACGTGGGTGGATTCTCGTACAGCACTATCTCTACAATGAGCTTAGCAGCTTTGTGGCCACTGTTATGTGTTACAGATGATCTATACTTTTTAAGCTTCAGACATCTCACAGATGACTTCCATAGAACTCTAACACGTATATATAAACCCTAAGTGGACAATCTTTTCAAAGACACTCATAAGTTATTGAATTGCCATTACAGAGTCATTCAGATGACAGGCAAGTAATGAGCAGCATCTGAGAATCATACAAATGCATCTGGCCCAACTTTGGAAGAAATTTTTCTCTGAGTAATTTACAACTTGATCTTGAACACTGGAGACTGTAAGGATAATTTATACTCAGCAAACTAGAGATCTACTCACAGCATTCTCATCATTTCTGTGATGGTGGATGGAAGCAGTTTCCTCACAGATCTATTATTATGAGATTCTTACAGAGTTCAGGATGCTGATTGTGGATCCTTTGAGATGGAAGTCAAGAAAGTACTGAGCAATGTGTAATACATAAAGGTTAGATTAAAACCATAAGAAATACTACAAATCTACTGTTTTTAAATCTTGCCCAGTGCCTGTAACACAGGCAATGCAGTAGCACAATATAAAACTACACAGCTCTGCACAACAGACGGCTTCCAATACGATGTAAGTCAATTAAATCATAACACATCTTGCACATCTGAAAAAGTGATTCTCATCAGCCAAAGTCTTTTTGTTTATTTTTCATTTGTTTTCTTAAGGATTGACATAAATGGAGTGGATTTTTCCCAAGTAATTGAGAGTGAACCAGCATTCCTCTCAATGAAGCTGGTGAAAGTTGGAACCTTTGCTTTCACTGAAAAACATACATTACAACAAATGTTAAGTTGCCAGTACTATAAGTCAGATGTTAAGTGAGATGTAAAACAAGAGAAGGGAATGAGCTGTTCACTAGAAATTCCAGATGGGCAGTCATAAGCTCTTCTATTGAGCATCATTAACACACATTTGAGAAACTATGTAGGCTGCTGTGAAAGTAATGTCCCCTATCTATATCCATGGAAGCTACAACAGTTTCAAAGAACAAAATAACATCATCTGACAGACCAAATTCTCAGCCACCAAACCCTATTTTTCAACACAGTCACCACCATTAGCTATGCATTTTCACCAGCAATGGACGAGAGCCTGCATGTTATGCTTGTAAAACCTGCACAGGTAGAGGTGAGCCATTGTTTCACAGCTGCTATTATTATTGTATGATGGTATCATTACTAGGAAAATGTTGCCTATGCAGACCATCTTACAATGGCATGAACAGATGAAAGTCAGAAGGCACCAAATCTAGACTACATGGTGAGTGCGGTGGGTACCTGCAGCCAATACTGACAATCTGCTCTATGGTCTTAAATTGGTATAGGGCCTGACATTATTGTGCAAGTGAAAGGCTATCTTCTCTGATGCAATTTTTGAAGTTGAAGCCTTCAGCTCACGTCATGATGTAGCAGTCAGAATTGATGTTTTTTCCAGGTCCCAGGAAATCCAGAAGGATCATCCCTTTCCCACCCGAAAAGAGAGTGCACATCACTTTACCCTCTGA
Source organism: Lagopus muta (assembly GCF_023343835.1). Classification (NCBI taxonomy): domain Eukaryota; kingdom Metazoa; phylum Chordata; class Aves; order Galliformes; family Phasianidae; genus Lagopus; species Lagopus muta. The sequence goes on along the minus strand of NC_064440.1, from coordinate 12,363,410 downwards.
GGACTGTGTCTTGAATTTTTTCTTCAGTGAGAAATTCAAATGCACGACTCCACAGACTGCCTTTTAACTCCAGCTCATAGTGGTGACATGTCTTTTCACCAGTAATGATATAATCCAGGAAATTGTCACCTTCAGCTTCGTATTGCTTCTATAGTTTCTGACAAACTTGCATACTGTGTTCTTTTCTATTCTTGTGTGAGCATTTGTGGGACTCCCCTGGCGCAAACTTTGTGATCCTTGTGATATTCTATCATTGCCACTATTGTTTCCAACACACTGCAGTCAATACGCATTATGCAGTTCCCTAGTCACAATCCACTGATTTGTGCAGATGAGGTCATAGAGATGCTTTCGTTTCATTGTGTGACAGCTGTGCATGGTTGTCAGGAATGTGGCTTTTCTTTCATGTTACTGTCACTACTGTGGAAATGCATCACCCACCGCTTCACTGTACTCACATCCACTGTTTGGTCTCCATAAACATTCAGCAAACGTCAATGAATATCAATTCATTTTTTCCACATGGAAGAATTCAGTGACAAACCTCTGCTTCATACACCCCTCCACATCATATGCCATTTTGTCAGACAGACCCTCTGTGGCCATCTGTCACAAGTCAACATGTAAAAGAATGCTGGTATGAAGGTTCAACCTCCACTGCCCTAACATCAACATTCACCTCTGACTTCATGGGCCAACATAATAACATAGGAGGCATTACTTTCAGAACAATCCTCATATAATAAAATCAATGTTTGTAATACTGTCTACACTACTGGTTAGGAAATACAACGACCTTTAATATTAGAGTTGCAGAGTTCAATATTTTCCAGGTTTTGTACTTGTACACCAGGAATGGTGCCATGTGGGTACTTGAAAAGCCAAAAAACCAACCAACCAACATCCTAAAAAATTATCATAACATGAAACAGTTTTCCCAAGGAGCATTGGAAATGTAATCAATTGACATGTTTGAAATGAGGTTGGACAAAGCATCAGAAAACATACTATCAGAGACAACTACTTATTGACAAACATATTGAACAGACAAGATGGACTGGTCTCTCTTTTGTCTTCTCCCTAACTATGGATTAATTTTCAATGGTCTTGTTATCATCACCAATGCACTCATCTGTGACTCTGAGATCTGAACTTTGACATTTAAGGGCTGCTTTTCTCCACAGTATTTTGTGGAAATGAGAAATTAACTGCAGATTATCCATCTTCTGGTTTGCAGGGGAAAAGGAAAAACAAATTGAATTTCTGTCTGTACTGAATGTAATTGTGATTTAGCAAGTAAATCAGAACAGAGAGGAAGAAGAAAAAGGAGAAGCAGAAAGGAAAAAAATCACAGTTACATTTCAGATGTTTTCTAATCTACATATGCCTGATTTATTATGCTCATTAGTTTTATAGGTCAGATCTGTGTTTTACTTCCAAGATTCCTTCTGTGCTCCATCTTTGAGGTAAAGGTAATGAATAGCAAACCTCAAAAGATATAAATATTTATCCCACTGATCTAATTAAAGGAGAGTCACTATCGAGCATATATGTGAGATGACAAAAGCTACCAACTCTTAAAAGTTTTTTTTCTGTTGCCTGCGTACTTTTGCTGTATATATTTTCTGCTACCTCAGCACCTTTTGTTTGTTTTTTTTTTTCCTCCCCAAAGTCAATGAAAAAGACTTCTAACTGAAGGAAAAACAGCTGAACTGGAGCACAACAAATTCTCAGACCATTTCAAGATGAGAGCAAAACCACATCCATAGGCTTCTGCAGATCAGAGGGCAACCTTTCTCCTGAAGACCCTCACCATTAAGGTCAAGTTCTTTATTCTAATACCATTTTCTCAACCTGAAACCCAGTGGCCTGTGGGAAAAAGATCATTCTATTTTCTCAAATTCACATCTGCAATTTTAGCTAAGACTGCTCCCAGAATAGAGCTGTCTGCCTCATAATGAGGGCAATGAATTCTCCTCCTACAGTTCAGTCAGTGTGTACTCTGAAACTTACTGAAAGTGATCTGTGAGCTTGCATTTCAGACATGCTTCAGGACCTAGGCAAGTAGTGTAGCTGCAGTCTGGACATGCACACGCATCATTCCAGTTAGAAAGAAGTGCAGCAGCTGTCTGCAGATTAACTTTGCAATTTGCATATACCTTTGCAGAGACATCTCTGTAAAAATTACACCTGTGCTATTTGCAAGTGGGTCTCTAAACAATGTTCCTATTTCACTCTGTTTGTGTTTGTTTTTAAAATCTTTACTATTTTGGGGTATGGTTTCATTATATTTTTTGGAAGTGACATAGACACAAGCCAAACTGAGCGTCACTGGCTTCTTATAGCCAATTCAATGTTTGGAAACTGCTAATCTAGGCAGATAAGGCTCTCCCTTTTTATTTCAACAAAGAGACTATCATTATCTTTTTCTATCTGTCCATGTTGTATGCTTTTTTCCTGTTTACTCAACTTAATGAGCTCTCTCTGAACTTGAGAATTTGCAGTGAGAACAAGAAAGTTGTTCTCTAAGCAAAGGTCACTGTTTATTTTTACCTTCTATTATTCCACCTTTTTATTTTATTACTTTCTCAGCTTGGTAAAATTCTGAACCACACACAAGCTGCAAGTAATTCAAAACCCAATAGGAGAGCATAGCCACAGCTTCTGCTATATAACCTGGAATAGTTAGATACAGCCTTGAAAAGCAGATTGTCTAAATGCTTGTTAAATTGTTCCATAATTCAAAGGTGACAATATATTAATTTCAGGGTAATGCTACAGCTTTATGACTTTGCAGTTTTATTTAATGGTCCAATTTACAAGGATATTATGCTGCCTGTATTTGGTCCTAGGAGATGTTTTTACAGCATGGGACTGCAATGCATTCCGCACAATTTAGACCCTCTACTTAGTCTCACCCTTAGTTCTATCATCTTTCTGGAAGTCTCCAAGTTGCTTTTGATGGCACACAAATTAAATTGTGGGAAATTAGAACAGCTGGAAAACTGGCTTTCAATGAGTTCTGTATTGTCTAATTCTCATTTTTATTTTTCAACTTGAAATATCTCTGTGGAACACATTTCACCCATACAAACTGCATCACTCCTTTGTGATTTAGGAGGTTTGTCACCAAACAAGATTGTTCAGACTGATTAAATTGCCAACAAGCCAAACATCCGGTAAATGTTACATGAGAGAGAGAGAAATTGCTTTGAGAGCTCATACGATGCATTTGTTTTGTGCTGCTCTACACTGAATACCAAATACTGTTCTGAAAGCTGTACCTATAATTACAGGAGTAACTACACAAAAGACAGACTCTCCCTTTTAACACTGCATTGTTTAAAGCTGCAGTGGCAGTTTAACCCAGACACTCTACTATATCCCTGGAGAACATTAAAAGATAATTTCTTTAAGCAAGAAGCTTTAATTCACTAACTCCAAGGTGTTTTCTGAGACCGCTAGGAAACCTACTCAATTATTTTTTTTTTCCTCTCACCCATTTTCTTTTCTGTTGGCTGACCCAAGGATATGTGCTTTTTGCAGGTTGTTTCATGCTCTTCAGCCTCCTCCTGGTTTATGATTCAGCTACTTCCAGACAGTGCACAAGCACTACATTTCCATGGAAACTATTCTGGGGTGGTTCCCAGCCCCCACCTCTCATTGCAGTCTGCTCTCTGATGGTGCTGGCAAGACTATACCTTCAGGTGTGTGTTCCCCAGGAATGTCCATATCTAGAAGGGTGTCCATCCTATGAATCCCTCCCAGCTCTCAGTTGCCAGCATCACGAAAGCACAAGTGTTACAATGAAATGCCCAGTTCCACCCCACCCCAGCCCTAGCAGGGAGGGGAAGGGCTGCACTCCATACTCCCCAGGCAGGATGCTTGCTCAATCTAAGCTTAAGGTTTAAGGTAAGTCTGACGGCATAACAACCATGATACCACTGGCTCTGATAGATGAGAGTAAGCTACCTTATCCGAGAGTCCCTGCACCCTCATTCCCCCATTATAACGAAGGCCAGAGATGCTAAACCATCACCCTGCCAGCCAACTTCCATATTTCTTGTAGTACATGGTATCTACAAACAGTGAGAAATAGATGGAGCTACTGAACTAATTCCTAATGCAAAACAAATGCTTATCTCCTGCACTCATGTCCACTGAAATGGTGACAACAACTCAGTCCTCTCTGATTCAAGCTGCTTCATGCCAGGTGACTTTTGAGAGCCTCAGCACAGAATCACAGAACAGAAAAAGCCTCTAAGAGCATCTAGTCCAACTGCCAACTCATCAGCACCATACTCACTAAAAACACATGCCTCATATCTCCACAGTTCTTGAGCACCTCCAGGGACTTTGACTCTACCACATCTCTGGGCGCCTCTGTGCCAGTGCCTCACTATCTTTCTGAGAAGAAATTTTTCCTAATGTCCAACCTGAGCTTCCCCTGGAACATATGATTCTTCCAGTATTTCAGATGCCTTATGAGATTCAAGCACCTTCATGAATCCAGCAGAGAAGAAGAAGAGTCCATGGGTGACTTACTTCCCTTCTGCAGCAACACCAGGAGCTGGAGAGCACATCTGAACGTTTCCAACACAGCACAAAGCAACTGTGTTGGGGGAAAATGAATCCTAACCTGGTGAGACAGCTGGAGTGATTTTCAGAGAGCCACAGATTACTTACAGTTTCTGTGAGCATGGGAGGAGATCAATCAAGTTGCAGTAAGCCTTGGTTAAAGGTTAGAGTAAAACATCTGTTACGTTCATCTGTAATAAAATTTCCACAGTGGTCTCCTGCATATATGAGGGTGAAGAAAGCCTGTGGGACACGTGCTGTAAAGTTCATCAGAAACACAGCAGTTTCACAGCACAGAGCTTGCTGAAAACGGCAAGGCAGCTAGTGACAGCACAACACTTCTGACATAACATTAAATGTTTTTCATTTTATGATATTTTGAAATTTTTAATGAAAACTCAGAACAGAAATGTATAAGTTGTCAGAAATGCATTGTGTCAAAAAACCTGCAGTGTTTGAGGGGATAAACTAAATTTTTAAGGACTGTCTTCTATCTAAGTTGTAGTAAATAATTTTTAAAGGATTCCTGTTCATTTTTTTCTCCAGTGATAAAGTCAATCACAATTTATATATAGACATTAAACTGCAAGGTATATTCATATACAAACAAACAAAAAAGCAACCAATCAAAAACAAAAAACAAAAACAACCATACCCCAAAAACTTCACAGAGATATTAAAAGCTGTATCTAGCTCATTTTGACAACCTAAGGGACTTCGCCGTTATAGTTCTTATCCCACAGTCACATAGTTGCAGGTAGCATAATCAGAATTATGAGCATGATATCCTGCTCCACTCTTTTATTGCTTCAGCCTAACTGATGTTAGTCCTACTTTCAGCTGACAGGTTGACTTCTGTACCAGCGTAACTGCTATATAAATTAAGAAGAGACAATAATATCATATGGAAAAAATAGATAACTTATATAAGCTAATGAACTAGATTTCTGCGTCAAAATAAAAGATGAATGCCAGAGGAAGAAACACTACAAGTCCCACAATTATGTTGGGAGCATCAGAGATCGATGACTGCCAGGATATCAAATGAGGGAGAGACTATTGAGATATCTGAAGTATTTAGACACTTCACTATGAACATAACTTCTATCTTCCTGAATTCAGCCCTGGCTGTTTAAATACCATAGAATATGTACCATGTAGAAAAATATAATCTTTATTATTGTCAGCTAAACAAATAGAGAATAGAAGGCTAGAAGCAATTTTGTAAAGTATTACAAGTACAACTTTTGCAATCTCCTTCGCATATTTTTACAATTCCTTACTGGATCGAGATATAAACACATTTTGCATATAACAGTCTGTAATAGAGAAGATAAAGCTTTACTTGTCTTGCATCAGGAAAATAAGCAGTAATTGCATTTTCAGAGGAGAATGTAAAACCAGAAAAGATTTTTTCATTAATGATTTGTTTTTTTCATTACAGTATTTTCAAGAACAGACCTTTGACTAACAGCAAAGGCTAAGACTAAGACTCATCTCTCTTCAGTTTGCACTTCCGGAGGAAAAGGAGAAAGCCATTTGAGAACTGCATAAATATCTGGCCAAGATAAAATTAAGCACTGAACTTTTCGTAGTGATTTCTAAGCATTATTGATTTGATAGCCCAGGGTATGCACACAGTGAACCAGTATCAGTAAAAAAATAAGACAACAGAATGACTCAGTATATTGTAAGCAAATCTTTGAGAGATCAAAGGTAAAAACTACTCCAGAGGAGATGAAGACATTAATAGATTTCTAAGCAAGAGAAAAAGAATAAGCCTCACAATGATAGCATGAGAGGTTGAGGTGGTCCATTAGCCATTTTCTGATACTGTTATCAGCCATTTCAGCAGGAAGTAAAAATTAATTTGACTGGGCAAATCATCAAGCAATCATATTACAGGGAAAAACTCTTCCCTCATGTTGCCTCTCCTATCATCTACCTACACGTTCTCATGGTTTGGGTACACATGCCTGATTTTCTTCCTTCAATATGCACATAGATGGTGTAGAACACTCCTTGTTTATTACAACTATTGAATTACTCTATTAAAGTGATTTTGCTCTGGGTGTAATGGGTATAAAAGGTGAAGAAAACAATATGTTAATAAGATGTTGTCCTTTTTTTTTTTTTTAGTCTAGTCTTAAGTTTGTTGTCCTTCGCTGTCATTGAATTATCTCTTTATTTCTATTGTAAGAAAATGCAAATGAACATCACTGCTGTAAGTGAGGCCCATTCACTTTGAGTCTTTCTAATCTAAATAGCCATGGATTATTTACTTCTAGCCTCTCTTTATACAGATGTCTTTCTATGACTTTAATTAGGCTTATTACTATTCTTGATCACTGCCTATTTTCAAAAAGGTATTTTACTTTGACTTGAAATAAACAGCCTTCAGGACAAGATCCTTCTGAAGTGCCTCACATATTCTTCCCTATTCTTGACCAACTTAAATAACAGCATGTCACCTACAATTTTTGTCACTTTGCTTTTTCAGCTACTTCTCCAGACAGTGAATATATTTATCCACTCTACTATTAGCAGATATCCTGTGACACTATACTGTTAAATTTTTGCCATGCTGAAAATTGGCTCTATACATTTTCTTTTTTCCTTTTTTTCCCCTCCCTGCAGAATTTCCTTTCTCTTATTTCTCTCTCGCTCTTTACCCTGTGTCTGACTGTTCAATTCCTTCTCAACATACACAGTCACAATTGAGTTGTTGGTTGTATCAAGAATAAAAATATGAATAGTAATAATAAATACTTAAATCCAGCTGAATAGTTCCTTAGCTCCCATATTATGAGAAGGAATCAATTTATTTTTTTCTTTCTTCCTCACACTTATATCTTCCATGCTTTCCTGTGGCAGTTCCCTTCATCATCTCTTCAGTCTATTTACTTTTTCCATACATGATAGCCATCCACATTTCTGACTATCTGTATTTTTCCATGCATAGTATCTGCAGTATGTCACCGAATGGTAATGTGGTCCTCTCCTTTATTTCTTCCTTAATATAACAAGATTGAAATGAGTTTATTCACTTTCCTTGAATATCTATACTTTCAGAAAACTATACAGGAGTATTATCTGAAAGTAATAGCAAAATTCTGAATCTATGTCTTTGAGGGTAAAGATAAAAGTTATTTTTTTCCACTGTCCTGTACTTACTCTATTACTGTACACATTTAATTATTATCTGCAGAAGTTCCCAGGAAAATAAAGTTTTTGTGATTAAGGTGCCCAAACGACATAGGTTACACCAAAAGTAACGACTCCTATTTATTTCCATGAAAATGACAACAGCTACAAAGAGCATAATAACACCATTTGATAGCACAAATTCTCAGCTACAAAACTCTGTTTTGCAACAGAATCACCAGCATTAGCTATGCATTTTCAACAACAACAACAAGATCCTGTATGCCACACTCATAAAAACCTGCAACAGTGGAGGTAACTCACTGTCACCACTGCTGAAATTCACCACCCATCACCTCACCATGCTCATACCCACTGCTTGGTCTCCATAAACATTCACCAAACATCAATGAATATCAATCCTCGCCATTTTTGGAGGAATTCCATTCCACCTGTTTGCTTTATATGCACTTACATGTCAGACTGCCCTGTGCTGCCATCTGTTACACAGCAACAACATGTAATAGAATATTGATGGAAATCACATTGCTATACCACTAATACTTGCCTCTGACATTGTGGGCCAACAGAATAAAATAGAAGACATTACTTTTGGAGAAGCCCTCATATATTTTGATGATACAAAAACATAATCCAATTGTACCACAAGCTGTCCAGATAATTAAAAAAATAGTAATTCTTTTTCTGTGCCTTGGTCCTCTTTTATGCACTAGGAATAACAGAAGTATCAAAGACAAATAACCTTCCCCTATTTTAAATGAGATATCTAGGGGAAAAGGAGAAATACGTAGAATAAAATTTTCCAGGCTAGCAGGTTCTGTCAGTTTTCCCCACCTTCAATTTTCTTGTAACCAAAATAAAATAAGAATGTCAGCAAGTTCATTAGAGAGAGAAAATCAGGCCCTCTGGATTTCTGCCAAATAAAATTTATTTGAAGAAAACAGGTGCTTTCTGCAAGGAGTTTGTCAAAAATTCTGCATTTTTAAGTAGACATAAAAAGGACTGACAATGTTTTGATCACAGATATTTATCTGATAAATAATAAAAATGAGCACATTTCGCACACTAGAGATCAAGGAAGGATATTCAGACAGAGAGGTGAAACAGTTCCAATGCTTACGAAATCCAATGACAGCAAAGACAACAAATCTTGTTAAATATATGTTACACTTGAATGAAAAACATATTTAATAATTAACTAGCGTGCATTTAATGAACATAATGATTGCTCAATTAAATCAAAATAAAAATTTAATTTGAGACACTCTAAGTACAAGGAGATTAAGGAAAAATGAATATTCTGAGTGCTTTGTTTTCTGGATTGATATATTTAGCAAACTATACTCATGCAGAATTAGCAATTTAGATAATAAGATATACTTCCACTCTCGCCTGGCCACAGGAAACACAGAAAGTCATATAGGAAGAAGTGCAGGAAATTTCCACTATATTGCAGAAACAAGGCTCTATGATATTTCGCAATCCACAATATAGCTTATATTACAGTACTTCCTCATGCCTTTGCAAGACAACCCTATATACAAAGCAGGCACCAGTTACTGGTAGGGAGACTTTGCCTGACAGGGATTTTCATTTGATTTCATTTATTTTAAAACTACAGACCTATAAGTTTGAGGTGTCTTAACGAATAGGTCACCCTTCCAAGCACATGCTCTGCACTTTCTCTCTTACTTTGGTGACCCTCCTCCTGACAGCATCATTCCTCCTCATCTATACACAAAGACGAAGGCATTCTCTTTGTCACGGTTTTATATTTCTTGGTCTTCAGTATTCCGCATCATGTAGTGCACTGGGAATTGAAGTGTTAATGCTCCAACTCCAGGTACCTAACCCTATATATTACAGAAGTCATGGGATCTGGCCCTTCTGGATGGGGCAGTCTCTTACTGCCTTGCAGTGGGTGCTGGAGGGTGCTTTCCTCCAAGCCGTTCCAAGCTTTTCAGGTTTGACTCAGTCTCAGGCTCTCTCTCCTATCTTATTTGATTTACTAGTCTCAATTTCAATTAGATTGTATTACATTGTATTATCTTACATTCCGATATCATAGTTAGTAAAATAAGTTTTCCTCCATAGATCGTTGCTGCTGTTTTTCTTTCCTTCCTTCCCAAATTTTGTGGGGCTAGGGGGGGTGGCAGGGGCCTACTGTCCTCCTGTCATGGGCATAGATTGATCTAGTTAACTCGGTGACACCGTTAAACACCAAAAGCAGCACACTCACGTGAGGGAAAGAATTCCTGTTAGGGCTAGACTGGAAAAATCAACAGCCAGCTCAGTAAAAGGATCTTAAAATCATCACCAGTTTATAAGGCAAGGACTTTCATTCTCTAATTGTGAACAAAGATCCGCTTTGTGTGTCTGTGAACCTCCTGTTCTGATACATGTAGTGCCAGCTAAATATCTGGAGAGACCACAGGCAGCTCTTTTTCTGCCATGTCTCGACAATGATCTCAGGCTACGATGAGAAATAACAATTTCCTTTTTATTTAAACAAAACCTGTTTATTGTTGTGCTTCTCTCTATCTCCCCATTTACAAAGGCACAGTTCTATTTCAAGACTGGCACAAGTAGACCCTCTGCTTTTAGTGGAAGCTGTATGCTAGTCTGGAAAGTGAATGGTCCAGATTCCATGTAATGGATTTATTTCTGCAGGATTTGATTTGAATTCCACATGTAGTGTTTTACTAAAGCAAAAGACCTACTCAGTTTCTGAAGAAAGCTTGAATTCTAAGTCTCCAGATCTTTAGTAAAAACCACAGACATCTCACTAAAAGTTATGATATTATGCTGTGCCCTTTACAAGGTGCAAATACCATTGTTAATATCATTTAGTAATAACAGGAGGAAGTGAACCCTTTAAGCTTAAGTTTTAGAAATCAATTTTGCTTGGATCCTATTTAAGGAAACACTCCAGAACCAAACCTCAGTTACTACCAATTCTCTGTTTTTTTCCACTACTGAAGGAATAATGGTTCTGGCATCTTCTTCATAAGCACAATGACAGACGTGACAATAACATTAGAGCCCGCATAAAGCACCAACTGCAGAGTTAAGTCTTTAACATTACATGTTAAACATCTTACCTGTTATATTGCAAAAAACCCGAAGCGGTCCAAGTGGTCCACTTCCATCAGAGTCAATGTAGAAGAAATCTGACGTCTTCCCTTGGTGCCGGTAAGCCTCACATGATTGTTCATAGATGGCTTAAAAAGAGATACAGAAAATTTTTCACATAAACAGAGGGAAAACCTTTTATAGATAACAGCATTTCTTGAAACACTGCTGGAATAAAACCTTTTGATTCACTGCTGCCTAGCATGTGAAAATTTACTGCGTTTGGTCCTGAGTTTGTGCTCAAATTCAGGCATGAAGGTAACTGCCTTCATGAACTTGAGTAGGCACTGCTTTAAGTATGAATGTTGTTCTTATTCTAAAGTATGTGAAAACCTAAGGAAATAAGAATGTTCAAAGGTGTTCCCATTCAATAGGGGAGTGATATACACACACATCCACATAATGATATTTCAGATGCAAATATACAAACACATGCATATACATTATTTATTACTTGGACAAGTACTTAAGTCTTGTCAAGATAAAAGACAATTTTAGTTCTCAGCTTTCCTGTCACTTCTACTACTCCAAATGAAAATAAGCTATTTTGTCTAGCAGAAAAGCTTGAGCTCAGGTATGTCCTCCATCCAGGGAGACATTTTTATGCTTTAGTCCTGTTTTTACACAACCAGCTCTTCCTTTCTGCTTATCAATATTTTTCTTCTGGAGGATATTGCCTATGAGAACCCACATCATTAGTAAAAACAAGCTTACAATTTTTCAGCTATCTGTTAACAAATAAAAATCAGACTGACTTAACACATGGATCAGAACCTTCCTTCTTTCTTTGAGACAGTTACTTGGTTGACAGTAACAGAAATGTAAGCAAATGCTCTCTAGGTAAGCTTCTGAGAGCTACCATTAGCAAAACACACAGCAATATATTTGGACATCATTTTTGGTTGCTACAAGGTCAAAACTATCTTTTTCTTTACCCCTTAATTTTATGAGCGCATTTTAACCACTATTTGCACATTCACACATCATCATACAGCAAATACATGAGTTACACAGACTGGAACATACCCAGGGGAACTTATGAATAGGCCATTTGTAAGACACTTGTAAATTTTTTCGCAAGCCCCTTCAATTCTTCAGGAATCAGAGCACTACACTTAAAATTGATATACATAATGTTTGCTGAGTTGAGGTCGTAAATACTACTGCAAAATTCCCGGTATCTTTCATCTGGAAGGATCAGAAGATTTGCAGACTGAGCATAGGCAGAGCATATCTTCACCGCTTTTTAAATGCCATCTAAGCCTCTTCTGTAGAAGGCAGCAATCGCTCTGCACAAGGCAGGAATAATTCCTCATTCCCAATGTTTTGCATGCACAAAAACTGGCATCCCTCTTTCCACCAGTTTCCCTAGAGGAAGTTTCCCCAATGAAGCAAGTTTCAGAAAGACTTGAATGGCCAACCTGAAGCAGACTAGTTTGACTACTGACTCATTTTTCTCAGCATGAAGAAATCTCTACAATAGACAATCATCACTAAGATTTTAACAAAATTTGGAAATTTCTTTGCTTCTGCCAACAAAACATAACCACAATTCACAGAATCACAGAATTGTAGGGGTTGGAAGGGACCTCCTGAGATCATCGAGTCCAATCCCCCTGCCAAAGCAGGTTCCCTACAGTAGGTCGCACAGGTAGGCATCCAGGCAGGTCTTGAACATCTCCAGAGAAGGAGACTCCACCACCTCCCTGGGCAGCCTGTTCCAGTGCTCCGTCACCTCACTGTAAAGAAGTTCTTGAGCATGTTTGTGCGGAACTTCCTATGCTGCAGTTTCTGGCCATTTCCCCTTGTCCTGTCTCCACTCACCACTGAAAAGAGTCCGGCCTCGCCATTCTGCCCCCCACACCTTAGATATTTATAGACCTGGATCAGGTCCCCTCTCAGTCTCCTTTTCTCAAGGCTGAACAGACCCAGTTCACTCAGCATTTCCTCATAGGGGAGATGCTCCAGGCCCTTCACCATCTTCGTGGCCGTCCGCTGGACTCTTTCCAAGAGATCCCTGTCTTTTTTGTACTGGGGAGCCCAGAACTGGACGCAGTACTGCAGATGAGGTCTTACCAGGGCAGAGTAGAGGGGGAGGATCACCTCCTTTGACCTGCTGGCCACGCTCTTTTTAATGCACCCCAGTAAGCCATTGGCCTTTTTGGCCACAAGGGCACACTGCTGGCTCATGGCCAACCTGTCGTCCACCAGGACACCCAGGTCCCTTTCCGCAGAGCTCCCCTCCAGCAGGTCATCCCCCAACCTGTACTGGTGCATGGAATTATTCCTCCCCAGATGCAAGACTCTACACTTGCTTTTATTAAACCTCATCCAGTTTTTTTCTGCCCAGCTCTCCAGCCTATCCAGGTCTTGCTGAATGGCAACACAGCCTTCAGGTGTGTCAGCCAATCCTCCCAACTTCGTATCATCGGCAAACTTGCTGAGGGTGGCCATTATCCCCTCATCAAGGTCATTGATGAAGATGTTGAAGAAGACCAGACCCAGCACAGACCCCTGAGGAACACTGCTCGTTACAGGCCTCCAACCAGACTCTGCACCACCACCAACGACCCTCTGTGCTCTGCCAGTCAGCCAGTTCTCAACCCACCTCACTGTCCACTCATCTATCCCACACTTCCTCAGCTTTGTTATAAGGATGTCATGGGGGGCAGTATCAAATGCCTTGCTGAAATCAAGGTAGACTACATCCACTGCAATTCTAAGGGATCACATCACTATGAAGTAACAGTCTCTCCAAAACAATGAGTTGTACCACTGGCTGAAATACGTTTTTGTCCTGTACATTTCCAACAAAAAATCTTTTGCAGGCAGGAGTGCTAAATAAGCACAGTACTACACTTCCCAGAGTTACAAAAATGCTTAGGGTACTCAGCATCTGGTAGGATAGTTCTTCAATTAATATCCATTCTATCAAGAAGTTAATTAAGACAGCTCCTTCTTCAAGGTCATTAGGCAGATGCAAGGAATCATAGAATGGCCTGGATTGAAAAGGACCACAATGATCATCTAATTTCAACCCCCCTGCTATGTGCAGGGTCACTAACCACCAAACCAGGCTGCCGAGGGCCACATCCAGCTGGGCCTTCATTTCTTCCAGTATTCATAACTAGAGGAGGAAACAGGGAATCCATAAGTTGCCAAAGTGCTGAGAAAAGCAACCGGGCTACAGAGGGTCAGGAGAGAAAGTGTAACAGTCAATTAAGTAAGCAATCGAGGAATCTTGCTTTGATCAATTTGCAGAGTTCACAAGCTGCAGTACATTTAGTGAATTTGCTGTCATCATCATTACAGAATACTTTATCTTGTTTCATTAGGAACCATGCCAACTGCCTCCCCTGAATTGTTTGGTGAGTATTTTTGAAGATAAAGGATAGTGCAAGGAGCAGATACATAAAAAGAATATGCTGTCAGTGAACTGTCACAGGTAGAAACTCATTCTTCATCATGAACTTTTTATTCCTTCATGTTTTCCTGGTTTTTGACTGTCATGTTGGCTGGAGCCTACATGTTTTCTTTCTTTTTTTTTTTTTAATTAGTAAGGAAAGATGTGAAGATTCAACCATTAATAATATGGACAGACACAAACAGAGATGATCTATTCACTTTAGATAGCCTCTTTGTCACTGCATCTTCTTTTTTGGGGAGAGTAGGGAGAAAAGGCTGAATAGAACAAGAATTCAGACTAGAGGTGCTCAAGGGGCATAAGTAAGGAAGGATGTGCAAGCTTCTGTGAAGCTTGTTATGTTTGTCAGAAGAAAATTATTCTGCTATGTTTTTCCTTTGGTTAAATGAGTATTCTAACAGCAGATATTAGGGAACAGCAGTAGAAGTTTGAAAAAGCTAAAAACCTCAAGTTCTGGCACATAAAACATATTCTAATATCATGAGTTAAAGAATAATTGTTTTATTGTACAGATCATTCTGTGGCTGCACATCTCAAGTTTTGTATCTTAGGCAATTGGTACTACACTTCTAAACCAGATGGGCCATTGCTTTCAGGTCTTTTTTTCCCCTTCCTATTTTATGCTATATAGGAGAAAATGATATTTGAATGATATTTTCAGTCATTGGCAGATCCCCTCTCAGACATTTCATGTGCACCATCCATTCCATGTTCTCCTCATCATTTTTGCAGGCTGAGTTGATTGCTTGAGAATAAAGTTACAGAATTCCATTTGCTGAAAAAGCCTTATTACTCCATTGACAACAACATGAAGCCATCTTATGGTTCAATGAAATACAAGATCTCTTCGTAGTCATTTGTCACGTCTTGCAATCAGAAATGTCACACAAAAGTGAAAACCAGACAGTCAACTGTGACTATTAAGATCCCAGAGCCTTAGTTTAGAGAATTGCCTTCAGATTTATGTTTCACTTTGTGCCAAAGTTCTTTGATGTGATGAAGATATTTGTTATCTTGGGAACAGGAAATCATTACTGTAGTTGTCATTAAAGAGTCACCACTCATTTATGCACATTACAGGGCCTAACTTTTAAAAAGCAAGCAACAATTGTAATTATGGAAGTATTGAAAGAATGCGTACATTTTGATGTCAAACAACATGTACAGTAATTCCACCTTTTTTAATAAAGGAGAGCATTTTATCTCAGTTCATTCTGAGTAGAACTTGGCAACAATTTTCAAGCATTATTTTAAATTTTAAATTAAAAGCTATTCCTTTTTTTCTGAAGCATTTTTAATAGCGTTCACGTTCACGCTTTCAAGTTTGTTTACAAACTTCAAAATGTTTACCAAAATGGGACTAAAAAAAATGAATGCTCATTGAGAACTCATTTACTCATTAAAATGTTTAATTGTGCACTTCTTGAAATCCTTTCTCAAAAATGAAACCAATAAGATGCCATTTGTCTCAAAGAAACAAGATCAGTGTTCTTTTTCTAACTGTCCCACATTTTTTTTTTTTTTTTTTTTGACCACTTTTGATTGGTATCAACCACTGAAGACAAAAAGACAACTTCCCAAAGATATTTGCTACACTGAGCTCCAACCACAGAAAATTGTAATTTGTGATTTTCAGCCCCTGCTGCATATCTTCAGGCACTTTTAGAAGCAAGGTGTGTGACCATGGAGCAACAGCACTGCAATCCCTACCACAGAGTTTCTGCAGGCAGTGGATGTGAAATTGCCTGCTTCAAGGAGTTGCATTATTCTAGTGGTCGCTGGAAAGAGCTGTCAGCAACACACACTAACTTGTGCTGTCCCTCTGCATGTATGGTTTGAATAATACAGTCAGATATGGCAGGTAGGAGTATTTAATATTAGAAGCGAATTTACTACGAGAATTTGGAGATTAGAAATGTGTTTTACTTAGTCACATTTTTGCAGCTCACATAGGACAGTACTCTATGGAAATTTTTAAGGGCTACTGCTGTATTTTACAGAGAAATCTAAAATCCTCACAGATCTGGCTACTTAAACTAATGCAGCCTGAAAGCCTCATCCTTCATATCAAGAGCTGCTTCCCTAAGTGCTATATGTGCTCTTGTCTACTTGCCAGTACAAGCTGTGCTGATCCTGTGCAGATACACACAGTATTGACAGAGTTCAAAATGATCCACCTCCACATCCATATTTTCAGAGATAGATTGCAGTCTTAAGTATCCCAAATGACGCTAGCTTTTCAGTCCAACAACTCCTCATTTCATCCAAGTATTAATTTTGATGTTCACCAATCATAATAGCTATCTTTTCCTTTCATTCTCACTTTTCATCTTCCCGAGTGTTTAAGAAATGGTATATGAAATTTTGTTCAGCATTTATAAAGAAAAAACATATTTTTTTTTCAGCCAGAGCAACAACACTCAACTCTAGATGGTTTCTTATATCTCCAGAGATATGAAGATTCATGAGATCAAAAATAAAAAATACGGTCTGATACTGAGATGTATGCATCCCGTAATTTTTTCTCCAAGACTCTACATACACTACATATGTAGCCTCCCTATGGAAGGCTGCTAGCAAAACTCTAAACATGCTTTGATTAATCAACGTCCAAGACATAGATTAATGATTCAAGATTTCAAAGCCAAAAAGTATTTGAATGCCTATTTAACAATCAACTTCAAATTTTTGAGTAAAATTATCTAAAGAACTCATTTTCTAACTCCTGCATCAAGTGCCTTTATGGTCAGCACACTCATGAACTCTCTGCCCCCCGAAAAGTCATATCCTTCTTAGCTCAGCTCTGCAGTTGAAACTCCAGGCTTAATTCAATATGCTGTGAGAGCTTGAATGGTTTTAAGTGCAAGCAATTTTGTCAGCATTCACTTTAAAGTATTTGAAACCTGTTAATCCAGCTGTTCTAATTATTGTCCTTAAACTAGAAGAGATTGTATTCCCACTGTGCTGCACTAACAGGAGACACTTGTGCTATCTGAGCACAAATGTTTGCAAGGTCAAGCTTCTCAATTGTTTCCAATAAAAGATGTTTCTATCCAGTTCTGTTCTGACAACCTGTTACTGTATTGACACGGGATCCCAATCTCTTTTTGCCCTTAACAGTTTGTCTGCCGTCAAGTTAGTCACTAAGCACACATTTGCTGTTTCATTACTGAACTCCTTGCATGTAACTCTTTAATATAATTCCTTAGTACTTAACAACACTATTTCCTCTGCCCTGTGTTCCTAATTTACAAAACCTCTCTTCCAGACCACTTTCACCTCATTTTCCATTCCTGACTCTATCCTGGCAAGAGATAAGTCTGTTTCTGGTGCAACTAATTGATCTTCGGCAAATGACCCTTAGGGAGCAACATGTTTGAAGTCTCTTCAGTGAAAGAATTAACCTATTATTCACCCATTAGACCCACTCCCTGGGCGCTGGACCCATTACAAAGGTTGAAGCTACATTTGGACTTCAGTTTTACCTTGGGAGACTGGGCAAGATTATTCTTTCTCCTTCACCCACATGTATGTTACCAATAAAGATAAAACCAAAACTGTAAACTGCAAATCACAACCAATTCTTTTTTATCTTAACTTTGGGTTGCACTAGTTATGACTACCAAAATGGGAAGTGATATTGCTATTTCTAGATAGAATTCTCATAATCTAATAAAAGCAGCTGATAATTTTCAATTACTCAAAGGGAGATTACATTTTATGGTGCTATAATAAGTTAAATATGCCTAAAGAACATTATTTCTTGATGTCATTGGCATAAGCTAACATCATTCAGTCCCCAGATAGAATACTGCAGAGATGCATGTTGCTTTTACCACATCTAACAATTGCACAATCATGGAATACTGTAGGCAGAATACATGCTGGTGGATCATTTGAGACTCATTTATTTACTTCATAATACTTTGAACCTTCAATGCAAAAAGTAAAAATAACTCTTAGAATAATAACCATTATTACAATGCAGCCTCAGGTGCAAAAAAAATATTCTGATAAGACCAGAAAGTCCAGAAAGATCTGGGGATCCTCTTTGCATATGCAACCATCCATGACCTGATCTTGGATAAGCTGATAAGCACAAATACTCACCACAAACTGAATTGAGTGTTCACAACAAAATTCTCAGAACTCCTGGGAGACAGATTGGAGATGGCTATTTCACCCTCTACTTATACACCTCCAGCCTGACAAATTCGCTCTTGCAGGCTCAGAATAATGAGAATTCAGTCACAGATTTTTCTAAATAACAAATCAACTAAGCGGTGTGCAATCGTAGATTTCTTCTATTCTCTTTTCTACAGCAGAGGGATTTACACAAGCTATGAATTCTGGGAATGGTTGTTATTGTTACCCCTATACTACAATTGCCTTGTTAAATGCCAGAAAATGAAATTTATACTCTCCAAAACTGGATTTTGACAGCCCTGCTATTGACAGACTAATACAGTCCCCACTCTAATGTACACAGATGACAGATGGTTTATTTTACCTTTTAAAAATGTGTATTTACTCACCTAATAAATAATGATAGCTTTAAAAAGACTTCTACCACAGTGTCACCTAAATGGATGTTGGGAAGGGAACCTTCCATTCAATATGGGATTACAACATTTCCTACAATTCAAATGATGGCTGTCCCTGGCCTTGGATAGGGAAAGGCCAGGTAAGCCCATCCTCTGTTGCTTCCCTACTGAGGCTTGAAGGCAGCTGTGTCAGACCCTTGCCCTCCACAGCCTGTAGCTGATGCAGGGTGACCTGCATGTCTTGCTGCGCTGAGAGTGCAGTCAGGGAGATCTACGTTGTTAAGAGTAATGCTGGAGGGCAGGTAAAAATTGACAACTTGCAGGACACCAAGCATAGCATTTCAGCCTTACTCTTAAAGTACTGGCATTCGTAGAGTCATAGCTGTGCCTGACAAAGGCAGCCTTCAAATGGTACTGACTCAGTCTCCCACATATTCTGATCTGCAGACACAGCCCAAAGTTTCTACATTATATACAAGAAAAAGTCAGGCAAGAGAAAATTTTGTTTTTTTAAACAAACACTACTGAGAAACACAGACGTACAACTCACACAAACTGAGGGGAGAACAATAATAAGACAGTATCTTATTACAAAATAAACAATGAAAATTCATATGTCAGAACCATGATGTGAACAAAAATATGCAGGAATATCAAGTACTGTACCAAAGCCTGTGATATGAATATTAAACTTTTTTTTTTTTTTTTTTTTTTTTTTTTTAAGTTAAAGAATAGAAATGTTTTTAAATGCACATGGAAAAATATATCAGAATATCCAACAGGACAGACAGGAGAATTGGCTCCTCAGGACATATAAATTACATGACCAGATTCACCATTAGACATCTGGCAGATTGAAGCTCTCTGAACTTTGACTGCCAAGCCAGTGAACTGCATAAACATCTCCCTGCTTTGAAACACAGGAGAATTATGAAATCCATGGCTGGCTCTTTAAGATGCAATTCCAGGGCTTCTAAGGATCTGGCTGAAGTTATATTAAGTTCTTCAGATGAAAATTACATATTCAGTAAGTATATTAGTATTAAAAAATACATTTTCAAAGCCTGAAGTCATGTTAAGTTTGTCATGTTCAGCGACTTTATGACATTTCCATTATTAGATGGATCTTTCCTCCAGCAATTACCTAGGCCAGTAAGACACATGCCTGTATGTGCAAGATAGATCACACACCAAAGCAAACATCTAGAATTAAATTATATTTTGTTAATTATCACCTTGCAAAGCTTTGGGACATGTTGTCATCCCCAGAACATGAAGAATAAAACCATTATTCTATATTTCTCATCATCCTTTATATCAATGTTCAGTATTCTTTGGAATAAAAAAAGACTAAAGGTCATCTTGAAAACTGTCATACATAAAAATAACAGAAATACAGAAGGGGAAAATGAGGCTTTGAAAAGGAGTAACATAAGTCACAGAAAGAGGAAATTACCAATCATTACCTTGCAATAAAATGATAACAGTCTGTATCTCAGGGCTATTTTAGAGTGGTCTATTGCTTTCTCTGTCACATGGTAATTACAAGCAGATTTAACAGCATGAAAGAGATGACTGTTCAGGTTTTAAACTGTGACCTTTCAATTAAAACATTATCTATACACCTACAATTCCTCTCTCTGTTCTTTTCTCTCAGTATATATACACCTATAACTCAGATCCAGTGCCTACTGTTTGCCTAAGGTAGGACAGCCTGCAACTGGAGCCAATAGACAAACTGGCACATTGCAGAGGTGGTTCCGGCCATGGACACCCTGTCATACAATGCAATTAACTTCACAAAATAGCTCACTCTGTTGCAGAGGTGAGATCACTAACTTAGATTAGATGTCACAAAGATGTTCACCTGAGAGTGAAAACTAAATGAGCTGAACCCTGCCCAGACCTTTTTCCTACACTGTTCACTAGAATCAGTGTTTCTATCTAAAACAGAAAAACAGAAAACAAAGATTACATTACCATATACTCTGCCATGTTTCACACATGTAGCAGTGAAGTGCAGCAGCTGACAGATCAGTAGGCTACACACCACACAGAACAACTGGGAAAGCATATTTAATTAAGCTTTTGACCCAGCTAAACTCCTAACCTATGTAAATACAAGCTGGGTGAAGCACATTTAAAAGATTAACCAGAAATCAAAACCAGGCATTTTACAGGCTTGAAACAAAGACTGCATGCTCAAAGCACTGTCTTAAGTCTGGATCAGCTCAAGAAGCAGAAAGCAAACAGTAGTTTCAAGAGAAATAAACCATATCATTTCTTTATAACATATGGATTATGCACCTTCCAGTATACCTGCAGATTGGATGTTATTCCCAATAGAGGAAGAGAAATCAAAGCACAGTGAAACTCATAGATGAGCATGTCACATGGGTTTATTCCCTGACTTATCTCCTTAAACTAGGCAGTGAAATGAGTATCTGGGGATAGTCAGCACAAGTTCCTTATTTCCCACTGTACCGCATGTCCACATCATTGCTAACCTGTGCTGTGTCAACCTGGCAAGGAGACATGAATTCCATTGGAAGCTGGAAGGATGAAAGGTAAGTTCAAATCCTCTTCCTCTACTGGGGTGACAGGAAGACTTGGAAGGTGTTAGTAAATATTCCACGTGGAAATGTGTGAAGGAGAATTAGTGGTTACTAAGAGAAATGGGCTTATGCATCGGGCAACAAGCTACACAAGCAAACAACCCGCCTTCACTTTCCTCCTATATGTCACAGAAATCCAAAAAACACTAAAGGATTTGTTATTTGTATAGACAGCTAAGTTCAGACAAGAGAAGAGGAGAAGCAGGACTAAATGAGACTTCAAGGTGAAACCTGTCTGATGTGGAATATCTATTTAAACGTACATGACCCTACACCCTTTTGTTGGTGGCCCCTCATCTGGATAAGGTAGATTGCCATATCTTCTGTAATTGATTCTGATAGATCTATCAGAATCAGAAGGGATTTTGAATGAGCAGGAGGATGCCTGAGGTTTGAAGCACATGAATTGCTGCTGGAAAGACAATATCTGGAAGGATTATATGCGCAGGTCACCTAGTTTTTTATATTTATTTTGAAATGTGTGCTTCTGCTCTTCATCCACACAACTTGAATTTCAGCTATACCCAATTCGAGTCATGGAAGACACAATCTTGTCCCATTTATCTGGCGTGCTCATGCAAACATTGTCCCAGTTGTGTCTTCTATCAACTTATTGTTCTGTCCTGCCACTGTCTACTTTCCTTCTGTTGTGTCAAAGGCAAACTATTTATCCTTGCTTTTCACAGCATATTACCAACCAGTCTACCTGTCATGACTTTGGCATTTGCCCTGTCAAAAATGTCAAGACCACAACCTTATATTTTTCAAACAAGTACATTATTGCTTTCTCCCACATAACTCCTTGATGTCTGTGAGCATTCCATTTCTTCCTCTTTTTAATATACCTTATTATTTTTTGCCTACAAGGAAGCATCATAATAATTATGTACCTGGTAGACTAAAATCACTGCACGTGATGCTGATGAAGACTTTCTGATACTCCATCCTATGCATCAGGATGTTTTCTGCCCTCAAAATATAAAGGAAAAACTCTTTGGAGCAGGGATAATCTATACTATCAGCTGTTCCTCACAGTGGGATCCAGTGCGTCCCATGAATTCTTGGAAGAAACCACTGAGATTGCTTAATTATTGAACATGAAATATATCACTCACAATTTTACAAATGAAGGCATACAGTCAGGGTCAATGTATCTTCAGATATCCCTTCTTAAATGGTAAGATCCCCCAGTCAGAGCTGATAAAACATAAATCATTTAATTCTGATTTGTAAATATGCATGATACAGTTCTTCCTGAAACCAAGACAAACTTCTTACAGGCTTGCCTTCTCATACCAGTGAAAGGTAAAAAAAAAAAAAAAAAATCACACTGATGCAACTCTAGAAGAGAGGAAATACAGCTGACAATGATACTACTCACACTAATTTTGATTTGCAGCAGATTGTCATTTAAATCTTTCCACTGTTTCTGTGCAAACTTATGTCTGAAGGGCAGTTTTGTACAAATAAGTAAATAAATAAAATATTTCTAGTTTAATTTCAGGCCTGTTAGCTTTCATATTGTAGTAAAAATCAAAACCTGTTGAGATAATGTTTCAAAACTTGAGAAATTAGATGCTTGCTTTTGATAGAACTACACTGAATTACATGATTGGAGGAGTTGCCTATATAGTGAGGATATTCTGGTATAGTACTGCGATCAGATCTGGGACTTGCATTCACCCTGCTACAAGCTACTCCTGTATGTCAACCACTATCAGCTGAAAGCGATAACGTCTCTTGTTCTGTAGGTGTCTTATCAGCAGCCAACATTTGCCCACTGGCTTTGAAATGATTTCATCAGACATCTCAAGCAGATGAATGCATTCCTCTGGTTTAATGTTGCTGTTTATCAGTGTTGCTTGGCTTACAGGACCGCTGGCTCCACAATCCAGCTGGAATCAAATTAGTTGTTAATATGGTTGTAAATAAGCTCAGCAGCTGAATAGCTGTATATCACGTGTGCACAGCTTGATCTGCTGTAAAGTCTTAACATAGATCTTCTCAAGAAACTTTTCAGAGCAGTTTTTACATCAGTAAACCTTAAATAACTGCAGGTCTCTATGTGCCTTTAGAGCTGAGGGACAGCACATACATGAGTTCATAGAAAAGGCTTTACTAACTCTATATGAATGTTTGTATGGAAAACTAGCCAAGAACCAGCCCTGAGCAATAAATATGATCTCCTCCTTCAGACACAAGCCACAGTGAGCTCACATGCTTTTTGGAACAACAGAAACATTGGGCAAACAGTAATTCCTCTTTTCCAAACTATAAACTCATTTTTCTTCACATCCTTCAATCTGACTTGGTATAATCCAGATGATTTTTGTACTGCTTAGCTTCCTTTGTACTTAAAATGTAGTGGTCAGGTGCTCTCAGTTTGGAAGGCAAATCTATAAATAGACCTCTCAACTACCTCTTCCATTTACTACAGACTCCACACCATAAATGATGTCATTATTAATTAGCAAATAATTAGGATCTCCTGAATTAGAGTACAGTTGCCAATATTGTCAGCTTCATACCACTGAATATCTCCTCCTCTACTTTTTATCTTAACAGAAAATTAATCTCTTATCAGTCTTACCCAGTCTGCCTCCTGAGTGTTCAGCAAACACCTGGAGACAGCTGTATTCTTAGAACTGTTACACACCCCTTTTTCTCCAGTTTTGCATTCATTTTGGCTTTTTGTTTTGTTGTTGTTGTTGTTTTTTCTTCTAGTTAGCTTTATGAACTGACGTTATTCCATTTTCTCCTTTCTATATTTTTTATTAGAATTACCAATGTGCTGCATTTGGTACATTTCTTGAAGTTTTTCAATCACCTTAATACTCACTGCCGTGGATTTCAGTAGCTGCATGCTTCATGTACTTCCAGCATTTCAGATCCTGTATCCTTCCTAATAGCAGCAATCTAAATCACTCACCAGAATGCTTGGAATCTGAGCTTCAAGATAACATATAAGAAAGATGGCACATATACCCTCTACTGGCCTACACATTTGGTGCAGAATAACAGCAGAAGACAGACTAACAAAAAGCGAATAATTTTTATATCAGATATTCATTACTGGTGCCAAAATTAACTTAAAATCCCAAGAAGAGATTAACATCACCCATCTTAGCCTAGCTAAATTCAATGAAACATAGTCACATAATTGCTCAGGCTGGAAAAAGCCCTCAAGATCATCAAATTCAACCACAACTTAACCACACTACCCTAAATCTAACAAGATTCTGCTAAATAATGTCCCTAAGCACCACATCCAAAGGGTTTTTAAACACATTCAGGGATGGTGACTCAACCACCTCCCTTGGATGCCTATCCCAATGCTTAACAACCCTTTCTGTAAAGTTTTTCTTGATATCCAATCTAAACACCTTCCCTGGAGCAATTTGAGACCATTTCCCCTCATACGTCACCAGTGAGAAAATCTAATGACCAACATGCCAGTGATGCATATATAATATAAATGAATGCAAGCCTTTCCAAATCAATGTACAAAGTAGGAAAGAATGTGGAAAACAGTTAAAATAATTAGGTTTTGTTTTCTCCAAAATATTTGTCCATAAATAAACATATGTACAAGTGGATTTCTGTGGGTACTCCTAGACCAATTCTTGACCTGGCATAGCTATGTCACAGCATATAGCATCCTATGATATATGATTATCTTTCATAAAACTCCTCTCTGACTTACACTCACTTTGAGATACCAGCCGTAGTAGAAAACATTGAACACGTGGGTTTACTTACAGTTATGACAGGTTGCCCCCATATAACTCGTGTCATTACAGTCGCAGTAAAAGGTGGTCCAGGACTGAGAACATTTTCCTCCGTGTTCACAGTAGTTAGGCAAACATCTAATTAAAGACAGTTTTTAAAAGGTAATTAATTATAAATATTTCATTAAAAATAAAACACACACAAAACACACAAAAAGAATTGTCCCTCTTCCCCATTCATGGCAGAGTTTCCCAGAGCTGCATTGCTGTGTAGTACCTGAAATAATTACTATTCCTCTAATTTTTGATTCACTTCAAATGCAAGCACTAAGGACAACAATGTTTCATAAAGTCAATAAGCAAGTAAAGATCACTCTCCAAAAAAATATTCAACTTGTCTCCGCTCTTCAGCAAAAAGTGCCACAATGTGAGAGCAAAAGAGTACAAATAACAGGTGAAAATGCTCCTGAAATCTTGTTTCAAAGAAGAATCCCCAGTTTTCTCATTAAACAGGGATTGTTATTGAAATTAGGCTGCATTACATTTTGTGGTAATACAAATCTCATGGAAATCTCTAAAGTGAAGGGGAAAATATGCTTCAATTACGAGTTTTGTATTCTCTCTTCCTTGTTTCAGTTGGTATGCCTCCAAAGAATTATTACAAAACAAATTATTAAAAGAAAAAAGTGGCATAGAAGCATGTAACTTGGGATGTGAGCAAAAACAAAAGCTGAGGGAGATAAATTCAATTTCTAAGACAAGAGGTGAATGCTGATCTGAACAACAGCAGTGTAAATGCAGGCAGAATAATGGAGTTACACCAGCCTATGTGGTAACAGAGCTTATTGCATTGTTCATCTTTTCTTCCCTTTTAGTTTTTTTTCCCCTTACTGTATATTAGATAATCTCTTTTACACTGTATGCTGAGTAACTTATTTATACCACTGATTCAATTGTGATGGGTAGATAGAAAACAGACAATCAATCCATCTCACGCATGTCAGCATTTCATTAGGGTCTGCTTGGCTGCAAACAGAACTTCAAAATCCTTTTTATAGCCCAGATTTTTCAACAATGTTAGCAAGAGACAAAGTCACTGAAGCTACCTCGGTTTGTACCAGCTGAAGACCTGACTTTCTTGTAGATTATCTCATCCCAAGCAAACATTTTTTTGCATTTAACTGTGCACGTTGTCTTTAATTGTGTCCTTCAACACATTTCTTTGAGAATCCTGACAATTAAAGCACACTTGTGTGGAAACAGAAAACTGGCATGTCACTAGTGGTCATATAATTACACGGATAAAATATCAAGTGAAAGATTATTTCATTTTATTGCTTAATCAATACAGTCATTATTTATTATTCAAATATTAGAGACATAAGAAATTCAAGACGAGAATATGTTATTAAAATTGTCAGTAACATCTACTGAGGCAGTTATAAGATACATTGCTTTTATAAAAATCAACTTTATAGCTTCCACTAATTATTGGGCTCAAATATAGAATGAGGAAAGAGAAGGTAAATGTAGGCCTAGTTTTCCTGCTCATCAAGGAGTTTCTAGCAATATTGTACGGAACAACTGGGTGAAAACTGTGAGGTTGAACCTGAGCTGAACTGCAAGGGAAGTAAGAATGTGCATCTAAAAAACCAACTTGTCTGTTAGTCTGTAG
This sequence comes from Lagopus muta, assembly GCF_023343835.1. Lineage (NCBI taxonomy): Eukaryota > Metazoa > Chordata > Aves > Galliformes > Phasianidae > Lagopus > Lagopus muta. Next base: position 12,336,549 of record NC_064440.1, on the reverse strand, counting down.
CGTACACCATTTCTCAGGATTTTTATTCAGACACTTTAAAGGACAGAAGGGATGAGCAAAGCTGTTGACTTCGCTCATCCTGACAGGGTAATCTGAGAAAGGATGAGATTTTGGTTTTCAATTGTATGCTGGGGAATCATCTAGCCAGTAAAGTGACAGCTGAAGTAGCCCCTCTGCTGTTGCATCTCCTCTTGGTAATGGAGAAGATATTAAGCTATGGGTCATTTCTGAAGAAGCAAGAGCAGCCTATGGGATTTCACAGGGAGGACCGGATGGTGCAAGATCTCTCAAAACAGCACCTTCCCATCTGCTTTTTCCCAGAGGCTGAAGAAGAAATACTGTGGCTCAACAGCTTTACAGTGACATATCTACCTATACATAAATTCTGCCTGGAAGAGATATTTGCTCATGCTTACACTTTGGTCATGCCTGCCTTTGCCCTCAGCATATTGCCTTCACTTCTACCAGCTCTTTGGTGATAAACATGCATTTGTGTCACCTGCAAAAGAGAAGTAGCTATATTCACGTCATAAGGGTGCTGAAGACAAGAAATGGCTGACGTTTATAAACCACTACAAAGAGATAAAAAAATACCAGCAATTTATTATCATCGTAATCTACATTAGTAGTGTATTGGACAAACATATTTTCTGCTTATTTTTAAGCTATCTCTTATTAATTAACCCCACACAGTAGAGCTAATTACTCATCATTTGTGGTTTGCCAAAGGCCCATATCAGAGGCTTAGCCACGTTTATTCCATTAAAACAATTTCCTTATAAAGGCTTTACAAAATTGAAGGTCACTTCTCATTTCTGTTTGTCTTATGAATGCAGATGCTCTTTCTTCCCCCAACAATGCATAACACAAGTTAAACTAGCCATGTAAGCTTTTAATGATATTCATAAATTCACAATTAAATCTTTTTTATTCCTTAGTCTATTTGCTTTAATTAGCACCAACCATACTGATCTTGCTTTTGGTCAGATAACTAACCCCTCTAAGAGCTTATGGAACAAATTTCTCTGCAACTCTAATAATTATCATAATCCCATTCTAAGCAAGCAGTTGTGCTCTCATTAGAAGCAAATTTTACCCTAATTATCGGAGAAGTCTAAATTAAGAAATAGCTATGATTAAAATTAATCAAGGCATGGATAAATCATAGGTTGTTTTATTTGCTTATTGTTCTGGATCATTATGTTGAAGCATTCAAATACATATATATTTAAAGTTTAGATTCATATTTGCATTTTAGTGAAATTAAGCAATTCTAGCAAAGATCACAGTAGTATCATAGAAAGTTCCATAGACAAAAATTTGCATCAAGCAGCTTCTGACCTATTTGTAACTGAAAGGAGTACAGAAATTGACTGATTTTTTGTTAACATGATAAATAGAACACTTTGAAATTTAATGACTTGTCTAAAACAAGTTATGACAGTCCAGAGACTCTGATCTTCCAGATTAATTCATAAAATATCTCATGGTGAATGAGTCTTCTTAAAATAAATAAATGAATGAGCCAAATAAAGTTTTGCTTCCTTCAATCAAGCTAGAAAACACATACGTTAGCCATCTAAGGGAGCACTAAGCAAAGCCTGCACAAAAGCATTCACTATCCGTAGATGAAACATCTCCAAAAACATATGTGCTTCTTTTAAATTCAAAGCACAAGCCACATAGATATGAGAAGGCAAAATTTGGCCCTTTGATAGGAACGAGGAAGAAATAACAATGGAAAAATTACCTGAGTGGGAAGGCTGAAGGGATTCTACGTATTTCTACACTTGACTGGAAATAAAGCTGGTACTTTCAATAAGCACTGCACAGATTTTTTTACAATCGGCACAACACATCCTGATTATACCACTATGTATTCCTCCCAAATAAAGAGGGAAAAAAAAAAAAAAAAAAAAAAAAAAACCTGAGAGGAAGAAAAATCCACCATAAAAAAAAAAAAAAGGAAAAACCACAAAAACCACACGCCAGAGGGCATGCTTCCAATATTAAGATACTCAATTTGTATCATTTTGAGGCAACTCAATAGTACTGTAACAAGAAAAGATACAAAAGTGAGAAGCATCTTTTCCAATGCAGCATTTGCTTTAAATTGTTGCCAATTCCCATCCTTTCAGCATGTTTTCTTATTTCAGGGCAGTGGCTATTTCATGTAAAACCAACAACATGGAATATTAAAAGTGATGATTTTATATAGTTAGCATTCACGTACAATGAAACTCATGATGTTATCACAACAATCTACTTTTGCCCTGATAGTGTCTTCCCACTAAATTCAGGAGATTCAGAACAATGACAAGAGCACAGCTTTTTGCCTTACTCTGCGGAATGGCGGATTTAAAATTCCTTGCCAGTGTACATTTTGGGTATAAGAAATGGATGCAAGGGAATTCCAAGCGAGTATTTGAAATTGAAAGGTAAGATGAAAGCAAAAAAATCCTACACTGACAAAGTATAATAACTTCAGGGATTTACCAAAGAGAAAACAAATGAAGACTAGACTGCATTAGAAAAGAAGGTACCCCAAAAGAAGCATATCCCATTCCTGTTTTTCTCTGGATGCCCATTTGTGGCAATATTGTGAGCTAGATCTCCTTAACTAAAGAGAACTACTCAAAGCAGAAGAGAGAATTATGAAATAGTAAGCCTCAAAAGTTGTGTTGTTTCTTTCTTTTCTCTTGGTTTCTACACTATATTAATATAAGCAGCAAAGAATTAATGCTTTCCAGATCTGTTTTAACTCAGAGCACATTCTCCTCACTGTACTGTACTTCCCAAGTTCTCCTTCTTCATTCAGCTTTAGAAAACTGTACAACTTTAAAAAACTGTTGTGGTGTACTTCATTTTAAAAATTTTAAAGCCATCTCTATTTTTTTCTATGAATATATTATGTTAAGAAAAGTTAGAGTACAAAAAGAACAAGAGTAACGTGAACAAAAGACTTTTCTCTTCTGTGCTAGAAGTCATTTACTGTACCATACTTAATAGATATAAAATTAGCTAAAGCAGAGCATTTTGGATCATTAGAATAATGTGGCACAAAGATAGTTTTTTCTTATTCCTGAGATTTACAAAACTTTAATAACAAAACTTTTAAAATAAGCTCCTGCTACTGTTGGACAATTCGGTTCTCAGTTTCTACACTTGAATACCACCATGAGACCAAAATTTAGTAGATCTGAAACTGAGGCTAACTGCCCACAGGTACATCAGAACTGTGGGAGGAGGCTGTTCAGGAACTGATGCAAGTGCAAGGAAAAAAAGCCTGTTATCCATGCTTAGATAAAAGGCATTTTTTCAGCATTTCTTTGCTTTGTTGTCAGAACACCTACATTTTAATAGAGGTAAATGTGCTGACAGTTTGGCTTGGCATCAGCAGACAGGTTTTTATATGAATAAATCTGAAAACTTAAAAAAAAAAAAAAAAAAAAAAAGACAAATAAACCGTCCTGTACAGACAGCTGTTCCATTTAGAATTCATCGTTTTACAAAGCAAAAGCAGAAAAGCTATCTGCAAAAATCAAACAAACAAACAAGGACAGGGTATTTTACTATATATATATATATATTTATATATATATATATATTTTACTATATATATATATATATATATATATATATATATATATATATATACACCCACAGTTAGCCTTTAATAAAGCATAAGGTTGCACACTGCATGATTAACAGTGGGAGCAAATACTACTTAGGTCCCCCTAAAAACTTAATGTCATGTGCCAGTTGGATTTCAAATGGCACTTCAAAAGCCCTCTATCAACCTTCCAGCTGCCTTCTTTCTATACAGGGGCCTCAATCAGTGACAAAGCCTTTCCGCAGCATTAATGGAGAGGCTCTCCACTTCATATCAAGTACAAAAGGTAAGTATCTCCAACTTCACCATCTTCCTATATCTACATATATGGGTCACATAGATACAGGAAAGAATCTATGAGAGCTGTTCTAGTTTTGGTAATTAGCCCTTATGGCATTTATTAAACACATTTCAAGGATCAGATTTTAGTTACCCTGTGCTGACAGCACATAATAGAGATTTGAAGTCAACACTATTTTCTTATTTTTCATGAAAAAAAAGAAAATAGTCAAACTTATCTAGAAAAGAACAGGACTAAGTTAACTTACAGCATATCCGCAATTCAGATGTAGGATACGAATGCAGCATATGAGTCTGAAGAACCTATTTTGCTCTGAAACACAGTATATCTACAGACTAGTGTAGTACTATTAGTGGTCTCAAATCATTGTTTTCTGCAGATGGAGCTGCATGTATGAAACAAAGTCAGGGAAAACAAAAATCTTTAAAATTTACTCAGGATAAGCAAAATCGATTCATTACATCATCCAAATAAACTGAATATTAACTTTTTTTTCATATTATAGACAAAGGACAGAAAATTGCCTCTTCTTCAGAGGTAGCAACTTACAGTGTGATTGCTTATTTTACAGAGAACTTCCTTTAAACCAGAGAAGATGTGGAGATGTTTTGCAGAACTTCAGGGATTTAAAATCTGACACGCAGATTTTGGGCTGGCTCAAATTGATTTCATTTACTTAAATCGTGCTCAGTTTTACTGAAAACACTACCCTTCCATCCTAAAACTAGTGTGCTGTTGAGTGGATTTCCAAGACACACACCCCAAAATGAGCAACCTTCTATGGTTTCATTCATTCATATGTTTGCATGTTTAATTGGTGATGTAGGAACATACAGCAGGGAAAAGACACCAAGGGATTCCTCATCTGCACAGAACACATGTATTCCCCTGCCCACATTTTTTTCTTTTCCAATGCACATTTATCCTTACAAGCAAGTCATTAACATACTTTGTTGTTGTTTTCCCATCACATAGCATAGTTTGGATTAAAGAATTCCTCCCTTCCCTTCCCTTACCATTACTTTGCTTTGTTTTTAATAAAAAGGAAAAAGTAAAATTTTCTAAGGAAAATTCAATGAAAAAGAGCAATTTCCGACAATACTGAACTTGCAACACACAGAACAAACGATCAGTGTTTAGAAAGAACCAAAATAAGAAGGAGAAGGGGAAATTCTTTAAAATCCTGTCCTCAATTTCTTTCATTAAAATAGAAACAGAAAGGATCTTCAGTGCTCTTACGTGCTATTTGTAAACATATCCACTGGAGCCTACATTTGAAAGAGGCAAGACAGACAAAAAGAGAGGAGAAAGATGATCATCCGAAGAACTGACACGAGATCAGACACACTTTAACCTGAATTATCTGACCCCATAGCATTTCAGTGGAATAATTAAAATAAAATATCCATGTATTCCAGCATCTGGAGGTGTGCTGTTTCAAACACTCTACTGACAATGTTATAGACTGGCAAAATTAAAATACACATCTTAATTATCTAAATACACATCTAAAATACACATCTAATAATAATAATAATAATAATAATAATAATAATAAAATTAAAGGGGAAGAATGACATCCTTTTTTTTTTTTTTTTAATGTCATCAACTTGTCTTGGTTTTGATCACCGGCCAAATTCAAGGAATGGGATCTAAAAGGTATGACTCATTGTTATAAAACCAAAAAGGGAAATGTTAAGAGGATGAGGACCTTTTGGAAACAGGAAAAAAAAAAATTGAGCTGCGAAATAATTATCATTTCCACAGAAAAGACACTAAATACTGAAAACAGAAACAGTAGAGAGAATAAGAATGGATGAGATTTTATTTTATTTTATTTTTTATTCCTTATGACACGCACTGCAGATATTTATAGGCTAGTGAATGTTATATCATGTGCTTACTTTTTCAGTCCTACCTTGGGACTGTAGTAAACAATTAAAACTCACTGGGCATAACTAAATAGGTTTTTTTCTCATTTGCATGATCAATTTTAAAAAGTCATATAAAGTTAGGTTTTGGCTGTAGGGCATACATTAAATCTTAGAATAGATCTGGGAAATGCAAAAAGAGTTTGCACTTTTATCGGATTTATTCTAACCTGCTACACCTGTAATAGTAATTAATTTCCCAAAGATCCATTTTGACAGTACAACACACGAAGAAATATTAAGTTCAGTACTAAAAGAAAAGAAGGAAAAAGTCAGAAATTATTATTATTTCTTACAAGTAAAAACTGATAATAAAATCTAATGGAATCTACAAACTAAGTATGTAAAAAAGCAGGATTTAAAAGGTCACTTCTATTTGGCAAGAAAAAAAGAACACTTGAAGCTAATTTATTTAGAAAATATGAGGAACTTTCACAGATAAAACATGGGCAAGGATAAAAGGGTAGGGAATGAAAGACACTACTTCCCTCCACTTCTTTGTGCTCTATAACTCAAGTAGCACAGAGATGAAAACTCATGAATCAACTCAGTATGCCTCTCCGTAACGAAGTAAACTGTTAATGCCAATCCCATTGCAGTAATTATTATGTATACCACATACTGTTTTCTCCACTTGTATTTGCTAGGAGAATTGAAATATGCAGATGAATCTTGGTTTAATAAGGATGGCAATAGCGGTGTATGTTTATGTCCGCCTGCTGATGCTTCAGTGATGAACACTGTCAGGATTTGTAAGGAGATGTCTGAGGTCAAGTTTGCATTCCTAATTGCAAATCTCTGGAATTCCCAGGATGCTCTGCAAGACACACCATCACCATGCACCACAATGGATTTAGCACAAATCCTGTTCTTTTTTTGAGCTTTGTGTTTCATTCTTGGTGGTGTTTTGTTTTGTTTGTTTGTTTGTTTCCCTTAGGCTGTTTAAGGGAAGAGAAGGTCTCACTGTTGTCCTTGACAAGTACTGTCAGTATTTGCTATAGTGAGGGCAGGGTGCCAGCCAAGTAAAGATAGGACAACAAAGTGAAAGCTTCATCAGTGTAAAATCAACACTAACTGCAGCAATCAGATTAAGTACCCATAGCAGACAGCAATGCATGTATTTATGCATTCATAGGGATCCGTGCCTAAAGAAAAGGAGGCTCTGACTACCTTCATATTTCATTTATGAACGACAGGCTCAACAGATAAATGCCTTTCTTAATCCCAAGATTATCAAGTCTCAAATACATAGGCAAAAATGGTGTATAAAACTTAAAACAATACAAAAATGGGTGTATCATGCTTCTCCATTTTCCTTAGTCCTACCTCTGTCCAGTTAAACTTTGCTATCAAAAAGTCAATAGCTTTAAGCTTTTTCAGATGAAGCTGGGAGGGTAGAATCATGTGAGAAGTCCAGGCTCTTTAACGGATTTCTCTGTCAATGGACAACCCAAACAGCATGTCCATTGTGATGCAGGTTGAGAAGTTCAAAAGCATTAATGAAACCAATGTCTTTATTAAGGATGTGTTTATTCCTTCTCTCTCAAAACCCTGATGGAAGCAAGATTCACCTAGCACCATCTTGAGGGGCAGACCAGACTAGTTTAACGAGAACCCATTGGAACTCATAGGAAACAAAGCCAGTTTTTTTCCTCACTACAGTTGTCTGCTGCAGGCTATCACAATTGCAGTCAGGGCTTCTAAAGAAGGTTTCTTTAGAGAATTTGGAGGAGCTGGTATGAGAAACCATGCCAGATCTCACCTCTTTAGAACTTCTGGAAACAAAATTTTCTCCTCTGTGACTAAAACTGCAAAGCAGAGTTTGTCCCATTAGACACAGTAAGAGTATTACATAAATGAACCCATGCTTTCAAGCTGCCGGCAACACCTCAGCCCTTGCTGCTGTACACCAAGGGGTCCATCTGCTATAAGAGCCTTGCGCAGCCCAAAGGGAACATCTGTGCCATATGATGAAGTGCTGGAAAATGACTGTTTCTGGACTGAAGTTTAATGACTTTCTGGCACGATTTTCTGAATATCCATGACAACTCTTGAGCTGCAGTATCTCATGAGCCCACATTCCTCTATTTATTAACTGAATGGGATGCCAGCTACTGTAAACAACCAACTCAGCTTCTGGACTGAAGCTAGTATTTTCAGTTCAAAAATCTGGCATTTCAAACAATTGCTGAAAGGGAAATCCCAGAGCTTCTCAACAGTGTGGCCAAGTTCTCAGCACCTGCATATTCCTACCCATTTCATTTATTTTTTAATTGAGAGGCTGCTTGAATTTCTCCTAGGCTGTACCTTCCATTGTTTGTCATCCATACAGAGACAGATCCATGCGCCCACTGACCCACTGCCATGCAGAAAGAGAAAACGCAGTGCAGAAAGAATCATTACCTAATAAAATGCACTGTCAGATTCCAGCATACTTTGCAATGAGCACAGCTATGACATTTCTGCATTGAAAAATTGAGGTAGAAAGAGTTGCCCACAAGAAAAAGAATGTTTTTAAAACAGTAAGGAGCTTCAGCTTCTCAATCTTAAAATGATTACCTCTCTCCAGACTTCACCTTAGGTCAAGAATGCTCATGAAGTGAGTTTAAGAGCATCTCACTGACCACCTGGCTAGCTTCCACCAATCTGCACCTTAAGGCTTCATGTATGACTTTTTGTTCTTTTCCTTTATATTTCACCTTTATATCATCTAATGATACCCATTTTGATGCAATGTAAGATTTGACTTGTGAAAAGCAGCAAATAGCTGTTTATTACTCACATCCTTCAAGCTTTTCCTCACTGCACAACTCTGCCTAGATCTCTTCTCTAGGCAGAACAGCACAAGCCTATTTAAACTCTCCCTGTAGAGAACAGTTTGTGACACACATAAGAGCAGAGGATCAGTTTTAGAAACAGCCATATGACCTGAATCATAGACTTAAGAGTTGCACACAAAATCAACTCCATGTGACCCGAAGAGACTATACTTCCTGAAAAGGGTTGGTCAGGCCAAGGCTGAGGTCAGTGAATGCATCCAACTAGATTTTTCCTTCTTCTACATCTAACACAGAGGTTGTGAAGGGATCAACACACAGATGTTAGCATCAACACACAGTCATTTGCTTGATTTACAAAGGTGAAGATGTTCCCATAATTGTTCAGTGTCTTAGTCCCTGCCTCCTCCTAACACCCCAGAAACTCCTCACCTTCATTTTTGACCACGCCTGTAAGAGGGACAGACATATAAAGTCCGAGACGATACACAATCTCATGAAAATAGAGTCAAGTAGAAAGGAATAAAGTTAGCAATCATCAAAGGAAAACATACAGCCTGGGATGAATTCTCATTCTAAACATCATGGAATCCACTAAGATGAAATCCTAAGAAAAAAGGAAAAACAAACTCGGCCATTCACAGAACATCACACTATAGCTACTAAAAAGAATAGCGTGTTGTTAGAAGCAAGAAGTGTTCTGGTCATTTATTTCCTTACACTCTATGCGTAACACATACTTCCCAAGTTATTAAAAAAATAAACAAACCAAAAACCCTCACAAATACCTTACCTGAGGTCTATCTGCTCCTCTTCCAAAGCATTTCCTTACAGCATCTGAGAGATGCATCCCAAATGAGCTCTCACAGGTATGCAATAAAATTCTGATTTGAATTCCTGACATATTTCCTACAGTTTTTTGGTGTTGTTTTTTTTTTCTTTTTTTTTTTTTTTCCCTTAAGCAATATTATTGCTGTTGACATTTCAGACCCCGCTAAAGCAAGAACAAGCCACAGCTGTTCTAGCTGGAGGAGAAGCCTGAGCAAATGCAACGGAATCATGCAGAGCTGGAAGGGAACACAGGAGATCAGTAAGTCCATGCTATACCCCAAGGCAGGATCATTTATAGCCCTGTTTGCTGTTTCTCACAGATTCACCTAACCTGTTCTTAAAGCCTTCCACCAGTGTTGGAGACTTGGCGGTCCCTGCAGGCAGCCTATGCCGTGGCTGCTCTCCATACATCCAGGCTGAGGTGATCAGTCCCTTCTGCACAGCAGCCTTTTACCCCTGAGGCCCATTGTGATGCTTTCCTTCAGCAATCTCTTTTCTGGTTAAAGAACCACACTTAATCTTTCTTTGCAGAGAATGTTTGCTATTTCAATTCTGTTCAGGCTCTGAATATGTTCACAAAAATAGAAATTTAGGAGCGAAAGTGCTAATAAACTGTAACAGATAAAAATAAAGATTAAAGACTAAAGACAGAAAGCATCATTCTGTCCTCATTAAGCTTTCTCTTGGTCAAACTTTTCCCTGAAAACTTTTTGGTTGGATATATTACTTCAGAAGATGCTCTCTTTCTCAAAAAACACAGTGCTAAGTCCCAAGAACGAGGGCTGTACGGTCCCTGTAGTCATGAACTTTATCTATCTTATTCTAAACTGAAAATAAATCTGCAAAGAGAAGTTCCATTTATATGCTTGGGCCTATACTAGGTGACTTTTGGTCTGAGAAGGTCAGTGTTGGACATATACTGCTCCAAAACAATCCATAGATGCCCAGACACCTCTTACCCTCCTCAGAAGTCTTTGAATTTGGGGACTTCATGGCACTTTCACTTCATGTTTCACCTCTGCCTTGTTACTTTCTGCTTTCTACCATGCTGCAAGACACTGTATTTTCTCACTCATTAATTCAGTGTAAAGCAAACACACCCTGCTGCATATCTGCACTCCTAATCATGCAGAAATTCTGAAGAGGCAACAACAAAGAGAGATAAAATGTAACATATCCACTTTCTTTTAAATATGAAACAGGCTTCTCTAGCTTAGTGGGATATTATCTTCTTTTCTCATTTTTTCTTTACCTGGGGAAAAATGCATTGAAAGCTCTATGACATCTAATACTTCATAACAAGAGCAGTATAAGCACCACACTTTGCAACACCCTCAGAAAACACAGAGCAATCTGCGTATTTGGACAACCACAGCAAATACACCTACTATAAACAAAACATTGCTAGATGGATTAAATGCACACAGGCAGAGGGAGTCATGCCATGAGGTTTACAAGTGCACTAGTATAAGAAATGTTATTTTCTTCTGCAGATTTTACTTTCCCAACACAAGGTGTTGGGAAACAAGAACTTTGCCTTGAAGGAGGCAAAGGGAATATGACACTATTTTTAAGGGCTCGCGGAGCAGACACAGCTTTGATATGAACCAACTGGGGATGCCCCTCTTCGCACAGGATGTGTCAACTAAGGGCAATGTGTAGGTACCAAACAAGAAGGCGGCAAATTAGAAACAACTTTAGCTGTCATAGGATAAACATAAGTGGTGTTGACACTGCAGCTAGGGCTGGGAACAGGCAGTCTTTTAATAGGAGATAGCAGATCATCAGAAAGATGATGAAAGGCTATATTGACTGCTGTGCTGAACTCCAGACTGTTCAGACAAGGTCTTAACATCCCACTGAAAGCAGAGAAGTGAGTTTTCTGCATATTATCTGCTAATTCCAGCTTTCCCATATACCTTCTGGCCCATTCAGTCAGGACCAGAGTGCCTACTGGGTGGTTTCATTCACAGGATGGCTGAGGCTGAAAGGCAATCCTGGAGGTCTCTGGCAAAGCAGAATCAGTGACAGCAGAATCTCTTGTGTCTGCAGAAGCATTTTCACTAGGCACTGTCTACTCAGACACCAATGGAAAGAAAGGCAAACTCTGAATATTCCTAGGGACAACTCCATCTCTTCTGTGTATTCCTCGATAGCTCAGCTAGTGTCACAGTATTTATCTCCCAGAAAAAGCAACCGAAGGATGGAAAAAACAAACAGAGGAAGACAGAAGGCATTTGCCCAAAGTTCACTTGAGCACACATATAGTTCAAATACTTGAGATGAAGTGATGAGATTTGAAGTTTTAGTCCCTCAAATCGCTCCACTTAGATTAATGGAGGCTCGTTGCTTTATTCTGGGAATCCCAGTGTGTGCATAATAAGCTTACACAATTAGATGCTTTCTCAAAAACATACTGCTGGCATCAGCAGTAGTCCCAGCTTGTCATCTTTCAAAATAAACCTGTTCATTTTCTTTTTAAGGGCCTGCACAAGTTGCAGTGAGCTGCCTAAGCATTGCTTTCAGAGCCCAGGTCTGAATGAGCTTGGCCTACAACTCTGTAACAAATGAATTGCTTTCTAAATAGCAGCATATTCCTCAAAGAGCTTTTTTTTGCACAGATAACTAAGACAAATATCCTATTTACATGTTAATTAAGAAACATAATTCCCACACGCGTTAAAATTACAAAAACATGTGCTTTACAGTGCACATAGCAATAAATCTTACAATTAAGAAAGATTATATTTCTTGTGGATAGTGCTTTTACAGAATTTTAACACTCCTTATATAATAGGAATGAGCAGCCATGTATTGCACACCTGGAGTTAGACCCCAACTTTCCTAAAAACCAAGAGCTGTTGTGATGGAAGGATGTGTTTCAGTGGGCATGGTGAGGATGAGTTGATGATTGGATTAGGCAATCTTACTAGTCTTTTCCAACCTTAATGATTCAATGATTCTACGCTAGACTGGACAACAAGGCAGACTTCCAATTTGGCAGAATTCTGAATTCAAATCTTCTCCCAAATGTTTCACGTATAATTTGTTGTAACTAATTAGGCCATAATACAGACTTGTAGAACCTAGAACATTTAAAAATGGTTAGTAAGAAGAACATTTTTGTTTTCAGCCTTTTCCTGGATTAACTATCTAGGACTGAATTAGGATCAACTGTGTTGACAAATAGCACAGAGGATTTGTTTATTTTCTGTATTTTCTTTTAATTTTGTACCTCTTCCCAACTACTGCTGCTATGACCACTCAGGACTTCAGTTCTGCACCAGCAGTATTTCACCCTCTGAGTCTTAGAACAACTTTTCTAACTTCCTGAAATCAATTTTGTAACTTTAGCCTCTCTCAGGACCCTGTCCCAGATTAGTGAAATGTGCAACATGATTCAGAAAAAAAAAATCCTCCTTTTTTCCCCACAAAACTGTTCCAGCATAATTATTAGAGATTTCAGGAAGGGAGAGCACATTGGGTGTTTCACTAAGTGTGAAAGCTGCAATCCCTGCAAGCTTTAGCAATGCTCATGCCTTTCATTTATCAGGAGAATTTCTGAATTTCAGTACGGTACTTTCCTGCACTGCAAGCTTCTTTCTTCCCCTTCATGGCAGTTGCACTGATATACTGAATTCAGCTGTAAAAGAATCACTTTTGTCAACTGTGACTCTAACCCTCTTTTTTCTTTTTTAATTGGCTCTCTCTTTTTCACCTAGATCATATAGTGGAGTCATAAACTTAAGCCTATCCAGAGAATTGTACTGTAAGACACCACTTAAATCTTCACTAGACCATGTATAGTTTTTATTTGTGTGTGTAATATATTCCAGATAATCATTATGTAAAATAAAGACCCACTTTTCTTATTATGTGTGTATCTTTGCCTTAAGTAGTTTTATTGCATGATCACAGACTTATGATTGTCATGCTTAGGATACTGACGATATGGAAGACTGCTAGAGTAGCACCACTGATTTACACTGCAGTCCAGACCTGGTGACAATGAAAGCGTTAAGATGCTTCAAAACACCTCTGCCACATACCAGAAATCTTCTGTTTCAACAGATGAATTTAAATCAAATGGCCCATTTAATCTTAAACAATCTGTTCTTCCAAGAAAAAAGCAAAATTCTTTCTTTTCTCTTAATTCCTAGAGAAGTCTATACTTTATATGTTAAATCAACTGCGTCTTGCAAATTCAGTGTACCATTTTAGGAACACTAATTGAAATTCGCATCTGCCTGAATTTTGCCATAGTTAAGCTTACAGATTTGATGAGTTAAGCTTACAGATTTGGTGAGAAAAGCTGGGCTTCCTCTCAGATTTCAACTTATGAGTGATCCATATTAGTATGTAACAAATATGAAATATTTCTTTGGTAGATACAGATATTTCATCATAACACTTTCCTACCAAATGCTCGATATGCTACCTGAGCTGTACCATATTGACTGTATGCCATAATGAGGTGTACCATCATTGTCAGTTGATGAAATATTCAACATGAGCCAGTAAACTGGGGACACTGCCCAGAAGGCCAATCACACATCTGGGGTTGCATCAAGAGAAGTGTGACCAGTACGTCAAGAGAGGTGATTCTGCCCCTCTATTCTGCTCTCATGACACCCACGTGGAGTACTGTGGCTAGTTCTGGGGCCCCTAACATGAGAAGGACACTGAAGTATTGGAGCAGACCCAGAGGTGGGCTACAAAGGTGATCAGAGGGCTGGAGTACCACCCCTACAAAGGCAGGCTGCGAGTATTGGGACTCTTCAGTCTAGAGAAGAAAAGGCTCTGGGGGGACCTTATAGCAGTTTTCCAGTACCTGAAGAGAGCCTACAGGAAACATGGAGAGGGACTTTTTACAAGGGTATGTTGCAACAGCACAAGGGGAAATGGTTTTAAACTGAAAGAGGATAGATTTAGACTAGATGTAAGGAAGAAATTATTTACTGTGAGAGGGGTGAGACACTGGTACAGGTTGACCAGCAAGGCTGTGCATGCCTCTCCCTGGAAGCATTCAAGGCCAGGCTGGATGAGGCTTTCAGCAAACTGGTCTAACAGGGAGTTGTCCCTGCCTATAGCAGGGAGATTGGAACTAGATGAACTTAAAAGTCCCTTCCAACTTAAATTGTTCTATGATTCTATGATATCTTCATTATAAATGTGCTATAATGGCTAACAAGAAAAACTATAGATGTTCTGCATAAACAAAAACAGCTACTATATTAAGATGACATGTTCTGATGAATCAAATAATTTTTCCTTCTCTTTCATTTCTCTCTAAAACTCAAAGCAATCAAACGTTGTTTATGCATAAAATTTAATCATTTTATCAATCTGCATTTTATTGGATTTGCATACTCTATTTCCTACAAGTCAATGTGGAGAGAGCCTCATGTAATTGAAATCATTTCCCCTCCAGTCCTTTCTATCTTTGTCATGATATTTTCTATTAGCAGCTCTATTTTGCCTAATATCTGTAACGTTGGCAGATTAGAATTTTCACTTAATGTGATCTGTATTTATAAACCACTAGGATGAAAAAAAAAAACAAACAAAAAACAAAAGAAATAGAAAACAATAATTACCTGTCTTTGATGTCACACAGATCAATGTGTAAATCACTAAAATTCCCCAGGAAGCCTTGCTGAACTAAAATGAGGTCCTTGGGCTGGTTATCAATAAAGATGAGCCTCATACAGCCTTGAAAAGCAGTAATGGGATTTAAACATTGGGAATCAGTGAAGTTGTCAGGGCACCCTGTGGGGGAAAAAAAAAAAAAAAAAAAAAGAAGCAGAAAAAAATATTGGAATGATTATCTTTTCCTGTTGGGATTTCCTAATGCAAGAGCTCAGAGGCTCATTATATTGAGTGTTTTTTTTGTGCCAAACGTGGCTAACACAGCTATGTAGCTTTTTAATGCTTTTCCAGCTAGGTGTAGCTACTCCTTGGCAAGTTCACTTCTACAGCTGTGTTAGTCTTTTTCCCCTCTTTTTCTCCCCCCTCCTCTCCTGACCAAGATCTTTGATCTTCTCACAACACAACACTGTATGCGACACAATAGGTGGACAAAAATCAGTTATTACAGAATTTGCACGTGGCTGCAGAATATACTTGGGAGATTTCAGGGATCAGCATTTGAAAATCTATATCATGAAAATCTGCCACGTGTCCATCTGAAACAACCTACCTCCAAAATAGTAGCTGTTCCCTGAGTAAATTCTTGAGACAGTGGTTGCATGGTTAGCTGTGGCAGCATTGTTATCCAGTGTCAGGGTAATGCGATGTCTTCTAGCGTTGATGCTAAGTGAATGCCAAAGCCCATCATGGAGATTGGTGCCTAGAAAAAAATACATATATGAAGGGCGATAATAGAAGCTCTG
The DNA here is from genome assembly GCF_023343835.1 of Lagopus muta. Classification (NCBI taxonomy): domain Eukaryota; kingdom Metazoa; phylum Chordata; class Aves; order Galliformes; family Phasianidae; genus Lagopus; species Lagopus muta. The sequence continues at coordinate 12,320,704 of NC_064440.1, read as the reverse complement.
GATATAACTGTATACTTCAAATCTTTGCTTCCAACTTGTGACTATAAAAGTACAGCAGAATCCAACACGGTCAGAACTGGTAGCTTGAAAAAACTCTACTTCTGGAAGTAAATTGCCATAGGAGAAAAGGCTCAAGAAGGGGAAAGTTTCTGAGAACATGTAAGCAGATCCTATTAATCCAACCTGATAGTCATACTGCAGGCACTCAGCAAGCTGGCAGGACTCTTTACATTTATGGTAGCACATAATGTTTTTTGGGATTAGGTCTACTTTGAGTATATTAGGAAAAGCTAATAGCTCATTGGAGTATGCAGGGCAGATTTCTGTTGCATTTTTGGGAATAAGCACGTGACTGAAACTAGATTCAGTGAGAAGGTCATATCCTATCTTGGTCACTACATGAAAGCTGACAAGCTCAAATATGTTTCAGTAGGATCTGTTCTTAAAACCTTTTCTTTAAAACTTTCAGCACTAAGTTAGCACACAATCTTACTGGAAACATGTACCAAAGTCTCTTTTATGTTTTATGGATTTTTACATGGATTTTCTGAGAGCTTGGATTATTGCTCTGTCCTGAAACCTATGAAGGGATGTGGGAGACTACGGTACTGAGCAACCTCTCTCCCTGTTACATACTTATGCACAGTGTGAAATAACCTCTCTCCATATTCTGAAAATCAGTGTTGTATATCAGTGTTCTTGAAATGGCATCATCAAGCTAAAAAGAAACTCCACATCATCTTCTCGAAAGCCAGGAAAACCAGTGAGCAAAGTTATAAATTCACATACAGCAGTGAAGATCAAAAGTAACCTAATCACATTTCGACATGTGCTATCATCAAACTGCAGTCACTGAGACCAGGCTGAGGAAATTAGCATTTATTCCCCTCTCTAATTGGATAATTTTTGTTATTGTAGCTTTCAGAAGAAACAAACGAGCACTTAGTGACACAAAGAGGTGTGAGATCAGCTCAAAACAAAATAAAAAAATTGCGGGTGTTAAATGTATGAAAAGCCATTTCATTATGAATTTGGAAATGAGACAATTTCCAGAGAAATGGCTGCTAACGCAGACACAATTTTCATACAATAAGACAGCAATTTCCCAGAGAAATGTGAATGAGTTTTCAGCTAAAACAAGTCAATTTTGAAGTGAAACATGGTGGTTAAATTTGAAAAGATTTCATGACAACACAGGTTACATTTGGGTCAAAACCACGTCCATTCTTGAGCATGCATGAGTCTATTGTGAGAATCCAACATATGTAGGAGGTGGTATTTGCAATTTTTGCATATTTTCCATGTGTAATTAGGCAGTTTAGCAGTGTTTTGGATGGCACCAAAGGCTGGGATCAGGTTCATAATTTCAGAACTACATAAAAGCAAATACAACCAAATATTGGCATTCTCTCTCAGCTTTGTCAACAGTCTCATTAGGACCTGCAATAAAGACTTGAAACTCCATTTTCAACATTCAGTTGTGGCAAGCTGAGGTTTTAACAATCCACACGAATAAGAATAGAGCCGCGGCTGCCTCATTTTCTTTTTACAAAAGGGAATGAAACGCACATACAGAACAGCTCATCTTTGACAGCTCCGTCAGATTTTCTCTTTACTTCTTTTAATAGACATATCTGTCCTCTTTAATTCTGCACTTGGAATATTTTAACATTACATATTTTTAAACAGATGTTCTTTTAGAAAATAATGTTATTCTTCAGACCTCTGAGTTCCATCAGCCTATTACCCATCCACATTTAGGAACCAAGTATTCAGTCTATGTGGTCATAAATTTCTGGGTCTCCCACTCAGTGTGGGTGCATAGCAGCATGGGATGTGTAAGGCCCTAGGACAGAATATTTCTGCTCGGGTCATCAGTAGGGCATATACAAGGCAAACTGAGATGGCAGCTGGGCCACACTGGTGTTCAGTCTGAAATTTTCTTGTTGTTTCTTGGAGCCAAAGCACAACTTTGTGTTTAGCGTTTACAAGCAACTTCTCCTGAATTTTAAGCCAGAGATAAGCTCAATCTCACCCACTTGCATCTCTCAAGCTGCACAAAACATCTTGCAAACTGGCTAAGGTGGACTGAGGAGGAGAGGAAGCCTATGGTCAGTCTTCTCTGAGCGGAGCATAAAGGGTAGTATTCTCATACAAAGCAACAGTTAAGAGGAAGAAAATCAGCTCTGAAGCTGTCAACTTGTGCTGAAAGGCACTGCTGCCAAACTGGCTCCCAGCTGACTTCAGCACAATATGAGGACAAGTAGCATTAAGGTCTTCATGTGACCTGACTGAAGAAGATTTAGCATGACTTAGAAAACACAGCGACTAAGATAACTGTCAAGCACAATTAGCCTGATGCCAACTTTCTATATTCAGATATATCTCAATCTACGGAATGGTTCTACCACTGAAAAGTGAGAAACAATTTGTAAACAAAGAGGAATGTACAGTACTTCCTCACTTTGTTACCCTTTCTTCCCATGGAGTCAAGCTCCTGGTGTTTTAATAGGGAAAGGTGAGAGAAAAAAAAATAAAATACCTTCACTGATTTCCACTGGGTCTTCTGCCATTTTCTGAATAAGAAGTGTCAATCTCCCACCATGGAGATAAACCAAAAGAGATCCTGAATTTTCAGACAATTCGGTGGACAGGAGTAAGCCATCTTTATTCCACGTTCGAAACTGAAAACTGACTGACAACCCATCAATTTGAGGAGTTCCAGGCAGTAACAAGTAGCTTCTACTGGAGTTGACAAAGGTGATGGGAACAATTTGTGGTTCTGAGCAGGAAAAGGTCACATTCCCCTGCAAATAATAAAAAGCAAACTTTTAAAATGTCTTTAAAAACATCATATTTAAATAAATTCATTGGATTTCTAATGGTGCTAAAGGCTGAAATTGGTATTTTTACTCAAAGTCTTGGATCTCATTAGGGCACGTATCTTTTTAAGGAAAATATATATGAAAGTTTGTATTCTCACCTCAAAAATAAAATACATACATACATACACAAAAAAAAAATTTCAGTTCCTATAAGGATTTAGACATGCTCTAAATTTTCTGTATCAGGTCCACACCTCGGTGCAGAAGGGCATATTTGTGCAAGTCAGTTCTAGCCCAGACAGACCATCTTCATGTGGCTGTCTCTGCTCCATGTTTCCAAGAGCCTTTCATTTCAAAATTTTTAAGCCCAAATTTAGCTATACGTCATTTGGATCTATGCTGACTTCAAGAACTGATACTGAAGTGCTAGCAAATCTTCCTGAACCTTCACATAATGTGGCACGTGATACAAAGGTCTTGCACTGGCTCTGTACTGGTGGGATTACACAGCTGTGAGTAAGGAAAGATGCAACTGAAAAAGTATCTTCAAATGCACAGGAATCCTCAAAAATAGACTAGATATATTCTAAATATAAGCTAAAACATACCTGTATAATAGTTTTGGAGTTTTTTGCCCATTTACTGATAGCATAAAATCTTTAATTCAAGTCTCCCTTATTCAATTGAATTCAAGGGGCCAAACATGAGGCAAGTTTGGCTATATTCCGAAATTCAATACATAACCCGCAATAGCAGTAGTAGTAATGTTTTCATTCACCCAATGAGGCACAGCCTATAAAGGACATGACACAGCCTTACTCTACTCCAAATTAACAAGAGTCCACTTAATAATAACACAGTTAGAAATGATTATTCAAAAAAAAAATATTCAAAATTCATTAGGAAATTCAAACTAGAAGTCACTTAAATACAGTATTCATAGTGGAATGAAACAATATTTGTTAGATTTCTTGACCTATGCTAGGTCTCACTACTTACGGGGGAAATGTTGAGGAAATATTAAAATGTTACATATACAGCAATAATGGTGAAATTCAACATCACTTCAACACTAAGCTTAATTGATTACCTTAGTCTTTCAACTCTCAAACAATGGTGCTGTCTGCCACCACATTTACTCAAAGCAATAGCAGAATCTGTACCAGCATATATCACTGCGGTAGTGATATGTGCTGGTAAAACACCAACTGTGCTGTTTTGTTCAGCCATTGCATATAACCCAAACAGGTCATTCAAGCCATACAATAAAACCTTACCTAGAGGTAAGGTTTTTCTTCAAGGAGCTATGTTTTTCAAAGCACTTCCAGGCAAGTGTTGCAGCCAGGTTGATTTGAACTAGTCTTTCTAAAATACCAACTGGAATCTGATAAAAACATCTGAATAAATGGCTTTCTCCATGGTACCACTTCTCATCAGAGCTGGTATCTCACTCTAACAGGATAATTATAATGAACAGCACTTGATGGATGTGTAGAAGTTGTACAGTACTTGGGGAATTCCTTATTGAAATCTAAGACAGCTGATGGAACTAGTTCCCTACTGCTTTCAAATGTCTTTCTAACCTTTATTCTAAAATGGAAAATAAATAAAGTGCCAGAAAGAGACTGAGTTTATCTCTGCATGAAACAACCTCTGACAGATATATATCTATATCAATTTATATATTCCCTGCCTTGTTAGGCAAATGCTACAGAGAAGATTTAAGAATGCAAAAGGTATCCTTGGGTATATCATGTTAAAATGAGTTTTGAAATATAATCCAAAGCTTATCCAAACTTATCTGAACATTAGTCAGGGGGGAAGTAAAATGGAAATTTGCTCTCTCAGCCTTTTCTGCTACCCGCTGGGTTTTTCTGCAAAAGAGACACCAGAGGGTTTTGGTTGTTTTTTGTTCTTTTTTTTTTTTTTTTTTTCCCTGGATGTTTTTTTCTTTGTTGTTGTCATAGTTATTTCTGTTGCTGTATTTCCACCTCCATTTTCTGTCTAATTCATGACAGACAGACAAATTACAGAAAGCAGTCTACTGCAAAGATATAAACAAATAAAGCTAACTTTCTCTAGAGCATTTTAAAGGTTTACAAATTGAAATGTGATGACAAATCTTTAGAATCTTAGACATTTACAGTGATTCAAGTATCTCCAACCAAAGTAGTTAAAGACATTTACAGATCTTATAAATACACAATGATGGAGCTTGGAGGAAATTTTAAATGCTGAGTCTGCACTCAAGTATCTAATTCACTTCACTGGCAATGAAAGGCTTTGCAAGAGGGAAAAACTGGCAACATGCAGGATATTTGTCTCAAAGTTCTTTGCAGATTTTACCTACCAGCAGAAGAAACTGTGACTAGACTGACTTAATGTCAATGAAAATGAAAACTAGAGATGAAAAAAGGTGTTTCCAATGCATAACAAGCTTTCAGATGACATTAAAATAAGCCAGTAGTAAGTGTAGTTTCAGTTGTTTGTAATAATATCATAGATTTTAAAGCAAGTTATCCTTGACGCACATGCATGGGCTGAAATGTAAGGCCAAGTTTCCATCTGCTTTCATATCAGGTTCTCAATACATGCAACTAGACTTAAACTCCTTCCAAAACTCAGTAACACTCACTAGTCATTTGCACTACACAGAAGCTTGTAGCGGGAAAGAATTTGAAAGCAAGTATGGAGTGAACCCATAGCCCATGCTGGGACGTTCTGGAAGAACGTATGCTCTTCCCCGCCATACTAAGGCAGCAGAGACTTCAGGCACTGCAGCCCCCCTGTGACTAAAAATAGATGGCGCAGGTTTGATCCCATCTGCCACAAGAGTAAGCAGGTGGGAACATACAAAATCTTTGCCATGATGTTCTCCGTACATTTGGAGAAGTCTTGCTTTGGGTTTCAGAGTCGCAGTTGGAATTTCTTTTAAAAAGGCAATTTTGTTACCCTTGCTAAAGGATTGAGATGACGATTATGTAGGTTAAAACAAAATTGGTCAGGAGGGAGTGTTGATCTGCCAGAGGGGAGAAAGGCACTGCGGATGGATAGATGACTAATCAATGGGCCAAGTTAAACTGTATGAATGTTACGGAGTTGACCAGATCAATCTATGTCCGTGACAGGGGTGACAGGCCTCTGCCCTCCCCCCCCACCCCAGTCCCACAAAAAATGGGAAGGAAGGAAGGAAGGGAGGAAAAGAGCAGTGGCAACAATCTATGGAGGAAAACTTATTTTACTATAATATCGGAATACAAGATAACACAATATATACACTTCAATTGAAATTGAGATGAATAAATCAGACAAGATGAGAGAGAGAGAGTTCCCGGGACCAAGTCAAACCTGAAAAGCTTGGAACGGCTAGGAAAGCACCCTCCAGCACCCACTGCAAGGCAGCAAGAGAGCGCCCCCCCCACCCGGAAGGGCCAGATCCCATGACTTCTGTAATGTACAGGGATAGGTACTTGGAATTGGAATTTCCTAACATGTTCTTTACGTGTACAACAGGGACTTTATCTCCCTCTATGGTATGTAGGGAACTGGATTGGTTAGGACCATCACGACTGATAGATCCTCTGGTATTGACTAACCAGGTAGCTTCTGCCAAATGCTTTTCCCAGTGCTTATGAACAGGGCCAAGGAATCAGGAATGGTGTGGTGAGCAGGACCAGGGAAGTAATCCCACCCCTCTACCCGATATTGATGAGGCCTCACTTTGAGTACTGTGTTTAGTTTTGGGTACCTCAGTACAGAAAGGACACTGAGGTGCTGAAGTAGGTCCAAAAAAGGGCAACAAGGCTTATGAAGGGCTTGGAGAATGTGTCCTGTGAGAGAGAGTGAAGGAACTGGGGCTGTTTTAGTCTGGGGAAAAGGAAGTTGAGGGGAGACATTATTGCTCTCTTCCAATATCTGAAAGGTGCTTACAGTGAGAGTGGGGGTTGGTCTCTTCTCACTGGTGACAGGATGAGGGGAAACGGCCTCAAGTTGTTCCAGGGTAAGTTTAGATTGGATATCAGGAAAAGGTTCTTTACAGAAAGGGTTGTTAAGCACCGGGATAGGCTTCCCAAAGAGGTGGTTCAGTTACCATCTCTGAATGTGTTTAAGAAACATTTGGATGTGGTACTCAGGGACATGATTTAGCAGAGGGTTGTTATAGTTAGGGTAGTATGGTTAAGTTGCGGTTCAACTTGATGATCTTTAAGGTCCTTTCCAATCTGAGAAATTCTACAATTCTATGAAAAATAATTTTAGAGCTAAAAGCCAAAGAAGTTAGGAAAAAGAAAAGTTAAAGAAACCAACTTGTATCATGGGAACTTAAGTCAGTTAAACAGGTTCATTAAGAAGGGAAACACGAGAAGGGAGGCACATTACGCCAGTGAGCCAGTGGCCATCCTCTTCATTCACCAGCACTGATAGGCTGCTATCCCGAGGGTCCCCTCAGCGAGCTTGTTGGGGAAATAAGAAACAGCTGAGCTGGAACTAGATGATCTTTAAAGGTCCCTTTCAAGACATTCTATGATTCTGCCTTCCTAGGGACAGTAACATGAACATTTGAAAAAGATACAACAGCAAATTTTCATTCACAAGTGGGACAGTTTCCAATTATAAAAACTGCTAAATTTGCCCTGAATTATATCCTTAAAGAAATTATTCCAGCAGGTCTAATCAGAAAAGTAAACAGTTCCCTCTAAACCTGCTTTTTATCAGGAACATTTTGCTTTAACTGGAAGCAGTTCTTGAACTCTCCAGGGCACATGCAAGATTTCTGGCAGACACTTGATTTTGTAACTGAACCCCATTTAACTGAAAAGTAAATGTTCATTGGCTAGAAAATGGGATAAGGAGATTGTAATCCCTAGAGAAGATGATCGGCTCTACACAGCTGCTAGGAACTCCAGCTATGATGCGGTATCCGGGAATTCCATTGAGTTCAATGTCTCCAGACTGATTAATGATTGCTCTGATAAGCAATTAAATCTTTCCAAAAGAGTTTTTATTATAACTTACATAAGAAACTATCTGAACTTATAAATTAAATTGAGATATTCTCAATGTGTTCAATAGCTGCCATAACACTTAAAATGGCAGTTCTACAAGAAAAGAGTGTAATCACTCCAGATTTGTACAGTTGCAGAGGTTGTCCTTGTTTAAGTAAGCTGTTGAACAAGTGACAGAAATTTACAGTATTTTAAGAAAGAATCAGCATTTCTCCATTAAAAAAAGAATGAAAGAACACAGTAGCTAAGTGATGAGGATATTAGTGGATTACACAGAGGAAAACCCTTTGAACCATAAGCCTGATCTGAAACTGACTGGAGTCTACCCAGTGACTTCTGTGGGACTTCAATAAAACCTGTATAAACCTAATGAACCATTTCAGCTTTTTCTGGCTGAGGACTGCTACAATGGCAGGTGGGTTGAAACCAGATAATCTTTAAGGTCTCTTCCAAACCAAGCCATTTTATGATTCTATAAGTTTCTAGTACATCTTCCTTGCTCTCATGGAATACTAATCAAAAGTAATATGCACCAGGAAATTACTCAAATTGACAGCTGAACTGAAATCCTCAACATTTAGCCTACCAAAGAATGCAGACCAAGATACAGCTTGAAAAGGAAGAACAAATAAACAACTATTTCTAACCTCTCCCTCTACGTGTGGGTTGAAGCATCAAGTAGGCACAAAGCTTCCTCATTAATGATTCTATGGATACTATCCAGTGACAAGGATATCTAGTTTTCTGTAGAGGGTTAGAAAGGAAGATTTCACGTGACAGGTTAGGGAAATAAAATCCCAGCCCTGCCTGAGATATAAACAAGAATAAACTGGCAAGAATATCTCCAGGTTGGAAAACGGAAGGCTATTTCTAGCTGTGATGAGTGAGGTTGCAGTTGAATTTGTAAAGAGAGTAATAGAAGAAAAAAGTGATTTCTGACAGTTTTAAAATGGTAAAATGAAAGACTGTCACTTATCTCTTAGTAACTGGATTCCAAGAATGGGGAATCTTGGGAAACTTTTTTATAGTAACTACCTCAAGCAAAACTATCATGAGACATATCAAGGTTTAAAAAAGCATCCCAAGTCAAGACACTGCTAAGTGAGATACCAGCTTCAGGCTGCTGGCATGTTGATGTAAATTGTCTTCAAGTGAGATGTGGTAACACCAAGATGTTTGCTGTTACTTGAGCTAGGATTTGTCCTCTGAATGAGCAAGTCCAACTCCACTGCAGCAGAAGCGGTGAAAAGAGAAAAACTCTTATACTGATGTGGGTTTCTCTTTCTTTGATCTAAATTTCACGACGGAAATATGAAAGCTATCCTGACCTAGCTTTCTCTGAAATTAACACATTCTTGTGTTAATCATCCTTATGACAGACAACTCCCGTCTTCACTGACCCTAGACACAACATTTGTCAACAAAAAGCTAACTGTCTATCATGTCGATTTTAGTTATTTACATTAAGATAATGTTCCTCTGTGGAAACAGCATTTAACAAAATGCAAGCTTCCAAAAAAAAAACAAAGCATTTTGACCGTGACAGAATCAGGGATGAGATGCATGGTTAGACATTTCCAGATACTCTTTAGCTCAGGCATTCTCTGTCTTTTAACCTGACTAGGTTTCTGAACAACAATGAAACTAAGGATCTTACCATCGTTATGGTCATAGTAGCTGTACTTTGATGTTTCATTTTATGTCATGGTAGCTAAGTTTTGCTGGCAAAAGATTGGAGAAAATAAAGCTAATTTGGAAAAATCATACACTGTTTACACAGAAAGAGAAAAGGACCATAAGTATATAGCAGGAAATGCAAACAAAATATGGATCACTTAGCATTTTCCATCCTTTAAATAATGAGCAGGAATGAAGTCAGGCTTTCAAAATCACCTTGCTAAAAGTGACTTAAGACAGATGTCTAAAATCAAGGAGGCAAAAATGCATAATGCAAGCCCTTTTTTTTTTTTTCTTCCAGTTCAGGGTAAACTGATCTGCAGTTTATTTTGTTTTATCTGGAACAAAATATAGCAGCAAGGAGACTTTTTAAATTATTATTGTTGAAACAGAGTCACATCTACCTTAAAACAGAGAAATGCACAGAAAGCAATTCTGATCAGATTTTTATTATTATTATTAGTTTTCTTTATTAGGCTTTCCTCTTTCAAATTTCAGTCATTTCTCTACCATATCACAGCACCAATATAAATGGTTGGTAAGAGTTGCCTAGACTTCAGGCTCCTCACTGATGGTGGTCAGCTTGCACTCTTGTTTTTCTAGGCAGCCAAATATCAGGCTGGGCCTTGCCAATTGGAATTAGACCTTAAAAAAAAAGACATTTAAGCTTTGACTTTACTGTAAATTACACTCTCCCCCACTTTCTTTACACCCTACTAACTTCTATGACAATAATTAGCCATCTCTCTTGCTCTCCTACAGAGACAAACTGCCTTATCACCTCCCTCATTGTAACATTCTCCTCTGCTCAGCGGGTACCAACTGCCCCATTCATTCACTTTGACTATGCAGATCATGTAATAAATTAATCTCTGAATTGTTTCTAACCTGCAATTTGCCAAAGGCTAATGACTTTCAAAAGAGGCCTTGTTTGCTCGGAACTTTGTCATTTTTTGCACATGCCATCTAGTCTTACAAAAAAATATGGTAGAACTCGCTGAAAGATTTGCTTCTATTGGCTTTTTCACAATTATCAAAATCCTAACACAAACTATTTTATCAAGAAAAGAAAAGTGCATTATTGCAGCTAATGGATTAGATATTTACAAACTGAAAGCCTTTAGAACTGTGGACAAAACCAGCTGAAATAAATGGAAAATTGTCATTTAAATACACTTTATTTCAAGACTTTGATTGAGGTGACAAAATTTCTTCCTAAGCTGTTCTGTCACATCATTGAGCAACAACAAAATGGTACCTTAATGAATGCTATTTATATAGACTTTCTGGCTGTCCTATAGTCTGTTAGGTATTTCTACAGGAACCAGATATTTCCAGAATCTGTTTTCATGTGCTTTATCAAAAGAACAGCAAACTCAGTTGTTCTCTTTTTTACAGTTGTTAAACACACACATATCCATTAAATAATTGGATATATATATATATATTTTTTTTTAATAAATTTGCCTTAGACTTATAGGAATTTGTGAACAACGTCACTGAATAGTTTCATTTTATTATTTTTTTTTTTTTAATCTTTTCTACAGTCTGGTTGCAGTTGAAAACTAAAAGAAAGAGAAAAAAAATATTTTATGTATCAAATTCCTGGTTCTTCAAACCATAGTAGATACCTTCTTGGATTACCAGCCTAATATTCACATATAAATTAACACTCACAAGAACACTTTGGTAAAAGGAAATGTGTATAGACAAGCAAATTCTTCTCAAGATGAAGGTATCTCAAATCAACTTGATAAAACAGCATGTTTGGATTCTCTATAAAGGGAATGAATTATTAGTTTACATTCTCCTGTCACTAGGTATCTCTCCTTGCTCTTTGATGCTCACAATTGGTTATTTCCCTGAGGCACTACAGTGATGCATTTACATGTCATCACATCCCTTGCTGTGTTGAATTGTCAGTCCCAGATTCAACACTACAAGCTGACGTAGAAATTCAAGCACGTCTGAGGGCCGACAACTTCTAACGTACAAATATCCTGCACTCCTCTCAAGTCAGTGTATGTTTTAGTCTGCTAAATAAAAATACAACTACAATTCCTATTAGGCAAAGGTAAAGGAAGAGAAGGAGGGAGAGTGTTTTCCTCAATTTCACCAAATGCATACAGTAGAATACTGACAAGATCATAACTACAACTTTTCATGACCTCTTCATTTCTTTCCTTTAGCTAGACAGCTGCCTATTTTGGCACCATAAGCCACTGAGACAGAACAAGTCTTACACCCTGGTCACGGGTCTTCATGTTAGGGCAGTTTCTAGTGGTACGAATACAGATCTAAGTAGACAATGGTGGCTAAATTACTCTGCCAGAGATACTTCCGTTTGGATTTAGTACAGAGAAGGAAATAGTTACTGCTCCTTAAATTTATCTATTCTCATCTGTAAGATGTGTATGAATCTGGGGATTCCCTACATTCCTCTGTCTACAACCAAGTGACACCCAGCACCATAGTGAGCATCGCATTAAAGAAATTTCTGCATCCTCACATAACAGCAGCTGTATTGGGGCAGACCTAAGGTCCATCTTGCCTTCATAAGCACCTATAGATGGCTGTCTGAAGAAGAATACCAAAACAGCTGATATCTCCTGCTAGTGATCTCTGAGTCTTTAACTATTTTCCACTAACTACTCCTTCAGTCAGACATAATAGAATCATAGAATGGCCTGGGTTAAAAACACATAGTTTCTATTATTTACCAATCATTAATGGATTTACCTTCCTAAATCTTATCCAATCTGCTCCTGAATTTATACATTCTTAGCACAGCCAAAATCCTTCAGCAAGGGCTTCAGAATCTCGGATATCAATAACTCAAGTAACCCATGGGGAAAATCTTCTGTTTCTTGTAAACGTAGCTCCTGCTCCTAACTAGCGGCCCAGGAAGAGTGGCTGCTGTAACTCCTCATGATGAGCAGTCTGTGCTGCTTTTATGTTGAGAACCCAGACACAGCTAGTAATAGTTAAGATTTTTAAATTACTATTTCAAAGTATTTTCAAAGGCTTCCCGAGGATACAGCCTTACAATCATGAAAGTATTTATTTCAGAAATTTGACTTCTTCAGACCACTTGCAATTTAAACCAGTAACTGCTTAGGAGAAAAAATAAAAGAACCCCTGGCATTTCACCACACTCAAGAACCTAAGGGAATTTTTAAAAAATTGTAATATGCCATTGGTGACAGAAGGAGCACCAGAGAGAACGTAGATGGTCTGGCCAAATAGGGCCACCACAGAGAGAGGTGAAACATGAAGCAATTAAAAAAAAAAAAAAAAAAAAAGTAATTCTGAAGGCAAATGCCAGTCCAAAAGAGATGTTGAGTTGCCTTATTATCTTAAGATGTTTTCTCAAGAGGATTTGTTGCAAGTCTGACAACTGCAAATGAGTTATAGAAAAGAACAGTCAGAATGATAATCATACCCATAACCCAAGAGTACAATGTAGCACAGCACTCTGTCACTGACAACCTCTAGTTTCTTACCCTGACTTTAAATGCAGCTGATGCGGGACTATTATTTCTATGGATGAGGAACTTCATAACAGGAAACGTATACTTCTAAAGCTGACATATCAATCGACAGATGTAAGCAGCAGAACAAAACAAAACAAAGAAGTTGCTGGGTATGAAAATCCAACAGGTTCAGCCCATTAACTGTGTCAGGGAGCCCAAATGAACACAGAATGAAGCAGAGTCTGTGTGCTGAAGGCTACCTCTACTTCGGAGGCCAAAAAAATAATGTCTCTGAGCTCTAAAGACTTTCTAATCCCAATCTGTTTGGCTTGTCCTTATCTTTTGTTTGGAGACAAAGATATTTTGTGGACTAACAACACAGAACCTTCTGTGGCAATCTCGAGCTTAGGGGAAAGGATCAAAGGTTGTTGGAAGAAATGATCAAAAGCCCTTGATATATTTAATTCTATTCCTGTGCTGTTCCTTTAATTGCATTTCTATTCCAGACAGCCTTAGTAACTACAGAGACAAAAAGCTTATAAGCTTGTAGCTTCCTATGGATACGGACTGCTGCTTGAAAACCTCAGTGAACTTGGAGTTTTTACTCCAAATTTGAAGTATTTCTGCTTTTAGGCACAGAAGAAGTCTGGCAGACAAAAAAGTACATTTAGCAAGAACAAGATATTTTAATTTGAATAAACAAATGCCTAATGGATAGGGAAGAGCAAGAAGATGGGAGAGGGATATTAACCTGCGATGGCTGGAAGCACCTGAAAATTGCTAGAAGATATAAATAGCTGTGGCGGAAAGGATGCTAGAAGATAGCAGATTTGCAGGAGATGCTTACTTATGGAAGGATTTTCAAACAAGAGTATGAGGCATCTGTGAATGCAGTAATTTTCTGGGTACTGTGTGTAAACTAAGTGGCACAGACACAGAACATAACAGCTCACAAATTTTGCAAAATGCAGTAGAGCAGCCAGCCTTTTCTTTAAAAGCATCACATCTGTGTGGGAGACAGAAGGATGTGTCATATCCCCTTTATTTTAACTTGACTAAAGTAGAAAGATTTCTAGACCTTCAATCTAGCATTAACTGAATGAAGTATTGTGACTTTAATTGCTTAGGGCTTTGTCACGCCTAGACAGTACCCAAAAGAGAAAAAGTACATTCAAAGTTTTTCTTTCCCCATTTAGGAAGGCCTCCATATTACCCACCTGGCAAAAAAAAAAAAACAACCAGCTATTTAATGACCTAAGAAACAGGCCAAGTCTCTTTTCTCCCCTTTGCAAGTAAGCTGAGAGGCAGAGCAATTTAACGCAGTTCGTAAGATTTATACCTTAGAGTCCTGAGTCAGAGCAATCAAACTTGAGTTATTAAAGAAAGGTCTCAGTCTCATGCTAGGGGAGCATCCTGGAGACAATCTCAACAGCCAGCAACGTGATGCAGGACTTCTTACCTATCCACGTTCTGTTGTCTGTTTCCTTGTATATTCAGTCTAGCCCTAGGCAGGGAAAGTGAGTAAGGTAAGGATTTCTCTTGGACTTCTGGTTTGCTTTGTTGCACCTTCAATCTGTTCACACACCTTACTACAAACCAGAAAATGTAATGAAAGCCAGAAGTACTTTTGATTCAGTATTCTCCAAAGATGCAGTATTAGCCAAAGGTTTGATTGCAAACATGGCGAAGGAGTAAGGATTAAGCAAAATAAAGAGATGAATTATTTAATATTTCTGAACACTGCCCAAGAGCATACTGCTTTCTGTAATTACAATATGAAAGGTTTATTTTGCTTACATTATATTTAAATAAATTTGTAACTTTGGAAACTATTAGGTGTGAGTTACTTGTATACCTTATCTTAGCAGCCTGGATAAGACTAATTCCTTTTGCTTTAGCTCCACTCACATTTAGAGACATAAGAAACAGGTGAATGGTTTTCAGAATTGTTAGTAATACGCTAAATATAAAGGTTGTTATAAAGGAAAATATTTTTCTTAGTAAGAAAAACAATCTTTTGTCTCTGTAATACCAAATGAAATAGCAGAATAAAACTTTGCTTCTAGTGTACACAATAAAGATGGGGAATGGCTCAGAAAATAAGATTTTATCTCAGTTATTCAGACAAAAAACTCAGTTACCTCTCATGCCATCAGAAAGATATATTTTCATCTTGCACAAGTAAAAAGTTTTTCCAAACAAATTCTAATATACTTGCAAAGTCAGAGAAACTCATTAATTTACACATGTATCTTTTAACATGTCCAACAGCAGTCAGAGCTAGATGACGGCTAGCATCAGCAATACTATTTTAACAAAGTAAATATGCGATAGCTATCTAAATCTGAACTCCATTCATTCAATACATCCAGCAGCACCAACAGCAGGGAAGTAAGAAGGAAAGTAAACAGCACTGTCTCTTACCACAGTATAGATCTGAGGTTTGCGCCTTTTTGCCAGGTCAATTATATTGACTCCATTGTAATAGAGGTTCTCAATGCAGCCATGGAAGTTTTTCCTCTGAAAGGTTCCTGGTTTCCCTGGGACAGGAATGCCTCCAAAGCTGAGCTTTTGGAAAGAACAAGAGCAGCATTTAATTACCACACCAAAAGCTCCATACAGACAATTGGGTTATTATCTCAGAGACAAATCATGTTTACAGCATCACATCTGAGCACAGAGTAGAGCACATGCTGCTCAGCATGGGAATTACACAGTGTAGCATTACAGCTGTTTGAGAAACACTGCTGCCGCAGTGAGCTCTCTCATTTGCAAAAGGCTTTCATGTGCCATTATGCAGCATCTCATCAACTAGTCCTCCACCAGGAACACTCAGACTCCAAGCCCCTCTGACCAGGGGACTGAGCAGCAAAGCACAGCAGCCAGGAAACACAATAGGAGGCTGGAGAAATAGGGAAATAAAATTCCCACAGTGCAGTGGAAGTACCTGTGAACTGGAGTCACACCTTTCCACCCACCGAGTATTTGAACAGTTCTTGCTTCAGCTCACAGACTACCCCATGTACATCTTGCAAATGTTTTGCCTCAAATTTCACTGTGGTTTGGGCTTGCACACAGTATTTGAGAGTGAGCAGTGTAATGGAAAAATACTGCAGGTTATGCATTCAGACAAAAGTTAAGATTTTTTATTTTTTAAGTACTGGAATATGTTAGTATTACACAGGTAACAACTAATCACTTTAGAGGAGGGCTAAAACTTTACAGGGAACAGAGAAAGTAAGTCAATAAAGCTTTAAAAATCCTTGGAACACAATCCCATTATGTTCCTAAAGAAAATTGAAAATAATTATTTGTACTATTCGTGAATCTATAATCGTGATCATTCATATATTGAACACAATTGGACTTCCTGTGCCAAACTGGGCATCACTCAGAACGTTGCCCTTTAACACAACACCAACTCCAAGCCTAAAACTTCCATTAAGCATATTTCCATTTTCCAGACACACAGTTCATTTCTAATTAGCTTTTTTTGCAAAATCTTATTGGCTACACCTCTCATTTTTTTTCTTGTTTTTTTCTTTCCCTTCATTTTCCCCTTGCAGGAAGCAGCTTCATAAATGATACAATGCAAGAGAGGATTCTGCAGCTCCCACACTTCTTAGTGTTTTCAGCATGTTGGGAGCTATGCTCCAAACCTACTGTATTGATCTCAGCACAGCAGTGCTGTGAGGCACCACAGATGCTGATGGCTGCTGGAACCTGGTCAACCTTATTCCTTGGTTGCTACTCCTAATGCCTCAGCTCATTATTACAAAAGTAAAGGGAAATTTGGGGATTATTTTTCCTCTCACTCCATCTAGCAAGCCAGGACACATGAGCAAGTTAAATCTCCCTGGATAACCTTGATAGCACTTCTTTGAAAACAAGTCCTTAATGAACATGTGCCTCAGTTGTATTAATTGATAATTTTACAGAAATAAAGAGTGAACAGACAGCTACTTTGCATCACTTGCAAATTTGTTATTGGCATGCAAGCCTATGTTATAAGCAATGGTTTTTTTTTCCAGAGAGAAACATTAGTTCTTTCTTAAAGCACCATACTTTCCTTCTTTCATGTTCTTCTGTTCTTTCCATCTGCTGTTTAGAGACTCCGCATTGGGTTTCAAAACCAGAAGAAAAATCAATATTAATTACACCAGTGCATTATAAAGAAAATTGTTTTCTTTGTGATTGGTAATAATTTTAATTACCAAACTAATGGTTTTATTACCCTCAGTAAGGCCTTTAATCCCCAAAGTGTGCTGAGATAAACTTTCATTAGAATATATTGGTGTCATGTTCAATTGAAAGACCATATCAGTGCAAATAGAAGAAAACACCTTGTATAAAATATTGAGCACCAGGGGCCAGGACTGAGTGCCACAGAGGTCAGTGCTGACATAGTGATTTATTTCTGCTGAAGATCTTCACTATGCTTCCCATTTCAGAACATCTGGAAAAATGTTCTGCCAATTACATTGGAGCCTGAGTTTTCCCAAGTTGGCATCAATCTTGCAGCAGAAAGCAAGAAATTTTATGATTTTGGAATTAGAAAAGCTGATGACTTAATTGTTTGGTCTTCCCAACTTCACCTTAAAAACAGACACAGCTTTGACTCTGGTTAGTGTTGTCTGTAGCTGTTTCAAAATCTTACTACCCAAATGGTTAGTTAACAGAGATGGGTACTACTTTCCTCACTATGCTTTGTGAAATGCAAGGAGGGGAAATTCAGCTGGAACATGAGAGGAGCAGAGTACCTGCCACTACTGAGCCATCCACATTTGTCACTAACATGCACTGGGAATTGATCCTTTGTAGAGAAATGAATTCAAAGTGCAGAGAGGAAGCTTCTGGTCTCGGAGAAATGAACCATGACACCTCAACAGATCCAGGGAGGGTGATGGCTCTGACTGTGCAAGCATGACCTTGAGGGCTAACAAAACTTGGTAGACAAGCACATGGGGATAAAAATGAACATGTATAATTTGCAAATAGGTGTGTACAAGTGGAAAGAGCAGATGATGAACTGTCTTGCATATAGATATGATGTAGATTTAAGAGCGTTGCTGTTTTTTTATTTTCTAGTTATTTTTCACTATGAGCCATAAGCACTGAATTGCTGCTCTCTGCCAAACTTCGGCCTCATCACAGAGGAGTACAACTGGGTTTGATGGGAAGGATGTTTCTTCTGTTCACCAGTATGCTCAGAATCACACCCCTAAATATGAAGGGGCCTGGGTCACAGCCAGATCTTTCAATGGCTTTTGTCAGGGCTTCCCACTTCTACAAGGAAGGGGGTAGTCTCTACCTGCTCATCTCTACATAGAATCATTTGAGTATGGTGGTGGCACAGCTCAGAGCCAGAATTCCCCTAGTCATGTCAGTCAGATAGAGGATGCAGAGATAGTGCTCAATGGTCCCATTAAAATAATATTGGAGATGGTGTCACAGAACCTCTTTCTGCATACAAGAGTTCTCCCTGGAGATCTGGCCAGAAGCCAAGGCAGATATACAGATTTAGATCAAATTCTCGCTTAATTTTAATATAATCACAATCCAGTATGTATTTGCCAACAGACTGTTTATTTACTAAGACTGTCACATGTAGAATTGCACTAATGTACTTTATGCTTGCTAAAGGAGCTTTCTGGGAAGGAAACATTAAATAAAGATCTCTGCTGGAAAGAAACAGCTTTGCTGAGTGGATGGTTTTCATCACATTCATTTTACACCCAGATTTTCATTAAAAGGGTTTCACACACCTCGTAATCAATATCTAAGTGATCCGAGTCCCCCTTCGTTCGAAAATGCTGAGTATGCTTGTCCACTGTGAAGTTCACCTGCTTGTTGAAGCGCTCTATGAGAACTGAGTGCCAGTGTTGGTCATCCAGGAGGCTGCCCAGGGTGATGGATGTGTGGCTGTTAGTGAAGTGCAGGTTGGAATCCCCTGAAAGGGAAGAAACAGGCATAAGACCCCAGAGTAATCTCCATGCCCTTATCTAAAGAATTAGGGCTCAAGATGAGCTCGTGTGCTACTAAAAACAAACCAGATCCTGTCCAGAAACAGATCTTTCACAAAGCTTCCCTCTTAGGTTCTTTGGGCCTCTCATTTATACCTGCATGTACACAGACATTTCTTTCCTTGGTGTCTTAAGAGCTCCCCTTTCTGTAGCACTAAAAAAAAAAATCTGCTGCTTATTCACACAAAAAAGCTACACCTGATGTCTCAGTTGCAACTATGTGTTTTTCTCGTATTTTAATGATAATATAGTATGTGATTAGTTTTGGAGGAAAAACAAGCAATACAATCACAAACCAGTGGAGAAACATAAATGCAAGGGTTTCATTTAGTTCAAAAAGATTCTTAAACCCATTCCAGATCTCCACAAGTTTAGATCAAGAATCATAAAAATATTTAGGCCCTAACCTCACTGATTTATAGCACTCTTCTGCATTCTGGCTGTCTGTATGTCTAAACACTTAAATCAGAGGGTCTGAAAAGGAGTGTGTGTCCTTTTATATATCCCAGCAGAATAGAAAGAAGACCTGCTCCAAAACTGCCAATCAATGTGCAAGCACACTGAAGAACAGACATCAAAATCCTTGTCCGTGGCACATGAATGCACACAGAGAATATGAAATGACTAAAATCTGTAGATCTGGGGCTACTGTTGAAAGAAAATAACTCTTATCTGAGATGACGCATTCACAGAGTCTCTCCTGAGGAAATAGTAACAATATATTTAACTATATCTTATTCTTATCCCAGTATAAAACACTTGGGAGCAGAGGACAAATCAGTATGAGAAATGTGAGTTAGCAAGGACTGCTGAGACAATAACCATGGCTCTCCCACAACTGAAGCTAATTAAGATTTTTGCAATAAGGCTAGAGGATAGAGATTGATCACTCCTACTTACAGTTGCACCTGACATCAAAGTGCTTTAGTACATTCACCAGGAAAAAGCAAATGCTCTTCTATAAAGAGAAACTAATCCAGTCTTTCATCTGCCCCTGCAACCCAACATGATCACATGGTGATAGTCTTCCAGATATTCACAGTACTCAACAGCAACCATCTCTAGAAACAATGCAATATCCAAGTACACAATATTTTGATCAAAGATATTTCATTTCATTTCTGTGTTTTCTGCAAAGTTTTGATTACAAAACAGAAAAAAAAGAAAAAAAAAAAGACAATAAACCCTTTGAACTCCAAGCCATAGAATCACTACTGATCTGAGCTGAAGTTTCTAGTTTGTGCTTAATATAACAAAACAAACAAAGAAAAAACAACAACAACAACAAAAACTAAGGCAATCCTTGTCAGACTAATATGTGAACCAGCAAGCTTAATTGCTCTCACCCAGGTTGATGTGCAAGGAGAGCTTCCCCTTCTGTAGTTCCAGGGTAATATAGTCTCCTCGTTGTCCTTCTCCATGGAATAAGACTCCATCCTCCTGCATGCTCTTGAACTTTAAGGAAACCACATCTTTGAACGTGCTCATAAGCTTCTGATTGAACCTGTAGAGGAGGGAACTTCTGCCATCGAAGTCTGCAATATCTGACTCTGGAGAAAAGAAAATGACAAAATGAAGAGGAGACAGCAACAGGAGAAGGACCAAAATGATTCAGGATTGTTTCAATTACTGCTTGGAGTTTGGTATTCTCAGAAGTGTAAATCCACAGGACATACCTAGCAGATGTGCTACCCGGGAACCATACAACATTTCATCCATTTACAAGCACTCTTGCTCTGTTTGGGAGAAAGGGAAACACTATGAAAAAACAGAAGTACTCTGCACCTTTCCTGCTCCTTCTCATGTGAGGTTTGTTTTGTCTCTTGACTTTTTAAAACAAACCTTCCTTTAGATTCAGAACCCCAGAGCATTCCTTGTCACATTTGTTGTTTGTCTCTTAAACACACCCAGGATATTATTCATTACTTTGAATTACATGAGCTCTCACTCAAGGTTTTGTACCTTCAGAAATGCCTGGTGAGATGATTTTGCACGGCCATATCTGCATCTACCTTTGCATCCAAATAAGCGCCATCTTAGCCTCTAGGGTTGGCTGCATGCATGCTTGTGATGGACTTTTATCAATCATATTTCTGCATGCAAATTGAGTATGCTGGCAGAACTGTTCAAATATCAATTCAAAAACTTTTGAAGGGATTTCATGGGAACTGAGCACCTAAACTGATTACACACTTTTGAAAATCCTATTTGAAAACATACTTCCCTCTTCAGCTAGCCTCTAAAACCCAATCACAGTGATGGGAAACAAACTATCAGCTCTTCAATTCGAATAAATATTTCCTTCAGCACAGAAGAATACAAAACTCTCTTTGCATAACAAAATGGTATGTTAAGTGAAATATGTTTTTGGAAAATTTTATTTTCTTTTTCTCCATATATAGCCAAAAAATTTGAGGTACTCTTAAATTAGGCATCATAGTGAAATATGACTGATGTATGCAAGGACTGCTCCAAAACTAATGCCTCCTGTTTTATTACATTCGTACACAACATCAGAGGCAGATGTTGCTGATATGGAAGAAGAGGTTGAACCTTCGCTACTATATTCTTATTACATCTTATTGCTGTTCAACAGACAGCAACAACAGGTCAGACTGATAGAATGCTGTCTGACATGGAAGAACATATGAAGCAAAGGTGCATCACTAAATTCCTACAAAATGGCACCCACTAACTATTCATTGATGCTTGCTGAGCGTTTATGGAGATCAAATAGTGGATGTCAGCAAAAAGAAAATTGGACTGCATGGCCAACATTTTTCTAGCAATGAGGCTGTTACAGCAACTGTAAAACAGTTGGTCATCTCTGCTAGTGCACGTTTTTACATGGATGGCATGCAGCCTCTCGATCATCATTGATGAAAATGCATAGCTAATGGTTGTGACTATGTTGAAAGATAGCTGCAACAGTGTTTTGTAACTGAGAATTTGCTCTATCAAATAGCATTATTGTGCTATTTGATATCCGCTTTGTATCCACTGTACTATCCATGGAAATAAATAGGAAGCATTCCTTTTGGAGCAACCTACATAAATTCAGTTCTAAGTCTATCCAAATCTAGTTTGTCACAAATTACAAATGAAGTATCTACTTGTAAATTATAAATATGTAAATTCTGTAAATTAGTTTTTTCTTTGTTAAGAAAAATCTTAAAGGACATTGGAAGAAAAAAAGCTGAACAAACATTTACCATGCTACAAAACTGCTGGGAATACATGTGTAAAGACAAAGAATATCTCTGCAGTAACAAAGAAGAAAAAGTAAAGGCTATCTTTGTTTGCAAACCATGTTTTAATGATAACCTAAAGCAATCAGTTTTTTATTTTCTTTTAAAAATAACTTAAAGGTCCACATGTAAAATAATCAAGACTTCCAGGTCAGCAACTGCATTAAAGATGTTGATTTTAAGTCTTTTAAGCTCCTTTGAGAGTTCTTAAACTCCTTGGAGTTTAATGGTACTTTCATTTTTAGTAATGGTTTGTTTGAGTTTGGGATTTATTTTCCATTTTTCTTCTCCTTTTTCACATTTTAAACCAGACTAACATGTAAAGAGGTTTGTATTTAAAATCTTAACTCTAAGCTCTAACAATGTAACATAATTTCCAGAACAGTTCTGACCTCAACATTTACAAAGTACAGTACAACAGGAAATCTGCTTCTGGTAAGTGCTCCTTCACTCATTATCAGTTGTGAAGACACTAGCCAACAAATAACCCAGAATAAAATGTGAACATATCAAATACATGCTAATATTGGCATCCAGAATTCATTAGTGGCAGTTTATATGACAAAAATTATTGTCTTCCTATAAAAAACTGGAAGATCCAGCACTAATATAGTAGTTATTACAGAAAACTGGAGTGTTTGTATTTATTTAGAACACACATATGTTTGTAACTCACCTGTGAAAGACAAAGATAAGAAATATTATAAGTCTAAGAAAATACACAAAAGTAAAAAAACTAAAATACAAGATGTGATTTCATTCTGCACTACATGCTGGTTTTCTGGTGCTCACTGAAGAGAGAAAACAAAAGCACGTGTAGAGTCTTACACCTAGGGAGGAATAATTGCATGCACCAGTACAGGTTGGGGGATGACCTGCTGGAGAGGAGCTCCGCAGAGAGGGACCTGGCATCCTGCTGGATGACAGGTTGTCCATGAGCCAGCAGTGTGCCCTCGTGGCCAAAAAGGCCAATGGCATTCTGGAGTGCACTAAAAAAAGCATGTCCAGCAGGTCGAGGGAGGTGATCCTCCCCCTCTACTCTGCCCTGGTAAGGCCTCATCTGGAGTACTGTGTCCAGTTCTGGGCTCCCCAGTACAAAAAAGACAGGGAGCTCTTGGAGAGAGTCCAGCGGAGGGGCACAAAAATGGCGAAGGGCCTGGAGCATCTCCCCTGTGAAGAAAGGCTGAGTGAACTGGGTCTGTTTAGCCTGAGAAAAGAAGACTGAGAGGGGATCTAATCCAGGTTTATAAATATCTGAGGTGTGGGGGCCATAGTGGTGAGGCCAGTCTCTTTTCAGTAGTATGTGGAGACAAGACAAGGGGAAACGGACATAAGCTGCAGCATAGGAAGTTCCACATGAATGTGCGCAAGAACTTCTTTATGGTGAGGGTGACGGAGCACTGAAACAGGCTGCCCAGGGGGGTTGTGGAGTCTCCTTCTCTGGAGATATTCAAGTCACGCCTGGACACCTACTTGTGTGACCTGGTGTAGGGAACCTGCTTTGGCAGGGGTGTTGGTCTCGACGATCTCTAGAGGTCCCTTCCAACCCCTACAATTCTGTGACTCTGTGGCTTCATTCAGTCTTCATATGCTTCCTGTGCTTCAATTTGCTTTCCCAAAACAGATCCCAACATTAAAATCACTTAGGGGTGGGTGGAAACAGTCAGTTGAAGCTGAATTATCAGGTTAATTCAGCACTAAAAATAAAAATAAAGAATAAATAAAATGCATAAAAGTACAGGACCTAAGGGCTCTACCTACGGGACTAGCTATGCTGGCAGATGACAGACTGAAAACAAGGTGAGAGAATGGAGTTTACTTGTGCAGGAACAAACAAGGAGGCAGAACAGAAGATACATGTTTTTTCTTACAAAGACGCTCCTACTAATTATTTTGGAGAAAAGTAACTAGTTACTCAGCAAAGTTACTTCTCAATATGAAAATATCTTCTAAGAACTGCTGCAATTTGAGATAGAAACTCTTATCTTGCACCTGTGTCAATGAGCAGAAGCGTTGGCTCCCTGTGGCAGGTAGGAACTCTGTTCTCTGTATGAACAGATGTCCAGGCCTTGCTGGCTTCAGGACATCTGAAGCAATACGACCTCCTGCTCCACAGTTCTCTCAATCGTGTATCTCAAGGGAAAAATGTGGATGAGCACCTCAAAGGTGACTGTTCTGCTAGGCAGATTTGTTTTTATCACAAATCTCTCTGTCTCTTGGTAAGTACTCCTTTGGGTATTTGTCTTAGACTGGGTTAATGTCTCTCACACAGGATGTGGCTTTTTGTGTTCTCCTTTTTTTGTCTTGTCAGAAGACGAAGGAGAAGATGGAAGAAGGCAAGGGAGTGGGGAGGGAAAGAGAAAGAGGCAAAAAGAAAGATCAAGCAAAAGTATCATTTCATCGAGAGCACAATATCAGATTGTATTCCCTGAAGCAAGGAGAGCAAAAGATGAGAAATCAGAGTGCTGAACTGCAAATGAAAATTCATCTCTCAAAGGCAGAAGATACCCTATCTCAGACCCTATCATTGTTTCTCCTGTGATTCCCCAGCCTGTTAACTGAACATTCCCTGATCCTGCTGATGCATTTTGGGCCTTTAACTAGTTATAGAATACAAATCAGCATCTTCAACGCAACTATAAATCTTATTCTATAAAAGCAATTGCGTCAGATTTTTTCCCCTGTGCTAAGCTAACAAGACTATTCCCAAGTATAAAGATAGACCCATTCCCTCCAGCATCCAAAGCAATTGGTTTGCCATTTGTCTGAACACCTCCTCTGTGGCAACTGCAGTTATCTGTTGCAAGCACACTGCTTCTGGATTCCTCACTGAAAGTGGCCAGTGAAGCATACACACACCTCTTGATGGAAATTTCCACTTAACACAACACATATTATGTTTTCTGAGCAGAAAGCATCCCTGTATATTTTTTGAGATCATCTTGCTCCTATTTCAGTATCTATTTTGAGGATAGAACTTTTGCAGAAACTTCAAATGAATGCAATTATATTTCATTGAAATACATAGTTTCTCTGATAAAGAAAACATCAATATACACACGTCCTCTGTGAATTCCAGTTTATCTGACAGCCTTATGTGATTTTTTTACCCAAAGGAGCTTTGATCCATATTATGATAAGGTCAAGATACTCATCTGCATGAGACAGCTTTGTTGGTAAATATATGTTTGTATGTTCCAAATAAACATTGTCGACTGGTAGCCAGTTAGAGAGAGAAAGGGAAGAAACAGGAAGAAATGAGAAAAAATTGAAAGTACTTTTGTTTGCCAGAAGAGTGTTTGGGATAAATTCATAACAGTAAATGACCTATATCAGGAGTAATAAACAACAGTGAATGCCACACAGCAGTACATTGCAGTCACATGCTAAGCTGGCCACTTTGGCATCCTGTGCATATTGTACTTAATCTATAATATGACTCTTCAATATTTTTTATTTGTTACTGTGTCCTGGTAGAGATCTTGGAGACCAAGAAGGCCTGACAGATGCCTTCCATCTGCTCCCTGCTAAGCACTCAACATTGAAAGCTGCATTTGCCAAAAGTTAGCACAAGGTTGTGTTCCTGGGACCTTTTCAGCAGAGGACAGTCACGCTCCAAAAAATGAGAGGTCAAAGCCTTGCACAGGCACAAAGGTGTCACATTTACTGAGATCTGCCACTACAAAAATGCTTATGCAGCAGCAAAACCACAAAATCTTCCTTCAGCTGCCATCTTACGCTCAAATGTACAAGGTTAAAAAGGAGCTAATGTGGTTGGAGACCATACAAAGGGCCACAGGCTATTTTGCACTCCTTGGTGTACTACTGAAGTGCTCAGCTGCATATTTGGCATTAGTCCCAAGATTTTTAACAGATGTGCAGCAGCTCATTAAATTCAGATGGCCTAAGCTGTCAGTACCCTCAAACTTTTGTTTAAGTCATTCAAAGAATGCTGCCACTTGCACAAAAAGGACCTCCAGCTTGCCTGCAAATAATTGCTTTTCCAATTTTCTGCCCAGGATATCAATATAACGCAACACCATTTTCAGACCAGGTACCATACACTAGAGGCAGAAGTTGCTTGAAAGGTGGAATAGACAACCAAAAGTCCAGCACCATCTGACTTCTAACTTGCTATCAGTGCAACTCAGCAGTTGCACGTGAATATTTGTGCATGATCTGGCTCATCTGTGTTCCTCATGCATGTTTTCTGTTTTTCTTATGCTTCACAACTGGATCCAAAGCAAACATGGCACTGAAAAATATTTTTTTTCAACTTTAGTGGACTTAATAGCAAATACTCTGGGTTTTTTTTACATATTGAAGCCTGACAAGCATTCCAACAGTGTAGAGAGGATTGGGCATCAATAGGAAATAGATTTTCATTGATGAACTTACATCAGTTTAAGCTTTTGGTACTTGAAGGTGATAATAATGCTGTTCCTACTCCCAGGCCTCACATCCTTTCTTTCATATACAGAGACACTTGCATAAAGGGTCATCTCTTAGACATGCTGTACATTTGGTCCATCGTTCTCTCTTAAGCTCCACTTTCTTCCTGGTTTGTGACCACACTGTGTCTAGAGTTATTTTTGTCATTTAATTTTTTTTCCCCCCAGTTATTACTGTATTTCTTGTCCCAGAACTGAACACAGTGGATGAGCCTGTATGCTGTCAAGCAATACAAAAAGCACTTGTAGGTGTTCACCAGCTCAAGATCTGCTGTAGACATTCCATCAGTTTAAGAGTAAAGATGACATTTCATAAATGATCATACATCATTGTATCATGCTGGACTGCCTGGCTTTAGGAGTAGGCAAGACTGTGAAGCTATATAAACAAAACTTGTAGACAGAAATTGCTTGGCATACAAAATTTGCCGAATAGAAATCTGAATGGCACATTTATATAAATGGAATGAATATTTCAACACCCTGTAAAACTTTTATGAATCCCTGTATTTCTTTTCTGCTTCACTTCAACTTCATACCTTAATTCTCCACAACCATTTTTATTCCCTGTTAACTGCAGGGTACAGGATGAAGATGAAGACTTAGACAATATTAGCATAAAGAAACTCAGCCAGCAAGTCACTCTGATGTTTTCTTCGTATCAAAGAAGATACAACCACAGACAGACATGGATGTAGTGCCCATATAGCATTTCACATGGAGCAACATCAAAATGCTTTCAGCTAAAAAAATTTCAAGTTTCAGTTCCAGTCTCATTTGCTGCAAGACTGGACTACACTCTTCACAGCAGAGATTTGGTCATAATAATGGAAAAAAGCTCCTTGAAAACAGATAAGATAGTTATTTTGAAACGATGACATCAAGGGCAGTTAGTTTTAATTTATATGTAAGTTTCAGTTTCCATGTTCATTGGTGTGGCCGGAAAAAGGTATCTTATGTAAGCAGCAGTCTGTCTAGCACAGGACATTGCAGGTCACTATGTAATGAATAGTTTATAATGTCTAAGTATAAAAGTAGGTGGAGAGACAGCATCTAAAAAAAGCTGAATGAGGCTTTTGGATCTACACACATAACAAGGACCTTAATGTGAAACCATGTGCACTGGTTTTAAGATCTGAGTGTATGCTCTGTTCAAGGAGATCATGACACCAAAACTTTTAAGACACACTCCACTCTTCATCCTGCTGAGACAAATTCAAAAAGTCTCCCAGACAGCTTTCCCACTTTTTATCTTGCAACTCCTTTTCTGCACATATGAGCAGCAGATGAGGACTAAATCTAAATGGGCAGAGATAGAATTACAGTAGTGTCACATAATGGTAAGCTGTTCCACATCACATCAAATTTACTGGCCAAAACGCTGTTAATCCTCTGAGCTTCACAGTCAAAACATTGCCTGTCTCCAGAAGTCTCTGTGCACTACGAAGTCATATTTAACCTCAACAGAAATAAACCCACAGTCACCTAAGGAACAAATATTGTAATTGTGTTTCCTCACTTGGGGACTTGTCTGCATTTGCGCCTGAGAGCAACACTGGGCCTTTTTCTTTACTTTCATACACTAACACGGTCATATGTCATACATTTGCACCACCCAGAGATAATTATGTGGCTGAAATGCCTAGAAGTGACAGTGTTTATAAACTGATCCCATGACAATGTGCTGCAGATGGTGTCTTAGAAGGTCATCACCATGTCTTGAAGAAAAGTACCATGCGAAAACTGTAAAGCAGCTGATAAGTTGTCTTGTCTCTGGAGTTATAAAGTCATCAGTCTCAAACAGAAACACTAGCTGCACAAGCTTAGCACTTTCCTTAGATAACTTGCCTTAAAAAAATATAAATAAGTCATCACATGCAAAAACTACCCTTAAGGAGATGGCAGTGACATTCCTAAATAAAACCCTATACAAATCTCCATAGAAGCAGGAGGTGAGACATGAGATTTCATAGCATCATACAGTTTTACTCATCTCTGACAAAGCTTTACCAGCAGAGCTAGATGGGAGCACATCCCCATACAGAAAGACAAGCACTACTGCTGAAGAAAAAAAAAAAGAAATGACAGTTATATAATTCATATTACATTTTAACTCATCCCTTGCTGGATTCCTACTGAAGTATTGACACCACCAACAAAAGCTTCTTAAGAAAATATAAGATAAGAGTTAGCCACTTACTATAAGAGCAGCCGAAGACCTCCACTCTCAGCCCTATGTGACCACCAAAATTCCACTTCAGAGGGATGAAGCGCAAGAAGCGAGCTTTCATGGAGTACAGGAGTTTGTGGTGAACCACACTGTCAGCATTGCTGTTTCCTGTGAAAACCTGGAAGGACAGAGAGCCTTGGTGAAACATTTAACATTAAACTTGAAATTAAGGACGTAAACAACTTTGTAATTTTTATTCTAAAAAATTGCTTAGAATTATTTAAATTCATTGCTAAGTTTTCTTCTAAGTTCTGTGCATCTTTGCAGACAGTGAAGAGGGACATGAGAGCACACAAAGTGCCACAGCAGGATTTGGGGGAACACATACAGGGTGTTATTAAAGTAAATTGTGGAAGCAGACATTATGGAAGATGTTGCACTATTTCCCCAAGCTCAAGATATTCTTCATAATGCTTCACCAGCCTCTAACATAAATCACAGTCCCTTCAGTACAGTGAGAGACAGGGCTCAGATTAGTGCTTGGTGCATTCAAGTTAGCAGAAAGAGGTGGCCACGAGATACTGTGGTTGGTCAGAGACTGGCAAAAACAGGAAAGATGAACACCACTGCAAACTCAGGAAGAGATGAAAGCCTGAGTCAGGACACATGAGAGTTTTGACGGTTTGCACTCAAGAAAATTTAAGCTTGCAAATGGTAATAATTTTTTTCTTGCCTGTTTGATTAATTGCCTGAAACTACAAGACAGAATTAATGGCCCTACTTAGAATTAACACTTAACAAAAGGAAACTTTCCATTTAAATTTTTACTCAAAGACAAATATTCGCTTTTTTTCCCACAAATGTTATTAGAAATGGAATAAAACTTCTATTTTAAAGTTTTTGTTTTACTAGATCCAGTAAGACATTGTTTCATTAGATCTACATTCAACAAAAAATATTCTTGAACATTTATAAGGCAGAATGCTTTGAAAATTTATCATGCTCTTTTCATTTTATCTTAAAAACTCTGAAATAAGAAAAGAAATAAGAAACCCTTTTATGTATTAAGCTTTATTTTCTGGTCATGACCGCAAAAGATAGCACACACCTCCATTGCTAAAACATGTTTAGCAAGCGTCTTTTGTTGCTGGCATTGCTTTCCTGTGAAGATCAACAATCCTAGTGAAATCATCACCACAACACCAGGTACATTAATGAAGGAAAGAGGAACATGTGATTTGTAAAATTATTTTTATTAGAAGCTTATGAGGCTGAAAAGGGTACATAATTCTGCTACCTAATCCCAATTGTCTCCCAAGTCATTTCCTATCTCTTATTTTTTCTATGCACCAGATCTTATTTTTGGCAAGGATTACATTGCTGTTGGTTGCAGATGGTTGACAAACTTCTTTCATATTCAGCCATATTACATGAGGGTTGCTCCAAAAGTAATGCCTCCTATTTTATTATGTTGGCCCACAACATCAGAGGTGGATGTTGGAGGTAGGCAGTAGAGGTTGAACCTTACCACAATAATCCATTACATTATGTAGCTGTGTGACACACTGCAGCAGAGGGGCAGTCTGACAAAATGGGGTCTGACATGAAAGTGTGTGTGAAGCAAAGGGAGGTCACTGAATTCCTCCACATGGAAAAAATGGCTCCCACTGACATTCGTCAACACTCATTAAACATTTATGGAGACCAAACAGTGGATGCAGCACAGTGAGGCAGAGGCAACAGTGACATGAAAGACAAGCCACATTCCAGACAGCCATGCACAGCTGTCACACCATGAAATGCAGTCTCTTGTTCATCACTGGTGAAACCATGTAGCTAATGGGTATGACTATGTTGTAAAAAAATAAAAATAAAAAAAAATAAAAAATAAAAAATTGTGAGAGTTTGCTATTTCAAATTGTATTATTGTGAACTTCATATTTATTGTAGTTTTCACGCAAAAAAATAAGAGGCGTTACTTTCAGAACTACCAATGTATAATTAAAACTATCTGGATGGGGATACTTAATTAAATGTTAGCTACAAATGACAATTTAGCAACCATCAGATACATTTTGAAGAGTGCCACGAGTAGCACTTCAAGATGTTCAGGGCTTTCTGCTTTCTGTATGGAAGCCCGATTCAAATTCCAGCAGAGATAATTTCAGACGGTTTTTTTTTCCTGTATATTTCAAGTGAAATGATCTTGTTCTTCTCAGTAATGAAACTGTCAACAGAAAATAAGCCTCACAGTCGGAGCTGTGGCAGCACTCACATTTTTATTAAGATACTCGTGGATATACAGGGTGGTCGAAGGGAAGTGTTTGTATATTTAGAAAGCTCATCACCTGAAAACCTGTGATTATGTAAAAATGTCATCTTTCATAGGAAGGAAAAGGAGAATGGAAAAACACAAAAGTTGAAGCAAAAATTTTTGAGTCTTACTAGTTGTGGGAAAAAAAGCTGAAAATGTAATAACTAGAATGCAAGCGAGAGGTGAAAATTAAGAGACAAAAGAAAAAGCACATCTCAATACAGCAGTACCGTGAAACAATTTCAGAGTCTATGATTTCTTTTCTTCTTGTAATACTCTAATACACAGAGCTATCAGTAGAGCACACTGCATCATAGGCCACAAGGTAGTAATTTTCTGATATATACGAAAAAGAAACATTCTGGAAGACCATGAAATGCAAATGAAAAGCACCACACCTCTAGAAATATTTAGAAATTTAGAAATATTTAGATTTATTTAGAAAAATTTAGAAATATTTGCTCTGAACAGTGCACACATTTCTGCTTTTGAAGCCAGTGGGAATGCAGCCTGCTGACACGCACACACACACTTCATGCTGTTCAGAGGGCCCTCATGATCACTGGTGAATCAGGTCACAACTACTCCAAGCTGTTGCTAAGGAGGGTCCTAACAGGACAAACCTGTAATGACATTTTTTCCCCCCCAGAGTTCACACAAACCAGACAATCAGATCCAACTCATGAGAGCATCATGGTGGCTCACAGCTGGTGTGCACAGCACACTCCAGGCACTGCTTTGTGTTATCAAAGGAATATCACCCTTGTGCCAGGTATAGAATCTTAGAATCATTAAGGCTGTAAAAGATCACTAAGACCATAACCAACAATTAACTCATCTCCTCCATGCCTGCTAATCATACCTCCCAGTGTCACATTTCTTGAATACCTCGAGGGACGGTGATGCCTTCATCTTTCTGGGCAGTTGTTCCAGTACCCAACCACCCTTGCTGAGAATAAACACTCAACCTGAACTGCCTGAGCACAACTTAAAGTCATTACCTCTTGTTCTATCTGGTTTCCTGGGAAAAGAGGCAAAAATCTCATCTCCATACAACCTCCTTTCAGAGGTAGCACAGGGATATCTGTACCCTGCTGTCTATAACGAGGCTCAGGTATGCCCCCATAGGCCTAGCTCACGGGCATCCATGCCAAGATATTTCCTTCATAACACCTCCAGAAAGAGCCAGAGTAGTGAACCTCATGACTGCAACATAGTCAGAACCCAATCTGCTGTGCAACTCCTTAACTACCCTTCTCACACTGAAACTGAGCTGGTAATAACAAACCTTTCATAAAAAAAAACAAGATGTCCTTGTAGTGGTGTTTCTCAGGCTTCTCAGTGAAACTTGGGGAAAAAAAAATAATCCACATCAACCTGCACTGTTGATACAGTTTTGCATGCAGCCAGAAGAACACTGCTTGTGGCTAACCACAGGGCATTGCTGCGCACGCCTTCAGGATTGTTTTGATTTTCACTTTCAATTCCCACTGCTCTACAGATTATCTTCTGATGTTTTGTGGACCACCTGTGGGCTGGAGACCATTGATTGAATAACACCAATTGCTTCAGATAGTCACTTGAAAACTCAGATCCACAGCTGACAGGGAAATGATCCATCCATTAAAGAAGATGAAACAAGGATGTAGCATCAGATTCCTTAGCCCTAGTGGTTCAAATATTGATTAACAGTAAACTTACCAGTAAGAATGACAGAAAAACTTATTCAGAAACAGGCTCTATAACAACCTGTTGCTGACAGGGATTAATTCACAGGAACAAAATGGCAAACTGGCACAGGCAACGAAGCACTCATATGGAGTTTCCCAAATGATGCAGATGCTCTGGGAAGGAATATAACACTGAAATCTGCGGCTTCTCAAAAGCCCTGTAAACTTAGCAGACTGAGAATTTACCTGGGATATTCTGGTTCTGGAATTATATGAGGCTTACAAATAAGAAAACTCCATTAGCACCAAATATTGCTACCAGATTCCTGAAGGCACTGTGTAGCCCTTTCCTTAGCACTAGCAGCTGTAAGGTTAACAGCTTGCCATGAGCTGGGCTACACCTTGGACCAAGTTTGTTTTATGGTGCCTGGTTGCATGGTGCCCCACTGTGACCCAGGCTGTGGCACAACAGTAA
Source organism: Lagopus muta (assembly GCF_023343835.1). Classification (NCBI taxonomy): domain Eukaryota; kingdom Metazoa; phylum Chordata; class Aves; order Galliformes; family Phasianidae; genus Lagopus; species Lagopus muta. The sequence goes on along the minus strand of NC_064440.1, from coordinate 12,287,375 downwards.
TATTTTATGTGTTTTTTATGAGTCAGCAGAGGCAGGGCCCACTTGCATGAAGAGGTGACATAGTAACAGCTGCTGTGGTTTGGAACAGGGTCTAGCCAGGCCGTTGCTTGCTTATGAGTAATATCAAAGGTGAATACAAGAGAATTCCAATTTAGTTTTGTATTAGGAATGAAAAAAAAACACATTAAAAATGAAGATTTCAAAAGACATTCTAGTTTAAAAATCACTGGTAATGCCTAGAACGTAGATGTGCAACTCTCACAGGAAAAACAGAATCAATGCAAATGAATTTTTTTATACAACATTTCCATTCAAAGAGATCTCAAAAGCTACTTATAGGCACCTCAAGAAAATGTCACGCAACTGTGATGAACTGCAACAGCTGTTTAATAACCTTGCAAACATTTATTTCTCTACTTGATATATTAATTCAGATCTATACCAGATCATATCAGTCAAGCATATGATGTGCTCATCTTCAGATTGCACTTTGACAAAACTCTCTTAGACTTGTTTACAGGTGAAGACAGACATGGAACTTTGGTGCAAGAAAATTTTCTGCTCATGAAAGCCCAATCAATTCAAAAAATAGCATCAGACTGGACTTCATCTCAGTCTCCCTGTACACAAACTCTGCACACCAAACAGCAGCTTATTTACAGACCTGCAGAAGGTGGCTCCCATAATGATTCTGCTGAATATATTTTGCTCTTCCACTTTGTTAGGCAGGTAACGGGATGGGTTCAAAATCCGTATGCGAGCAGGAACATAGGCACTATCAGCCCTGAATGGTGATCAGGCAGACTTGAGGTTAACTACTTTCTAGGGAAGATAATTTTAGGATGCATTGAGTACTCTCATTTCTGCCAAAGTTGCTCTGATGAACAGAGCTGAGGAAAAGAAACCCAACAAAATAGATTAGAAATGTGCAGAGGGCACATAACACAGATGTTGGCAGTTTACAACATTTCAATCTTCACTGAAAGAGAATACAGATACAGAAAAGAGTACTCCACCTTCAAATCTCACCCATGAAATCATGGTATGTTTCCTCCCCTGTCTAAAGAAATGAGGACAAGCACACACTTAATTCAAGGTATCCAGTAGGTTAGTGAAGGAACCAAAGTGGAATAAAAAGCAGCCAAGCTTGTCATAAATCCCAGAACTGCAACACTTAATGTAAAACAATGCCATTCTCCACTTTAAAATTTCTTTCTAGAGTGGGAAAGATCGCAACCTGGAAGGAGTTAGCACTGAGATACAGAACATTCTGTATTCCACTCCTTGCAAGACTTCCTCCAATACTTGTACAAGAAAACATGAATTTTCAATAAGAAACAAAGAAATTTGAAGCATGAAGGAGAAAACATTGCCTTACTTTCTACATATTCTACGCTGAAATAAGCTGTGAGTCACAGACAGCTGTCATATTTGCAAGAGGCAACAGCATTTCAATTCTGCTCAAATCAGTGTTTACCATGATGCAACTGTGATACTACTGAGCATGGGAATTAAATTCAATTTTTTGCAGAACCTGAAACCAAGTTATGGTAAGAGTTGTTCATCTCTACCTGTATGCATGGAAAAAGACTGAATGGCACAATGACGAGGACAAAAAAAAAAAAAAAAAAAGCAAGCCACAATGCACCATATGGAAACTCAGCAGCTGATTTTAATGTGATGCTACTATTTTCACAAAACAATAATATTGCATCAGTGCCCGCTAGCAACACCTAGGGCCTGGATGGGTTTCTGGTAGATATTTTGACTTTTTATGGCAATTAAAATCAAGAAATCAAGTTAGGTTTCAACTGCACAATAAAAGCAACTGTTGGTTTTGGCAAGACTGAAGACTTTCATTTTCACACCTCAGTCTCTTAAGAGCATAGACACAGATGTAAGAAAAAAGAGAAAAGAATGTGAAAGTAAAAAATAATAATATTCAAAGTCAAGATGTATTTGTATATTTCACCTTTTCTACATACCATGCATTTCAACAGTGAAAAATGTTGCTTTACTAATGTAATGGAAAAAGCCCTAACCATCGAGCCAGAGCTGTTAATACCTATATCAATCATGATAAACATGCACTGAAATGGCTTTCCTGTTGTCTCAATCACCCTGTGTCCAAGCTGGGAGCCACTAAAAGATCTAAACTCATTTGGAAAGCGAGTTAAAGCAGCTCTCCAGAATGGAGTTCATAAAAAGACCTGGCCCCAGGATGTTGCTCTCCTTCAGTCTAAAAAATTATTTTGCTATTAGAGGGGGCCATACTATAAGGAAAAGCAAAAGACAACAAAAAATGTTTGCATGACTCTAGAGACCTGCATTCTTGGTTTTTTGCAATCAACTACAAAGCAGATATTTGGCATGCGCAATATAACCCTATATATTTTATTTCATCTTTTCCTCCTAAAGAGACAACTTTTCTTTCAGAAAACCCAATACAATCTCTAAAACAGAAGTAAAAGTTTGCCTACTTTGCAAAGGCAGTAGAAGCTTTTTTCATTGGTTTGAGGTTTCAGGCTGAGCCCACAAGAACCATCTGCCAGCATGGTCCAAAGGCTGGAGGCCAGAACAGGAATCAGGAGGGGTGGATGTGTCCTTTTATCACATTGCTCATCCCCAGGCATCACTTTCTACTTCACATCTCTCTTTCCTGCTAATGCACCATTGTCTAAATGACAAACAAGATTCATAACACCAGCCTAAAGGCTTTCACATCTTCATAAAGAACAGCCTACATTCTGCTTATATTTTCTTTTCTTCTTTCCGAATAGCACCTCTCTTTTTCTCTTCAAAACACTTGCTCTTGACACGGACCTCAGAAGCAACATCCCCAGGCACATTGTCTAAGCTGCTACTGGGGAGGGACATGGGGGAAAAAAATAAGGGACACCTGTCAAAACTATCCTCCCATCACAGAATAGCTGAAGAAATGACAGTGGTCGGGGGAAAAGAAGATACAACGAAGTTCATACTACTTCATCCTGCAGAAGTGGGAGAGCTATTTGCCTCCAATCTGCTGAACCATTATGCTGAGCACCCTTCTCTCTGGTTAGTTACTTTCCAAATATAGGAACAAATACTGCTAGCAATATCATTAGTCTCTGATGACTGCCCAGAACAAACCATACTTATATTAAGGATGCTGTTTGTTATCCTTGTACTAAGAATGAGCAGAACTGCTCAAAGATTTTTCCAATTAAGTTATATTATTGGAATTAAAACTATTATATACAATTAAAACTATTAATAAATGAACATCAATTTTTAAATGGCAAATACTTCATAATAGAAAGTATTTTAAAACAATCTTTAAAGAGTATCCATTGACATAATATATCATTTTTCTCCCAGAGGTCTGTATCAAAACAGAAAACACCCATTTAATGATGGTGACATTAAAAACATGAAGCTTCATATGTCCGTTCAGGATAATAAAACCTTTCTACTTAGACCAAATAAAATGAAAAAAAATATTGCAAAACTTTTGTGGATTTTATTTGCTTGCTTTTGCTTTACTTTACCCCTAGAAAATTCTAATTTGTTTTACTTTCCTAGTAGTCAGCAGTACCTAACAAAATGTTGGATTTCTAAGCTGGAATGGACAGTATGATTTTAAATGTTGAACTACTCGCATTGTTTAGGTACCAAAATAAATTTTATTTACTAAATAGTTTTTTTCTCCTGATGGTGGTGGCTTTGTTTCGTTGCTTTTTTTTTTTTTTTTTTTTTTTTTTTTTAATAACTTAGTAAACAAAACAGAGAAAGGAAGGGATCCAGGTATTTGATCATAAATATCCATGCTATTTAACTGTTTCCATCTGACATGGTATAGTTTTTGTTGGTGTCAATAAGCCACAGACCATTCCCAACAGGCAGCTGGGAACTTCAGGATTACAATGTTGTTTCTTTACATTTCTGTTTACTTCTGCAGACATAGCCCAAATACCTTATCCAACTTGAAGCGGGGCAGTCTGCCCTTTTTCAGTGTTGGACTAAGCAGAATTTCCTTAGCCTACTGAGACACTTTATGACAAGAAATGTCACCCTGCGTCTCACCTACAGGTGCATTTCAGTGATGGAGAATTGATCCCCAGTTTCAGTTTTTAGTATCATCTCTGTCTTTAGAGCAACTGGAGGTGAAACTATTATTGCTGTTTTTATTATAATCACTACTACATAAATTAATAATAATGGAAGCAGGAAGCAGCAAAATTAAACACTTAAATTACAAGTCTAAGATAAAAATCAGCAGCTAATTCCTGTTTCTGCTCAGCCTCCTGCACTTTATTTTAAAGGCAATCCTATATATAGCTAGCATTTTAAGCTATATCACAGCAAAGGATAAATATTCCCCCAATACCTTGACTAGATTAACCTTAGCCAACACACTGAAACTGCTCTTTCCACTGCCAATGTTAATCACAGATTTCAGCTATTCTTTTGCATTAATCACATTAAGGCCTTCATGATTTGTATTAAATTAGTAGGATTAACAACACAATGAATATGTTTCTATCTAGCAATGTTGGGGAACTCTGGGAACCTTCTCTGTATTAGCTTCAACAAAGTGCATTTAAACAGATACATAGTATTTCTCTGGTCATAATTTGCCAGACAGATCCAACAAGATGACACCAGAGAGGTGTTAGCTATTGCATGCAACACTGACCTCGGATGAATATTGTGCTTCGTTATCTTACATTACGCTCTGTTACAGAGTTAGATGGCAGTTTCATTTGGATCAGTAAAGTAATATCCTGTAGAAAAGGACAAATAGGTAGCCTTCATTTTCCCCAGTGCTGTAAAATGCATTGAAGTGCACGTGTATACATATATTTCAGGCATACACTGCCTTCTGCTTTTTCCTCATATGAATAGGAAAAAAAATCATATCTCAGCCAACAAGAGTTAAATTGTCAAGAGGGCACTCTAATTGACCTCACTGTGCTGTTACTCATGATCACCTCTCAGGACTGCCATCATCATGAACAAAGTAAACAAATGTAAGGTTAATAATAATACATTAACATCAACAACCATTTCTAATGCTTGTTATGCTCTACTTGAAAAAGCATAATGTAGCTGCAAATTAGGAAAAACAGAGACTTTCGCACATGTATTTCTCTAGACTTTTTAACTAAGCTTCACTAAACTGTAAATTCTGCTGTGTCAGTAGATCATGATTTGCAGCCTGCATTGGAATAAATCATTACAGCATCCTTCTCAGTAGCAAAGCCATTTTCAGGTACACTGACGGTAGCTTTGGCAAGGTGAGTTACATAGGCTACTTCCTTACCACAGGAGAATTAAATCTAATTGACATAGCTTCCTCCTAGAAAGCCATTAATGTAATGCTTGTAGAATCCTACATTTGAGACTTATTATTCTAGTTTCACATAGGGGTCCATCACCAAACACATTAAATTAATCTCTAGGACACTAAAGCAACTTAAAGAAACCACTTCACTTCCTCCTGAAATAGAATAAGATGAGCTTTTGCAATATTTCTGTGGGCATACGTACAATATCTTTCAAATACTTTTGCTCATTAAGTTTCAACCGCACATTTTATTAGGCAAACCACACCAAAAATCCTCAGCAGTAGGATCTGAAGATCATGACATTCTCTCAGCTGCAGCACATAAAAGGGAACTTTATGTTAGTGATCTAAGGAGGAGGTAGCCTGGCATGCTGACTCTGAAGCGTAAATTTTGCCAGCATACGCAAAAAGCCTGTAACTGTTGTTATGGCAGTGCATTAAATCAAGTCATGATGCATTAGGCAGGTCCAAGATCAGAATAGGCCATAAATTAAAAGTGTTCCATAACTTTTATTTTTGTAAATGGAAAGAGGAGAGGAATTGCTTGGTGAATTGGAAATTTCAGGACATATTGAAAACATATTTCAAAGTGAGCACAGCCACTGTGTTGCTTAATGTTTGGGAAGGAATTTGGAATTTATTTCTTGCAACTAGAGGATTTTGTATGCAACAGTTACCTGTGAATATGCAAACTGGAGTGCATTATACTGGACAGCCCACAACCCTTCAAAATGAGCTGCGTTCTTTTGCTTTTACCAAGCAGAATCACCTTAGAGAAACCCAGTTTTACATCTAACAGCAAGATGTACAATGCAGATCTACAAAAAAAAAATTCACGTGGCAAAAAAACCAATGAGGTTATTAGAAATAGTTAGAAAAAAAATAGAGAAAACAAACCAGAAAGTATCAATATCTTTTCATATATGTTGAACGACTATGTGATTGTAACTTGGAAATGTTGAAGTTTTCATCTCTCTATCAAAAAAAAAGAAAAAAAAAGACATTCTAAAACTGGGGAAAAAAAAGAAATGGAAACAAAGTTTACAATGGCATCAATGGTCTGAAGTGTCTTTGGACAAAACAAGACTTTTCAGCCTGAAGAAATTATGCCTGAAGTATGATGCAACACTGGGTTTTTAAAAAGTAAGAAATGAGATAAAGACATCATAGGAGATTGGGGAAATGTTATCCACGTTTATTAGCACTTTAAGCCTAAACAAATAACATTTTCAGACAACTTGCAGACCCGGCACCTTTGGTTTTCTTCATATTTCTCAGTCTTTTTTCATCATACTGTTAAGTTTGTCTTATTAAGTGTCAAGCCTACTGCTAAATTTTAGAGAATTGGTGAAGAGATCAACATCGAAAAAAAAAGATCATAGAAATGAAAAAACTAACAAATGTTTAGATACAGGTGGTTATATAGAGATTCACAATTATTCGGTGCCTCAGGGGTATTCACTGACAAACAAAAGAGCTCAACAACCTCTACTCTACTCCTTTTCCATCAGTGAAGACAGATGTTTAAAAAAGTTTCTTGTTTGGAGTTGGTGATATCTCACAGGAAATTTTGGGCTCCAATTAAAAGTTGTTTTTATTTCCAGAATATCTATTCATTGGTTTATTTTCCAACAACTGTACTGAACAGAACAATTCTGGAAAAAGAAACAAACAAACAAACAAACAAAAAAAACAATAGAAAATGAATTTTCTTTTAAACTTTCTCCTTGGGAAAAAAAAAAAAAAAAAAAGCCACTTAAAGTGTTCTTTTCCCTTGGAAAAAAAAGTGCTACTGACGTGTAGTTTTTCAAAGGGAAAATTCCTCCAAAACTGACTAGTCAGAACCTGGAATTATAACTGAAAATTATGGAAAACCAAATACGGTTTTTACCATAAGTCCATTAGCTTCCTTGAATTCCTGCATAGCTGACCATCTTCACATCTTATATTATGTTTATGAAACTTTAGTAGCTCCATGGATATTCACGCCGCTGAAGAAAACAGCTCCTTTTAATGGTGCCTAATTTCCCTGAATATATTCATTATTTCAAAGGGATATTTCTGCCTCAAATTAAATCAGAGAAAGAAATATTAAACAATCAAGTAGAAATACATTATTTGAATATTTTTAATGGCTTTTACAAAAAAAAAAAATCTTGTTTTGACTTGTTCTTAAGGTCTTATTATGCTTCCCCAAGGAGCAGTTGAATGGAAGTTATAAGACCAATAATCTCCACATTTGGGTGTTCTAGGCAGGAATCTATGGGCACCCTACATATTCCCAATTTACAAGTGGATAAACTTTGTTTGCTGGCAGTTGCTGTTTACTCAATTGATGTTTCCAAGTCCTACTTACCTACAAAATGCAGCTCCTTTAATACATCTAATTTATGTCACTGTTATGCCATGGATTAGACAAGGCAAGACAAGCCCAGCTGCATTCCAGCAACAATGAATCCTTATTTATGTTCCCCTCTACCTCCAAGTCAAAAGGCTTTATAGCAGCCACAGACAAGTACAATGTTCAGCAGCTCTGGGGATTTGCCGCTCACACGCTGATATTCTCCAAGGTTCATAGTCCAAATGATATTTCAAGTTCCAAATACAAACAGATGGAGAGAGGTGCAGCAAAGAAACACTCAGGTGTTCAGTTCTGACAGTACCGGCCACTCACTCCTCTGCAAAGAGCAGAACTCAGAAAAGCCAGGATGCAGCCGTGAGCTGCAGCTCCAACACTTCTGTGATCCCAGGCCTGGCAGGCAGCCAGGCCTGACTAACATCCTCTCTCAGGTCACAGCTCTGCTACAGAACTGTGATGGTCAACTGAACTGCAAATTTCTCCTCCTTGCACATCAGGATGCTTTACTGAAAATCCTTCTTAGTTTTCTTTTCCTCAGTTTTACGATAAAGGCACTCACGCTGACTTCACTCTTCTGCTGTGCAGATGGAGCACTCTTAAGTGTTACTGAGCACAATTGATAGCTACTAATGAAAAACAAAACTGAACATTTTAAATTGATGAACTTTTTTTTTTCTCATTTCTGTATACTCTTAAGGTTTATTTGTAAGGTCACCTCTGGTGTTACTTTTAACCACAATTGGATCAAATATTGCAAAGCATGCACTTCATTATCAGAAAACACTCAAGGCTAAATCTGATCATGCTGATTAAAATCTTATTTGAGCATCTTCAGCTGTTGCATTGTTTGTTTGTTTCTTCCTTTCCTTCCCTTCCAAAAAAAAAAAAAAAACTCCAATGATACAGTGTTTTAGAATGCTTCCTCTCCTCACCTGAATCTTTTACAAGCAATTTGCAGAGTCAGTTTTCCTGTTTATCTTGACTTCCTGCTAACATCCACTGCACCCTCTATTATACTGGTAGATGACATAAAATGTGTAAGAAAAATAAATTTATGCCCATGTAAGTCAATGTGATTCAGAGGTGAAAAAAAAAATCAAAGAAAAAAGGCAAGACATTAAAAATGTTGAAAACTGGGGTTTGACCTTCTAATTCTTATGATTCCATATTGGAACAGGCTGCCCAAGGAACTGGCGGAGTCACCATCCCTGGAGACATTCATGAGATGTGCAGATGTGGAGCTGAGGGATGTGGTTATTACTGGACTTGGTAATGTAAGGTGACGCTTGGACTTGATGTTAAATGTCTTTTCTAATCTAAATGATGACTACAGCTCTATGTCGTCATGTATCATTTTTTTTATAGCACTGTCTTCATTTCTACAACTTTGACCCATTATAGCACCCACTCTTCCAGTCTGCACATAAGCAAAAAATTCTGTAGTTCAAGAAACTGGAAGGGGATGTTGCATGGCTTACTATTTGCTCGCTAGTTTGCTTCTATGTTGGTTTTCAAACAGCTACTTGGACTCCTGCAACAGGCTAACAGTGATATAAACAAATCCAGATGGCATTATTTAGACATAAGTAAAATCTTAAATATGCTATCAGAGTGATGTGAGAAATCTCCAGCATTCCACCATCCAATTAATTATAAATAGTCTATTTTTAATTCCCAGGCAATGCATGCACAACTATCACAGAGATGATCTCCAGGGAATTTAAAATAAAATTCTGAAATTTAGGACTTTTGAAATAACTGGAATAAATCTCTTGGAAAGAAAACTGTGAAGGAGGCTTCAAAATAAAGGAGTTTTAATTAAATAACTGGCTTCAAATCACCAGTTTCTCCAAGTGTAATATGCACTTTCTATTCTCAAACAGGACATCTAGATGCACCTATCAGCTAGCTGTGATGCTGGAGGTACTTGCCTCTCTCTCTCCACTCAGGTTGATGGATCAAGGCAGCCTTAAATCACCTAATTCTGTCCTCCAACATTTTATGGTGCTTTATGCACTTTATGCATCTTTTTCTGTGATAATTTTATCTGGCATTTTAATTAAATCTACAGATATTTGAATTAGCAAAGCAAAACAACATTCAAGGAATTCCTGCAATGTATTCGCTACCCTGCCGATTATAGTAAATAAAGATTTTATTAAGATACCAAACAATGCTTGCACCTCTCATTCTCAGAGGAGAGTTCGTTAGACTTTATATTGCCAAAACCACGTCGCTGTTTCCTGGGGTACAATGAATGGCAATTTGCCACCAAGGAACAATGATCGAATATTTTCAATCCTCAAGTTCCAGGGCAAACCCTTACCCAGAAGTGTGGCCTACAGCAGTACGTGTAAAAAAGCACATCTTTTCCTTTTCTTTCTGCAAACTTATCCAATCCCAAATTCCCTAATGTTGAAAGAGGTATAACAATTAGGATAACTGATAACCTGTTTGTCCTTCCGTCTAATATGACAGAAAAATCATCTGGTCCCAGAAGCAATTAATAATGCAACACTACAAAATGATTTATGTTTGTAATAACACATATCCTCAACACATCATTGGAAGAGTATGTTCAATTAAATTATATAAACTAGAAGGTTTGTTTGATTTTTAGTCTTTCAAGCTGTTTTTCTTTTCTTCCAGTTTGCTTCTGCTAGTTAGTTTTAAATATTTGATGAAGGAAACAAATTAAACAAGAAAAAATTGAAATAAGAAAACATTGATGATGGAAAAAAAAGATGCCATATTCCTAGCTGTACAATTTTCCCCAAATGACACTGCATAACGCTCAAATACAGAAACCCCAGACAGAAGTCAGACTGCATTCTACCAGGAATTTCAAAGGATGATCCTTCTGAACAAAATGTTCCCAAGTCCATGTAGAAGACAAAAGCTTAACTGTAGAAAATTCCCATCTCTCTTGTCATAAGTGGTTGCTGAATCACAAAGAAAATTGCCCCAGATCAGGAAAGGAGTCTGCAGTAGGATTAGCAAAAATTAATCATCTGTCTCAAATCACAATTTACATATTTAAATAAAAAACATACAAATGAGTGCATATTTTTAAATGCCTCCCTGCTTTGGAAGTTGCAAAATTCAAAACCAAGCATTTCGGAAGCTGAACAAATCTAGATAACCCTGCTGATCCAGTCCCTTAGCTCCAAAACCAGTAATGATCAGGTAGTGAAGTTCAAAGCTGCAGTTTTCCTCTAATCCCAAACCCACCTTACATCTTGTAAACCAGCATTGTTAGTGAATGTCACTGAACTCAAAACTTGAACACAAAATCAAAAGGAAATCAAAAGTACAAAACCTACTTCAGCAGAAGGTATTGATGGGGGTACTCGCAAATAATTACAGGAGTTTTGCAACACTTAGGGATAATGAAACCAGAAGCTAAACACTGAAATTCACCTGTACATATACAGACATCCTCTGTCTGTATGTAGCTTTAGTGAGTAACCAACATCTTGGAACTTGAAATAACACAATACCAGGATTTGAAATTGGCATTCTTCACTTTTAAGGAAAGAAAAACATACTTTGCACAAACATTACTACAAAGTCTCAGTGGACATGATGGCTGCTTCCAGCCAAGAATATCCTAGTGACAATATCTTGTTTCTTAAACATGCTGCTGTCAGAAATTGCTTCACTATGAGCTCATCAAAACATAATTAATGTCAGCTTGAACTATGAGCTTATTGTCCTTTTTAGGCTAAGCCTATTGTAATTATATTTTCATTTCTTTCTCTGGTTTTCTGCATTGCCTAGATACTTAAGGAGAATAACAATCTCTTATCCATTTCAAGAGCTCCTAAAGGGACATTCATTTCCTGTATGACAAACCACCACTATATTCTCCTCAATAGGAATCACAGCCAAATATTCTAAAGGATCTGCAGCTTGCCCCTAATGTCAGTCTCACAAATAACCCCTTGAATACTTGCTTGCAGGTATATGAACTAACAGGGCCTGGAACGTGACATAAACCAAGCAAATCAAGGTGCTGATAATGATTTACAAGAGAAAAGTGCATGGAGCTTCTTTGTTGGTTTTTGTTTTGTTTTGGTTGGTTGTTGGGTTTTTTTTGGTTTGTTTGTTTGTTTTTGATGGGGGGAGGGTTGTTGCTGTTTTGCTGTTTTGTTCACTCATTTCTGCTGTTTATTTTGCAGAGTGGAGTTGGCAAAATTTTTTTTTTTTTTTTTGGAGTTCCCAAAATTCCCAGCTATGAGAAATACACCTAACTGACATCAAGGAGACAAAAATTCGGACTGAGAAAAAAACAATTCTGTTCTACTGACTACCTGCAATGTGCTTTAAGTGACTAAAGTTCTCTACTGATATCTCTATCATTATTAGATTTCTAAAAAGCAGGAATTAGATACTTTCACTTCAGCTGGGCTCTTCACACAGAATGCTGACAATACGAAAACCATTTCATAGGTACTTACAACAACCACCAGCAAGACCATTCCTGCATGTGTTATACCACTGACTGGTCTCACTCATGGCAATTCAGTGTTCTCCACCAGCCTCTCATGAAGGCCTGCCAACCCTTGGCCCTCAGCCTGCTCATTGCAGGAGGATGTTGCAACCAACTTGAATTTGCCAAGTTAGATGAGATAAGGAGGAGTAGCGGGCTCTACTCAGTGACATGCAGAAGCTTAAACACTGCTATCAATGCACGTATACCTCTCTCAAGCAATATGCTAGAGTGGATGACAACATTTACTACAACGTGAATATGTATACAATATCACTTTCTGAGATCGTAATTGAATTAAAATGATTCTCAGCAATGCATTGTTTCATCACTGAAATAATGCTCCTTTCACTGGGAGATATTTTAATTCACACCTGAAGTTTGCTTTAGCACTGCTACAAACCAAAAAGCACTACATGTTGTAATCATGATTTTCAATATGCTTTGGATATATATATATATATATATATAAAGGCAGCAAAATGAAAACTAATTTCACTTACACCTAAAATCCTGTGCCTTACTCTTCCCAATTCAGAACAACATTTCTTCAGTCACAGTCACCTATCAGGTGGACACTACTGTTAAAGTAGCATGCAATTGAAGAAGCAGTACTGTAGCAAAGGTAGTAATGAAGATGCACCTGGAACCTATTTTTAGAAAAGCTGAAATAGTTTCCGCTGAAACTGGATTTGGTGGTGAAGAGGTGCATTAAAACACATTCAGGTTGACAGAGGAGATGGGCAGCAAACATTCTAAAGAAATAGCACAGCTTGAATTTCATGATGTGGAGAAAGGCAGACGGTATGATTTTTTTTTTCAGTTGCTTTATCCTGCACTCTCCACTCTGAAATTATGTACAAGAAAACGTACCTAATTTATTGCAGTAAAATGACACTTCCAGACAGACAAGATTTTCTCAGGCTACAACTCAGCACCAAAATTTCCAAGACAGCAATGTGTTCTTTCCACTCTATGTACAAACTTTCTGCTGAAGACCCCAGAGTCTTGATTTGTTCTGCTTCATTGCAGAGCACTGAACACTGTTTTGTCTGTAATTACTTGCCAAGTCTGCATAACAGTCCAGCAATGAATGTGAAAACATTAATTAGATTTAATATTATTACAGATAGCTGGAAAATAATATTCCCTCCCACAAGTGATGTCCACGAACAGTCCAACCCATGCTATTTTGAGCCATGAGGTACATACAGAAATCACATTCCCTTTACACTAGTGAGCTACTTCTCATTCTGACACTGTAATTACTCAACTCCAGCTCATCTTGGATTGCACAGAAGGAGGGCTAATTCAGCATTCTTGTGCAGTAGTGTCCTTTGAAATGAATAAGACAAAATGACATGCCTAGCTATTGCACCTGCAGTCAAGTTCAAGCTACTATGATCCCACCAAAGTGAGAACTATAGTACAGGAATCTCCAGCATTTGCTGAAGAGAAGGTATTTGTCTATGTGGCTCTGTTCCAAAAAGAAACAAAAAAGTTATTTCTGTCAAATATAGCACTGTTGTGTTGGTCATTGTGTTTGTTTGTTGGTTGTTTTTTTTTTTTTTTAGTTGCTATTCCTTAAATTAAAATTGAAAATAGAATATTTCAAGTGAGAAAAAGGGTTTTCTAATGGGCTCTATACATGAGTGACTTTAGCACTTGCTAGATCAGAACTAACCATTACAGACATTTAGCTGGTTAACTGCCAGTCTGCAATTTAACAGACCTGGCTGCTCGCAGGCAGGGTACACTATCTCCCAGGTTGCATCAGCAGGGCCCTTACCAAGCTCCTCAGTCTGTTTGCATGCCTTTCCCTTGTCCCAAAATTGATTACTCATCAGTATTTTCTTCTCTATCCCACTTTCCATAACAGAGAAACATGATGGCATAAACCAAACGGAACTTCTAGGATACTCCAAGTCCAAGACCCTGTTCTGAACAACAGAGCAGACCAGCACCCAAGGATGTCATCTTATTTTCCTGATGCTTAAACCAGGCAGCATGCATGTCAAGGATCCCCACCTGTCAAATAGGGGAAATACCACTATATCAGTCTTGGTTATCAACTGACAATTTCTATTTAGATAAAATAATCTTTCATGAGATTTTTTTAGTGTATGGCTAAGTACAGCTCTGGCCTTAGCTCTTCATATAGCTCAGAAAAAAAAGTCCTTCTTTCTCCTTCACTAGAAAATCATTATCCAGAGTACACCAAGTAGCTGCCACTAACCATAGATAGAAAAAAGCTCGAGGCTTTTGTAAAGTACTAAAAATTAAAGAACTAATCTGTAAGAAAATGCACTATTGTTTTCAAGGTACATAAAAACCACAATAGTTAAACAGTTTAAAAATGGATGGAGGAGTTGTGAGGATGCTAAACATGAAGGACATAGTTTGTAAAAAAAATGTTAATGGAATAGTCCAATATGTACACAGACATACACTAAAACTGAAATTTAAAAACAACCTTTAGTTTCAGAACCTGTTCAGATGTTGCATAATCTTTTTATAGAGGATATTTTAAGCAGTGTCTCTCAGCTATAAATGAAGTAAGTCAGAATTAATGATCCCATGATGCAGCAGTGAAGCTATGTTGTTTAGTGTCACATTTTAGGTTAAAGGAATTGAACTGGCTGAGGCTCCACATTATCACCTAAAATGTACAGACTGATTGAAATCTTTAAAAGAAAAAAGTGATCATACTTTGGTAGGACTAAATAAAACAAATGAGGTGGATTTGAATGTCATATGCGTGTTTAAAACTGGAGTAACTTATTTCTTTGGCAAGACAAATGTGCTGATTACCTGTCTCGAAGCAGAAAGTGCTGACACAAGTTGGAGTGACACATTTCAGTGGATTTAAGCATAATCCAGAGACCATTATTATTCTTCCCCATAGTCTCTCCATGTGCTTTTGATTGAAGGCAGAATTGCTAGCAATTAGCATGCTGAATTCTTCATCACAGATTAATCCCTTCCATCCCCAAAAGACAGAATTTCCTTTTATAAGTAGGCATCCCAGGGATAAAAGAGATTGCCTCTGAGGAACACAGCAATAGACCTCAACAGCAATAGAGCAGATTATTTGAATGCTTTACTCAGCCCTATAGAACATAGACTTCACAGCAATGACCCAAAGAAATAATGTAATTCTGTTGTGGCCATCCTCCCTTCAAAATTATTGCCTTAATTCTATTGTATCTCTTTAAAAAAAAAAAAAATCTCATCAAGTTTTTCAGGCTCTTCTACCAACAGCTGCACAGGGAATTACAAGGTGCTTCTGCTTGTGGCAGACATCTGAGTAGCAGTTATGCAGTTCTAACTGGTTTTGAGCTATGCGAAAACAGATGATGCTATACAAAAAGGCTTGTTTCTTCAAATTTGTTTGTTGCTTTTTTTTTAAAGCATGAACATACAGATAAATAAACACATATCAACACATTCATCCATTCACTATTGTTCATCAAAAGCATTAAGGCTGCCAAGCAACTACTCAAAAAAAAAAAAGAAAAACCCATCAGGAAATGTCAGTGTTCAGTGCCATAGAGACTACTCCATAAGTAGAGAGAGGGTGGATGCCCACCCTCCTGAGCACATGGTTATTCCCTGCCAACAGGTTTCAGTCAGACAGTGGAAAACGCTCCTAGAAAGCTATAGTGCTAATTGCAATTCCTCAGTAAAGCAAGTGCTGCCCCAACATCTTCATTCCTGCAGAACTCGTGGTCAGCAGCAAGTGAGCAAGAGGAGAGGCAACCTGGAAGAAGGCACGTACTTGCTTTGAACAAGTCAAGGTCATTTTTTCTGGAACATGAGTGGGTAAAAATACCTATTTTGAATTCTATGACCTGATTTGCTTCACCAGTTAGCATAGGGAATGGAAGTAAACCTATTTTTTTTCCTGCATATATATAAATGCATATATAACGCTGAAAAACAAATTTATCTGCTTTAAAATAAGCTTCCCTAATTAATATATGCTTTCTCTTTATGACAATTCACTGTCTGAAAAATCATAATAACCCATCATCCCTTGTGGATGGTGTGAAAATAAATATTTGTGAAATAATCTTCTTGTGAAGTGTACTTCAGAATTTCCCATCAAGAAATAAATGTGTTTTTGGAGCTAGGTTTGAAGAGTATACAGTAAATAAAACTTAGATCCTCACACTGAGGAGAAAAGGAAGTACCTAAAAGTTGATTATTAATATCCAGCTTCTATGCTAAAAGGACTGGGGAATGCTGTGCAAAAATAGTCTGTGATCAGGTAATTAATGCCCTTCCTACTGAATTCACATTAGGGGGCCTAATTAAGTTTGCAGTGACATTTTCTATCCTTCATGTTCCTAACTTCACAGCTTAATAATGTTCTCTTAACACTTCTTCATTTTTAATAACTCTTTACAATGTATAAATGTTTTGCCAGAGCATTAAGATATCATGTATAACATATGTACTTAAAAATAATTTATATATATATATACACACACACACACACGTACATCTTCTCAGTCTTTATGTCACAGGAGTGCTTTCATGCCTGCCAGGAAACCTAGGATCTCACTTTTCCCCAGATATTTTGAGCCCTTAGATTATGCTGTGGGCTTATCCATGTTTAGCTTTACTCTGGCTTTGGAGTTAACAGCTGAAAACCTCCCAGTTACACAAGAAACAAAGCTGGGAACATCTGTACCACAGATCTACAAATAGATGGGATTAGCATACAGAACAGCCATTTCCCAGAGTTTTACAAAACTCTTTCTCCAGAGCCTTCTGCTTTTCCTATAAGCCTGGGCAAGGCAGGTAAGACCACATCTTCAAATCCAAGTTGCTTTTCTCATTTCTCTTCTACAGAACCAGACAGTTGAAAGCAAAGAGCACAAATTTAAAAGTAAAGTGTGCAGTCATGGGAATCCTCTTGCATACGAAACATTGCTATCTTTGGTCTTTCTTTATTCTAATACAAAGTGAGGTTTTTTCTTACTGTATCTCAAGAAGCACAAAACTACAGACCCCAAAACAGAGATGTCATGTGGTACTGTGTTTACAAAAGCTATTTTTCACTCCTAAATTTAAAATCTTTCCCCTTTCTTAGAACTCTGCTTTCCTCCAGACAGTCTGACAGCAACTAGGCACCAGCAACCAAGGGCCCTGGATGTTGCCTTCTCCTTTGCCACCTTGCTGAGGAAGCCCAGAACTTAATACTACTGTAAAAACACAAACTGTTATAACTATAATCCACACCTCTTCTCCATAGCTTTCCTCCCTCCCCAGTGATTAATAGAACGAGTGATCACAGCATAAAGCACAGGTTACACATACATTAAGAAAGCAATTCTTATAAATTACCTCTTCTCTGCAGCGGACAGTTTAAGTTACCGCATCTTCTTATCACTAAGATTTTTCTCCATCTAATTCTATTTGCTGTTCCTCAGTGAATGTCAACAATAACTCATTTAGTTTTAATGACATTAAAAGTAGAGCCTGTCCTTGAGATAGAATCTAATTTTTCTTTATGAAAGCCAACATAAATTCTATGTACGAGGTCTCTGACAGTCTGGTAATAGAGGTGTTGCTAGAGTGAGCTAAAAATACAAACCAGGAAAAAAAAGAAGGTATCTTTCAGAGGAATCGTTAGAGAAATTGATGAGGTCTGTTTGCTTTCCTGGTGATCTCTGAGGACCCATTATGTATATAAAGCATGGAGTGAACGCTAAGTCTGTTACATGAAGATACTATTTGAACAGATCTTGACCTTTCATTCCATCTATGCAATAAAGATAAAGGTTATTACAGGAGTTCTGTGAGAGCCCCTTATTATAGTTATCTCATGCTTAATATGAGAGTTAGTAAACTTCTACCTTTTTCTTGCTAGACATCTCCCATACAGATAAAAAAACAACAACAAAATCAAAAAAAACCTCACCAATCTGGCCTTTAAGTCTAGATCAAAATACATGAAACACATGTAATTAAATGAACCTGATTAATGTTACCCAGGCAACTAGCTCTGCTGTTTCCTAACAATCTGCTTGACTTTGTAGCCTTGCTATTTATATCTGTACATAGTTGCATATCTGAACATGATTATTAATAGATTTGTAAGAGTTTGCAATATGCACAGATAAGTGCTCCCTATTGTGCTAAGTCTATCACTCATTAATATTGAAATTAATAATATAGTCCTAAACTACAGAGAGAAACTAGAAACAACTCCAAAGCCTATAGGAAGCTTTTTTTTCCCCCACGCTTGCAATACAGGATAAGACACTGTTTCACTGTTCTAATGATATTTAATTTCTTTCACACTATTAGGTGATCTTTCTTGAAGATTTGAGACCTCCCTGCAATACAGCATAGAATGGGGTGAAGGAACAGAATTACCATGATAAACTGAGATACAGAAAACAGGAGGTGAAAACAGAATCTGTATCATAATAAACCAATAGCAGAACTGCTTAATGCAACATAGCGCAAACTTTAGAAATTCATCCTTAGTAATTTCAATAGTGGAAAAATCAGTCTATGCTTGTTGAAGATTCTCCTGTCTCAGGCAAAGACATAACTCCTTGCAAACACAAATGTAATTTCCATCCATACGTCATGCACTGAGAAACACCAAATACTTCACAACAAAACAAAAAAATTGCCAAGAGGAAAATTTTGTGGGAGAAAGAAAACATCAAATGAAGTTGCATACACTTTGGGAGTAGTTCCCACAAAAGAAAATTTAAGAGGTGCACATATAGACCATGCTTAGGCAGGCCACCTGATAAACTTTTGCCTCATCTGATACCGCATGCATCACTAGCAGAGTGCTATCTTTCTTATTGTAAACATAAGATGTTAAGTGTTAAATTACACATTAATCTCAGAAATAAAAGGTTACCGTTACAGAATCACAAAATGGCTGAGGTTGAAAGGCAACCCTGGAAGACAGCTGGGCCAACTGTCCTTCTCAAGTACTAGGATCAGGAGCAAGTTGCCTCGTCCCTGGAGGGAGACTCCACAACTTCTCCAGGGTGTTTGTTCTGTTGCTCAGTTAACTCTCTTATCCTGTTGCTGTGCACAACTGAAAAGACCACAGTTCCATCTTCATTGCATCTTCCTTTCAGGTATTTACAGACACTGATGTGGATCCCCCCCCCAAGCCTCCTTCAGACTAAGGAGTTCCATCTCATCTCACTCTTCCTTTTCTCATGAGTTATTTTATCAACTTTGTGTCTGTTAAACTCTCCCCACTATTTCCATCTCTCTTTTGTATTGGGGAGCCCAGAACTGAACACAGTTGTCCAGATGCAGTATCACCAATGAGCAGAGAGCAAGACTTACACAATAAGTTGGTTCTGCGTGGCTCTTAGTAACAGGAAGACAGTCCTGTATTCATGGGGACCATTTTCTTGTTCTGTCATCTTAAATAGCTCACCTTGGGAACAGGGTGGGGGGGAGGGGAGGAAGGGAAACAAAGGGGTTGTTCCTTCTAAATATGCTTTATCATCAACTAGATTCTTACTTTTACTGTCTGGGAGGAAATAAATCAACCTATTTCCATAAATTGCCGATGACTCACAGAACTGGGTCCTGCAGCAAGACTGTTGTAGCATATCAGTGATGTATTTCACCATCATAAATGTTATGTGTGACTTTATAGTTTGCAACACACACGTTAGCCTGCAATAAGGAAAGGGCACTTTAGAAGTTATCTGTCACGGTTACTATCAGACTCTTCAAACAGAAATCCCTACTGGTGCATAACTATGAAAATACAGAAGCTCTGTTTGAAAAGCAGAACGAGAGTCTCACAGGCAGCCTCACTGCCCTAGCCCCCAGTTTTGCTCACTGTGGGAACTTGTAAGTTGCTGTGTGCCCTTCCAGGCCAATCCCAGATTTCCAGTGGCAGCTAGTATGACAGAATGGGGAGGACAATACGTCTCATGCTGATATCCAAGCTAAATAAATGTAGGGTGCATGAGTATGTTTTTCAGCTTCTTTCAAGTCCCCCCCACTTATGCAGCCAGAGAACATTGGGAAATCACTTAGTTCATATCCCTCTTGAAAAAGAATCAATCCTAGATGTCTAATCTACTTAAGAATTGCATTGATGGTGTTTTCCTGTGCAACCTGAACAAAATGGAAAAAGAAAGGACAATACGCCTTCGGGCATTTTCTACACTAGGCACAGTCTGACAATTAAAATACTTCATAAAGAAGAAATTGGAGTTGTATTCTTAGATTTGACTTCAGTTAAGTTGTTCTGCTGCTTGTGCTGTAGCTTCTCCAAGCCTGGTTCTTCCCATCCATTACTGGCTAGTTATGGTAATAAAGCACTGAGCTTTATAGCAATAACTCTTAGACAAATAGTTTCATTTTAAACTGATGTGTTACTGCAAACAATTGCTAATAGCATAGCTGGAAAATCAGTATGCTTGGAAGCAGAACAGGATACTTCTTGAAGGGATAATGGTACACTGTCAAAAGCTCATATCAAAGACAGAGTAGCTAATTAGCTCAAATAAAGATTCAGCGCTCCACCAAGTTATCATTTCAAAACATGACGTTCATGAATGTAATCTAGAGAAAGCGGGAAGTAAAGACCTCAGTATAAACAGATTTCTAGTGGTGGGTGAAAGAATTGTTCCGCCAAGAGCCAGTAATTCTTTTTTTCCCCCCCTCTCAGTCTGCGAAGTGTAACATCTAGCATTTCAATAGCCCAGATAAATTGTGATATCTGGCAGTTTGAGAAGGCAAGGTTGAATTAATCTTAATCTCTATCTGAAGGTATTTGTTTACCCTCTGTTTTGTCCTGGGTGATAAAAGGTCAGGTTCAGCTCTGATCCCAAGGATCATTATGTGTTTCTTAAGGCTTCCAGACAACCAAGATCATGACTACTAAAAATAACATTACTGCTACTGCATGTTACTTTTGAGAGTGTCTGATATTCTCAGGAAGACGAAGTATACTTCATGTATACCTAGCAAGAATGCATTATAAATCTAGACCTACACAAATCCGCACTAAAATTCAAACTAACTTCCTAAGGTCATGCTCCAGGAATCACTTACAGTGAAGAATATTAATTAGAAAGTTGGTAATTAGCCAGCAGCAATGCTGGAAAACTGAAGGTCATGATTTTGCCCAGAAGGCAAAAGTAAATAAATAAGTCCCTAATAGAATCATAGAATCACCTAGGTTGAAAAGTACCACAATGATCATCAAATTTCAACCCCCTGCTATGTGCAGGGTCACCAACAACCAGACCAGGATGCCCAGAGCCACATCCAGCCTGGCCTTGAATGCCTTCAGGGATGGGGCATCCACAGCCTCCTTGGGCAACCTCTTCCACTACATCACCACCTTCTGTGTGAAAAACTTCCGCCTAATATCTAGCCTAATACTTTCCAGGACATGTCAAAACTTAGAAAAAAGTATATTAAAGATTACAAATAAAGGGTATGAAATCCAATTGTGAAGTTCAGAATGCTTATCTAAAGGGTATAGTAAGAAACTGTTAGGAATTATTGATTCATTGTGTACTAATAGGACTGCAGGACTATGTACTAAGAGGTATTCACCAATATGGTAATGAATTTAAGAGTCAGTATGTAACTTAAGATACTTAGGATTTTAGATATGTCTTTTAGAGATAATGTCTTCTCAGCTCCACAAGTCTTTCTTCTCAAATTTCAAAGACAAAAAAGAGGAAAAAACATCAACTCAACAACCAGGCTTGCAACTCAAAAATATAAGCCATATTATAAAGCTATGTTATCTATTTATATATATATATATATATATATATATATATATAAATATCTCACTGTATTTAATCTTTTGGAGACAAAAAAAAACTGAATAGCAATACACAACAAACAATCTATTAACACGCATGCACACAACATGATCCTTGTCTCTGATTTTGACACCTGGTCAGAATACTTCTCAGGTCCTCCCTGAAGCACAGTAGGCAATTCCTGTGTGACTTTTTCATGGCAAGAGCAGCTTAAAAAGTAGACAAGGCTGAGACTATTTCAAAGTAGTGACAGTGATAGCTTGGGTCAAAACTGATATTAGAGAAACTAAAAACAAAACCAAGCTACTGACAAAGTTTGAGGAAAGCAATTACCAGCTAAACCAAGACGTATTAGTACATGAACAACATTATTCTCTATACGTGTCCAAACAGTTCTCTAAAGACTTGCTCTCTGTGCAGCAGGTCCACAGAAGTCTTAACCATTACTAGAAAATTAAAGAGCTCAAAGGACTAATAAATCCTGGAACTGTCAAGAACACTTTCTTCTTATTTAGTGCATCACAGATTTAATTCTAATGTCCAATATAACAGACAGAAATAAAAGCTTTACTCACAGCTTTCTTTCTGAATGCAGCAGTGGAACGGAGTTATCAGTTGTATCCTGAAGGCAAAGTAAAAACTTTCCAGATTTGAAATTGTATCTTCTAGATAAATTGGGATACAGAGAACTGAGCTTGAAGTAGTGGAAATTATTTCTTACTTTATTTCAGAAAATTTGGGTTCATATTATTTTTTACAGGGCTGGCATGATAGTATTCCCTTCACTACTCATCAGAGGTAGCATTCAGTATATTTTTGTCTGCACTGCATTAATGTTTTGGATCTAGGTACCAGTAAAACTACTCCTATAATAGTAAATACAACCCCTATAATAAACAACGGAAATTACATCTAACAAAACTTTACAAGAAGGACTAAATAATAGAAGTAGCAAGGATCCACTAAAAGGAGTACAAACAAGAAAAAGAAATCTGAAATGAAAGGGGATAAACAAGAAGAGCTTCTACAATAAGAGTATTGCCAAACAGAACCATATAACTAGACTATCTAACTCTAGAACTAGAACTACTCTATAACTAGGGAATATGAGCAGCTGGTCTGAATAATCACTGTAATGTGCTAATCTCCACATAAACCAAAGACGCTTATTGACATTACCTGTCCAGTGCCACCAGTAGCAATGATATACCAAAGAGACCCAAGGAATCAGTATTTGCAGCATGTTTTTAAAGAAAAGGTCACATGTACAACACTAACTTAATCCCAGTTCACACTGGGTTAAATTCCCTTTGCTCTGAATTCCTAAATGTCAGCCCTGCTAATTAGAAAACAGAAGTGTCCAAGCTCCCACACCTAATGTGTCCTTCTTTGCCTCTTCCTGAGAAGTACAAGGGAGTGAGTAATCACAAATGAGATAAATATAAAATAAACGTAAGAAATATTTTTGTTTCCTTACACGTGATTTAAAAATATTCTGACCTACAGTTCAGGAACTGAGGTGCTCCTGGAATCCAGAGGACAGAGGTTAAATGACAGCTCAGGACGGCCTAAACAGAAAGTAACTTCCATTGAATACATCTGAAATTTTGTACAAGCTCAGGAAACTGAGATGCTGAAGGACACAGCTGCAGCTCCCACAGCAAGAGGAACAACAGAGGAAACCATTTATGCTGCTTAGTAAAATGTAGATGCATTTACTCAGACAACAAGTGACTGAGTGGGTTTAACAAGCAGGATAATAGCTCAGGATGTCATTTTGAACTGAATACATAATTAAAGGGGATCAAGAAAAGGCTCAGGTTCAGAAGTGGCCTTGAATATCTGAACCTAATTAAGACTGATTTTGCCAGTCACCTCTTAGAACATGAGGCTTCTGTTTGCACTCTACTTCCAGTAAAACGTGTCACCTGCTTAGACATCAGCACAGCTTCTATATACACTGCCCCTATAGAAAATATGGTAGGTTCAAGCCTGGCCTACAATAGTTATATACAAATCCTATGGGTTGCTATCCTTTAGTTTCAGATTACTCATGACAAGCACAATCAATAAGGCTTGTTAGCCTGAGGCTCAGAAGAGCTGTAGCTGTTTTTTTTTTTGTTTGTTTGTTTGTTTTTGTCTCAATGCATAATGTGATAGGGCGACAAAGAGGGACAGATGAAGCATTTTGTTATTTATGACAATAACAATCAATGCACTCTATTACTGAGTGAATTAAGTAGCACTGCAATAACTGACTTCTCAACTTTTGTTTTTTTAAATTGTATAGAAAAGTGATATTGATCTGCCTAAGTCTACTGCTTTTTCATTACAACTCTTCCATGATGAAACAGTCTCTTCTACTACTGCCCCAAAATTTATACGACCATAAAATGAGATTCAAAGTAAAGACTTTGAACAGATTTAAGCCTTTGAAGTTCAAAATCATATTTCTAAACTTCTCAGCTAAGTATATGGTTAACCCAGGAGATTCCTTAGCTCTTTGACGACTTAACCTGGAAATTCCCCAGTTTCCTACAGCTCTGTTTCTATGCATGCGATAGAAGTGAGTCCAAGCAGTGGTACATTTTGCTGCTACCTAACCTAGTACTAACTGAAGGTACAAGTACCATTAAGTACTTTCTAACATTATCATCACCCTGGGTGCCATTACACACCTAAGCAGCCAGGAGAAAAAACAGATACCTTCAGTGCTATCCTCAGCCAGCAAGTCTAGCTCTGGTTTCATCCAAAAGGCCTCACCACCAAGTCATGTTTCCCTCATTGTCTGCTACTGCTCCTGATGGTCATTTCATTCTGGCTCACTGGACCAGAAGATGGGAAAGAAAGACATAACCAAGCACAGCTCTGGGCCAAAGCCCCTCACTCTTGTCATGGGGAAGTCTCAGAAAATGAAGCATTCACTGTACATCAAAGCTGCTTCCAGCACAGCAATGCAGCAGTGATGCTTTGATCCCTGAAGGGCCCATGGTAGGGGGGAGTATATGGCTACACACAAATGACATTATATAAACACTAGATTTTCAGATTTCAACCAACTCTAAAGAGTATAGGAAAAATTTAGTGTATCTGCCAAATCTGAATTAAGATGAATCCATTCATAAAACCACATGCTTGAAAGCTAGTTAAATATAATTGGGCCAGGAGGATAGTGATTAACATATAAAGAAACATGTGTAAACAGAAGACTTAAAATAATAAAAGGCAGGCCATGGTTTGCTGTCCTTGCACCAGGGCTGCTAGACATCTAGACCTGATGGTGCTGCTACTTGACAGCAGCACTATGATTTTGTTTTTAATTACTTTGCCTGCTGCCTCCCAAGCAAAGAAACCCTCTACAACCATTTGATACTACATTGCTTTGTGACTGAACATACAAGAGCCCCTAGAGGGCAGCAAGAGGATCATGCAAGAGCCAGCATTAGATAGATAAGCAGCTTGCCTGACTATCGGTGTTCAAATAAATAGAAAAAGAAAATATAGCTATTGTACATAAAGTACAGTTAGACTGCAGGAAGCCATTATCTGTATATTAAGTGTTTAAGTGTGTTCCAGTATGTCAATGGATTCTGGGATTAAATAAAAAAATAAAATACAGAAAAGTGTCTTTTCACTGATTTTCTTCTTTTTACCCCAGAAAACTGTAAGACAAATATTGCCTAAGTCCAAACTGTCAAGATGGTAGAAATTTGACATCCTGTTGTGGAATGAAAATTAAAAGAAAAAAAAAAAAACAAGAAAATCTAAGGCTTTGAAAGAGACATGAAACTTATGGTAAAATTGCCACAACTAATTTTGAACATAATGTTTTCCATTTATTTAATACTTCAGCCTCTTTGTAACACTATAGAAACAGCAGGAAAGGACTGGTGTAAAACACAGTGTGCAATTTGTCCATACACCTGAACATCCACCAGAAGATTTTTAGTGCATCCCGTTCTTTCTATTGTCAAAGCCAGGGGTCTATTTTTGGGAAGAAAAAGTGGTTGGGACAAAATATTTTCTGGCACTTACAAAGGTATTAAAAAACAGCTTATAATAAAATGGCTTTATAAG
Source organism: Lagopus muta (assembly GCF_023343835.1). Taxonomy (NCBI): domain Eukaryota; kingdom Metazoa; phylum Chordata; class Aves; order Galliformes; family Phasianidae; genus Lagopus; species Lagopus muta. Next base: position 12,261,324 of record NC_064440.1, on the reverse strand, counting down.
AAACAAAGGTTTTTGAAGCTCCTAAACAGCATTTTTTTTTTTTTCATGTATGACAATACCGAGATGGAGATAGCTACACAGAAAGGCTTTGGTAGTCATGGAATTAAATATGAAAGCTGGAGCTTCTGAATTCCATCTAATTTTATCACTAAACAGCCAACTTTTATATAGTTATAGGCAGAAAAAAGAGTGAAGTATTAATAAGCTTATCTTCATGCAAACACTGAAAATCTCCAAAGGAGTGACTGAGGTATCTCTTCACACAGAAGAGTCACAGAAGATATTTTTTATTATAACAACTGCAGTGTGTATGTTGGTTTGTGTGCATGCGTATGTTTGGTAATTTTTCATTTGTTTTAAACCTGGAATAAAAAGCCATTGCAATTGATCTTATGATTTCCATTAGTACAAACATCTTTGATTTGGTACATGCAAATAGAAGAAAATTTGCTTCTTTCCATTTGCCCTTTTTACAACCAAGTGTATAAAATAAGAGTCTGGACAAAATCCAAGAGAATAAACCAATTATGATAAACAGCTAAATTGTGAATATGTAGAATCAACTTATCATTGCATAATGATTGATACTCATGAGGCCATAGTTAGAATGTGGCAGCAGAATCATCGTTATTTTCAAAGTAATTATAAATCATCATCGCATTCTTGCAGGCATAGCTGGATGAATGCCACCTGAAATTCCGCTTTCCATCTCTCTGATTTGCTTCTCCATTCTCCCACACATTTATTTTTACATAATATACATGCACACGTGCTCAGCATGTTTGCCAATAATTCTTCAATCCTGTCTTAAATATCTGTAAAACTAATTTCATAAGATTATTCCTTGCAGAGCACTATTTCTATTAACCTTTATAGCAATGTACGCTTTACCACATACACACATCTCAGGCTGAAGCAGCACACATTTCACAAAGCCGTAACCAAATGTCTGGGATAATCCAAATAAAGATTATAAACACAGGTACTATTATAAGCCTTCAAATACCAAGACTTAACACTAAAAGCTGACCTCCAGAGGGAAAAAAACAGAGTTGAGTGGAAGACAGTGAGAAGTCCAAGCCTTATTTCACTGAAAAGCATTGCCACATGTCTTGTCTTAACAATAAGGCATCAGATACACAGTTACTTCTAGTAAGTCTGGACAGACACACAATGTAGTAAACCTCTCTAGATAAAATGGGCAGCAAAAATGTTTTCTAGATAAAAAGAAAAACAAGCTTCAAAGCAAATGAGAGAAACAAGTAACTTTCAAGTTCAGAAAGTACATAATTGTATAGCTCCCAGTCTAAAATAGGTAATGTTCAGCACACGATTCAAGGTTTCAGATGAAATCCTGACCCAAATGCTTCTTGAACTCCAGCAGTTCAGTGCCATGCCCACCACCACTCTGTGGCGCAGAACCTTATCCTATCTCCCCACCTGACTCTGCCCTGACACAGCTCCATGCCATTCTCTCAGAGAGCAGAGCTCAGTGCTGCCCCTCGGCTTCCTGTGAGGAGCTGTAGCCTCCATATTGCACTACCCAGAGCTGCTCCCAGTGCTGGAGACAACACCACACAGCACAGGGTGGGACAATCCCTCTCTTCACCCAGTGGCAGTGCTGAGCCTGATGCACCCCAGGGTACAGCTGGCTCTCTGTCTCACTCTCTCTCTCTCAGGGCACAGTGCTAACTGAGATTCAAATTGTGCCAACCAGAACCCCCTAGATCCCTTTCCATGGGGCTGCTCACCAGCCTCTTAGCCACACTCGCTACATTCATTCAGGGTTGCCCCATCCCAGATGCAGAATCCCGTGCTTGCTGTTTTAAAATTCATACATTTTTGTGTGTGTGGATTTACAACTCCCAAAGGTTCTGAAGACGGCAAGACAGGAAAGCACATCTGAATGCTTTCTCTTCACTATAGTAACCAAATCTTGAGGTTTATTGCCAACAAGAAGTTGCTACATGTAAATGTGTCAATCATGAGCTACATGACTGCTATACAAATCACAATGACTGGAAATTTTCTAAATCATTCTACTAGGACAGTTTCTGCTTTGGCTGACTAAACTTTGCTATGGTTTCTTGGGTATAATTTGTAAATACAATGTGCTCTTTACACAAGTCAACTGCATACTTCAGCTGTCTACACTGACAAAATGAGTAAAAAGCTTAGATCATTTCCCAACTCTGCTTGGATGTTACAGACTGCTTTCAATACCAAAAATAAGGAAGCTTTGATTTTTCTTTCACAGAAAGCTAAACCAAGAGAGGACTACATTTAACACTGCATTGGCTGCAACTCTTCTTCAGGGTAAATCATTTCTGCTTTCATTTGAGTTTGTGACCTTGTAATATGAAACAAATCAAAATTAGAAAGTTTAAAGTGAGTGCTTATTAAAAAGCACATAATGGATACACTGAAAAGAGACAAAATTTTTGCATTCTGAGTCACAAATGAGAAGAAAGGAAAACTATCTGTTCTAAAGACATGCAATGAATATAATGACTGATGCTTGAACAGTGATACTATTGCCAAAGAACTTCAAAGGCATGAGGTAGAAACTTTTCTTAAATTTCTAAATAGAAAGACTGCTTCACTGAAGAAGAAAAAAATTCTCTCTTATTTGGGGAGAAAATCTTTACCCTGAAGAACCAGTTAATTGCAAAAAAGTAATAACTGAAGAATATCCTTCAAAGAGGATGGATCTTGGTATTGGCTCCCCTGACTAAATTGTATCCGTATTTACTGAGTAATGAACTACTGAAGGCTTTTTCAGCAGGCACTTTTTTTTTTTTTTTTTTTTTTTAACTGAAATCCAAACAAGGAAGCTAAGTGACACACAAGTAACTCACAGTTGTTATCATTAAATGATTAGTAGAAATAGTTTGGTCACCAGGCTCATATTATACATGACTAGCATTAAAATACTATCAGGTATGAATGACTTGACAGGGAGAGCTGAATAGCTGTGGACCAGCACTGCAATAGGGAGTGAACATCAGTGCCCAGAAACTACCCGGAAAATATAGGCTTGGGTCTGGCTTGGAAAACATAGTACACTCACTTTGGTGTACTATCAGGAGACATTTAGAAGTCTCTTGATGACAACAAGACAGTAAAGTAGAATTAGAAAAGCAAGATCCAGAAGTCAGACTGCAGTTTTCTTTTGATGCTGCTATAAAACTCCCACCTTGCAATCTCAAGGCACTTATTATCCCCCCATATCGTCCAAAGAAAAAAAAATTTCAAAGCAACAGCCAAAATCAGTTATCATCTCAGTGACATCAGAGAGAACCTGAACCTCAGATTTGCAGGGATTTATTGAAGGACATTATACAGAATTACTATACTCTGCCACAATAGCTTTAGTCTTTAAAACAATTCTGAGGTGAAGGTATGAAGTTCTTTTTGGATCAGCTTTATTTAGTGAACTGGTACAAATTCTGACTTTACTATCAAGACAGTGACCCACCTGAAACAACTGTGAAGCATTTTCTAAACCAACGGGTCTAATATACAAATATACATTGTTAACAAAATTATTATTTTATGGTATTTCATGTTTAGGTTTAGTTCTCAAAGGAAGTTGGACTTTCAACTTAATTTTGCCAAAACCTACCAAACTCTGATGAAGGAAAAGAAGAATCTTCCCCACAGAAGACTTTTTGATTCTTATCACTGATGCAGAAGTCTACATATTTGGATAAAAAATAAGTGGCTCACATTAAGTGTTCCCTTAGTACATTCGAGTGCTTGACTCAGTTTTATTTCTGAGCTGAATCTCATCTCTCCTCCAAGAGAGGAGGTATTATGTAAAGGTATATATATGCAATTTTTATAGTATTTTCAGGATTTTTTTATTTGTGCTCCCAAATCATGAATATTTATTCTCTGAAGGATGAAGTTTAAGTAATAAGAACTATTGTCTATCTTGGTTTGCTCACATTTTTTTAACTCCAGAAACAAAATCTGAACATTGCGAAACAGGCATATGCAGCTCCCTAAAGAGCACCAGATACATATTAGAAGTTTCACTATTAAGTTACATTTCAAAGGAACATCGCCTGCTGATAACAGTATTTGTTCCTAGTGTCCATCTAAGGATTTATCTCCTTCCCCACTCCCATGACAAACAACTTTGAGAATAAAACTGCAATTAATATAATGACCCTCCTGATGAAGGATTATTAATGGTTTTGTTTTTTTTTTTAAAGTTCTCATGAAATACACTTGGAAGCCACTGAAAAAATGTGGAACATACATCATACATTTGGAAAGGCAACGAATTAGAAGAGCTGTTCCATGCTAAGAATGATAGTTTCATTGTTTCATTTTTTTTTCCTTTTAAAATATTGATAATACCCCTAATTCTTTTTTGTTTAATTAGGAAACATATCCAATAGAGTATATTAAATATTTATATTTTGCTTGTATTAGGCATTAGGGAATTCTACTTCCAACTTGGAATACTCTAGTATAGGCATAGACAGTTAAAAAAGATCTGATAGAATTGCTGCTTAATGAGAATGAATAATATTTTTAAGTTCTCTCCACAAGTTTGGTTTGTTTTGTTTTTTTTTTTTTAAAAAAAGCTTTTTCCAGCATCCAAAAAACCAAACAAATAATATGCTGGAACTCCCAGGAATTTGGGTAGGGAGGAAAAATCTACAAAGAGTGCATTGCCAACACTAACTTTAACAAACATCCTAAAAAGTATAAATACAAATATTAAGATGTATATACAGAAATAAAAATATTTCATTATCTCAGTGTCTTCTCTATAAGCCCTCCAGGCCCTTGCATGATATCTGACTTTTTATCCCCCTGCATCACCTCTATCACCTAAATCCAATTCTAATGTTGAAGAGATGTTTCTGTGAATACAGTACTTTTTCAGGAGAAGTATTATCAGTAGCCTTCTTGCTTCTGTTGGGAATCTAGAGGTAAGATACAGTGAGTCTATTAACTCAAAATAGGATAGAAATCTGCTAACCACATAAATAAGAAGTGAACAAGCAGAGATAGAAAATTCTTGGTTTCTCTGCTGGTAATCTTACTGACAAACTAATGAAACAGATCTTCATTTCCACTTCATGTATTAAAGCTTTAGCCATCAAATACAACTCAGTTTCTATCTCTATCTTCTTCTGTCTTACAAGTATCATGCTAATTTTTTTCATTTCTCCCTCCAAAACATCCACCAGTTTATTATCATGTCTTATTAGTAAGTCTGATATCTACAACACCACAATCCTTTGCTTAGCTAATATTCTGATGTTTAATATCAGTAAAATTCTGGGCCTAGAGTGGCTTGCAATGGACTTATTTATAGCTTAGCTCTTTTTATTACATGTCATTTTGACAAGCCCCAAGCAACAGGATTCCAGTTCTCTGTTCATGAGCTTCTTGCTGCAGGAATAATCCAAAGTTTAGAAAGGCTTCAGAGAAAAATAGGTACAAACCTATAGCAATTACTAAAGACCCAAACATTCCAAGTCAAAGAGAGGAGCTGATAAAGTATGTAATTCTTAAGATTAATCTTACTAAGAAAGAATCAGTAAACGCAGCACAATTTTCAGCAGCAGAACAAGCCATCTTATATTATAGTACAGAACAGTACAGAAAGAACAGTCAGAAGACAAGAGTTTTAAAAACAATTAGATGTTAGGAAAACTAGACCCATTCTCATTTGTCCCCCAAAGTGCCAAACAACTGCAAAGAAATCATCAAGATCAGGCTCTAGAAATATATTCTGACTAATGGTGCTATTTTCTGGAGTTTTCCTTTCAAACAAAGAAGATACTCCACGAACAAAGATCCCACTCTCTTCACACTAAGGACGCCACACAAATAACTGCCAAGGATGTCAAGTGCTTCTCCTTGCGCATTTCACCATCATCTGCCTGCTACTCAGCAGCACAAAATGTAAGCAAGATTTTCGCGTTAGAATCATTTCATTTGGATTTAAACAGGCTTTTTATAATTATAAAAACTCCAGATCTCATTACCAACCCCAGAAGCCACTCAATCCTGATTAATATGACCCAGAAGGGACTATGGAAATTAGCATAGACTTCATTGGGAACATTGTAGCAGAAAATATTTGCATACTGTATTCTGTAAAGGCTCTTTCTTGATTGAATACATACAAACTGGCTGTGGAAGCAATTGAAGGACTCAGGTAACCTCTCTGCACAGCACCGCAGTCAATCCAACTATTATTGTCTCAAAATGGCTTTCAGCTGTGCGTGGATCAGCTTTAGTGCTTATCCCTGGGACATCTTTATTTGGCTAATCTTTGTAAATTGTTTGCTACAAACAAATTAATGATGCATTCTCTTTTAACTAAACAGCTTAGTATTTGTTCTTTGCTCTATGCTGCTTTCTCATTTTAGTCCGTATGCAAGCGGTCATTTGCTCACCAGAGGTGAAAGTGTAAGTGGACTGAAACATTTTTTTTTGTTCCATATTTATTTATAATTTGTAAAGGCACGTATTTATAGCTTCACATGCCATAGAATATGATTTGCAAATAGTAAAGAGATTTGATCTAGCGATATGGTTGAAATCCTTCATCTGAGAGGAAATGTTCACTGTTTACCACAATGGGCATCTTAACACACTGCACGAACATTTACTCTCTTCTTGGAAGCCAGGAAGGGAAAAGAGTAGCTTTGGGATTATGGCACACAAATCTGCTGAAGATCCTTGGAGGACACAAATATTTTACGATCAGTCTAAAACAACCAGAACCACACACGACCACTTCACATTCTAATCTGATAAAAAACAGCACTGCAACCACACTGGAGTAGTGTCAAGAGATATCATTTGGCTTTTGAAGAGACCAGTTCTTCAATAAATTAAGGGATAGAATCATAGAATTATTGAGGTTGGGAAAGACTTCTAAAATTATTGTATCCAACCACAGCTCTCCACTAAAAGTATGAAATTGGAATGCAAGTGGTGCTTCCATCGCTATTCTGAGCTGAACAGTTACAGAATAGGTAATTTTTTGGGAACATGCAAACAGGTTTAGGAAGTCAGTAATTAAGGCAATGCCTGCACATAGCCATATTTCTTGCCATTTCCTGGGTTAGGATGCCACATACCAAGCACAGAGAATTACTAAAAACATCTGTGATGGGCATTGTGCTAATATCTGCATTAAATTCTCTCAACTTCACCTTTTCCACTTCTGAGAGAAAATTGTAATTGAAGAGAAAATAATCCACAGATATTGTTTTAACACCTGCTTGCCTGGCAATAATTACTATGTATAAAGGAGATTAAATATATCAGAATACTAGTATACTATGAAACACTATAAAAAGGCAAACTTGTTCTCTCATCTAAGAAAACTATGTAGGACCTGTCTTTACTACAGGTAGAATTTTGCTCTTATCTTGCTTGGAGGGCAACAAGAGTTGGAGCTAAAAAATACTTGAGAACACATCAGTGCAACTATAAATCTGACAAGAGGATTAATATTCCAACTGTGTTGACAATAATTAACTCACCAAACAGTTCTACAATCATCATCCAGCTAGAGAGGAAATGGAAAAGTTTACAGCACTTCAGTAGATTTATAAGCCAATTAAAAATGACCCTCCTCTAGATTTCATTAGAAAAGCCTCTGATTCAGCAAAATCTCACACATGCAAGAGTTTTCCTGAGGAAAGAGGACACGAAGGATCTTTATCACCTCTATTAAAGCCTATTCCTACTCCCCTGAGAGTTACATATTCTAAGGCATCCTTAGCCTCCTGTCAGTCCTCTCATAAGCACTTGCAAGATGTGGGGCTGATGTTATAGCAATTCTTGACATAAGTTGTGCTCTATACCTCTTGTGAACAAGGTATCATTGTCCAGCACCACAGATGCTCTTCCTGTCTTGTGATCTCACTGTTCCCTGCTTCCACCCAAAGCCATCTTGTCCCTTCCACTTGCTGTTCACAGTGGAAGAACTTATCAGCTAACAGGGAACTCAAACATGTACTTCATTAGTGCAATTATCTGAGCAGAGTGTGGAGTATCTCCTTGCTAACTATGCTATTTTCCACATAGCTTCATAGTCCCGATATAAGAACCAGCTCTCACACTTAGAACAGTCCCACTTCATTTCCAGTTCCATTCTTTCTTTTCAAAACCATAACTGAATAATATCCCTTTTCTCTTTTAACTACATACTTCTATGCATCCTTCCCTCCATTTCTTTGTATCTTTTTGTATAATTGTGTTTTTCAGCTTTCTCAATACAAATGGCATAAAAATTACTACCTAAAAAGAAATAGCATTATATTTTGTCCCATTAATATATACAACTTGGACCAACTCAAGCTGCAGCACATATGCAGGTAAAGTAAAATTCTGAATTATTCAACACTTAAAAACATTGAAAAATCATTTTCTTGTTACAAGTCATAAGATTTATGTTTTATGTCTCCCAATCAATAGCTAGTGTGTCCACACACAGCTGATTTATCCATATTGAAAATATAATTATAAGCCTAGTTTGTTCTGAACCACAGAGTCCTTTTGTAACAAGATTATTTAAATACAAATGGGGGTAGAAAATAGGTTTTAAATGGCTAATCTGTCTTGTCTTCAACTCCAGCTGCAGAATTTACTAACATCATAAACACAAGCTGAGTGAAAATGTAAGAGGTTTTCCGATTCTCCTCGCGATCTGTCTGTGCAGTGCTCTCATTAATGGTGAAGTTGATGGGAGCTGTATGAGATCTTTGACAGGAGGATAATGCGCCCTGCAAGCCTTGTAATATCTATGAACAGAAAGGGATTTAAACTAGTGATATGGTCATATGAACTGGTGTGCAAACATCTGTCTTAACTGCAGCCCAATAAAGACCTTCTGTACCGAGGTCTCAGATGCATTGAAGGTCACATACACTACTTGGGCAGACAAAACCTATACCCCAATGGCTGAAAACAACTCAGGAGAATGACTTGCAATAGGGAATATCACACATTAATGAAGAAATTATCATGAAAAGTTTCATCCAGGATCAAATTTACTCAGGGATTTGGCTAATTCCACCAAATGTGGCTGGTGGCCCATAACATGCAGGGGGGAAGGGCTGTGCCAGTAAACCCTTCTTTGAGAGCACTACGTTAAAAGCAGCTGGTAATGCCCCGTAACTTTATCTTTGGGTCATGCAGATAGACTGGGAAAAACTGGAGTTTCAATCTGATTAGGGTTGTTAAGATTTCATGTCATTTTTACTCTAACAGAGTGGAGAAGGCATTTCAAGATCCTGCTTTCCTTTACTGATATGGAAACGAATAAAAATGAAAGAAGCCTCACATTTCTACTTAGAAACAAATGATAACTATCAAATGTAATTTCTACACCTCTCTTTCCACTTCAATTAATAATTATTCTATCAGACTGCTCCTAACAAAGCTCCACTACTTTCAAAAAAAAAAAAAAAAAAAAATTGATTTACCAGACCAAATAGGTCCCTTACACTGATACATAATTCCCACTCCCAACAGCGATAAGTGACTAATTATCAACAAGGAGTGCTTGGTGAAAGGCATTCAGTAACAGCCATACATCAAACACAAACTTCCAGCAAAACAAAACAACACCTGAATGCTGTATCACGGACCCTAACAGATCCAACACATAACAATATCCTATATTGATACAGCAGCAAAATCCATGTCAGAAACCTCAAGCAATGATGGCTTAGATTTCAGAGCCCTTTCTGAGACATGAGTCACAGAACTGCCCACGCATAGTCTGGAACAGCACAGATCTCTGAAAGTTTCAAGAAAATAAAAAAAAAGCAAAACAATTTTTTCTTTAGTTGTGTATAATCAATGAATATAAAGATGTTATAATTATGAAATAAACAAGAGAGTTTGGCTAAGCAGGTTACAGTATCAAAAAGAGAATAGATAGAATGCTTACCCACGTCCTAGGCTTGCTGCAAAACTCCAGAGGAGGGATCTCCAGAAGAGATCCTTTCCCACTGGTAGTCAGCTCTTAAATGTGTCTAGGAGAGGTAGAGCCAGGCTCCACCCCTTCTGGCAGCACAGGATTTGCCTTCACCTGTGTTCCCAGGGCTGACTCATTGCTCACCTCAGGTGATCAATCAGAGGTTCAGGCCATGATTCAGTAGGTCCCATAAGTTGGAATACAGATTGTACAGAACTAACTTGATTTTCATTAATTGCACGGGCAGGCATACAAACTCTTACTTGTGTTACTTAAACTTGTGCCAGTTTATTCAAACTGCAGGTTCTAACAAACCACGAAGTCAGTTCATTTCAGACTTTCACTCTCAGATTTTTGCAACCAAGTTTAGTGATGCATCCCAAAAACCACATCAAGCCCTCTGCCTTGGGACATGGAGAAAATGGCTCTTCTGGATTAGAATTATACTAATGGCATGCATAGTCAGTGTGACTTTTAGAAACTAATGTGCAGGGGAAGAATATCCAAATCCTTCCCCTAATTTACCACCACGTTCTTCCACAACGAAGTTCTGTTTCAATTTTCCTCAACTACTTACAAAAATAAATATCTTCCTTTGTGGTTTTCTTTACAAGAATGTATAAAAATTATCTCAAAAAAAAAAAAATCTACTGAAGCTGTAGAATTCATTATAGATTCTCCTGAATCACCTTCATGCCTGATCATTTAATAAATAAAGGAGAGCTTAGGTTCTTCGTAAATTCTGATTCACTGATAAATTCCTGCTGGGCTTATTCTTATTCTTGCATGCAATACTGGTGCTAGATGAGAAACTCACAAAACGGAATCCATAGGGCATGAAGATTAGCTAAGTTTTATGTATTGTCTTTTCAAATTTCCACTTAAGAAGAAAGTTAAAAAATAAAATAAAAGGTCAAGGAGTCTACAAAAAAGAGACAGACTGAATAGCTGGATATGTAATCAAATATTTAAATTTAATTTTAATATATAATTTAAACAAGCCACATAATATCAGAGAAGGAAGCATCATTTAATGATACCAAGGCTGTAAATCTCTCTCCATTTTGGATTTCAGAGACCTAAATGTGGAAGTCCAGTACTAGATTAAATTCTCAACTATATTCAGTTAAGAATGAAATTTCATTGTTTTAAAACATTTTTTAAAAGTATACCTAGTGGGAGTGAAGCTAACATAATATAACTTAAGTGACACATGAAGCAGAGCCACACTTGACAATTTTATGATCATCTTTGGACCAAAATATCCTCCTAAAGAAAGCCAGCTTTCATTAGCTTTCCCTAAATCAAACTATGATAAAACAAAGACAGTGACAATGCAGTGGATTTTGAAACCACAGAAGTTGACCTTCCTATACATGCATTTCAAATGTCTGCAACATGCACAAGAAAAGAATTATGGAGCCCTTCTCCATTTCTCCTGCTGATCCTCAACTCTCCTAACTCAACATCAGTATGTTTTGGAATAGTCTTCTGTAACACAATGTTTAATAAAGGTGTTAGCCAAAAAAAAAAAAAAAAAAAAAAAAAAAAAAAAAAAAAAAAAAAAAAAAAGAAGAAGAATACGACAAAGCCAGAAGTTTACTTGATCATCCTTATAATGTTCCCTTTCATATTCATGAAGTATATACTTCATTAACCACCAAATACTGCCATGCTACCAAAGCTATTGATCCTCACAACAGTGAACACAGTACGGAGAAGATAGTACAACTCATTAAAAACTCACTAATAATTTATATTTTCCACATTATATTTTAAGCTTCTCCATTCACATATGAGGTGGTGCTGCTAATGGCACATAGACTTGCCAACTGCACCTGCTATGGCCACACATTAAACCTGCAACACAGCAAGTATGACTCCTGCATAAAAATTTTAGGAAAAGCCTTGAGCACTTTCAGTTCATCTGCTAAATCATCCTACAAGTCATGCTGTAGTTCCAACTTTCTCAAGCTGAGGAGCAATTTACCATCCGCCTCCCCCAGCATGCGTGCCGTTGTTCTGACCAGCAAGTGTGCATAAAATTGAGTTAATTTCCATACTTTTCAGAGAAAGTACCTATGTGATTAGCCCCCATTTAGTCTGGTGTGCCTGAATCAAAGCCAGCCAGGCACAGAAGCATGCAGGTCATTTCAAGTGTCCTGAGTATCCTCATAATTTGAAAAACAATGTAGTCCTGCGGGCCTAAACATATATTACACAGTTGGCAATGAAGACACAATCAGGCTAGATCAAAACAGCCCGTAAATTCATTCACGTCTGCTTTCCTTACTGCTATCCCAGTTCTCTGATCAGAAACTGAAGCCATTTCTCCAAATTCCTTATTGAGCCTGAACCAGAAAATCTAAAAGGTATCTCGAGTTCACACCTACCCAAACAGTGTCATCTTTTCTGTACTGCTTCCAGTTGCGACCGGTGTCACTGAACATCAGTGTGTAGCTGGTTACCCAGTCAGAGCTCCCATACCTGCCCTGGGTAGCGACCCCAACAATCTCCACTCTGTCTCCAAGATCAACCTGGAGCCACTGCTGCTTGTTGGAGTCCAGAGGGGACCAGCCTCCAGCTCCTAGGAGAGACAGTAGAAAGGCAGTGTAGGTAACTTATAGGAACTCAAGAAATTAAACACAAGAAAAAAGAATGTTATTAATTCAGGTTGTTAGAGAGGAGTCCAATTCCCAAATGCAAAATTTTTCACTCATGATTTTATATTAGAAAATACCCTAACCCAAAATTTTTAAGGAATTCTGAATTGAAGAATTTTTAGGAAATCTATTCATTGTCAGCTGGAAAAAGGTTATGAAGTATGGCACATCACATACATGCATACACACACACACACACACACAAAATTCATCTTTTCCCTCAACTGCTTCTACAGCTCTGGAAATGATGTCTAATTTCTAATTTGGTATTTTCTTTTTTGCTGCATTTTGAAGGATGAAGAAAAATGTTAGTTATCTTCATGTGTGCCCTAAGTGTTGGGAAAAAAAAAAACAAAAAAAAAACAGTTACATTAGAGGTTGTAAATGCACTCAAATAATACATTGTAAAGCTAGAGAACATTTCGACAAATAACTGAAAGGAGTGCCTTCACATAGTAGTCTCTTCTTCATACAAGTTGCATGTGAAGATTTTGTTTTCTCTTTTAAAATAAATTACAAACATCAACAGTTAACTTCCACTCTCCGTTTTGAATGGAGATTTTTGAAGTCATGCCCACATGTAAGCTCAAGGTTTGTAACTCAAGTGTAACAAATCCCTTAAAATACTTGAATACTCTCTCAAATTCTTCTAGTAAACTGGCACGTGATAATGTTAGAGCAATGAAACATGGAACTGCAATCACTGCCTCAATTATAACACTCCACTCACTATAATAAATGTGTGCTTATTGTTAAAAAGGCAAGTTTTCCCAGATTGCAATACATTATCTCACTTTCTCTAGCTTATTCCTATACTTTTTAATTATAGTCAGTATTTCTGTTACCTGTTTTCCACTTGCACACATTTATTCTCTATATACATTCAGCATTCATTCCAGCCTTACAAATAAGTGAACAACAATACAGCTATGAAAAACAGAGAAGCCGCTTGTTCCAAAGTACTCAAAGCAGCAAATTTTCAGGCTGCCATTGCTTCAGCAACTCATCATCTTGCTTCACCATTACTATCAAAGTTTAAAAGAGTAACTTCATGCAATTACATTAATGCAACTCCACTAGAAAGGGGAAATACGGTGTTGAGAATGAAGCATTAACAAATCTACAAATAAACTACAAGAATATTCCAAATATACACTTCCAAAGAAAAAAAAATATCAATAAATATTGGTTATAAACATCTGGGTTTACCTTTATATTTTATTAACTACTCTGTCTCAAAGCTGATCCTTTTAGTAGAGTATTAAAGTGAACTGAGCTGAAAGATCAATAAGTGTAGCTGATATCAAAGAACTGTATTTCAACGACTTTGCCTTTTAAAAGCATTCTTGATTTCCCTGGACTATATTGGATTTGACAACCCAAAAGTGATTTTTTTTTTTTTTTTGGTCTAAAAATAGATATTAAAAGTTTCATTATTCATTTCATTAAAATAGGATTTAGTTCCAGTTCCTGAAAAAGTGTGCTTATTCCAGCTAGAACTGAGTATGATACCTACTTGGTGTATACTCAGTGACTCAGTCTGCACTGCTCTACCAGAATGCTCCAGGGAAAACAGTTTGCAACCAAACCAATGTGCACTGCTTGCTAACACCATGATTTATTTTTTTCAATGACAACATACATCTTAATATTGCCAAAAATATTTTTTTATTTGCCTAAAATAGAACACTCCTCTTGCCTATTAGTGTATCATGAAAATCTAACCAAAATATTAGGAATTTCACTTATTATCTGACTGTTTCAACCCTGTGCAGACACACAGCTTGAAGAATCCCAGAAGCCTGCAGCTGAAACTCCTAAAATATATTTTATTACTATTATTTTAGTACTATACTAAGGTTTTTTTGTTTGTTTGTTTTTTGTTTTTTTCTTTTAAGTCACAAACTACATATTACTGTTCAAAATCATCCAGCTGCAAATTCAGCTTATAAGGAATTGTGACTAACGCACTTGGAGCCAAAGACGACCTTTTAGACAAAACCTCCACATCCTTGGTACAGACTGAATCAACACAGGAGGCCATAGAAATTTACCTCAAATGTTCTGGCAGGTAATGGTACAAAGTTGTTCCTTTCACCACTCTAAAGAGCTTATTCTAGATGTGAGTATTAAGAGAGATGTGGGCATTTTCCTCTTTCCTCTGTTCTATCTTCAGTCAGTCATTCTCCAACACATCAGCAACTACCAGATGGTGAAAAGTCACCCATACCTTATTTGAGATGAGTTTACAGTAGTTTTTTAAATATTATAACTAGCACCCACTCTATGTTGTTTGTACTCTCCTGTTCCTACTGCTAGTTTAGACATTAAGATGATATGCTTTGCGTGGAAGTATTCTGCTTTATTATGCACCGTTGTTTTCCATTCTGAGCACAGCACAATAGGTTTATCCTTTGGAAGGAAGTCAAAAGAATGATAGACACTGAATGGAAACGTGGGAGGTTTGCACTGGGCTCAAAGCTCTCAAATCACAGATTATAAGGCATCTCTGAACAGCATTTCACTTCACATGAGCACATTCGTCATTGTAACACATTGTAAAAAGTATCATTCTTTAAATGTGAGCACTAAATAATGCAGCAATGACATCTTTTAGCATTACCTCTGTAGGTTTTGTTGATCTTGCAGTCAAGAAGCCAGACTTGTAAGAGATGTTAGGGGTTACAGACAGCACCCTTTCACCTCACACTTTCCCTGGGGAGGGAGCCAAATAGAAGCACCCCAAAAACCTACACTGTTCCCCTTCCCAAATCTTTCACCACTATAATTTCTGCAGTAATTACACTGACTTGTGAGAATGGCAGGTAACATTTCTCTGCAACAAAGACTACCAAAAACAGTGTTACTGAAGACAATGTCCTCTGAATAGATACTATAAACCCTGGTGGGTGGCATAACCCTGGTGTTACTTTCCTCCAGTTGGGCCTAAGTTCTTCTCACAGAGAGTGGTGACACACTGGAAGAGGTTGCCCAAGGAGGCTGTGGATGCCCCATCCCTGGAGGCATTCAAGGCCAGGCTGGATGTGGCTCTGGGCAGCCTGGTCTGGTGATTGGTGACCGTGCAAGTAGCAGGGGGGTTGAAACTCGATGATCATTGTGGTCCTTTTCAACCCAGGCCATTCTATGATTCTATGACAAGGGAATTGAACAGGATCAGACATCTTTTATTAATAGCGTGGCATAAACATAAAATGGACAAAATGTGGCACAGACTACAGTTACTAAATCATGATTTTTGGTTTTTTAGGTAACCTGGAAAATAATAATGTACGAAGATGCCACATTACCTCTCTCAAGAAACTGGGAGAGCGTGATCAAACTCAATACATTTGGCACTTCACAATTTGATATCTGAGAAGTAGGCCATTTCCCCATTCTGCTACCAGATTTCCACTGGGATTCAAGGAATCCAGTACATAGTAAAACAGCAAGAAAATGGTTCAGTGTGGTAGAAAAAAAATATCCTAGTAGAAATATCATGCCATAGGAATGTATACTGTTCCATGTTCATATTGCTCCATGGCAACAAAGAATAATACTAGAACAATGAGGAAGAAGATCATATGGTTTCTCAGCTGGAGATCCAAATGATTCCAAGAAACATTATCAAACGCTTTTTTCAAACCGTATTTGTATATTTTGCTATAATCGTTCAAAAATCAGCACTTAAGTCCACAGCTATGCAATCAATGTTCCTTGATGTTCCACAGAACTACTCAAGATGCCCATGCTTATTTATAACTTATTAACACTAACCAAAAGGAAACGTTCTTTTCCATCCCACAGTGTTTTACAAGCAGCTCAAATAGCTTTATATTGTGCTACAAACTCTTGAACTTCCTGCTGAAGCTAAGTGCATTCCTGCTGCACAGTTTTACTTTAATGCCCAGATCAAATACTTCTCAGCCACAAGACAAATTCCTTTTGACATTACGTATGTTTTATATTCCTATACATAATTACCTATTCTGACTACTCAAACTGAGAGCTAAGAGAGAGTTGGAAAAGCTCAGTTCATTGTAGCAATTCTCTCCTTTTTTTTTAATTATTTATTTACTCAAAACAAAGTGACTGATTAATCCCTCTCAGGGATAAGTAATATATTTCACATCTCAGAATAATGTTCATCAGAATTTTATTAACTGCTTGTACTACTACAAGTACAGATTTATCAGCATTTTAATTGAGCACTTTCAGGACTGCATGCTAAGCTTTCCTCATGTTTTATTTTCTGTTTGTTTTGTGTTTGTGATTATTATTTTTTTAATGGCATATTCCACTGCCGCAGGCTTTTTTTTAAATGTAGCTTTTTTGTTATTGTTATCTTCTACTGAATCATCTCAATGAATTTAAACATTCTGTTTAAACATAAATGAATTTAAACATTCTGTATTTTATAAATTCATATTTCCTTGTTATATTTGTATTTACATTAATAAATTAATATTAATAAATACAATTATTTTGCTCTCTATCTTGAAGTACCATTACTTACAGCTATGTTTTATCAATTATGAATGAAAATAAAATGCATCAAAACACTCCAACATAACCAAAAATACAAGAATTATATAATTCCTCAAAATGATATTTCTTGCAAAGGTGTCTATTTTATTTAATTAAATATCAGCCTAAGCAATTTCCTTCAGCCACCACCTATCACTACTTCTTCTCCCAAACCACGTGAAGTCAGTTGGAATTACACCTGCGTGTTTCTAAAACAGTCCATGCAATAAAAGAACTAAGCAAAGTAGAATCAAATTCTAGGTCCCTCTGTTGGGTTTAGCTCCTCAGTTATCAAATAAAACTTCAAAACATGAAACGCAATTTGCTTATACATCTGAAAGAGCTTCTCTGCTTAGAGCTCAGTTTCAATATTCTCTTTCTGTTTTCACAATTTGCATCCATAAACCACATGAATCTTACAGATGTAATAATGTACATCTAAAGAACTAGAATACATGACTGCCCACTACGTGGCAATACTATCTTAGCACACTTAAATAAGACTTTATTTTTTCCTTCACTAAGTTTGCAATCCATGTAAGTTTTTTTTAGGCATTGTTGATTTTAAGATTCAGTACACCCAGAGCTGAAATTGCAATAAGATTCATTTCAAATCTTTTCCTTTTATCAGAAGACAAAATTAGTGATTTAAGCCAAGTTACATAAGCATGCCTACTCACTATCTCAGCTATTGCTCAAGATAAAGGCAAAGCAAACTGAAATTCTGTGCTCAATGTCTTCAAAATTTCTGTATGTCAGGCAACTACAGTATCACTTTCTACTTGCTGAGGATCTCTGGTTCAGGAGTTTAAATTTAAGACAGTGGCTTCCATTTAAGACTTCTTTAATGACATACCAACTCCCAATCCCTAGTGCCAACTCTTTAAGTGAGATTCCTTTAGTACCCTCCTACAGATTTACCAAACAATAATGTTCAGTTAAAAGACACACTGCATAGATTATATTCAAGTAGGAAAATTCTCATTTATTTTCAATTGAAGTCTCTCTATTAGTAACATACTAATTAGTGTTTTTAATAATCATAATCATACATAACATCATTATGACATACAGGACTTTCCTCTTTTTGATGCTCTAATTTGGGAATGAGACCCAATAACCAAAGTCTGCAACAAAATGTCAAATGATGTCCTAGATATTGCCGACTTCTCTTTTTTTTTTTTCTAATATCAAATTAGATCCCAATAGTTTCACCTCAAATATGAGCTCATTATCAGGGCCTCAAGGACTCCTTGTTACAAATGCCTGCAGTTTTTCCATTCATTGTTAATATTTCTGCTGAGCTGCATAATCACTGAATTCCACTAGAAGTTGCATATCTAGTTGCTACTGCCCTTAATAAACACCTACACTTCAGAATAAGTTCTCAAGTCTAGTAAGCTTCAAGCTCTAAAAATCATAGCAAAATTATTCAAAAGCAAAATAACAACCCAAGCTTCCTACACAATTTCTCTACAATGAGAGAACTTCAAATTAAGTATAAATTTTCTACAATAAAAGGAATGAATTGCTCCTAAATAAAGATCTCACAAAAGCTGAAGTTAACAGCTCTACTCAAACTTGGCTCTGAATGCACTGCATACAAATAATTATTCTTCATCACTATGATTAGAATGAATATTTTAGGCATTTCCCACTGCAACCTTACCATCTCGCCTGTTGAGCTTCGCAAAGCTGGGACTGTGAGTACTGAGGAACTCAGAAGAACTGGTAAAGGCTGATGAAGGTAAGGTAGACACCAATGCACCGTCACAATTATCTAAAATAAAGCAAAAAACAAGAATATGTCAACTTCTACTATTCCATGGTGGTCTATGTTTCTACTCAGTAGACACAGATTAGAGAAGGATTAAACTTGTGTGTAATCTCTTAGAATGAAGTATATCATCACTGTTGCATGCAAGTGAAATTTATCTTCCAGACCAGCAGTCTGGTAGAACTGCAATCTGATGTAAACTGTTTTTAAAACACTGAATACTTGAAAATATTTCCTTTCAGAGAATGCAATCTTGTGATATACATTCTCCTTTAAGAAGGCAGCACTTCTGGTTGCAAAAGCCATTGAAACTATGCAGTAATGCCCAGCAGACTTTATGTAACACCTCAAGTGCTGTGCTCAGTAAAATATTTATCTGCTGAGCAGGTATACAATGTAGAAGTTACAACTTCTTATTTCTGTACATAAGCAACACACAGGAATATAGGACCTTTCACAACACATAAAATTATATCCCAAATTAGTTTTACAAGTCAAGTGAGTGGTCTGGGATGCCTCCTCCTCCCCCCCCCCCTTCATATTCTCATCTGAGGACAACTACAAGTATGCTTGCACACTTCCACACAATGCAATTAAAATTTCAAGCCTATAATGTTTGAAGAACAATGAAATTAGATACAGTAAGTCCTCCCTTTATTGTAGGAGGTTCTCTGCTTGTTTGCTCAGTGGGAGAACAACACTGCTAGCTACCTTCAGCATCCCTGTGCATGCTAGGCTGAGGGACAGATAGGAAACTTCCATCACATCAATAGACTTCTGCTAGAGAGGAAGAATAGGCAGCCTTTGGATCCATTCTGTAGCATGGACTACTCCTTTATCAATCCACACGTGGAAGTAAAATGAAATTATCTTACTAATACTCAGATGTGAGCTAACAAACATTATGATAGGAAATTCCTGAAGCAGCCATAAATCTCTTTCTAAATGCAAATATGTTTGATTGGGTCATTTAAATATATGCTGGATGTTTTAAAGTGGAAAATTTCCATAAAATGAAAATAATTGTTGTGCAAAAGTAGTGGGGAATTTTATGTGAACAACAGTGGGAAAAACTGTTTGAAAATTCAACTCAGTTCTACATTTATATACAGGTAAGTAGCTTTTCAAGAAAATTACTCTGTTCATAAAAAAGTATAAATAAAACAAGTATTACACCACTGTGAAAGATGAATAAGCTCAAGTCTGCAGCTCTAAATGAGCAGTTAGAAAGTAGAAATTGTGGTGAGGTTTGCTAAAAGAACATAGAGCACATGGCTCAAAATGCTGAAAACATTAGGCAAGAACATTTTTAACGCAGCAGATTTTTCGGTATGGATTTTTATGCTGACAAATACATTGCAAAACTGATCTTCATGATGGATTGTAAATAATATTAGACATAAATCCAATTGATATTCTGAAAGAATCAGGATGATATATTAGTTTTCTAAATGTGTACAAAAATAATACTCGGATGGATTAGCAAATAAGAGGGGGTGGCAGACGTGGAAAACTATTAATACAGATTTAGTTACCAGCCCACAAACTGGATTAAAATATTTGATTCACTAGTTTAGAACTTAAGCCTCCAAACAGCAGAACATGAACCACAGGCCAGGTTACATGAGAATGATTTTATGCAAAATAATGCAAGGGCTGATGAGAAATTCAGCCCACGAGGAGATAAAAATGTCAGCTTTAAGAGGTTTTGTCTAGCACATTTATCCCAGAAAAATCAAATTAAACAAGCTTAGTACTACTTCATTAGGACATTGTAATTAGTAAGAGTAGGAAACATACATTTATTACACTTAGTTCTAAAAGTATTTTAACAGTACTCGTGTCTAGATTAAAACCAGGTCTATATCAAAATCAGCATAACCAATATAAGTCAAAGCAACCTGTAAATTAAAATAAGCCTCCTAATTTCACTCTCACTTGTGACCTGAACAGCAATTTAAACGAAGATGTCAACCAGTAAATATATCAGCACACCAAACTGCTTCAAACTTCAGCATTCTATAAACTCTAGCAAAGGGATTTAGAAACTCTCAAGAAGAGGTTCAAGGTCCTTGTGACAGATCTACATTAAGACAGAAGCGACATCAGCTCTATGTTACACTGCCAAAGTGTCTATATGGGACCAAAGAGTAGGACAGTCTGCTCCAGGAGAGACCCCCATCGTTCTCTTGGTCATCCTCCAAGAAACCACCTTCCCCCTGAGATTTCTGTGCTTTGTTATCTGACACCAAATGAAGTGTCATGAATACCCTTCTTAGAGCATTAAGAGGAGATGAAACTAAGAGCCCTGATTTTATCTATTAAAAAATGCCAAGCGTATTTTTTAATGAAACTATGCTCAGGGAATAGCCTGTCTTCCTTCAAAGCTAATTTCACAATAACAGAGTCTGGACCTAACAGCCCTAAACATACAGACTTACAATTCAGGGCATGCCATAGCTTTACAAGCTAAATAAAATGTTAAACCAGAGCAAAGTATTTAGGATGCATCAGTCAACAATCCAGGCCATATGCTCTGGTATGTCCCCGTCTGACACGCTACACACATGAAATGTACAGATTGAGATCTCCTCACTTTGCTGAAATAGACAATGGGTTTCAAAAAGGTGGGATGTGAACAGAGTGGAAATCATCCCATAAGCCCCACGTCTTTGAAAAGTCAAAAGAAAGCACACATACATATATCAGTGTTACAAAATTCCCTAAGAAAGGATTTTATTTTATTTCCTTTTTTGATAGCGTAGAATTAGAAAGAGGTGAAACATTTGCACACATCTAGGGTCAGAGAGGATTCACAGGAATACTAACAGCAAAGCTAACATTTCAAGAAATATTCTCTCTCTCATTTGCTGTGACAGAAAAAGCCTTTATTCCAGATTTCTACTTTCTCAATCTACTCTACTAGTCAAAAAAGCCCTGGAAATTTGTCAGAATAATAAAAGCTTTACTTCTTTGAGTCAGTTGCATTATATTTCCATAGAATGTATTGATTTTAATGAAGAAACCATTCCATGCTACAAAATCATTTAAAACATCTGGACAAAGAAAATCACTGCTATCCTACTGTTTTTTCCCTACATTCTCTTGCCAGCCAGATAATTAGCAAAGAACAATCATGAAAAAAGAGCATCTAATTGTACCTATAAACTGCATTCTACATGCAAATCACATGACAATACAGATGTTGACTAGCATTTCAGAAATGGATGTTGACCTTGACTACGTTAAGTTCTGAGAAACAAGCAATTATGGATAACATTCGCAATTTAATGTAAATTAATTGAGTTGAATGTTGCTTCTGAAAGGGGAAAAAAACGCACATTTACCTGCATTGAATCAATTTTTCTGATTTTTATTCAGTCCTATTTTTTAGAAATTGACAATAAGTTAACAAAAAAAAAAAAACAAAAAACAAAAAACAAGCAACTCCCAATCTATAAAGAAGTCGTTTGGTTTATTGTTTTTCATTTCTTTCTTGCAGATTTAATTTCCTTCCAAGTAAAAATGTCTTCTCTTTCCTTTAATCTCCACGTATTTCTATTTTGTTCAACAACATTCATTTTAAAACAGAAATATAAACATCATCATTTCAAATTTCAAAGACATTTAATTAGGACTTAGATACTAATTTTGGGATCCTGTGAAAGATGCCAGCTAATAAAAATTTTAGCTAAAAATTCATAAGTTTGTGAACTTTGTTAAAGGCTTCGTGTCAAAATATCTGATTAAGATCTATACTTTATGACAGCATTCACCAAATGCAATGAATTATGATTATGAAAAAAGTGATTTAGAAAAATGCATCTAAATCCTGGAGAAATAGGACATCAGAAGTCTACCATGCTTCATAAACATGCAGAATGAAGCCTGTATTTTACCAAAATTGTTTTCTGCATAGAATATGGACAGCCCCACTCTGCTAATTCTTCCAGTACAAGCTTATATAAGTGTTGGTGAGCATAATGTGATCCAGCTTTTAACTTTCTTCAATTCTGAGATAATATTTTGCTGCAGCAACCAATGTGAATTAGATTTCCAATTAGTGGGCTATGAAGATATTCAGAGAGCAGTAAACTCCCAGATTACACTAATGTTTCTTTCACCCTCTTTTGAGGAGGATCAATCCCTGGAACACAGACTAATAGTTACCAGCCATGATGGAGATGCATTAACAAACTCAGCCTGCTGCTATTTCATTGTCTGCTTAAAGAGTCAGCAGGACAAAACACATTGATTTCCATTTGTGAAGGCCATCCAGAAAGGACACGAACATTTCCTTAATGAAAGTTTTGATGAAGAGGACACAATCAGGGAAAGATCACTAGCCCTTGAGTTTCATGGATTTCCCATATTTCAAACTTGAACTACTTTTAATAACACTGTGTGTCCTCATTGAGACAAATTTGCAGGAAATCTTTGACTATAAAGTTTGTATTGCTTCTCCCCATTATATTGTTAGTCAGGATCGTGTATGCTGCAACAGCCTGGTTCCACTGTAAATAGAGAGTATCTGACAAGCCAAACTAAGACTGTGGTTTACTATTTTATAGTAAACATGAAGGAGATTTTAGGCAGAATAAGTGGCATCATAGCTTCCTATTCAAGGCCTTGCTTGGAATTTAAAGGTATTTAAGCACGGCTTTTGTTGCCAAGACGTAATTTTATTCATTATTAAAATACCAGCAGAGTTACAGATAATGCTGAAGTTAAACTGTGTGCATCATCTGATTGCAACTGTAAATTGTTTCCATATTGGGATTTGAAATTGAAAAGATTCTCTGGTATTTACAGGCTAGGAAAAATTCTCCTTAGCACCACACACTTAATGGTGTACTTTGTTTTAAAGACATAAAACATGCATTTTGTACAATGCCTCCAACAGTGTTCAGAAATGACAACTGATGACTTCCAGTTCATCTGTTTTTCTCCCCCCTTCTGCAGGTACATTTCTTTGTAAATATGAGAAATAAATAATTGAATATTAATATGAAAATTAACCTTCCACCTTTGCAGTTGAAGTTTTTATGTATTTGGAGAAGGTGGAGATTCTGGAACATTCACCAAGGGATACAGAAGGGGTGGAAGACCACAGCACAATAAAACAAAACAGACACACAGTCAGACAAAAGAAAGAGGAAATGCAGAAACAAGCGTATAGAGATTTGGAGATGATATCTATGTCAAGAGTCCCTACACAAAGTATCTCATGCCTATCTGATTCTACTAGGTTCTATTACCATGAATATGTAGGAAGAAATTCTGGGGAAAGTGCAGGAAAAAAATATAAATGTATATATTTTTATTTCAGTAAAGGAAAATTCTGTGGGTTTTGTTGGATATTTTTTCTTTTTTTTTATTTCTTGAGACTGGCCTACACTTGCATGCACAGCTGTGAACTCCATCTGTTAGCAGATAGACATTGTTTATTTTTCAAGTTGTAAAACATAAGAGAAGGTAGTTAACAACACAACAGTGTTCCTTTCTCCTGCCTTGCTGTAATGCAAGTAAAAACCAATAGTTTAGCTAATCGCGAACTCTTCCCAAATGACTGTAAATTTCATAAATTTTCTTCAATGTGCCTTTAAATTTTGACATACAACTATTATTCAGTCACAGTATTTATAGAGCATCTTTTTTTATGACACATTATGTACTAGTAACTTTGCCTTACAGAAAGCAGTTAAGTTTGGTTTTGAATGATGCAAAGGCCTCTCAAAAAGCTCTGCTTAAATAGCTGGTCTTATTTATTTACTCTGAAATGAGCAATCTAACTTATATAAGGAAGGCAGAGCTGAGGAGCAAAGCAATCCTGCAATATCTGTGCTCATAAAGTCAAAAGGTGAATTTCAAATAATCATCAATACAGCTGTAATGAACTAAAATACAGATACAGAATTTTGTTTCAAGAGGGCCAAAGAACATTTGACAAACTAAATATTGAGAAAAGTTAGGGAAAATGTTCTTATGTTTAAGTAACAAAAGATTCCAGCCCTGTCATTTTCCATGCTGTTTAGGTTAGTCATGATGACTGCATAAGCAGAATGAAGTTCCATTCACATCCTCTATGATGTGCTTTTCACTAGATCACTTAAGCTTTTTTTAAACAGATATATCAGCTGATGTCAACAACAGCAAATCCATGTGAGAGATCTGCTGAATAAGAGGACAGTCAGATCTCAACAATTACCAAAATCATTGTTACTTGTACATGAGGAAAGAAAAACAGGAAAAAAAAAAAAAAAAAAACCACAAAAAAACCCCACAAAAGAACACATTAAAAGGATGTGGTGTCTCAGCTTGTCAACACATATTTCAACGAAGAAATCTGCAAAAGCAGATCATTGCCCAAAGCTGCGATTTCCTCTCAGCAGGTAGAACAGCAGTTGTCAGGGGTTCTTACTTCTTTCTACTTGCAAAATATCGTTCTTCAGCCTATTTGCTTTTTTTAATTTGCATTTGCTTTATTTAAGAGCACTCTATCTTAGAGATGAGATCAGAGAGCTACAAAGCTGACCCAGCAGGTGGAAGGGATTCTGTATCTGAAGTTCGCCCCTTCATCTTGTGGCACACTTCAGTGGACAGTCAGCATAAATCCCTTCCATCCCTAGGAGAGCAGTAGAGCCAGAGGTTGCCCTTCTCTATAGGACAGTACAGATTTTCCCATGTTACAAAGGAAGTCAATACAAGAACACAGAGATTCTTTATTATGGCCACATAGCACCATAAGCATTCCTTTTAGCCTTGTCTACATAAGACTCCTTAGTTGTGCATCATAATGAAGTTGTTGGTATCATTCAGTGATCAATACTGTCTTCTAGTTTACAACTTTCAGCAGTACTAACACAAATACACAAGCTTGCACCTAATCATCCTTCAAAAGTCACAACTGAAACAGGAGTTCAGGACTTTGTAAATATTGTTATTTTTTTAATATGGATACAAAAATACAACATTTGCTTTAAAACACCATAATATGTGAATTTAAAACACTGCAGTTGCAGAACAGAAATGTAAACGCATCTGCACTCATCAGCAAGCTGCCAGTCTCATTATTAGAGGAAAAAAAATACAAGAAAGATGAGAGGCGGCTGAACTGAGTTCAGTGCAGGCATGTACAGCCTAAAATTAAAATGCAGAGAGGCTAAGGCAGATTTTCTGCTAATGTAACTCTGTGTTAAGATTATTCAGGAATTCACTGGTGAGCAGTTTTTGCACGTTGTCTAAATACAATTTTTGAAATGGAAATGTAAATACCCGTTTCAAAGTTTATTGGGAAACGAGTGGAGAGCAGGAAAAAAGTTTTTTCTTTTAATCTGTGGAGCAAGAGCAGCAAATAAATTTGCATGCTGACAGGCACATCAAAGCAAATTTGGGAAATGCAAATGCTTTATCTGCAGGGAGTGGGTAACTAACACTTTTGGGGGAGAAGTCCGTTTCCTAGCCCAATCTGGAAACAGCTTCAACAATCTTAGTAGAACTCTGGCACCACCTAATCTCCAGCCCAGAGACAGAAATACAGTTCTATTTCTCCAAATTGGATAGATCTTTCAGATAAACATCTACGGTATTCCTCACATCTTTAGTGGTCTTCAAACTCAGTACGCATGCAGAAGCACTGCTGCAAATTTCAGTGAAGCATCTTAACACTCACCCTCACACCTGTTTCCAGAGATATACAAGCCCCTTAAGTGAGGGCTCTCATTACACCATACTGGATTTGTAGAAGTACGCAGTGCCAGTAGAAATGCCTCAGACAACAAAAATCGAGATCCGATTCCCATGGAACCAGACCTACAAGCGCTGGATGCTCCGTTCCCACTTTCCCTCTATCCCAAACACCATTTCAGAAGGGCAATGAATTTCGGCAGTCTCCATCACATGATAAAATTTAATAGTTTGTAGCTCTCTCATTCTTAAACAAAATTTTTCTGTTCTTATTTTTCCTACGAACCTCTGTGGAAAGGGCTCATTTATTCAGGCAAAGACTTTCAGACAATTCTGTACCTTTGTCTGATGAGGTTATTTTGCAGAGATCTAAATTTACAGCTCCTGTGCCTAAGCAAACAACAGAAGCAACAACAAAGGCACAGAATGCTGATGAGTTTGAGGCGTACCCAGGTAACAGCAATTTAAAAGCCATCAATAACCTAGAGGTTGTCCCTTGAATTTTCAAATCAATCACGGTCAAGTGAGTTCAATTTTTATTTTTCCTTTGAATCTTTGACGAATTCATGGATAAAACTGATTAAAGAGGGGAAAAAATAAAGAGCATGGGGTTCACTAAACATTTTCTGTTTAGAAGAAAACCTCTTCAAATTGTGCAACATACAACATGGCATACTGAAAAGCAATTATAACTCTGAGAATTTCAGTATATCCCATAAGGCTGAGAGAATGTTCAATTTGCAGGCTGTGAGCAAGGATTAACAGAGATGAAGGTAGTAAGTAAGTGCCCATGTACCACTGAATTTAAATGTAATGTCATTTCAAGGGATGATAAGTAATCATTTCATGTCTCAGTAACCTCCAACAAAAGCACCTTATTTAGCTCAAAAATACCCATTTTTAAGACTCTTCTGTGCAAGTTAATGGCTTAGATAAGGAACTGTATTGAAAAAAGTTAGAAATTCCCATTCTTAGCCAAGGTGAAAGCACCTTCGATGTCAGTTTACTGACAAAAATTTTCTGCCATTTCTTAGGACAGCGTGTTCTCTCTTCATCTAAGTGGAAAAAAAAAACCAAAAAAAAAAACACTAGTCTATTACCACTGAGCATGTTGTCAAGTAGACAAGAAAGTTTCTATACAGATCTTGTTTTTTGTCTCTGACCATTCATGACTACTTTGGGGATTAGTAATGAACCCCTTGTGCCATAGTCTGCTTACAGTCTTACTTTCTGTTCAGTATCCATACCTTGACATGAACAAGATCCTGGCACTAAGTAATCACATTTCTCCATTTTCACATCACTAAAGATATGATCCATGCCTTAGACTTACTTCAGATATTATGTCATTGATTTTATATACTTATTTATTTTTCACTTTTTTTTTTTCTAATGTGCAAGTTATTACTCAGCCTTTTGAAAAATTTTCATCACCTGCTGATAAGCAAGTATGCCAGAAGACACCCACAAACACAAAGGAGTCGGTAACAAGCAGTTCTCTTGGACTGGGGCACATGGCAAGATTGATGGCACCATCAACATTTCCAGTCATGCCCTATCCATAACTCTCAATTGCAACCCTAGAGCCAATGAAGAAGGATGGAGGACAAGATGTTTCTCAGCCATGGTGGAAGAAAGGGTAACAGAGTTCAGAGTCCAAGCTGAGGACTCTGGGCAAATACACAGAGCCACTCAGGAGCCAAAGGGATTATTAAAAACTAAGTTTTTTGTGTGCTCAGTATCTTTCCAAATCAATACTAAAGATGCTTTAGAAAACAGAT
Organism: Lagopus muta; assembly: GCF_023343835.1. Lineage (NCBI taxonomy): Eukaryota > Metazoa > Chordata > Aves > Galliformes > Phasianidae > Lagopus > Lagopus muta. The sequence continues at coordinate 12,232,920 of NC_064440.1, read as the reverse complement.
ATTTCCCCCCAGAAGATCCAATATTTATAATATCTATTAGTCGTGGATTCAGTACTCTCTTCACCCACACTGATGAATGCAACATCCAGAAAAATCTGTATGAATGCAGGAATGCCTTTGACAGTCCCAAAGTATGACATTTCTTTTTCTAGCAATCACAGAAGCCAACTAGAGCAGGGCTGCCAAGACCACACTTGTCACACTTGGCTAGAGCCTCACATCCCAGTCCAGTTCCAAATCAACTACAAGTTTCACAGGCAAACAAAGGATATATGTTTCATATAAATTATGATGATAATTTGATTCCAGTGTTAAAGACATTGTTAAAGAGATTAATTTCCTGGATTTAACACGGAGTATAGGAGGACGGAAGGGTAAGAGAGAAAACTCACACCCTATACAGAATACTGCAGGACTATTCATATTAAGACTTCACAAAATTTATTTGTTCTGTAATAAGATTACCAACACCAGCAGAGTTGAAAATTTTAATAGGCAAAGCATTGCAATGCTGTACTTTTTCTAAATCAAATTAAGAAAAAACCCATGCTTTTGTCATTTTAAAAAGCACGCTGAATATACAAGGAAGTCAAAAATGAAAAGTAGGAAATTTAAAATATTGACTAGCAGTTTAAAAGCCTGCAGAATTCCAGCAGTCAGGTACCCTTCTTAAAGACTGTATCTTTCATTTTGTTGAAAAAGGCCTCTTTGCACCTAACAAGGAAAAAAGTTCATCTTCTATCAGTACTTCTTGCGATTTTGTATATGGGGAAAAATGATAATCCTTAGTAAAAAAAAAAACCCCAAAACTATCAAACTGCAAAAAAAAAAAAAAAAATCATACCAACACAAAACCACAGTACTACATTCCATTGTCCCTTGTCAAGAACAATATAAAAAATAAATCCATCTATGCTAAAATATAGTGAGGAGTCTTTGTAGATACAGATGTCAGACTTGAAACATTACTTGAGTAATAATTTGATAACTTTATTTTTAGGTATGACAAATAGAGAACTCCCCCAGGCTCCATAACAACTTGCCATTTTGTTTAGACATCCTACTCTTTTGATACCAAATGACTACTATAAATGCTTTCACATACCATTATGGCTCACTCCAAGAACATTTTCTTAAAATCAAAGAAATTGTATATATTAAGGTAATAACCTTTAAATGCAGAGGTACACCAAGCTGTTTGCTTTCTTACTCTTTAAATTAAATTCAGATCCTTCTGCAGATTTCTGCAGCTTCACACCCCACTTTAATACATGAACTCCCAAAGGTTTTTATCTCTTTGGCAAAGCAATTAATAAAGCGTGGCTCAAGTCATTAAAGGTTTATTTTATACTTCTCTAAATCCCTTGAGATAAATAAGAAATAAGTGTTTGTTTTGAGCCTTCTGAAATCTGAATCATTTCTGCAAAGTCCTGCAGCCTTGAAACTAAGTCTAATTACCTGCAAGTGTTCACACACATAAGTATACATTCAAACTTACTCCCCTGCGTGGCAAGCTTTTTAAAGATCAAAGAATTAACTGTAGCCTTGAGGCTCTCTTTGAAAAATGCACATTAACATTTAATGGTGTCACACACACCAAAGTCCTGCACATTGCTTTGTAGACAAACCCTTCTATAGACGAAGCAGATAACGACTAGCACTTTTCAAAGGATCCAGGAACAAAGTACTGGAAGATCCATGGTCAAAGCCTCTAGACCAAGAAATGAGATGCCCAGCTGTCTTACCACAACTGACTTTGCAGCATCTTAACTCAGTACGACAGTTCAGTAAAAACAAACAAACAAAACCAAACAAAAAAACAAACAAAATAAAACCATAAGAGAGCTTTTTCCTTATTTTGCCCTGAAGCACTTGACATTCAGCTCCTACTTCTTTTGTTGTTGCCACTAAACAGATTTACTCATAAATCTCAAAATTGCAGAGTGGCTGAAGTGGGCCTCTGGAGGTCATCTGGTCCAGTCTCACCGCTTGAGCAGGGTTTCCTATAGCAGACTGCCCAGAACCACATACATACAGTGGTGCTGGTAAGGCTTTCTTCTTAACTCTAGGGACAGAGAAATAAAGTCCACTTCGTAGATTCATTGCATTTGTCCTATCTTACAGAAAGATACAAAACATTGTTCAGAAATAACAAAGCTCTCTTCCAGTGTCCTGGTGGGCTGTAAGCAGAAGAAACTCCATGAAATGTCATACTCTGTGTGGTACAAAGTTGAACTTCAAGAAAAAATTAACTCAAGTGGGAAGGCTTGCAAAAAATTAGTTCTCCAGGGAAGAAATTTCTTATATGCTAATGGAGTCTCAGAATTTTTGTATATATGATAATACAGCGAAATATACTACAGAGATGATGATACAGATTATCACCTGTCTACTAGGAAGGGTAAAGGAGGTAAGATCATTTTATCTCATGTTCTTTCTGTTTGTTTTTTGGTTTTCTTGGAGGAATGAAAATCAAGTTTCAAATCAGAAAGCTAGCTGCTTACATTTAGATATTTTATTCAGGTAAATTTATACTTCACAGTCACATTCCTTCCAAATATCCCATTAAAGAGGAGAATGGAGAGAGAAAGAGAACAACTCAAATGGGCAAACATTCAGAAGTACTCCTGAATAACTGCAGGTGGGTTATCTGTTTTTTCACCTTGAAGACTTTTCAAATTGTGAAAAGAAGCTTGCAATAAAGTCAATTCTAAATTCCATTTTCCCGTTAGACTCTTTTAACACATGAATCCTATGTTGCCCAAAAAACATTGAGATTGGAACACACGTTATTAGAGGCAATATGAATTATCACACAAGCTGTTGCTACTTTTCTAATAGTTTCTTTCACCTAGATTGCTAATAAAGAATGTTAACTAGGGGAAATGATCGACCTCTCCCAAGAAACACATCAAGTTCCAGAATGATCTGAGCAGCCCCTGTCACACATTCATCCCTGGAAGGTTAAGTGGATTTTGATGAAGCCATCAACTTCAGCCGCAAAGGGCTTGAGCTGATGCCAAATGAGATCAAAGGGATATTTTTCCTCCTCCATTAACTTCAATGGGCTCCAAATAAAAGCTGGTGGGCTCCAACATGCCTGCTAATTGTAAAGGGAATTTAAATCCCAGTAAATCATTCTGACTATGGAGACTTCAAAACCAGAATGACAATGGGAAACCTATCTCATCTACTATAAACTATGCATATGACTCTGTGAACCACTGAATTCATGGCAAAACTGTATTAATGTTGTCCCAGAAGTTAAGAACTCCTTGAGAGAACTGTGAACTGAACTTGTCCTCTGGAGCCCCCCAAACCAAGCAGCTCTGCTACCATTACTTCTCCTTCTTGTTCTCAAGAAATCACAATAACAAGTCATTTGAAACCCATCAAATGAATGGAAAGTATTAGAATTAAGCCTGGGAAAAGAGCAGGGGACACTAAAAGGAGAAAATTAAGAACACGGGTATTAGGAAAGTTGAACAGGACAGATTCAATGAGAAAATGAAAAGCCAGAACAGTTATAACCTTCCTCTTTTAAAAGAGTTCAGATCTGCTAGTATAGTATTTGAATGAAGCAAAATTGAGTGCTGTGAGGATGGTAGAGTAGAAGCTAATTTAGGCACATGTATGGAGCTTGGGTTGATTAGGTCATTCACAGCCTGAAGCTTTCTGACCATAATAAAGCCTATTCCAAGTCATCCCTGCTGTGCCTCACTTCTGCTTATTTGACTAGCTCTGTTCAAGGTCCAGATTTGGCAGGGCCTCTATTCCCCCCAATGCGCATTTCATTTCCAACCATCTGCTGAAGACTCAGAGCCTCCTCTCTGAAATTTGAAAGATTTAATGACAATTAGCTTGAAAATACCCTTTTTAATTTTATTAACAGATTGTAGAATCAAGAAAATTCACAGGGGGAAATGAATTAAATTGCACTGCCTTTTCCCATCACTAGACCTGCCTACCAAGCAGTACCTGTGAGACACATATGGGAAGCTGGAAACTACTTTGAATTCAGAGCTAGGACACTAATCTTGTAAGAATAATCACAATGCCCAACTTCTGCTTTTACGTACTTTACTATCTCAAATAAGACCCTGTGGAGATGCACTAACTGAATGCCATTCAACAGAACTGTTATTTGGTGTTGTGCCTCATATCACTTGTCCAATCTGCTAGATCTTTCCCCTTCCATAAATATCAAATTTGACAAATGTTAGAGGCAAGTAAGTTGCCCTATAGATGGTCTGAAAGACTTAAGTAGAATAAGAGTTCATCTTGTTTCACTCTTTTTGGAAAATGCAGATTTTTTTTTTTTTTTTTTTATCTTTTGTGGTTGTTGTTATGGTTTACTTGTTTGTTTTTAAATATATTGTGTCACCAGTGTATATGCTCTTTTTCATAGTAATTCACAGCACTGGCAACTTTTAGAAACATGACTCATACTGTCAACTTCCTAAAACACCACTGATGTAATTACATTCCAAAAATAAAATCTTTAAGTTTCAACAGTATCTCAGACATCAATTGGATTAGCCTCACTTATCAAAACTAGAGTTGGTCAGATATGTCTGTAGAACACCCATTTGCCTGCTTGCCTGCTACTATTTATATTTCTTCCAAAACAGAAATGACTTCTTTTGGTTCATTATAAAGCCAAGATTGTATAGCTGCAGTGTATGGCCAGATTTATTTATGATTCAAATTCTGCTGTGTACTCTGTATGTCCAAGAAACTGGTTCTTACCAGTTTCTCTTTACCATCTTGACAGTACTAATCAAATCTGCTATATCTGCAAATAGTACTAATCAAAATCATTTCTCAACAAGAGCACAGAGGGTCAGTTATTCCAGAGTACAATTGGGAAAAAAAAAATAGGCACTACTCTGGAAAACTTGGTATGCATAACCACTCATGAGTACTTAGTGAGGTCTATTTACTTTGCAGTGGTCTGCATTACAGCATCTAGACATCTTCAGTTTCAATATACCAAGGACAACAGTCAAGAAAGTGAGCCACTTGAGTTCAAACTAAGGTATTTTTTTCAGAAACAAGACAAAGTCTTGTGTGGACTTTGTCATGCTTCCCATGAAAAAGCACGTGTGTGGAGTCCCCAGCTAAAAGCACAACCTCATTATTTTTGGAAGATCAGGAAGCAGAGTTTGGATTTTGGAGCTAGCAGAAAAGTAACAGCTAATAAGCCAAGCAACTGCAGCATGAAAATATGACAGGTGCAAAATTACCTTCTGTAACTCCACACCAAATGGAGTGTGTGTACTCATTCATAATTAGGCTTTTCACACCTCACATAGTCTAAATGGATTTCTGGCTATGTTTATTATCATAACACTTCTCCTAAGAACAAAGATCTCTATAAAGAAAAGTGTCTTTTGATCACCCAAGTATGGAGCAGGTCTGAGTTGTTTTGTTTTTTTTTTTTTTTTTTTGTTTGTTTGTTTGTTTTTAAACCACTAGTAAACCTTGTCCTTTTTTAATTACTATATTTATCTATCTTTACTTCTTGCACAAGCTGATTAGAGCTCTATATCTCAGCAAATACCCCATAAAAACATAGGTAATCAGGACAGGTAGAGAACTTTTACATTTTAGACCTGTTTTGATTTAAAAAAATCCAAACTTGCAAATGAGGCAAATAGAAGAAAATACAAGTCCAAAATATTGTAACACCTTCCTATTAACATGACATGAAGTATTCTCTCTATAATTCAATAAATGTGGTATTGACAAAACCCTCAGCAATTAAGATGTGAAATGTAGCAGTAAACTAGAAGCATCCAGCATTTGTTCTATCAAACTTCAGTTATATCTATTCACATCCTTCTGTGGGAATCAAATGTTGTTTTTGCATTAGAATTGGACAATATTTTTTTATATCATGGTCTCTGCCGCCATAGTTAATTTTGGGAGTCTTTCTACTTTACTTGGGGAGGGAGTCTCTGATAGTTTGCATCACTTATCCTCTAGATGAACCTTCCCCAGGAATGCACGCTTGGTATATAGATGTGTGTGTATATATTTTACTATACATATTTTAAGAATATCCTGAAAGAGATTGATCAAGCCAAAAAACAAGTAATGGAATGCCCAAGGAAGCATCTGAAGAGATCTGGGAAAGCCTGGCATCCCCCACCCCCTGGAACTCTTTTTTTAACGAAGGCTTTGAAGAAAACCACCTTATCAATACAAGAAGAGAACTGAGACATCTTGGAAACAACAGGATGGCTACTGACTGACACCAGATAACACACCAGCTAACAAACTTTGATAACCTTTTAGCTAGACTTGCTAAAAAAATTAATCATTACACAACATCCTGAGTAAGTTTCCCTTAAGGCTACTCCTTCATGGGTTTGCAGATTATTTGATCAACATGTGAGAGAAAAGAGCCACAAGTTCCTAATTCCCCAAACAAGATGCATCGAGTACCACCCACCAGCTTCTTCCACCCAAGGCATCAACCCAAAAGAGCTGCAACACTTTTTTTATTTTGGAGGTTAAGCTCCCAAGTAACTTCAGCTCTGTAATTCCAGACAACAACTCTTACACCAAACGCAGTAGACTCTTGTTACCTAAAATACTGGAAAACTTATTTGACTTTTTATTTATAAACAGGCAAACAGCACAAATATTAATTTTGTAAGAGAAAAGAAAATTACCAAAGCAAAAAGACATAGGAAAGAACTCACAGTATTTTTTTTTTTTTAAGATGCACAAGGATTTTTTTATTATTATTTTTCTTTAATGTTCAATCTTGTGCTTCCTTCCTGCTCTGTGAATTGCTGTAATCCAACCATTATTTACATCTCTGAACATTTGCAGGGTCAGCACTGACTATATCCAGCTACTAAAAGCAAGTCTGAAGACATTCCTTTTTGTGCTTTTCCTGCATAAGAAACCTAACAAAGGTGTTATTTAAAGATCCCTCCAAGTCACTGAATGATATTGCTATGTAAATGAGCAAAAGTAAAGCTGTGCTGGTAAGATGACAAGAACGAAGGTCACACTGGCTCCTACATGAGATTCTGCCAGTTCTGTTTTTCATGCATATCCCTATGAATCTTGCTACACATCTTGTACAATCTGTTGGTCAAGATCTCCAGCACTTGCATTCCTATGTCACATTGCAGATAACCAGGGAAAGGCATGTGAAGAAAATTAGCTTAAATAATTTTAAGTATTATAATTAAGCCAATGTTGGATTTGATTGTTATTTAGAGAGGGAAAATACACCAAACCAAAACATAAATAAATAAACCCTGATACCAATGCCATACAAAGCTGAAACTATCAGGAACACAGACAGTTCTCCCCCAAAGCCATCAAGGGCCTCATGCAACTCTGGAAGGACGAAGTCTAGAACTAAGTGTAGAGATGGATATTATCCACTGCATCAATAGAAAGCAGATAAAGAGGGACAAACAGTGCAAAATGCACACTGGTTGAAGGATATATTTAATAGATGAGTGACCTACAACTTGAGTTCCACCTGAAGAGGTAAGATTACTCAGACTGCAAGAAACCAGAGCAATACTTCTTCAAAGTTTCAGCACATTACTAACCCACAAAGCTTTGATTCTCTCTGAGTCTCATTGAACGGACAGTGAGAAGTGAAGAGTTGTTCACATACAGGAAAGTTCAACAAAACAACATTCAGGGATACATCCACAGGGCATACAACAGAGTAGGTCAACTGCAGATGTTTGTCCAATAATAAGAGCAGTTAGCAACGGCCATCCTTTAAACACTCCACAGATAGGAGTGCAGTATGCAGAAATTTATGGCCAAAAAAATAGTATCAACTGCCAGCACCAGTAACTGCATTAGAAGTACAAGACTGTGTAGATTACTTACGCTACTTACAAATAAAAGAAGGGATACAGAAAAAAATTAATGCAAAAAAGAAACTTCCACATTAAAGTAAAAATTAAAAGAATCCTCTCTCCTAACATGAAACACACAGACCAACTCCTCACCTTTTCTAAAAAGGGAAAAGAATGTCTGTAAAAGGGAACCAAGGAAATAAGGAAAAGACTGAAATCTGGCTCCTTCCCAACATAAAGATATTAAGCAATTAGGAAAAGAACAGACATGCCAGCAGGAATTTGCAGAAAACTTCCATTTCAGAATATCTCAAACAACTGCAAAAATTGTTTTGCCTTTGATGACTCAGCATCATCAAAATGCAAACCCTTACTCACATGAACAAACCAGAGACTTTATAAACATAACCAACAGATACCGACAGTCATTCATCTTTATTATTTCTTTCCTATTGACTATTCCAAATTGAGATATGGTTCTACTGCACACAGAGTCAGGAAGACATAGGAGAAGGAAACAAATTTTTTAAATCAAGTACCTTTCACAGATAAGGGAAATGAATTTTTAAAGAGAAGTAAAGCACAGATCAGGAACTAATTCTAATCAAACGCATGCCCCACTTTGCTTTGTACTGTCCAGAATGCAGATTTTCATCATAAGGTATTCTTTCATATACTTGAGTTCCTGATTTCTGAACTCAAACAAGCATAATCACACTACTGAAATCCACTTTCTCTTAGCTCAAAATCAATTGCCCAACATTTCCAGCAAATTGTACTACAAGCCCTCTAAAACCGCATGTAGAACACACACAAGTTTCTACCTCTGATTTTTATGTGAGCAGTCGGAGGTTTAACAGTAGCATAACATCTATTTCTCCCCTGTTCCTTTTCCCTAAGAATTCCTGTGTTTTTAATTGCTCATGCAGTGCAGGTAATATTTCTTAAAGCAAGTGCCACGCAACGGCTTAAAGAAGAAACACTGTAGAAGTTGTTGAAGTTCTGAACAGTTTTATGGAATTTAGCTTCTGATTGAATGCTGCTTTAATCCACGTGTTATTGAGCAAGGGAACAGACACCTGATGAACATAAAGTAACTTACCCTGAAGAAGAGATGACCTTTCATCAAATTCACCTGCATAATCAGCTTGTTATGCTGAAGACAGCCTTTGCTAGTCTATCCCTGCCTACCAAATATTTACCTACATCTATAAAAAGCAGTCTCTTGGTAGTACTGAAAGTTGTCATGCACACAGGAAGCTGTCTTCTCCGTAACTCTGGTTAGAATAAATTCATTTGTCTTTGTAGGTATTTCTGTTAAAACAGGAATCTCAGTTGTTTTAAAGCTTGTTTTGTCTGAACACAATCTCCACCAAAGAAGTAGTGGGGAGAGGAGGTGGAACATACAGTTCCTTTGGGGTAGCTACATTATTTCCTATGAGGAAATAGAGGGCTTCATTGTTCAAAAGAAATGCCCGCTTAGGTTGAAGCTGAAATTGATTGCACTCAAAGTTAAAATGGCAGTATTTCTACTGCAAACGCTGAGTGGTGAAAAGGAGCTTTGCAGATAATTATGTCAATCATAAGTCACATGAACTACAAGCAGTGAACTATTTCACTGGAGAGCACTTTCAAGCAATTTGTTTTTATAAAGAACTAAGGAACATGGAGGTATTTAAAGGTGCTATAACCAACAGCTAATGCTTTTTTTTTTTTCTTTTTTAAATAAATGAAAGGTTGCAAAGTCTCAGAAGTGCCAGAATGATTGATGTTTACGAAACTCTGATTAGACTCTCCTGAATCTGAAGTCTTTCATGACACACCACTAGGACCATTAGTTATTCTGGAGCTTCTTGATCACTCAGCACACAAGATGAAAATTAAAGGCTCTTGAATAAAGTTTGTAAGATGGACAGCACAAAGGATCATTATCCTACAGAATTTTCCTGCAGGCCAGCCCTCCTTGCTCATGTTGGAAAATACATAGCGGATAGAGGAGAAAATTGATTGATTGATTGAGGCACTTTCAGCCCTTACCTTTGCCCAAAAAATCTTTCAGGGAGCTGAAAATAGAACAAGACATTTTCTAACAGGTAATACAGTGTTAAAGGGTAAAAGCCGAGGCAAACTTGTCTCTCCTTTGTAGAAAGTGGCTTAACACCAGCCACTGTGCAAAATAACCACAGAACCAGCTTAATTAACTGCTTGAGGACTTCCCTGGGCAAAAATGTTATATGGACCAGTGCCAGCTCTGATTTACAGCTATTTTCAGTCTCTCATGTAGAAGGCATATGACATATTTAACTATTTAAAGGCATCTATTTTTAATGCAAGAATAAGGTTGTTATTCATTACTGCTATTGATTTCTTTAGTTTTAAAGATAGCTTTGTCATAAAAAAAAAATAAATCTTTGTATTCATCAACTTCCTTTCCAACTTAATTGCTGCAAAAGACATTCATCAAAACAGTTCAGATAAGCTTTCTAAAAAGCACCAGAAAAAAACAAGTTACATTTTCATTTCTCTACCAAGATCTACCTGAACTGGACAAAGGTGTTGAAAGAACTATTGTATAATATGTATAATCTGCTGCAGGGAGAAAGTCTGAGGTAAAGTAACAGCTGCTGAAGCCTAAAAAAATAAAATTTATCAAAGATGCACTGAAGTTCTGTTAATCCTTCGAAAGCTGTGGATGTTTTGGAGGGTTTGAGTGAAAGGAAATTAGAACACACATGCCTTCAGACAAATAGGCTAGAAAATCCTCTACTCTGCTTAGATTGTTGTAGATAATCATATTCAGAGTGCTAACTTAATTTCTATTATTACATACTTCCAAGGTCTGTAAGAAGCAGCATTTAAAAAAAAAAAAAAAAAAAAAAGCATTTGCAGGTAGCAAAAGCATGAGTATACTTGAAAGTCAACTGGTTTTGCATTTTGATACTAGAATAATTCTACGCTAATATTACAAGCTGAACACTGATTTAAAGTCACCTTTCAATTGGGAACTAATAAATATGCATGACATGCACTTCTAGAAACATAGTTCTTCTTTCTTCCCGTCTAAAATTCACCTCAAAAGTGAGATATGAAACTTGAGGTTTATTTCAGCTTTATTTGTAATTTCTTCAGTTAAACAGTAAATTACTCAGGGACAAGAAAATCAGTCAAACTTCTGCAGCTTCTGGTCTTAGCCTACACTATGGAGGAAGAGATTCTGTCATGCTACTGTTTAAGATTTTTTCTGGTTTCAACCAGGAACTTGAATCACCCAAACAGGATGGAAATGGATATAAGCAAGAATATACAGCAAAGTACAGTTATTTCTTCTAAATACGACTTCAACATTTAAATAATGATGCCATGATTCCTAATAATAGTGTGGCTTGTATACAAAATGTTATATGTTTCCACATCTCCTTCAAGTACATGATGTGGCTGGGAGCCCAGCTTGACATATTTCCATCTTCAGTTCAGTTATTTCAGCCAAAAGTCTGACACAAGTTATTTCAGAAGGATTTTTATGTAGTGCTCAGCAAGTAAACAAGGACAAATGTAAAACTACACATGAGACGTTCATAATATCTTCTCTTACATCACTAAGTTGAGCACAGCATTTCAAGTTGATAGTACTGAAGTTATCATATTTTTTTTTTTCCTTTTCATATCTAATTCCCTTTAAGTATAATTAATTTTATATAGTTTTAGTTTTTATAGTTTCCCCTATATTCAGCACTAGTGAGGCTGCACCTCGAGTACTGCGTCCAGTTTTGGGCCCCTCACTGCAAGAAAGATATTGAGGCCCTGGAACATGTTCAAAGGAGGGCGACAAAGCTGGTGAGGGGTCTGGAACACAGGCCATATGAGGAGAGGCTGAAGGAGCTGGGAATGTTCAGCCTGGAGAAGAGGAGGCTCAGGGGGGACCTCATTGCTCTCTATAACTTCCTGAAGGGAGGTCGTAGTGAGCTGGGAGTCGGCCTCTTCTCTCGTGTCATTAGTGATAGGACCGGGGGAATGGCTTCAAGCTACGGCAGGGGAGATTCAGGCTGGACATGAGGAAGTATTACTTTTCAAAAAGGGTGGTCAGGCACTGGAATGGACTGCCCAGGGAGGTGGTGGAGTCACCGAGCCTGGGGGTGTTCAAGGAAAGACTGGATGTTGTGTTGAGGAACATGGTTTAGTGGGAGCTACTGGGAATAGGTGAATGGTTGGACTGGATGATCTTGAAGGTCTTTTCCAACCTTGGTGATTCTATATCATTACTATTATAGTATGTATAGTATGTAAGTTAAGATCCCTTCTCTGCATTCCTAGAGCTCACTAGAACTTTTCTGTCAAAGTTTCCTGATTTCAAAAGCAGTCTCTACCAAGCCTCAATCTCCCATAGCATATGTTTTCTCTGAATGAAAGCTAAAGCGAAATTATTTAAACAGAGCAAAACATTGTATTTTCTTCAATTACGCATAAATAAATAAATAGAAAATAACCACAATACACATTTTGAAAATCAGTGCATCATGACACTGTAGTTTCTCACTGCAGTATATCAAAACAGCACACTTCCAGTGTGGCAGACTCAGAGCATCTGCCTGCAGGTCTCTGCGCAGCCTGGACTTCCTCACTTGACAAAGAAGTGAAAAACAAAGGCTCTCTCCCCCCTTTTGTACACAGCAAATATATAAAGTTTCTTAACCGCAATTTGCTAAGACATGAAAGAAGAAAAAACATTTCCTAAAAAAACATTTTCAAGTCATTAAATAAGGGTGGTTTTTTGCTTTGTTTTTTTTGTTTGTTTGTTTGTTTTGTTTTTTGTTTTTGTTTTGTTTCACATAAAGCTAATGCCTTCCCATTGAACAGCTAATAACATTTTGAACAGCTGCTTTGCCAAGAACTTTATTTCAGCATTTCCCTTTCCCACCAAGGGAGTGCAGTCTCCATACATGTATCATCACCAGAAAGCACTATTAATACTTAAATCATTCCATATTTTCAGTGGAAATTTGTATCAGTGCACCAAGTACTGCATAAAGAAACAGCAGAGAGAAAACTGCAAACACACTTAAGCCTTCCACTAGAACGAGAACTCTCCATGGTCTATGACAAACAGGAGAGCAAAGAAACAATTTTCCTCCTAGTTTTGTTGAAGACGAAGATAACGGGAAATGCTCATACACTTTATACTTTTATCTGCCCATTACAAAGAAAGTAAACACTAACAAATTAGTGCCATATACAAGCCCAAAGGCAATTGGAGAAAACATGAAAAACCTCAGAGACAAGAATTTCCAGACTTCATAATCCAGGTATCATACTACATTAATTAATATTACAGATTATCATTATTTTTCTTTTTAGGTCCCCTGATTATGTTCAGACGTATTTTGTCTCTTTTTTGAAAAAAACTTTTCCACTCCTCAATGTCCAGATGTCAAATTATCATTTCACATTCTTTCCTATCATGCTGCTTAACTAATGGCAGGGACAGCCTACCATTTCCAGTCAAACTCCATATCCCTTAAGTAGCAATCAAGAGAAAATTCAGCCTTTATCTGGGGTTGTTTCTCAAGAGTGCACAGGCAAGGAGTCCTTAACATTAGGAAAATTCAGGCCCTTGTCCATCACAGGTTTTCTCTCATTTGTCCAGGTTTCTGTGTTCAGCAGAGTACACAGAAAACTCAGAGAACTAGACTGGCTCCAACATTCTTTTCAGTTTGTATTTATTTTTTTTCAGGTAAAGCTGAATGAGTAAGGGCTAAAGGATATGACTTCTGGTTTGGAATTAACTGTTTGAGACTGCACCAATAACCCTTTTCTTTCCAGATGATTTTGTTAATTTTTCCACATGAAAGCCTTTCTTACTACACACAGCAGTACAGGGTCCCCACATACTTTGCACAATCTTTAGAAGATGTTTCTTAAGATTACCTCTAGGCTCTTGTGTAACTGAGCACAAGTATGTCCTTCTCTATTGAGATGGTGACATTGTCTATTACAGCATTATGGCCCCATGAGTCTTATAATAGATCGTCCTAAAGAATGTAATATTCCCAACACATTAAAAGCAGAAGATGTTCTGTGAAATAATTATCCCTATCTAGTTGTGAAAAGGAGTGAAGGCACAGAAGTAACTCAGTTCTTCTTCAGATATTCTACAGTAGCTAACACTAGGCAATCAAAGACGACCCCACCTCAAATATGTGTTGGGTATGAAGCTGTTCATCACACATGCACTGCTGCAGAGAGCATATGAATGTGAGGCAGATATGTTTTTTCACTCATGCATTTATCTTCCAACAGTACTTATTGCACAATAGCTATGTGAATACAATTTCACTTACAGATTAGACACCTCTCTCACAAATCCGTAATTCGAATGCAAACTGGTCTGCCAGCCTTCCAAAGGAAGAACACATATTTACAAACAGCTGCAGTTCACTTGCATTTTGGCTGCTGATGCTAGCCCATACACACTTAACTCTAGCCTCCTTAACTAGCTTAGTAGATTTTACCACACATTTCTGTAGAACAGAGGCATTTCCAGAAGTGTGCGTGTGTGCGTGGTGGGGGGGGAAGTACCTGAACCTATAAGCATGCACCTGCGTTCTCTTTTAGGCATCTGTTATTGATCATGTATAACAAGCTGATATAGAAATTCCAGAGAAAATTCACATATGAGGTTGTGTCAGACTCACAGTGAAACACACAATGTCAAACCAAAGATGAGCTCTGAAAACAACAAGACCAGAATTGAACCTGACATTTTACATTGGCTGCAGCGATGCTGTGGAAAATTCTTAACCACGTCCTAGGTGATTTTTGGAACAGGGGAATGACGACAACCATATTACCAGGCCACTTCCTCAGCAAATAGCAGCCCAGGGCTTCACTAAGATAAGAATGTGACCTACTACATTTAAATTTCTAGAGCTATGGTAAATTAAAAGCTAGTAGAAGCAGAGATTGGCTGCAGTGAAAATGAATTTTCCTGTACACTTAAAAAAAGATAAAAGGTAGTCAGAGCATGACTAATTTTTACCCTCTCAGAGCTTGTCCTGCTGACGCTATTTCCACCTTCACCCAGACATTCAGCATTAAAGCAAAATCTTGGCAAAGACTGTGTGTGAGGTGGCAAAGACACCTGAACAAACAAGCAAAAAAAAAAAAAAAAAAAAAACCTCACAAAAAACAACTGAAAAAAATCCAAACCCCCAAACAAGTGTTCCACATACAAAATTTAACTTGTTAAAGAGTGAAACAAAACGTTAAGTTGTCCTGCAGGCACAATCTTATTTCTAATTGAAGTACACGCAACTGTTACAGTGCATTGCATTATTAAACGTAACTCAGAAATAAAATTTGCCTTAATGAGAGCAGTATAATAACCAGAATTAAATTTCACATATGATGTTTTAATGAGGATTGTGGCATGTTAATTTTAAACTGAACAATAGCATGTGTAATGCAGTCCATGCCCTGTGTACAGCTCAACAGCTGCTAACTGTAGGACTGGCTTGTTTTTGTGCCCCACAGATAAATAAGCAGCTAACTACAGCACTGCCTCATACACCTGTTTATGGAGACAATTACTTTTTCTGAACACTGATACGAAGTCATAAGGGCCCAGTTCTACCCATTTCTGGATCTTTTGTGCTCTCACAATGAGGACATTTTAAGCCACAGAGCTTTCTCGCCATTTCTATTTTAACTTATGAGCACATAAATCAACCATCCCACATGGACTTGTACTGAAAAGCCTTTACAATGAGCTACAGCTAGTTCTAAATAAAGTTTACTTTTCACTGCAAATGAAAAGTTCCAGGAAAGTTATTGTTATTTTACATTACCGCACAAATCTAAATCCAATTCATCGCAATCATTTAATAGGCGATAGTTCAAAATGATAAAGAAAGGCAATCATTTCACATGGAAGATAAGTCCAGGTACAGTTACAGCCTCCACAGCTAACACCATCCCCCACCAAACCTGAAAAGTGCAGAGTTTTTCCAGTGTCAAGTCTAAACATGGCATACTATGAAACACTGCTTCCAAGCAGTGGCCCTTGAATATATTGTTCTCACTGAAATACAGTATCAATGAAAAGACCAAAGCAGAACTATCAGCTTAGGGATTCCTCCTATAGATTCAGCAGACTTTAAAAGAGGAAAGTACAAGACTCTATCCTGAAATAGAGACCAAAGCTGCCATGATTCTAGAAAAATAAAGAAAACTGGATACTAAAACCATAAACATATGCACTCTCCTCACTGGCATCCAGAAGTAAACTACAGTCTGTTTCAACATCGGAAGGATAGGCAGTCATGTTCTCAAAATCAGTCCCTCCCTACTGCCATTAGGTGATAAAGAAAGGGCTAATATAACACAAAACCTCTCATCCTGATAGGAGCTTCTCTTAGAGGGATACAGCATATATTTTTTTCATTTTAAAAAGACAGAAAGTATCATTACCAAGAACAAAACAAAAAAAAATATATTGTTCTCACAAACTCCTAATAAGAATGTCTGATATTCCCGTCCAGGTTTATCTTGCACGTAAAAATATGGATTTTGTTTTGTTTTTTGTTTTGTTTGTTTGTTTGTTTAGCATGATAAATGCTTCCTTAGGTCTTTTTAATTCTAGGGCTCTAACACACCAAAAATGATGCAGTGGGGAAAAGGAGAAAAATTTATTGCAGTCCAACACTGGTGAAATTCAAGAGAGGTTTTTCAGGCATTCTATCCTTCCTTCCCAAGTCCCTCAGAAGCGCACAACTTTCCAACACAGAATTCAGACACGTCACCCAAAATCTGTAGGTTCATTTCCACATACTCGCCTAAATTGTCTTCAGAAAGAATCTGAAGATGTAAGGGGCTTTTCTTCATCTTAAAGCTCCAAACAAAGAGAACAACAGAGAAATGAAAATGAGAAATTCTTTCACATGAGCAATTTCTAAATAAGAGACAATTATGTTGTAGAAAAAGGAAAAATGCCTTTACATTTCAAAGCCTTAATTTTGCTGTATTGGTATTAATTTTGGGTTTAATTTTAAAAACCCCCAACATTTTTTATTGAAAATCCTGACTTGGAAAGTGAAGATAGCTTAACTATCAGTTTTCAATATAAGAAGCAGCTTCCAATCTACTACTAACAAAATATATGCTACATATTCTTTCATCTCCAAAAAAAGAATTAAAAATAAATAAAAGAAGCTTCCTGGTTTCTCAGAGATCTTAAACTGACATGAGGGTATGCAAATTCTCACTTCCTCTCTCTTTCATGCTGCAGACAGAAAAAAATAAAACCTAAGAAAAGTTCAATTGCACTGGAGACATCTACCACCTGATAACCACAGAGCTGCAAAGCTGCTGGAAGAGCCTCAACTCAGCTTGCAGTCTTCCCACCAAAAGCTCTAACAATTACCTCCAAACCACCTTGGCTGTGAATGGCGGACATGGTGCAAGGGCGCTTTCTTTCATTCATAAATCCTACTCCTACTCAATGCATTTCCTGATGTTCAGAGACATCAAGATAGACACTGAGCTGGTTCACCACTTAGATCCTCCTCAGTTTCCCAGGCAGACTGTATTTCACTCAAGCACAATTATGAATGAATTTAATGGCTGTCTTGAATGAATTAGGATTAAATGAAGAGGCTATAAGATAGAAAAACATACCAGGAATGAACAATGCACAATGTGGGTGCCTACAGCTGTCAGGAATTAAAAGATGAAGCAGCATGAATGTTTATTATTTGCACCAGCAGCTGCTTGCTACAGAATAAAAAAAGCTGAGCTCCATGGAAATGTACTTGACTTGTGCAGACATTGAACAACTGAATTACAGAACCACTACTGACATAGTCGATGAGAGTAAAAACATAAGCATGTAACACATCAGACTAACTACAGCATATTCCAGGGAGTATGTGCTTAATAGTCAATGCTTATAAGTAAAAAGCAGAATTCAAGAGAACATCTTGTGGTTTACCCCACACACAGTTTTTAGCCTTGCTACTTCACACACACACTGAACTCTACCACAGGCAACCAGCAACATTAATACTCTACGTCTGTCCTTCACCCACTTTGCTTTCAGCTTCTGGAGCACCTGAATCCCTCCTGACAAGGACAGGACAGTAGTGAATGGGTAAAACAGTGGCCATCTTGGTTTTATCCTCCCAGTTTTGAAGCTCCAGACTGAAAGAACATCATTTGCCTCAATGAACACCAGACTTTAGGAGAGAAATTGCAGAGACATCACCCAGTACTCAAGGTGGAGAAGATAAACAGGCAGTTACCCAATAAAACAGATCAGTAAAATAAATGAGATGCTCAATTTTAGTTGAGGCATGCACACAACAGCACCTAAGATTTAACCAGAAACAGAACAAGTCTTAACTGGAGAGACTGTAGACTAATTGGGCTAAAAAAAAAAAATAAAAAAAAAAAAAACTAGTTTAAGTAGTACTTATTTTTTAAGTAAAAAATGCTTAGACAGTGAAAAAAAGCACTTACAATAGCTTCTGAGAAATCCCAAGGATAGTTAAACACACTATAAAGGAGTATGTCTCCTTCTTAGTAGAGGGAGATAGTAGATACTTTTAAAGTGTATTAAATTTTAGCATTTGCTCTTGAGGCATAGCCCTGCTGAAAGAGGACAGCATTATGCAAAGCTACAGTGATAACCATGTTTCATCACAGCAGATCAACATTACAAAAAATGATACATGTTCAGATACTTTAGAATAAAGACCCACTAAGTGTAATTTAAGAAACATAAAAATCTATTGAGAGTCAGCTAGTTCCATTCCCGCTTAAAAAAATGAACAATAAAATTCAGTTGGTATCTTTTTCACAGTCCTGCACTGCATAGTCATTATTTCCAGAGCGCCTTACACTACAGCATCAAGACATTAAATACAAATACAGCCATTTAGAATTATAGAGCACCGTGCTTGGAGAACCTTGCGTGATTTTCCTCTTTGGATCTCCTTTCATTGTACAAGTTGATAGTTCCCTATCAGCAACACAGGTTTCGATCCTGCCTAGCCATCTCAGACAAAGAAGCTCCTGATTATTTCCTC
The DNA here is from genome assembly GCF_023343835.1 of Lagopus muta. Taxonomy (NCBI): domain Eukaryota; kingdom Metazoa; phylum Chordata; class Aves; order Galliformes; family Phasianidae; genus Lagopus; species Lagopus muta. The sequence continues at coordinate 12,213,998 of NC_064440.1, read as the reverse complement.
TGTAGAGTTTTTGATGTTCCTCCTTACACCTTCACAGAAGAGGATGTTCTCAGTAAGCTGTGAACAGAGCAAGTCTTTACTGCAGAACATCTTTGGACTTGATAACCTTTGTAGGTTCATTACAACTGAACTACTCCATTCTATGCAACTCATCTCATCAACATACTTCAAGAACCAAGAAAATGGAATATGTGAAATACCAATAGAAAACACTGAACAAATCACTCTTGTAAGGATCTAGCTTGCTGTAACAATCCAGTCTGGAAGGAACAAATGCACGTTACACCATGACTACACCTAAAGAGGGGGGAAAACAATACACACCCTCCACCACAGCATGAAGAAAGTGAGGCACCACATACTTTCCTTCTTCTACTATGGGAATGTAACAAGTGGTTTCCTTGTCCAGTACAGTCTGATTAATGTTGGGTAAACAAATGGACTTTCTGACAAGAACGAGCACTTCTCTCTTCTAGGAACAAGAGGTAAACATAGCAATTGGTGGTCCTTATTGATAGGTTAGCATTAAAAAGGCTTCACATTTTTTAAAGAAAGCAGAATCAAGAAGCTATAAATACAGTGAGCAGTTGTGTTGGACTCAACACAAAACGTCTGTCTCATTCTGAACATTTCCTGGTATTTCCTTGTCCTCCCACTACAGAGGAATGAAATACATTCTTCAAATTTCTCCACATCATTCAACTATACATCTGTTAACTTGTCTGCTTTGGGAACTAAATTACAGACACTCAAAAGAACAACTACACTTGGTGATGATACTTCTCTTGAAAGCTCTACAAATCTCTCTTCCTCCAAACAGCACACAGTCCTTCAAAAACATCTTCCCTTGAGGTACCAACAAAAGACACTAAGAAATGAATAATCCTACTGAAGCTAAAGGAGTTACAGCTAGCATAACAATGACTCAGAAGAAAAATAAAGGGAGTGAAAGATTATTACTATATACCAGTTATTTTCCAATTATCCAACTAAATGGCTTCAACAACACAGAAAAACACCTCTGGTTTCTACCACAACATGACTACCTTCAACTAGCAAACTGGCTAAAAACCGTTCAGGTTAGGCTTAAAGTGCAGCAACAACAGAAATCCATCATCACTCCGACATACAAGGGGGAAAAAAATTAAATTGCAATTAGAATAAGAGACAAAAGGAAAAAATGCAAATAACTTCATGGATATCAGTTCTTCATTCATTGTTTAATGAGTTTGTAGTGCAACAAATTTAGTCCTTCCTTTCCAAACTGCAGTCATTTATCTTTTAAACTTTGAGACTTCCCTTTGTGGGAATCAAACGTTGTTTCTGCATTAGAATTGGATAATATTTTTTTTATTTCATGGTCTCCGCTGCCATAGTTATTTTTGGGAGTCTTTCTACATTAGTTGGGGGGGGGGGGAAGGGTCTCTGATAGTTTGCACTATCCTCTTTTTGCACTTATCCTCTAGACGAATCTTTCCCAGGAATGCACGCTCGGTATATAGATGTATATATGTATATTTTATCACACAGATTTTAGGAATATCCTGCATGATATTGATCAAGCCAGAAAAGTCATGGCATACCCTAGGAAGTGCCTGAAAAGACATCGGTGTCCCCCGCCTCCCGGCACTCTTTGTTTAGTGAAGACTTTGAAGAGAATCACCTTATCAATATGACAAGAAGAGCACTGAGACATCTTGGAAACAACAGGATGGTTACTGACCGACACCAGATAACACACCAATTAACAAATGTAAACTTTGATAAGATTGTGAACCTGGAATACACAGCCAATGGGGAAACAAGGTACAAAAGTTGTCACTGTGACCTTATGGATGTTCCTGCCTGCGGGATGTCCGCCACTGCAATTGTGAAAAAAATCTGCTTTTATCAGAGATACCGTCCTGACAAAATTATTTGGATATTACCAACCCTTTTTACTTACAAATTCTACAAAAAACTGTGTTATCTCTCTACTGATGCAGCTCACTTATTGCCTTACTAACTTTTATTAGAGCTAAAGCTTCCATAATTCTGTTCCTTTTCACTCCCAGTCCCTTTTGCTAATAATAGGCATCATTTCCCCTTTTTCTTTGGGGAGCATACAGAATATCCTTTTAGTTTGCCTCGTTATTTTTGACACCAGTCTTATTCAGTGACATAAACTCCACAAGTCCATGCTCCCGCTGTTTTTGTTTGCAGCACTATACATTTGAAGCCTCTTTGGGCTGTGATATTTGCACTGCAGTCTCTGAAAAATTCATAAAAAAAACTCCAAAAGGAAAAGTAGACATGCCGGCAAAGAAATACCTGCTGTTTGTCCAACTTGTTGCAAGTGTTCAAATGCCCCTAAGCCCCCAAGTAATTAAGAAAGACAGCTTGAGCAATTTAAATATTAAAAGCACAATTTATTATTTAAACATTTCATGAGAGAAACATAGAACTTCTACAGCAGACAAAACTGCAGTGCAGTCAAGATGCAAAACTCATGGTATGCTGCCAGGAAGATATAGGATTTTCTTGTATTTGGTGGAATATAAATTTATAAACCTTACAGTAGAAAGCAGGAAATTGCCTTTTGTTAACCTTAAACACAGGGTTCTGTAACAGTGCTTTGGTCACAGCTTGCAAACTCACTGCTTTGTAGCCATCTCAAATTCACTACCAGTGTCTACAGAAGTACATTCAGTTTGAGCCCACGGATCAGATGGCAATTTTGCATTATTCTACAAAACATGCAGGTGCCTACAGCCCACCCTGAGATCCTCAGCTGGACAAGGAACTTACTACAACGACAGATCGTTGACCCTGCTCTCAGCTGTGCTATATTCAGGCTTCCTCCCACCTGCAGCTATTAGGTCACGTTTCGGCCAGCCCTGCTTTTGCTGCCCTTAAGTAAGTCTCATACATTTCCTATCGTATAACTAATTTGGATCCTGTGGCCCCTTTAATTTCAAAAGCTGTTTCTCTCTACACTCCACAGAAACGTCAGCTTTTCTTTCCTTCTCCTGAAAAAGGCATTTGAAAGTCTAGAGCTCTTTTGACCTTTTATTGTTTTGTAAATTAGAGCTGTTAACACATTTGATGACAAAGACAAGAGCATCGAAGTTAACAGCTCTCCCCACCGCTTTCTGAATACCAAAAAATCTTTAGCTACCGTCTATCTTGATTGGCTTTCACAGAGATCCTAGTAAAAGTTACAGTTCTAAGCGTTCATACGGAATGTGCTTAACTAAAACACCAAAGTTAGAGGAGCTTTATTTCACTGGCAGATCTTTCCCAGAGACCAACGCATAGCACAGCTACACAAGTTCCACACAGTTGATAAAATGCTTCCACAACAAAGTCAATTTAAACTGTTCAGAACTAATTTTCTTTTAAGAACCTGATCAAATAGCCATGCTCTCTGAAGGTTTCCACTGGCACGTCAGGCACCATCTCATAGCTGTCCTCCAACAAAATGTCTCCCACGTGTGCCGCTCAGAGCTGGCAAAGGCTGTACCACCTCAACTTACAATGCATAACAGGACATTTCCAAGACACCACAGAGTACCTCAAGACTGCACTATGAGACATAAAACCACTTCCCAGCCTGCAACTGCTATCACCTGGCATTTTTTTTCTTCGGAACATCACTATTTTTCCCACCATTTAGCTCCACTCTGAAGGGAAAAACAACACTAACCTTCTGTAGTTGCAAGCCTCTGCTCGACGTTGGCAGATTATCCCACTTACTCACTCCTTCCTCAGCCCACACCTCGTGACTGCAACTCAACAGCCCAACTGCAAAAGTGTTCTCTCCAGAACCCACGTGAAGCCCACACTGGGGCAATCAGGTGAAACTATTCAGGGTCCTGCAGGCTGCACCAGGTGCGAGTGGCCACCTGTGGTAACGATGCTGCTCAACCAGTAAACTTCAAAGCTTTCTGGTTTTGTTTTTTTTTTTCAAATGAGCTCTGCACTAGTTAATCTAAGTTTATTGATAAACCTAAATTATAGTCTGCATATTCATTGAATTACTAGTCCTTATCTATATATACAACAAAGAGATTCTTCCTTACTAGAAGCCTAATGGAAATCAAAGCTAAGAAATAACTAGTGTTTTTTTGTTGTTTTCGGGTTTTTTTTTCTTTTTTTTTTTTTCTTTTTTCTTTTTTAAAGGCTGCAGGAAAATATATACAACTTGACAGACAGAAATTGCTCTAAAGAAACATAAAAATAAAAGTCAATTGAAATGAATGGTATTTATGTGGACAAGATGTTTATTTTTACATTGAATTATTTGCCATATGCAGTTATGTGAAATTGATCCAATTTAAATTCCCTGAACAAAATCTACCCACACATAACATACTGTTCAAGATCATGGTAGATTTTCCACTAAACCATGAATATAGCAATACCATCTTAATTATGTTGCTGTAGGACATGAAAATATCAAAAGGATAAATTTAATCCCTTCCATGCAATTTGAATAACTGCATTTGGGGAAGAAGAAATGAGATTAGGGAAGAGAGGAATCTCTCCAAGTAGAGATGCTTGTTCTCAGCCTTTATCTCAGTGTTATGCATAGATGGCCCATCACAATAACATGCAAACTCCTAAGGAAAGCAAAAAGCATTGTATTTTTTCATTCCATGCAAAGCTACAGAGAAAGAAGCCTGGATTTGAGGACTGACAATATCATCAAAATATGTCTTACCTTTGAAACTGAAATTATGTATAGGATGTACTAATTACGAGATTCCAGTATATGAGGAAATACAGGTCAAAACTCAGGACGACTTGGAAAGAGAATCTTGGATTGCTCAAACTGTCAGTTTCTTCAGAAAGCACAACCTCTTGTATGATCTGAACCTAAATTAGGTAGCAGGAATTTGCAGCTAACTAAAACTTTTCTCTCATCTCAAAAATGCAAAAATCTCATAGATAATTTTCTGAGATCATTACATATTATATATATGAAGAAAAAATATATATATGAAGAAATATATAAGAAATATATATGTATTTAGATATTTCCTCCATTTTCTGTTTTATTAACTTAATGATAGTAATTGGAAGATGCACTTTTTCCCTGCTGATAAACTTATCTCATTATATGAGCAGTAGAAGTACTAAGTAGAAGCTAAAAAAAATATTAAGGGAAAGAAGAGCAGCAGAAAGAAATACTTCTGTCCTCTGTTGAAGGGGGCTTGCAGTTCCAGGCCTAGCGCAAAAATCCTAAAGCAACAAAATCCAAAAGCCTTATAATGCACTTGTCTATTTACAGTTAGAGCAGCATGAGAGAAGGATTTGTGTCATCTTGCATAGTTTTCCTTCAATGAACAATTTTATTAGTTCCAGACATAGCATAAGATGCTTCTAACACACACTCCATAACATCAGAATGACTGAGAAGAACTTAGGCATATAAAGACCTAAAGAACAAGTATTTGGCATAAGTTGACCTCTCTCCTTATCTTTTCTGGTACTATAAAAGTAAAGCCCACAAGAAGATGGGAAAGGCTTTCAGAAGCCCTCCATATCCTTCTTTAGGAGTTGGCATAAAAGATCCTATTCCACTGCTTTCTGAATAAGTAGTACATCAGTATTTACAGAGTATTTTTCTCAATGAAATTGCTATATATGTAGTCTATCTTGAAAACCATTCCAGATTTTTTAATAGTGTCAGATGTGGCTGCCTTTTACTATCTTCAAAGTAAACGTCATCTTATTTGCAAAACTTTCAGGTTAAACTTAGTAAACGTGATCACAGCTTTCTAACTTAGAGAACTGGCTCTTAAGATGGACGTAAGTAAAGCAAACTGAGTGTTGCAACAGTATCTGCTAATAGATTTGTTAATCACAGGTGATACGAAGATTTTAAGAACTTGTTAAAGGAGAATTACACTATTTCTCCTAGACCTAACTGGCTCTAGATGGCATTTGTCCCCACAACTTGTCACCACTTGCCATCATGATGTTCCCTCCCCCTTAACAGGTAAAGAGGCCCTTGCTCTTCCTTTGAGGTATGCTTGAGGCCACATCAATTGGTCCTGCTCAGAGCAGCTCGGTGAGGCCAGGCAGGTGAACTCACTGAAGTGAAGCTGTCACAAAGATAGTGCCCAAGGGCATAAAAAATATTAAAGTAAAGGGGCTGGTATTTCCAGCAGATACAGCTGTTTACATTGTGAATGTCTATTCAGTGCATTAGATAGCAAGTATGAAATGAAATGGTACGAGGTTATGCGTGAATAATAAGTGAGATTCTGTCCATGGCTCTACCCATTTTCTGCAAGGGTCAAGGCAATTCATCCATTTCCTCCTGTACAAAAGAGGGGTTAACAACATTTATTAATTTACCTTAGAGCTATGGAAATTATTAGTTAGTATCTGTGTGGTAATATGAATATGTCAAATGGGCAATAAAGACTAAGTATGCTTCCCACCTCCTTGATAAGGCAGCTCACACCCATCTGTAATGTATGAAATACGCATTCAACATTTTAAAGCTCCTTTTATAAATCACTGCCATTTTTCCAAAGGAACTCAGATGTATTCTTGAAAAGCCCTTACTACCAAACATACAAAGCCCAGGAATGTGGACAATGAAGCAAAACCTGGCACCTCTAAGCAGGACTTCTAGATTTTGTGAAATTTGCTGCTATCAATTTTAGAAGAAGAAAATAAACTATCAGATTCTGAGTTATAACCATGAGCTTCATTGTTTTGAAGACTCCTGTACTTCTCATTGTTTGTTTGGAAATTTTACTCCCTCTCCCCCAGTCCCAACCCCTAAAAACAAAAAGGAAAAAAAATCAGATTCTGCACTGTTTAAAAACACCAGTGAACTTGCCTAAAGTTAACCTTTGTCTATGTACTATCATTACAGAATTCTTTCTGTGGGTAACCAGATAATAAATAGATACAGAGAATGCAGTAGCATTTCATCTAATGGAAACTTTCTATATACTGTTCCAAAACTACTGTTGCATTAATGAAACCATCATTACTAGCCACAGCCTAAGTGCAATTAATGTAAATGCCATGAAGATTCTACTCGTATTTTTTCCACAACTTAATTAGGATGGTGAAAGCTTTAATAGCACTGCACCTCTTTTCCCTAAATGAAGAAAATCTCATTGTCCTTGTAACTCTTACTTTCATTACAACAGCAGCATGAGAGATGGATTAGGTCCCTAATGAGCCTTTTGAATGAACAGCCACATGAACTTGCTGAGGCACTGTAGTGAGAAATGTACATTAGTTAGGCTTTGGCCTTTACAAATTAGCAAAAATTCAACATGAAAATTTTCCCTCCTTCATCCCATTATGTTTTGAAATGCAGGATATTGAGAAGAAAAATGTCTCAACAGCAGCTACATCAAATCACTGCATCTGTTATCATCTGCGTCCTCTAGTGTTCTTTCTTCCCCTCCCTGTTTTAAGATTACTGAAGCAAAGATTTTTAATCTCATTAAGCTAGAACTACACAGTATCTTCTTGCCATTTTAGTTTATTTTTAAAGATAAACTTCCTCATATAGCCAAAAAACAATGACTAAGAGCAGTGCTAGGAACATCCTGTTTTTTTATATTTAGGAAAAACTCTTACTCACATTCGGAGTTCAGTTTGAGTCAGAACCCTTAATTCTTACTAGAAATCTACAGTATTTTATATGTGTGATTTAATGTTTGACAAATCATGCAACAGGGAGACATCAGGAGTAGAATGAAATCATTTTGTTTTCCTGACATTTAAAGGAAGCTACTTGAAAAATCAGGTACCGAAGTAACCTTGAAATAGGAATCTCTTTTACCGTGTGACCTCTGAAATCTTACTTACGCAGTGTTTCCTCTCCATGCACTTTGCTGGCTGACTTTCACAGAATTCAGAACTCACACAATGCCTTGATCTCCCACCTAAAGCCCAAACTCTGACCTAAAACATTTTAAGTTGTAACAATACTCTAACTTTTCCCTAATATTCTCTTTCTCTGTATTTTTATCTACAAAACTGAATCTAAAAACAGCTGTACTTAAAAACCAATTTGTAAAAGTCTCAAGTCTATAGAAAATGTTGCACACAGTAACAGCAAGAACATCACTAATTAGATATGAAGATGTTACAATTGTATATTTAAAGGAGGTCCAGAAGTTTTTTCTTTAAAAAAAAAACAACAACTTTTTTTCCAAATTTTCCTTCAGTTATCTTAACCCTTCAGAACTGTCTGAAAGAATACAGATTTTGTCAGCCTCCTTTGCTCTTCTGCATGTTCTACCCTCATCCAATGATAAGTTACCAGATCCACAGAACATTACTGAATACTGATGTAACATTAGGGATTGCAAATAGCAGCTCCTTACATGAGGTTCCAGTTACGACTTGCATAAAATTTGCCAATTGCAAAATATGAAAAAGCATAAACTATGTTTTGTCACTACTATGAGAAAGAACAACTGTATTTGGACACTAAAGGGAATGATAAAATCCAGCTAGCCTTGGTTGAGGAATTCCTCTGCATAGGTCACAGCAACATCTATTCCTGCATTCTCCAAATTTCCTCCAACTAAAAGATCATTAACAATCCCCATAGATTAACAGTTGTTTCCTAACTATTTGAACACACCATAGTAGCAGGGCACAAAATAGCCACAAAGAATTCATCATAACCAATGAGTAAATACTTTTATTTTATAGGACAGCACAGAAAAAGAGTAGAACATGCCTGCTGATCTACCAGGTGGGTTTAGGAACAACTGAACATTATCAGCCTGCTTCTCTTTGAGCAGAAGTAAAGACACTGGGAATGTACCTGAAAAAAATAAAAGCATATACTCTGGCACTATTCACTACTCCAAGATTCCTCAGTATGTGAATGTTCAGCACCTATTACAGGCAAAGCTGCTTAAAAGAAAGCTTTTATCTTGAAATAATTTCTCCAGCAAGAAAGAGCAAGCTTCACCTTGGCAGAGATGAGCTGTCAATGGTGTCCCTAGGGGAACAGCTGACACTGATGTTTGTGATGCACTAACTTTTCCGCAAGGAAATTATCAGCAAGCAGCATGACAACCATCACCTAGGCCAGACCCCTGTGACCCTAGCCCTTCATTTGTATTTCTATCCCTCTGTGTTGGTCTCTACAGACAAGGGCAGGGCCCATCTTCAGAAGTTCAGTTCTGACTACAGAAAAGATGAAACAGCAGGATGAAGCATGCAGGAATTCAAAGGAGGGTTACAACAGACTTGTGCAAAGACCCTCGCCCATGAGGCTTTGACATCCACGCAAGGTCAAATTCTCCATGCACAGTCTTGGCAAAGCTGTTCCAACACAATTCAAATTGCAGCAAGGTAGCCTTCAACACTGATGTCAAGCTACACTTTACAGATCATGACAAAACCATTCATATGCCTAACGGATGAAATCCATCCAAGATTTACAAGCTTATTGTTTTTAGACAGCATATCAGGAATTGAAAGTCTTAACAAATGAACATAATTTAAAGTAGCCAGAAAATGAAAGATTAAATGATATAACTATTGGCAGCTGTTCAAAATTAGTTCCAAGCACCAAGTCAGTATCAGGAGAACCACGTTTTAATCAGTGAAAAATAATTTTCTGCTGGGGGAAAAGGTTTTGGAAATGTAATTACAACACTATCCGTTTACCCTGATAAAGGCTTCCCAAGTGATAAGACGCAATCTGACAATCCCTCATTTTTCCCCAAGTTTGAGATTAGATCCTAGCATAGAATTTAATGTCTAAAAAAAATTCTTTACTGAGCTTTCTAAATATGAGATTAGTTTCCCGTTGCCCTCTGAAAAAGAGACTGCTTTAGAGCAATGGAACTTACTCTTCACCAGGAGATGAAGAGTAATGTGCAGGGCAAAACACTTTGCTCAGTGCAGGCAGTATTACAGAACGCTTTCTTAGCTTCACAAAATGAAGGTTTTATGTCACGTATGATCTTAGCAAGTCTGTGGGAAGCTTGCATTTAACTTCGAAATAATTATAACAACTGAAAGAAAAACAGTTGAATTTATTTGATCTTAGCCATCTAGAAATATTCCTTAAATAAGGTATCTGCCTAAGTACTGACAAAGAGATAAACAGCAGTTCTCTACCATATTTCTTCAGTATTATAACTCATCAGAGTGGGTAAAGTTAGTCTAACATCTAACTAGAACAGATGCAAACACAAGATCTTTTCTTGAAGACCTTCAAACAAAGCAGAAGAGGAAGCAGTGTGCATCATTATGCCTACTTGGCCTCTGATTCTGAAATTCATACCCAAATATTTATTTTCACAATAAAAAATAGAAGTGTGCACACAGGAAACACCATTACTTGCCTCTATATACATAAATATGGAGACAGACATGAGGTTCGGTGCCCTCAAGGGCAGAGCAGCTGACAGCAGCCCTACCAGAGAGCTAGGTTCCTCCCTGGCATAACCACCAGCTCCATCTGGCAGATAAGCGACAAATAGCCAAACAAGACAGTTAAATCTCTCCCCAGTCTCACCTCCAGGCAAACACATGGGGCTAGACTCCATCCCTTTGCTGCGTAAAAGCAAAGTCAATGGAGAAATCTCAGCCATCTCTAATCTCAGCTCAGTCACCACAGGAAATTTTGACTGGGTTATGTAACAGTGGAAAATAAAACTGATTTGCAGTATGTCTAATGCATCACAGTTTAATTGGTAATATCATCTCTCTAGGCAAGCTTTTATCAAATGTGTTACAATTAATTTAGTTTACAGCTGTCTAAACATAGGTGCATCATGAGTTCATGCATTACTTCTGAAAGAAGCAGTTATTTGTGCAGTGTGAGGAAGTAACTCCAGGAGGTACTAAAGTCTTTCACTAAAAGACTGGACCAGCACTTGAGATGTATCCATAGAAGCAGTGGTAAAAAACTCTCTTTTTCTGCATTTATTTTCTTTCAGTGGGTTGCATGATACCTTGCAAGTTAAGATTTTTCTAACTGGTTGTTCACATACTGATTTTGGAATGGAAACTGGAAAGGGCCAAGCATCTCCTGCGTCACATAATTCATTGCCAGCAATTTTCTGATTTATATATTCTCAAATGCATGGAAGCAGAGAAAAATCCTGTGAGTCTTTCTACATTCACACGGTCTCCACAGTGCTGACAACAGTAAAACCAAACAGTTTCCTTTGGCAACAAACCCAAACAGATATAACCTGGAAGACACCCAAGAAAGCAGTATTAGTAGAACCAAAGTATGTAGTGGAAGTTTGATAGAATCCTTCTTCTGATAAAAAAAAAAAAATTGTTTTGGAACCTGCTTTTACTGCATTTGTCTTCCACTTTGTCAACACAGCAGCAATTTCGTAAAAAGTCTATTTGTTTGGTCAATTTGAGTGCATTCCTTAAGGTAAGTGAAAATATGCTTTCTAAGCCTTCTGCAAAAGTTTGTGGTTTCTTTTTTTTTTCTGGGGGGGGGACAACCGGGGGGAGGTCGAGGTTAAATACAAACCTACATTTATGGTTTGAATGCACACACAAAAAAAGGCCATATAAATAAGATTTCCTCAAAATGAAATACTGTTAGGAGGTGCTTATAGCCAGTTCCTGAAGGCAGTGGCTAGTGGACAAAACACGGCCCAGAGAGCCAGTCATATTTCAAAGGAATAATATATTTTTTTTCATATTATTACAGGTGAGTGCCAACATAGCTGTTAATGTGCCACCCTGTGAAAGGTATTTGAGACACCCTCAGAAATAGACAAGTTTCCTTTCACCTCAGACCACATGCAACTTCAGTACGCAGCCAAGGCCAGGCAACCTCTGAAACGATTAGTCCCTCCTTCCTTCCAAAGTTAAATGTCTACATGGATATCAATAAATGGGGAAGTGAAAATCCTGCAATATGTATGTATTTTTGCAGCTGAAAGAGAATTTCTGCCAAAGCCAGCTTGCATCCCTGTGCCAGCCTTATAATTTGAGACTTTCCTGTAGCACCCTTCCAGCCCTATTCCCACTGCCCATTATACCGTAAGCCCTTTTGTATTTGCTGTACACCACTTCTAAATGCATTTCTTAAATTGGTTGGGTTTGTTTGTTCTAAGGGACTTCATGAGTCATACAACAGGAGGAAAGATTTAACCAGGCTCCTAAAGGATAATGTCATCTTTAGATCATGCTCATTATAATTCATAAGTATCTCTCTACTTGACAGGTCTTTGGTTGCAGTTTCAATCTCATGCTAGTTTTTTCTTGAGAGCCCTTTTCAATTTTCCACATTGCTAATAGAGCCTGAGGCTAAGGTAAAAATAATTTGGGCTTCTAGAAAGGATCAATAATTTTTATGCACCATGCATTTTAGAATACACAGCATCACTGACACAAACACTATTCCTGCACTGATAAATATAACACATCAGAATGTCAGAAGTTTCTACAAAACATATTCTTTAAATTTATTCAATAAGTACCTGCAATTCCATACCCAGAAAGGAGTGAATTTTGCTACTCTTAGGTTATTTCATCAGCTTCTGTGATGGTATAAAGTTCACCTGGCTTTCCCTGTCACCCACACAAAAAGTAAAGGGTAGCTGATCAAGTGCTTAGACATGCTGTACTCAAATAGTTTGCTCAATAAATTATTCATTCAGCGCCTTGCAGAGCAAATTATATTTTAGCTGGACAGTCTTCTTGCTTGCAGTTCACACACTTACAAGACAAGCAAGAGACTGCAGTGGAAAAAGGAAAGATCCAGTAATATAGAGCTGTTTCCTCCCAATTTAAGGCTCCTAAGGAATTGCTCACAGAGCACATTGGGGTTGACAACTGAGTGCTACTGTGTTGGTGCCTGTTTAACCCTTGCCAAGAGCTTGCTGCTTCACTTAAGGTACCCTGAAGCCTCTGACAGGCTCAACGGATATGTCCATGATTCTCAGAGAAAGTGAGTGCTAAAGGAACATTAATTGCACAGCACAGCAAATGGGGTTTTAAATGAAGAGGGACATGTCACAGGATCAGAGGTAGGGAGAGGAAGAAATGTAGAAAAGATTAAATATCATGTTGTGCTGTTTTTATTCTTTCTCCTCAAGTATGATCCTTTATTTGCCTTCACTCTCTCTGCTACCATTTCCACTGCAATTTACACTGTTTCCTCCACTCACATTGCCTTTAATTCCCAGCCTTCTTTCTCCTGCACTGCTGTATCTTTGAGATTGAATCTCTGAGCATCAGCACACTTGGTCTGATGCTGCAAGCAGGTCCACTCTGCAGACAGCAGAAAAAAAAAGTCAAGCGTTGATGTGTCTCTGTCTTTTAGCTGCTGAGTTGATCTGCACTATGCAGTGTTCAGCAGAGCAGAGTTGTATTTGCACACTCTTACAACAATTAAAAAGATTCAGTCTAACAAAAAATGCTTCACTGAAGAAAGCTTGAAAGTATTGAAATTATTGAAAATATCTAAATATCTAAAATATCTAAGAATAAGCAAAAATTTATTTACCTGTGGAAAATGTTTCCATTGCAAAATGCTGTTTTGTAATTACAGTCTTTCACTGAAACATTAATTTTAATTAAATCCTACTTAGAAAAAAAGAAACACCTCCTATTTGAAGTATTTTGTAATACTGAGGACCACAGCTCATCCCAAATGACACTGAAATGTTCCATTACCTCAAAAGTTTTGTTGTTTCCCCACCATAGAAAAAGGAAGAGAAATAAGGAGGAAAATAAAATCCATACTCAGAGAACAGAGTACTGTAGAGTATACGGGCCATAAAAATGAGGCTGCAGCAGGTACATTAATTAAACCATCTCAATATGAACTCTACCCAAAATAATTTGCTTTCTTTTTTTTTCCCCCTTGACATCAGGCTTAGAAGTTCATTGCATATTTCCCCCAGCTTTTCCAGCCTGGTATACGATAAGTGTGAGATCAATCCCTATCATGTTGGAGGCTTCTTGTACGCTGGAAAGGGGAGCTGTACTTCAACTCCTGGATCCAGAAGTGTTTACACATGGATGGATGCCAGATTTTCAGTGCTAGGAAGAGATTAACGGGATCTGGTTGGTAGAAAAGAGAGAAAAAAAAAAAAAAGTAAAATCCCTAGTGGGAGAGAGCCAGGTGCCAAGAAGGGAACACAGGTAGAGCCCAAAGCACTTAGGAAAAAGGGGATAACTTGAATTGTACCCAACCTGGGTTGAGAGCACTGTGTGGTGACCCACTCCCTTCCATGCCAAATGATGCATGCAGGCAATAGTAGGCAATACTAATTGGAGGGTTATGAGCTACCTGGAGACCCACTCAGCCACTAGTTGATGATTCTCTTCTACCTCCCAAGGAAGATGTTATAACTGTTCATTAACCTGACTGACAGCTCCCCTTCTCTATGTTGATTAAATTTGTGCAGTATAGGTTACTTACATATTTTACCTCACATGTAAGGTATATTTTCTCTACAACTGAAAGTTTTCTCAGTTCACCACTGCAGAATCACAAGTAAACATCTTGTATCCTGTGGTTTGCTTTTCTCTGGCTGCACATTTCTTTTTCCTAAGCTATTGCTTTGCAGCAAACCTCAATCATTGCTCCAAAGTTGTAGGAGACGTGTCTCTTATAACTCCCTTTCATTTATTCCTCACTTACTGTGCTGCCAGCCCTTCATCAGATCAGCTTTCTTTCATCATTGTTTCTGAGCTCATTATTCAACATTTAGCTGAACTGAACTGCATTTACCATTCATTAGGTATTTCTAAGCTGAAGGTGATCATGTGATCCAATACTTCTTGGATTTCATTGTAACTTATGTTCTCTGTTCCCATAGTTTAGTGGTATGTTTAAATTTGGCTTTGAATACCATTGTTGGGAGCAATTTACATGAATAGCACAAATTGCAAGGCATGAAGGATAATGCCAAGTAGAAACAGAAATCTACAGCATCATTTGATCAGGCCAGCATGCTAAAATGATGCTGATAAATTTCCAGTCACTTTGCTGATACAAGACTGAATCCACTGTCTGATAAAAATGTTCAAGTCCATGGCTGTTAGTAGGCTGCCTGGCAGAGAATATTATGATATGCATTTCAGAAACAATCAAATAAATGTTAAAGAATAAATAAGGAGAAGAAAAAAAAAGCCTCCTCTTACAAGTCCTTGTTTGGTATATTTCCATTTGAATTCAAATTTTCATTATTATGTTAAAAAATGGAAACTGGTTTTGAAGTGGAAAACAAGTCATTCTTTCTTAATTCTGTTTCTCTCTCTTCAGATGGAGAGACTTATTCTCTTTTTAAACTACTACAGCTCTGAGAGAATTACAAAGATAAGAAATAAAGCGAAAGGAAGAAAAAAATAGAGAGGGAAAAGAGAAAACCTAAGATGTTGACTCTTTGAACTAAAAATAGAGCTAAATGAAAAGCCTAAATTTATTAACAATCAAACTCATTTTTCAGTAACAAAACTTTTCATTCCAACTACCAAACCTTCCCATGTAAAAATACTCTGAATCATGCTTAGTCCACTTCTTCAGTGGAATTCTGTGCATTACAGAAATAAGTATTTCTCTGCAGATTTTTCTCCACATACATTTGCCCTGTTAATGGCTTTCAAAGCATGTGTCCCTATGAAAGGATAAAGAGAATTTAAAACCACCTCCCTTTCCTTCTCTTCATTTAGCTCTGCTTGAGATCGTTCTCAGCGAGGGGTCATCAAAATTTACATCTTGTTTTCAAATAACGTTTAGACAAAAACTTCATTTTACTTCATTTTTAATGAGATGAATACTGCTGTTCACACTGTGGACAAGTTTATTGCCTACCACAGATTCTGAAACTGGACCTATCTCCAGAAAGACATCTCCTTGACATACAGCTCCACACACTTCACACTCACACTACTGATCTCTTTTTTTCTTGGTTCTCAGGAGATTCCAAAGTCTTAGCTTGTGTTTCATACTTAAATACTGAAGACAGAGCTAAAAAGTACATGGAGAAAATACTCCTTATTTCATACCAGTTACCTTCCATAACTCAGATTGCAAGCAACTGAGATGCGGTGTGGTTCCTGTTTGGCCAGCTTACTTAACAGAAAAAAAGTTTTGGAAATCCTGCCACCATGCTGTTTTCTCCTTGCCAGAAAAGCAAAAAAGAAAAGACATTACCAGCCAAATGTCTCACTTTGAGTCATCCCTGGTATGGTCAGTCTGCCAAGGCAAATGATACAGGACTGGAAATGAGAGGAGGCAAAATCCTATTAGAAATAGTCTAAAAAGGCATGTTTCAAAGAAGAGCTTGGGAAAGGAAAGATTTATAGCAGTAACTTCACTGATACCAACTGAGAAATATCCCCCAATTCATCCTGACTGTATTTGTCTTGATGACACACACGCACACACACCAGTGAAGGAGGCACTACAATCAAAATCAAACTAACACAAGTGGATTTGTCTTACTAGCAGATAGGAGTCTTGTGCAGCTCCCTCTAGAGAATGCAAGGTAATGAGATTAGGGATGAAAAATAAGATACTGTATGAAGTCAGGAAAGGAAGCATGAGAAAGACCCCAAGACAGTTGTGGATCATTTCACTTAAGCCCTGTGTTTGCCAACAAGAGCAAGCAAAGTAAGCTGTAGGATATTTACAACCAATATGTATGCGGGTATAGTACATGGAAGTACTGGCACAGTGCCTCCAAAGTATTGGTTTGAAGCTCTCACTTGATCTTTGAGGCACAATGTGTCACTGTGTTGGTGTACACACGTACATCCTTATGAATATTCAGGCTAGTCTACCCAGTCTCATATTCTATTTCCACTATTTTGGTATAGCAACTACTTTCCCATCAGGCAGACAGAAAAAATTATGTGAATTTTTGTACATGAGAGTTAAAATATTTCTAGCTGTAAATTTTTCTTAACAATAAACCTTAATTATATTATAGGCAACTGCATATGTATAATCATGCTGCATTAATATCTAAAAAACAATTCTGCTAATGTAGCTTTGCTTTATATTTCACATTGCACCAAATTTTCCTTTAAAACAAACCCAAACAAAAAAGTAAAGCTTATCTTATAAAAGATACTTCTAAGGAGATCCAGAAAGTAGTGTCAACCTTTCTTGTAAAAATTTAATCTTGAATATGTTATCAGCCTCTTCTCCTCCCACTTTACTCTCAAATAGAACATAAATTGTAATAATAAAAATAATTTGCATAATATGATTTTAATTAATATAGAATATGAAACAAGAAAATACTAGTAGTTCAATAATGCAAATAACTTCCATGTTATGTTAAAACATCCCCTGACAAATCTTCCATGGCCTGAGTCAGCATTTTTTAGGGAGAAAAGGTGATTAAAGCACTGCCAAGCCACTCTCTGTGCTTCTGAAAAGCACGTAGGAAGCTCCAGCAGGAACTGGGGAACAGAGCAAGTTGGCAATTTGTTCAAGCCCACACAAGAAACCTCTTCTTCTTAATCATGTTGCTGTCCAGCCAGCATACTAGATGCAGGATTTAAAATTCTTGTTACCACATAAAACCACCATATATTTGTCACAAAAAGGAATAGCCTGCAGGGAGCTTATTTATGTCGTAGATTTAACTGCAAGATCTTTTAAAGCAGGCAAATTCCATGAATTTAAAACCCAGAATCTGTTTGTTCCTCCCCCCCCCCCCCCCCCCCAGATGAGATGCTACATGTGACATATCTCAAAGTAGGGCCCAGGCTGTGCTTCAAAAGAAGAAGAGACTTTTTTTTTTTTCTTTTTGGAACATAAACACCTGAAAGCTGTCACATAAAATATGTATAATAATATATATGTTTGTTAGTACATATATATATATATATATATATATGTGTATATATATATATAAAATTGCACTTACAAGGTGTAGATACTTATCTACATACACACACACACAACACATAAGCAAATATAAATGCAGTCAAAGGAAATGGTCATCACCCATTTTTTTACAAGATACTGGACCTCATGTCTTGGAGGAAAGGGTTTTCCAGAGCCAGATAAGCAACAGCTACAGTAGGGGGGTGCTAGACTTAAGCAAATAAATATAGCACATTCTGATGCCTCTCTAAGAGCTGCTCATTTAGTCTGAAGATAAGCAAACCTGATCTGCATTTTCAGGTAAATTTACATGCATCTCCTTTTCTAATAGGGGCTGTGATTATTTGTTTGGAAGGCAGTTTCCTTTAAAGCAAGAACATTGCTGGTACTTTTCATTATTACATCAGAAGACTCCCAGATTCACCTCTTCCTGCTTCACATAGACTTCATCATAAGACATCACTTCTACTAATCTTCCCCAATAGTAGGGGAGCAGGATTGTCTCCCTCTGCACAACATGAAAGGGCTGAAAACTGTATTTACTTTTCAGGACAGAAGTAAAAAGATTCATTCTCAGGCTGAATTAGAGGGAACCTGCAGTGGTAAGCCTGAAGGACACAAAGGACAGTGTTACTGCATCTAAAAGTGATGAGAATTAAAGAGATGATGGCAAAAAAAAAAGAAAAACTAGTTCACCATGTGATTTCTTTGGCTTTGAGATACTTTGAGATTAGTCATTGAATGAGAGGGTTGAACAGAGCAAGCAAGAGTGGGACTGAAGACAAACAGAAAAGAATGCACTAAATGGCACTAGGGAAAGCAGAGATGAATCACAGCCCACATCCAACATAAAGGTTCTTCTGGATCTGATCTTTCTTTGTACCAGAAAAAAAAGCAGCAAGCTCCTGAGAAGATGGCTCAGAAGGTACAGGGGTAACTATGAAGCTATGATGCAAGATGAAATAAACAGCAATCCCCTGCCCTTTCTTAAGCAATTTCTTTGGTATTCCTAATATGGGGCATAATCAAATCAATAAAAGCATAATCAAATCAGTGCAAACAATCTACCCCTCACGCCACACAAAATTTCCTGAGTATGAATTGCATGGTGGAAAACTGAGACTTTAATCAAAGCAGATTCTCTTAGCTAATCACAACATATTTTACTTGGTATTGCAGAGCATTAAGGGCTTACTAGACATCATTAAATGAGAAATATTAGAAAGTCACAATTAGAGAAATACCCTGAAAAGATTGCATGCAAGACTCAAAAACCTAATGATTCATCTTAAAAAATTGTAACTGACGTTAAACAGAATATTGAAGCTACTCAAGATGAGAATAAGATTCTTTCCCCAAAAGGAAAGAATATAATGAAGGCAATAAAAAAATAAGTATATATATATCAAAATGGAAATGAATTATTTAATTGGGAAACTCTTTGATTCCACCACATTTTTTTTTTTAATTGCAAAGAAATGGGTTTCCGTAAAAACAATATCTAAAATATTGTCCTGCTCCATACAAAGAACTGAAGTTACATACACATACGACTTCACTGTTAATTTACATCTTGTACTGATAATTTCACACACAGAAATCTATAAAAAGAATCTGGGTATACCTATACACTATTAAGTTTTATATTTACAATAGGAAATTGTGAATTGAGCAGTCAGCAGAAATCAGGAACAGCATATTTTGAGGATTTAATATCCATTGACAGGCTTCAACATTGTTTATTTCAATTCAAGATGAATAAACAAACGTTTTGATGATGGAAATTTAAAAAAAAGTCAAATTCTCCTAAAAGAAGGGGAATAGAGAAAAATTCTTTCTACCAGTTCTACATAAATTTTAGTGTTCGGAAACTAGTAGGAATTACTAATAAAACCCTTTTCTTCCAGTTGAACCATTCTGGGTTCTGACACTGTTTACCGGAACATTTGGTTTCAGTGAGCATCTAGAGAACTCTTCAGTTCATCCTGTGTACCACTGCAAAATGCCCTATCACATTTGTAAGTGATACACTAAGAATTAAATTCACTGGGCTCAAGTGAAACACATTTATGATGTAAAATTTAACTTCAACAGTCCTAATGAGATTTTGTAGCCATTAGTTTTTCAGAGCTAGAATGGCAGATATTTAAATATTAAATAAACAGGGCACCAAGAACAGAAACCTAATGCAACTTGAAAAATGAAGACCATTTCCTCCAAAGATCCTTAGAACCACAGTGCTCTCTTGCTTTGTTTCTTTAAAACTGATCAACAACCTCTTCTGCCATTGCTAGCTGATATGCATTTGAAAAAAAATACCTGCCTGTAAAATACCGGTGCAATTTATTATTCACCAAAATTGTTCTAGCCATTAAAAGAATAAGGTATATAAAGTATATACTGCAGGAAGAGTAGAAAAGACTGAAAACAGTAGGTAGCGCAGATCGGGTCCAAACTTATGAAGGAGGTGGGCCAACTTCCCCCACCTTCCTCTTGGCACCTCAGCAGCTCCATCAGCAGCCACCAACTTTCCAAGGCTCTGGCAACAAAGAAAGAGACATGACTTACTATTCTGAATTCCTCTTGAATCTCTTTTTAATTAAATCTTTCCTTCCCTCCAGGGAAGCTTAATCAAAAAAACAACCCATCAAATTACTGACTTAACAGAGGCAGCTTTGCTCTAAGCCTTGTTCATTTGCATAACTGATGACTGTTTGTCTTTGCTTTGATCTTCCTGGTCATTCCAGAGAATGAAGTGAGGCTATGTGTTACATGCTGTTTATTCATAATACTTATGCTAAGTAAAAGGATAAGATTTTTTTTTGCTAGTATATATGAGAATATTACAAGAAAAAAAAAATTGTATCACTCTAACAAAACTATCACAAAGTAAAAAAAAAAAAAATGTCGTTGCATTTGGCTTTAAAAATACTAGCATAGTCTCAGATGTTCTCTTTGGTACTCTGCTTCCTACAGGAATAGCCTCAATTAAACAAAAGAGTTTACTGATTAGCACGGCTTTGGAATATCAAGAATATTTCCCACCTTCTTCCATACACTTACTCTCAAAAGTAGGTTAAGAATTGGTGAAGAAGTGGAGCTTTTCTATCATCATTATTCTGAAGAATTTCCACAACTCTACTGAGCTTGTAGGTGTCTAACAAGAGCTAAACGTTGCTGCCTTAGGAACTACATTAGTGAGCTTACTGTCCCTTTGTTAAGAGCTGTTCCAAAACAAAAAACAAACAAACAAAAAAAACTCCATTCCCTGAGGTTTGTGAGTTAGTGCACTAGGCCCTGCAAACCAACAGGCTGTCCTCACTAGCTCTCAAAGACAACACTGAACAGTAATGTATGAATATGCAGAGGCAGCAGAAGATGAGAAGATGTGTTTGTAGGGAGTCTTTAGAACAGACTCTACTTCTATCATCACCAACATAAGAAAATCCTACCATGAGGATGAAGACCCCATGTTTCACACTTCCAGAAGACCCATTCCTATCTTGAAGGTGTCTAAATCAATTATTACACATCATCTCGTGGAAAAGAACAGGCATTTCCAGCTGTGAACTTTTTCTCTCTGCCTGAATTCTGAAATAAGTGCATGTCTTGGAATTTACAAAGCTTAGCTTGAACATGACTTTATAGATTTGCTCTAAATTCTGTCTAAGCCAAGATTATAGCTTCCCTTAACGTAAGAAATAAAAGGGAATAACCTTTCTATTGTGCATTTCTTTTGGCTACATCAGAATGTTACTTTATAGTCATATTTAACAGGTTATTATTCTTTAACTTAACATAAATGCACTATTCCAGCCAAACGATTTTAGTTTAGCACCAGTGGCAAGTTAGCTCTACCCACATGCCATACAGAAATGACTGGAAGGGAACAGTACTAAAAAATAAAAAAATAAAATTCCTGACTCACAGCCAACCACACAGCTCTCACACTTTGTATCTGTAGGTTTACACAGAGATTCTAAAAGCTGCTGCATACAGACCCCTAGGGAAGTCTCCATAGGGAGCACAGATTACAATGGTTTCAAAACTTTTTGTTGGTACTGTAAGTACTTTTAAAAGCAGCGCACCAAGAGTATTACTGCCTGTATTACATCACTGTCTAGGCATAAGGGTCTCTTTCTCTAATAACTGCTAGTGTACTCTTTGTACACTAAGAGATGAATATTTAACTATGATAAGATAAATCAGGTACACTCAAGCTCAAAGCAATTAAATGTGTCACAAAGATATCCAGAGAAACTTAAAAAAAAAAAAAAAAACCCAAAAAAAACACACACCAAACCACCAAGCAGCAGACCCAGGCCTTTCTCTCCTCTAACATCCATCCTTTATCCTAACATTTAGGGGCTTTATGCTAATTTTCATATGCTACATTTTTCACTGCAGTAGAAAAACAGATAATTGCACTTGTAATTGTGGTGTTGCCTTGTAAAGTCTGTCAGGTGTTAGAATAGTGACCTTTGTGCCTGTGCTAATTAGATGAAGTTGAGAAAACAAGTACTGTACATCACATTGTACTAAGGCTTAGGGGTTGTAGAGGGTAGGAGGAAAATCTGTTCTATTATAGCTCTGACTCACTGTCTGCTTGTTATCAGAGAAAGGCTGTCAAATCAGGACTTCCTCATTTAATTCACAGAAGTCATTGAAGTCCAGACCCAGTGACAGAACTGGTGGGGCTTGGATCAAGCCTGTCAACGCAAGTGAAATTGCATACATTTGTCTTGAAATGAGATGAGTCATGGAGGTTACTACCTCCTTCTAAAGTAGAAAATTACTTACAATGTAGTAAAAAAATCCTTTTTTATCATTTCTGCTTGGGTCTTAAGGAAGTAGAACATGTCTTTCATACTTGTTGACCTTGCCCAACAAAGCCAACTGCAGCTCCTGAGCAAAAGTAAAGATGAAAAGCACATCTCCATTAGTTGTCTAAAAACGTCTAGGCTTTTGAAAACTGTCACTGAAGAATGTGGATGTGTAAGAAGATTGTAATCCAAACTCATAATGGTGCAGTAAATAGATTACTTGGACTCATGCACAGACTCTTTGAAGAAGGCCCTAGGGAGCAGCACCAGCTACCAAATGCAAAATTCAAGACAAGCATTTATAATTTGCAAACAAATCTCATGTTTTGGTTAAAATACCTAATGTGTTACAGTTATTTTAGAGGCATCTGGAACTCAGGAAAGTGACTGACAATACTAGCCTTCAGCCCATTATACCTGCTTCCAAGCCAATGGGCCTCTCTTGAACGACAAAGCCAAATAAAGTTTTGGTGGCTTTCTTTGAGTACAGAAATCATGCTGTAGTTCTCCACTAGGAAACCAGAACAGAAAGTCAGAAAAGTGCCTCAGAAGTTCCCTGTTCTTACAGGCTCAGTCCATGCTCAAGATGAGGCTAGCACAAACCTTGGGATGGAAATAACCATTAATACATTTTTCCAGAGCAAGGAGACAGTAAAAACTGTGAGATTGAAACTTTTAAAGTGTATCTATGCAGACTTCTGAGCACTGTCATAAGCAACATCACGTACATAACACTATTAAAGCTAGCTATACAGTTTGCAGACTGCAATAAGCTTTCATCTGTCCATCCAACAGCACTGACAACCAGGCTCCTGCCTGGAAGAAAGAAAACCAAGAATACCTTTTAGACTATTTGCTCTTAAGAACATTTAAAGTATTTTCTGTGATGCTTGTGCAAAAATGATTATGACAGAATAACGTAATGTTATTTATATAAATATAGATATTTCTACTAACTGCTGTTAGTAGTGTATATATAAGTATATATATAAAGAATACAAAAAGGTGTGCATCTTTAACTTATTCTGTTGTCAGTGAGTTGGATACGGAGTTGGCATAAAATCTGACAAAAGAGCAGAGCAAAGCACTTTTAGATGATGTACTCAAAGGAACAGCAGCCATCAGGAAAATGAATAGTTCTTCGTATTGACAGATACAAACACACCTCATATTGCATACATTGGCAGACAGGTTTTAAGAAAAATAAACTTCACAGGAGAACAATAACAAGGATTTACACACTGGAAAATCTGCCTTCTGAGGGAAAGTTGATCTGAAATTCAATAAGAGTCATTCCTTTCATTTTCACGGAGTTTCGACCAGGTCCTAGATGAACTGAGTCTGAACACAAATTCAGTGAATAACTGTCCAAAAATAATGAGAATTAATATTACATATAAGATGAGCTCTGCACTTAAGAAGCAGAGCTGGGGAAAAGGGATTTGATGATCTATAAATATTTGAATGCTGCAAGCTACATCTGATTGAAATTCATCAAATTTTCATTTTCTTTTCCAAACAAACAGTCTCTGTGAAAAGCGTCATAACTGTTTAATCTTGCTAGGGGTTGCTGAAGGAGGTTCTTCCTCTAGAATTAAAAACAAAGTTATTTTGATACAAAACTTACAATAAATAAGTAAACAAAACCACACAGACTGAACTGAGTTCTTCAGGACAGATAAGAAATCCAAGGGACTATGTAAGGCCTCTCCACTCTTTTCTGTGCTGCTCTGTTTAGTGCTCACACAAACACTTGCCCCAAGTACAGGGCAGTCTAGCAATCAAGTGCCCACCTAAGGTAGCACATGTCCGGTTTCATATTCTATCAGTTTTTATTTGATTGATTGATGTTGCTCTAGGCTTCTTCCCCCCCTTCCAGTTAGCATGGTCCTCAGGAGCTAAGGTGCATCAAAAAATATTTCTGTTGGTTTTAGCATTCCCTTTGCTTTAGGACTGTGGAGAAGGACTGCTCCTTAGCTCATTATTACGTGGGGCAGATACACATCATCTATTAAATATTTAGATCTTCATATAGCGAGTGACGCTGCTAACTTGTTTGATTTAAATTATATCCCGCAGGCAAATCAAATTAGAGAAGATTTGAGTAAATCTACCTTTTAAAACAAAAGCTGATTTTTTGTGTTCAACCATTTGTGGGATTAACTTTTCTAATGGGTTCTTCTGCACAGTGTTTTTGTTTTCATGGATGCTAAGAGAGGATGAATTATTCATTGGGGTGGAGGTGGAAAAGCTACAACATGCATTTTCAGAGCATATTTAGTCCCTTTTGTCCTTTTCATAAATCAATCCTGATTACTATAAATGCATGTGTTACTCCTAAAGGTTCACTGATGACTCACTTGGACCATTAATTCAGACCTCCTCTAGTGCATTAGGAAGCTGCCACATGTAATGGTGAAACTGGGAGAAGATCCCTTGTGACCTCGCCTCTCCCTCTGCAAAGAAGCGTCTCCATCTCCAACTACTTTCCATATGCATAATTTTACAGACGTGCCAAATATTCTCCAATAACAAAATGCCTTTCCCCTGCTGCTCCAGTGATAAATTTGCATGAAGAGAAAGACAACAACAGCTTTGTTAACGTTCAGTGGATTGATTTTCTGACCTAGAAAGAGAACAGAGAGCAATGGCTTGTAGCACCTACAGCAGAAATGGGGGCAATTTATGTCCAAACATATAGAGATATCACTGAACTAAGATGAGAATGACTACAGCTATGTCACTGTTGACATACATCACATGGCATTTGTCTCTGTTCCTGGACTGCTGATGAGCTGTCATCACTGAAGAACTACTGTCATCAAGGAACAATACCTCACCATTTAGAGCAGAAGCAAATGAAACTTGCCAATTCTTATCCAGGTAGTACAGCATTCATCAATTCCTTATAGCCCAGCTGGGAACAAATAGAGGATTTTACCCATTTGAAAATTATTATTATTATTTACTACTATATTGGCAACACAGTGCACTGAGCACCTTTGGAAGAAAAATTTATGCTCCAGAATTCCTAAGGGCCCACACTCAATCCTTCTCAATACATATAATAGAACTGTGCATGAAAATGTATTTATTTCCTTTCCATTGCAATTCCTACTGTGCTGCAACAGTTAGTAGTGCATACAGTTCTGTATCATGCTCTGAGGCTCTGTGCCAGACTCAATCATGTCAAAAGGGAAGTCTCCCCCACCATGATACCATGTAGTTAGCAGTTTCCACTGCTACATGTGTTACTGAACATTTTGGGTACTTTTGGGCACAGGATTGAGAGGAGACCAGTGTGTCCCAATGCATCTTGATGCTTTTTTATTCCATAAAGATTACACAGAATCCACAAAATTAATGGTTTGGAAAAGAGTGCATTAACACTGGCCACGAAAAGCCTTTTCAAGTTAAGAATTGCATTAAACAAGCAATTGAAACTTAGTAGCAATAATAGGGAAAACTTGCTAAGAATCCATATTGAGAATATCCCATAATAACAGATTTGGAGCTGTGCAGTGCAACACAAATACTGTTGGCACATTATAAAACTAATTACTGGGGTAATGTGTCTGCAGTTGACTAAGATAGGCGGGAATCAAAGAAACTCTTCCCAGAAAGTCTCCAGCACCTGCGTCCAACTCATTGGTGAATCAGTTCTGTTGCCCAGAATCTGGACCTCCCTAGCTCACTACAAACACACCAACACAAGCCTGGAGCCAAAATCCTCATCATGAATCACAATGCTGCTGCTGAATAATCCTTTAAGTTATTTACTTCGGTAATCATCACGACAAAACAACTCCTCAAGCTTCTGTTACCTAGAGCCAGTTTCAATAAGACTTGAATCAAAAGGAAATCCATTTGTTCACCTAAAAAGAACATTTTCACTCCCATTCGCTAGACACCTAAATAAGCCCTACTCCTCCCCTTATTTAGCGCCATCATAGGATGAAGACAAAAATCTACACAGATGCACTGCAACTGATAGAGGTGATTAAGGCACTGGCATCACGGTAGCCATGCAAACCACTTCTTGACCACACTTCCTGAAATTAAGTCCTCTCTTATCTGGGAAATAGCCTCAAAATACATAGACAGCCCTTGGGGGAAAAAAAAGTGAAACAAGCATCTCTTCTCCAGAGACAACTTCTATTACGGAAGAGAAATCTTCTTGCAGATGTCTGTTAACTCATCACATTCTCTTGCACTGTATGGAGCACACATACATTCTGGTACATTTGGTTATTAGTGCCATGGTGAAATGTTCATTACGGTAAATAGACACTGAGTGAAATAAAAGGTACCATTACCTAGAAGAACCTCTGCTGTTTTATTCAGATTGTGTTCTGACTATATCTAAGCACAAAGTTCTGCAGGAAATGGACCATGCTATCTGAGTTTCAACACATGGTTTTAAAACTAGAGAGAGTATTACACAGAGGTTTTACATTGCATTGTTTTCATTATTTAAAACATCATTAATTGTGCTGATCCATTCAACAGATGGTATTGTCAGCCCACAAGAACATGGACAGGGCAATTAGCAAATTCAGAGAAGATTAATACAAACAAATTAATTATCAATAATACCAATGTGTAACAAAAAAATGTTGGTTTTTTTGTTTGTTTGTTTTTACTTTTTCCTGACACTATGGAGGCATGCTAAATTGTCTGCTGCTACTTCCTGCTTTACAAAGTGATGCTCCCACTGCATTCACACTCTTACTCGTTTCAGTATTTAGTTATTTGGGCTCCACTTGCTGAAAATATCAGCAGAGATAGAGGAGGGAAAGAGGAAGAAGGGAATAAACTATGGATTTAGATTATATGTAGTTAGGCAAATATGAATACAACACAAAAGAGCGCGGGACGTGATCACACCATACAGGATCAATTGACCTCAAGGGACTTATTTTAGATTATCACATTGATTATACATTTAAGTATCCATCTCCATGCATGCTTAGGATACACTGACTCAGTTTCCCACCAGCAAAAGAAAAGATCCCCGTGGGCTGGCAGTGGCAAAAACCATTGCAGTTGGAGGAATGTGCATCAAAAGCATACAAGGGCTAGCTGAGTCAAACTGTTTGAATGATCAATAATGACAGACATGCAACAGAGGCACTTATCAGCAACAGTCTTCCCATACTTTGCTGTGGCAGCAATGGCATTCACAGCCTGTCTCTCAGGAAATTTCATTCCTTCCATCGTTGCATGGGAAGGCATGAAAAAGCTAACATTTGAATAGGCCTTTTTCTCCCTCCATGAAGCTAAGAGGAAGAAAGCACATCTGAATACTTGTCCCTTGTGAAGAATACTTAAGTACTGGAGGCAGAGGAAGAACCGGAGATGTGCATCTGATTCTGTTTACTCAGCCTCCAAGAAAATAAGCCTCAGACCACAATCTGAAGATCAATGTTCTCCCTTTTTCAGCAGATCTTTTCAAAACTTAGCATTGCTGACCACAGGTATATAAAGGTTACTTTTTATCAGACCCCTTGTCTTTATCAATGCTGACCTGACAGGTCTCATCCATGCTATTACGACTCCCAGATACACCTCCTGATCTTGATGGCTCTAATATTTAGAATCAGAATACCCCTCCAAGTTTTTCACTTACACTTGTCTGATTCCTACACAATTGTTGTCAATTCAGATCACCACAAAGGAAGACTGAAATCATCAGTTAACACTACCAAACAAAGGGCTGCTTTTCCAGGAAAATATTTGATTTTTTCTAAACCAAAAAGAACATTTTTTTTATTTCAGGATAAAGAGACAGACCGATACATACTGCCTGCCCCTTAACTGAAAAGGCTGTCTATTCTAAGGCCAGATTTAAATCTGCAGCAGATTAGCAGACCATTCACTGTCCACATATTTCAATAAATTCAATAGAAATTGGAATTCTAAAACACATTGGATTTCTGTATCTTCAGCTGACAATCGCAACTGGATTTAATTGAAAGGTTTGAAAGCCTCTTGTTCAGGTAACAAATGGTTGTGATTCTATGGGAGGAGGAGAGGGCTGGAGTTAGGAATGGAAATGCCATTGTTACAGAGAATAATTTCAGCAATGAGAGTTGGAAGGTGTCAGTCCTCCAGGAGGTGATTTACTCTGCTTCATCTTCCTTGCCACATAGGAAAGAATGGTCAAGAAAGCTAAATAAAGGAGGGGGATAGAATGTGTAAAATAACAAAAAGAAACAAACACCAGACTGAGGACCATAACCCAGGAATGATCCATATTTCTTGTCCACAGACACAAACCAGCACTGCTACTCAGGGCAACAGGAAGAAGCATCAGCCCATTTCCACCTCACTTGGAAAAAGAAGAAGAAACAAAAGCCATGTTCAACAACCGTCCATCTAGAGCTACTAAAGCTACTAATGCTTCCAGGTGACAGAGAGTACCATAAAGGGCAACTAACAAGTTACATGGCAGGAGAGGCACTGGGGCTTCTTGTCTACCTGATGAATGCAGAAATTCCAATTCCACCAGACAGTGTATACAACCCATTCCAATATTATGTATGTGTATATATAGCCATTTTCTACTAATTAGTGTCCTGGAGAGAAATCCTAATGCCACAAATTAATCACAAGCAGCAAACTGGGAGGAAATTACTTGGTTTTGTTAATAGTTTGGGAATTCTGATCTTCTCTAATGATGTCTACTGACCCCTAGCCTGTAGCTGTGTTTCAGAGCTGTTTCTTTAGCAATTCTTTGTTTAATTACAAACTCCGCAAAGAAGAAATTAGAAACACATATTAGTGGTAAGAAATGTTTTGACTTAATCAGGATTTTCTTTTTTTGTCATTTTTTAAGAATTTCTTAATTTAGAAGAGAAAAATTAATTAAGTTAATACTGAGTTAGATATCCAGAAAAAATTAAATGATTTGCATTCTGCCTCCCAGAAGCATATTCCTTTTCCGCTATAATAATCTGTCTCCCATTCTGTTCTTGTTTGCAGAACTCATCAGAAAAGAGCCTGTTAAAGGCTCACTGATAAACGAGCAAACAAACATCTGAATGCGATTCCTTCAGCCAAACCACTCAAATTGGAGATGGCAAGAAACAGCACTTAAGTCATCCCTGACAGTAGCCTGTGCTAAGGTTCCCATTTGTGAAATTTGGAGATTTCCTCTTTTGGAAAATGCATAGCATGTCCAGGAGCTTAACAAACCATATGAGAATGACATTCCAATGCAGATGTTTAAATATCCTGTAGCACTCCTCCTTACTTAGCATTCAAAGTATTTATGAGATTTGTTAGCCCAAAGCTGAGGAAGGGCCAATGTTCCCAGAACTCATCTCCAGCTTTCCCGAGATGCAGAGATGATTTATTTAAGAAGGTGATGAATTTCTGGCAATTACTGAGGCCCACGAGCATACAGATATCTGCACATCCAAACCTAATGAGGTTTCTGGGGAACTTGCAGCTATTGCAGATTCACAGGCTCCTTTACTCAGCTCCTAAGAAAGTGCTTGCAGCCGATTCTGTGCTAATTCACGGAGCAATGAATAAGTAAAAACCGTACAGTATAATAAAACCATTGATCATTATGCTTTAAAAAGATTGACTCCTAAATATTTAGGAAGGAGCGTGTATTCAATGTTTATTGGCACTGGGAAATTAAGCTGTCACCCGTGAAATACTAAAACTCATTAATGCAGAGTTTCTTTTTAAGTGTTAGGAATTAACTTTATTACTGCATCAGTAACGGCAAGCCTCAGCCTTAAATCGCCTGCCATTTAGCGTGAGGGAACGTTATTAAAACATATTAACCATAATTTAATCGACTGAGAAGAAAAAAGGGGGGAGGGAAAGGAAGAAAGGAAGGAAAAACGGACGGAATAGAGAAGTTGTTCCTGCTCTGTACCGAAGTTGGGAGCGCACAGGGCACGAGCGGGGCCGCACCCCGCAGCTGCCGAGCAGAGCCACGCGCCGTCGGCGGAACAACAGCGCCCTCTGGCGGCTATCGCGCCCAGGCGGCTCCTCCGCCCCGTGCCGCTCCGCTCCCCCCGACGGCACCGTCCGGGCGGACCCTGGCGGCACCGCCCTTAGCGCGTGGGAAACTTCCAAGAGGACAAAAAAGGAGGAGAAAGGCGCGACCCGCGGTTTCCCAGCCAGAATGCTGGAGAGAAAGAAGAGGAACAACAAGCGAGAATCGACGGCACCCGCGCTACCCTGCCGCCACTTCTCGGGTTGAAGCGCGGCTGCACGCGCCCAAACCCAACAGCCCCGACCCAGGATACAGGAGCGGTCCGTTCGCATTGCCGCGTGGCCCGGTCCCGCAGCCAGCGCAGGGAGGGCAGCGGCTGCAAAAAGAAGCCGGCAGTGCAGGTTCTGGTGGCTCCCCTTCGCTTCCGCGTCCACAGCTGCAGGACGGCGGCGAGCAGCCAGCCCTTCCATCTGGCCGCAACTTTGCGTTTCCTAGCTCGGTTAGCACACCGGAGCCGGGCTAACTTTCTTAGAGGTTACGGTGCAATAACCTCAGCTTTCAGGGGATTTTCTCTCCCTTCACACGCCTCCACCCAGCCCCATCCCAAAACCGAGGAACTCCGCTCGCGCCCGTTACTCACAATTTGTCGCCGTTAATCCCAGGCGCCAAAAACCGGCGAGCAGCAGAGCGACAGCCCCGAGGGCTGGGGAATCCATCTTCAGCCCAGCGGGGGGA
Source organism: Lagopus muta (assembly GCF_023343835.1). Taxonomy (NCBI): domain Eukaryota; kingdom Metazoa; phylum Chordata; class Aves; order Galliformes; family Phasianidae; genus Lagopus; species Lagopus muta. Next base: position 12,182,668 of record NC_064440.1, on the reverse strand, counting down.
AGCCAGCAGACGCACACCTGTCTCCCCTGCTCTCGCTCTCTGAGTGCTTCTCAGCCTCTGTGCTCTCCCTTTTTCTCCGCTCATTTACTCCATGCAGCATCCAGGCACTCCGGGTGCAGGAGCAGGCGAGAGACGCCGCTCGGCGGCCCTGGTGGGGGGAGTCGTTCCGAACAGCGGCGGCGGCGGCAGCGCCCGAGCCGAGCGCTCAGCCCGGCTGCCGCCGCGGCAATGCACCTCGCGAGCTGCGGCTAGAAGCGGCACCAGGCGCTGGGCACCTCCTTATAGGCGAGAGCTGCACTCCACCTCCTCCCAACCCCCTGGAAGTCACTCCTCCTCGCCTTCCAGGGAGGATCCTTATTGCAATCTTCACGCGTTGTTGATAAGCATCAGAGTCACGGAGTAAATCAGATGCCTGGAGGGAAAGAAAAAAAAAATTTTTTTCTCCTCCCTCCCACCCGGGTATTGCCGTGGCTGGAACATTTTTAAAGCGCCCTCAGCTCGGTTGTTTGTTTCCTTTCAAATAATATATTCATATATCTTACTGCTTGTAGTGTCAATACATCCTTACAGGTCCCGGTGCTCGGCATCATCCCCAGGGGATCTTTGAATCGTTAAGGTTGGAAAAGGCTTCTAAGATCATCTAGTTCAACTGGAGCCCCTGGTTCTGGGTGCTTCCAGAACCACGTGCAAAGTACTGCAACCTCCCACCCAGATGGATTTTGTGGTTGATTGATTGACTGATTAGCCGAGTGGACAGGCTGTGGTTATTCCCCAGAGGGCTGAGAAATTGGAGGGTAAAGGAAAGCTGAGTTTAAGACCATCTTGCTTTCCCCTGGTTTGTGTGCAGGCAGCTAGAGCACGCTCAGAGCAGCACCTTGTGCTGTTTGCAGTCACCTCCCTGCATGCTTGCAAACACAGGATGTAAACATCCCTTCAGGAACTCAGCTTTAATCACTGCTGAGATCTAACCTTGTTGCTTTGCTGCAGCGTTACCTCACATCAATAGATCACTGCATCAAAGTGAGGTCAAAACTGCATCAGTGATTCCCCTTATGTGAGTAAGGAGAGTGTATTTGGACCATTAAAGTCCTTGTGAGGTAAAGATGCTGGTCCTCAGCCACAGTCTCCTATTGAGGAATAATTAGAAGTTTATCTGAGCCAGTGTCTCACCAGTGGAGAGCAGAGATTTGAATTGCTGGCATGCTAACAGGTTCATATTAGTGTAAGGAGGATGGAGGAAATTTGTTGTGTTTGAATGTCCTGGAGATGTATGAGGCCAGGTTGGATGGGGCCCTGGGCAGCCCAATCTGGTGGATGGCAGCCAGCCCACAGAAGAGGGCTGGAAAGGTCCCTTCCATCCTAAGCCATTCTATGATTAGGCACTAGCTCAAAGAGCAGGCATCAGGGGGACACCCAAAGCTAGGCTCTTGGCTCTAAAGGAGCAGTCAGCTTAGGAAGCAAAAGCCCATGTTTAAAAAAATGGCCTAATTATTTCACCTTCTGTTGATACCAGTGATACAAGGTTAAGTAGGAAGGATAGTCGTATTGTCCTGAGGCTCTCAATCGGAATCTATAAATGATTTAGTTATGTAAAACCAAGACTTAAGAGGAACCTCAAAGTCTAATTAGATTTCTAAGTCTTTCATTTTTTGTTTAAATGCATTTGCATACACCAAGGTTGTATCTGTCCCCATGCAGGCCTGACCCAATCCTCTGTGCTTCACTTAATGCCTGAACCCACTGAGATTTCAGAAGCTTGGGGTAGGGATCAGTCAGAGAATAACACCTCTAAATGAAATGTCTGCACTCCTATCTGAAGAATCATAGATTTGTAGAATTGAGTTGCAAGGGACCCTTAAAGTCCACCTGGTCCAACTCCCTGCAATGAAAAGGGACACTTAAAGCTCCATCAGAGCTCAGAGCCCCTCCAGCCTTATCTTGAGTATCTCCATGGATGGGGCTTCCACTGCATCTCTGGGCAACCTGTGCCAGTGCCTCACCACTCTTACTGCAAAAAATTTCTTCCTTATATTCAGTCTAAATCTCCCCTCTTCTAGTTTTTAACAATTTCCCCCTGTCCTATCACAACAGACTCTGCTTATGAGTCTGTCGTCTTCTTTCTTACAAACTGCATTTAGATACTGAAAGGCCCTGAGGGAATTGCTTATCCAGGAGATGTTTGTGCAAGGATGCAGACAGGACCTTCCCTGAGAAGGAAATAGGGAGCTCTGCCCATTTCCCATGGTGAGTGGGGAGAGAGATGTTCTCACCTTTTGGTCCTATAAGAAATGCCTTATCTCCATAAGTTGTACAGAGCGTGTACAATAATCTGGCTCAGAGAACTGCATTGCTTTATTGCAGGTCAGGAGGGCTGAGTATTGAGAAAATTATGTTATTAACTTGACTTTTTCAGGTGAGTAATCAGGCTTCAGAAGTACCAGCAGTGCTTCCAGAGCTACCACTTGAGTAAACCTAAGCAGCAGAATATATCAGAAATCTTAAAGCCAGAGTGGGCTTGCTCAGGAGACACACAAGTCTTTGACACAGTCACAACTTCTCATCTATCCTGAAATTGGCAGAGGAATTCAGAGGAAGGAGATTATTATTTTTTTTCATACATTCCTTTTAAAAAATAATTAAAATTAAATGGACTGTGCTTCAAATATTTTCAGAGTCTCTTTCAACTATCTGGCACAATGGTACAGTTTTTAACTGACTCACTGAACTAATTAGTGGTTTGTTTATAGGAAAGCAGATGTGGAAATGAACTATGCAGACTAATTAAAAGCCAGCAGTAAATATGAGCCCAATATAATACATCCCAGTGGTTACCAGTATGGATCTGACTGCAGATCTGGACCCAGATGACTCTGTTGATGTTTACGTTGCAGATATGAGGTGCTGCTTTTCCAGAGGCGCACCTCTTCCATAAGCTGCTCTGCATCATAAATGCCAGGCAGGTGCATTAAGATTTGTGAATGTTTGGGTGCATAAGCACTACAACTGAGAAGTTATGGCCAGAGTGGAGGGCTACGCAGCTGTTCTTTGCAGGAAATTATGTAAATAATGTCACATTTAAGGGCTCTTTGCCAGCAAGATTTTTATTAGAGCAAATTTATTAATTACTATTAAAGCTGTTCAGACAAAAAGTGTGTCTTGCACTTGTTTATCTGAGGTGGTTTGTCTGTGATCAGATACACTGATTTTCTTTTGTAGTGTCAGTAAGTAGTGTCAGTACTGCTGTAGCCCACGTAGAGTTTGTCACTATAAGCTGTAACAGTTCAGGCCTCGTGTTCAATCTGTTTGGCTATTGAGTAATTACAGATGGAACCTCACAGATTACAGATATTTGTCTTTCCCCAAACTTAGAGCCCTCACAGAGAACAGCACTATGTATATGAATTTTGAAGAGCATGTATTCCCACAAACTATCATAGATGGCTTTTGCATCACCTGTTGCTGTTTCCTGTTGATAGCACGGAATTTGTCTGAAGAATATCATGTTTCTACTCAAAAAAAAAAAAAAAAAAAAGAAAGAAAGAAAGAAAAGAAAAAAGAGAAAAAAAAGTTTTTTTTTTTTCTTTTTTTTTTCCCCTTGGAGAATTCTATAAAAAGAATGGACTCATTCATTAAAGAGAATATGTGGAAAGCTTCCATAAAACACATCGACCCTCACCAGGTGAGTGCAACAGCAGGCTGCTCATTATCTGTGGATGGTTCCACAGCATACATAAGTCCAGAGGATAAGAAAATTTAATGATCTGCTGGGATAATCTGATGGCCAGTAGCATTTTTGAGATGCATGCTGAGATTAGGGTAAAAGAAATCAGTTGTCAAGCTGTGCAGTGATTATTGGAAGACAAAGAACTAAAATCACCTTTTCTTCCCCCTTGCCTTTCCCTATTTTACTTTGCCCCTATCTTCTCTTATTTTGGTTTTCATTACATTATCTTATCTGCCTTTGAAGGCATATGTGTCAATCATGGCTACATATAGCTACCAAGCTTAATAGATCTATAACTTGACTAAATAATAGTACAAATGGCTACAAAGTGGCTAAAAACTGGCTACAAATGGCTAGGGACTTCAATAGGCCTTATATAGAACACATTCTTCATGTGGACCATCCACAGTTCTCCCCAAGCTGTGTTTCTGTTTTTGTTTTTGTTTTTTTTTAATTAACTGCAGTCATCCAGGTGCATTTACTGTTCTAGAAGCTATTATCCACCACTCAGGGGAGACCTGTGAGTGTAAGGACTACGGATGGGCACTGACAAGATCATAAAATCATAACATAATAAGAATGGCTTAGCTTGGAGTGGACCATAGAGATCATCTGACTCCAAGCCCTGTGCCATGGATAGGACTGCCACTCACCAGAACAGTATTCCATCCAACCTGGCCTTGAGCATCTCCAGGGATGGAGCACCCACATCTTCTCTGGGCAACCTGCTTAATGGAAGGAAGGACTTTAGAAGGCACTGGCATAAATGTAAAAACCATTCCTGTGATCAAATCAACAATAATCATCCCTAAAGGGAGGAATGTACACAAACTAAATAATGCTTTTTTTTTTTTTTTAGCTTTTTCAAAGTCATACAGTTTGAAGTTGGAGCAAAGAAAGCCCAGAATGGTCCCAGGACACTGTCACTGGATGAATTTAATCCTTGAAGAAAAGCGTGCTAACTAACAGGAATGCAATATAATAAGAACTATGAGTCCCAGCTGAGGTCAAAGCCCAGCATCTATCCTCCAGTTCTCAGAAGCTTCAAGGCTAACTAGAGGAATAAAATGATAAAATATGACAGGTATGTTAGGAAAAAATCTCAGTTTGGTAGCATCAGAAGGGAGGCAAAAGCTATTTATATGAACACCTATTTCCATCTGTAAGGAAAGCAACTTTCTTTTTCATTCATTAGTGGGTACCTGCTCTTCATTTTGCAGAAATTTATTCATTCAGTCGTGGAATGATAATACCTGCCACATTACAGATGTAAGTAATGACATAAATGAACAGACACCGGGCTGAATTTTCAGAAGCGATTACTGATTTTGCATGAACAACCAGGATATCCCTTAAGGGGCAGTTTTTCAGAACAATGTGGCCTTTGCCTGCTGAACATCAGCACCATGATCTGTCTGCCCAAACAGTAGAATTAAAAGGAGAGACATCCACAATCATTAGAGTCCATTGAACACTTGTACCTCAGAACACCACTTAATCCATAGACTCATGCTTGAGGAGGGAAACAGCCACCTGGGCCTACATTCACAATGAACAATTTTGAACATCTCCATCATTTGGCAGAGGAAGTTTGCAAGGAGTGAAAGAGAGCTAATTTCACCAAATAAATCATTTGTGACAAACGGCTCATCCAGTGCTAGGACTCGGAAAATTATTATTAGCAACAGCTGGGCTGGGTATGACAACCTATATTCAGGCATTCTTTTTACTTTTCTGCTTGTCCTTCAGTAATCTCTGTTATGATAGAGGTCGGAGAGGAGTGAGGAGAGGGAAGTTATGTGGAAACTAATGCAATCATTAGGTCATTTTTAACCTTGCTGCAATTACCATATAGAAGGAGCCAACTGTGAATAATGGGAGGTAAGACTGTAATTTAAACTCCTCTGAATATACCCTCACATGCCATCAGGATTTCTACATTTAATCCTGCAGAAATGAGCTGCACCTGAGTACTCCTGTGTTGTTCATTTCTCAGGCCCATATATGGATGTTCTGGGGTCCTGAGCTGATGTTTTCAAAGCATCCTGCCTTTCTGAGGTTGTATTTTCTGATGCAGTCATGGCAGGAAATGGAATAGAAAATGGGATTATTAGAGGTGGCTGAATCACAGTGTCTTTGGGATTCTTCTGGACAAGGTTGTCGCTGAGGGCTGGGCTGAAAGCCTGGGCTGAAGTATAAATAAATATGTATATACATATACATATACATATATATATATATATATATATATACATCTTACTTTGCATATATATGCATGTATATGTACACACATTTGTATATATGTATATGCACATAGATATAGACACACAGAAATACGTGTAAAATGAGAAATCAAACAAGGTAAACTCACCTCTCTCTAGGAGATCAATTTATCACATACTTACTGACTTAAATTGTTTATTTCCTCTAGGAAGTGGATGCATTTGCATTAGAACAAAACAATTCCATGTAGACCTACCACTGTCTTTTCAAAGCAAAGTGATTTTAACTCCATGAGGGCTAGCTGATTATACCATAATGTCTAGGCCTGAGTCAGATACGCTCACATTACTTCTGACTAGAGCCAGCTTGAAGTACAGAAACCTCTGCTTTCTGTCAGCCTGGATTGCCGATTACACTGGAGTTAATGAATCCCTCCTAGTTCGTAAAGATCTGCTGACAACATGAGAATATTAAAATAAGGTAGCTATGTAGAGCACTGGATATTCAGGGGTTCTTCTGCAATCAATGCATTTTGCTTGCATTAGTTAAAAAAAAAAATCCTTAGTGATTTTGAGCAGCCACTATCAAAACTAAGTCAAAATTTAAAAAAAAAAATCCTATTCGATGCATTTTTTTCTTGACTCTCAGGGGCTGTTCTCTGCTTGTTTTAATGATACTGGGATGATGCTGTGAATTCCAAGGCAAGGAAAAGAAAATCAAACTTCTTGTTGAGAGTTTTAATGCCCAGGATTTAAAATCAAACTTTCTGTTGAGAGTTTTTATGCACTGGATTGAAATAAGAGTGAACAAGTCCCTCTAGGTTCCCGTGAAGGGGAGAAAATCACAGACAGTCAAACTTTCTGTTCACTCCTCAGATGTGTGTCAAGTCAGCTGAGGTTCAGGCAGAAAGTGTGAAACAGTGCCGTTGAGATTTCATTGAGCTGACATGAAGGAAGGCCCTCCTGGCTGTGTGCAGGGCTGAAGGCAGAGGGTAAAGAGCAGCAAGTTATGCCCTGGAGCCCACCAGCATCCCAGACCTCACTTTAAGCTGTCATTCACATGGTTTGAACATGAGGTGAGTTTCAGTTTGATACTAGATTTAGGCTTACTTTCAAAGTTTGCAGAGATCTGGGGTCAAAAGTCAGGATTATGCCAGAGATGAAGAATGTGGCAGAGCTAGGATGTTAGCCCAAGATGTCTTTGCTTTCTCAATTGTAATCTATGCCATTCTCTCTTCTTTAGATTGCAAATTAGTTTTGTAAATGCATCAACTCAAGAGGATTATATTCATGTGGGACATCAACATATGACTAAATTCATACCCAAATAGGCAGTGAACTACAGCATACAACTCTCACTTGACTTTGTTTCTCCATTTTGGGGGTTATGATGCTCACCCCAGGCAGATCCAGGCAGCAGGAAGTCTCAGCAGTGACAGGTACTCAGATGTGCCACTCAGAAACCTTCGACACTGTGTAAAAGCAAAAGTGGAAATTAACAGTAGGTATTGACACGTACCCTCTAAATGTGTTAGTACCACTTATGTCATTGCATTTATTATAAGCAACTCAATTCCCATAGTGCAATTATAGCAGATGGATAAACAAGATGCAATATACTGTTCACTTTATGACAATGATCACATAATTCTAGCTTCACTGCTTTTAACTGTTTGCATGAAACACTGATTAATAAAGCTTTGAAAGTCTGTCAGACAAGGAAATATGAATGTGTAAATTATACAAATTAAGTTATTCCCTAATATAAGTATCACTAAAACTAGCGAAGCTAAAAATAGCATCTCCAAAACTAGTATCAGAGAGCCATTCTGTTCATCAGGTTCTCCTTGACAAAAGCTAAGTTGTGGCAATGACCAGCTATGGTCATTGTCCTCTACTTCTGCTCTTCCTCTGTCTACATTTTTCTTCCATTTAGACCATAAGCCTTTGAGAAAGACTTTTTCTTTCCATTCTATATGTATACATACCGTAGTCCTGTCCCAAATAAGATAGCTGTAAATGTTTGGATGATATTGCAGTAGGTCAGTCATTGCAGAGAGAGCAATGTGCAAGCGCAGCAGTGTGTAAAAAGTTTGGTGGCTGAAGGCGAAATAGGAGTCACGAAGTGCTTGGGTGGATGGAGGGTTAATTCCTCTATTAGGAGTGCATGTTAGTGGTGATGTATTGTGTGGTTTAACATTACTTTTGTATCCATTTCACTAAGTGGATACCTTCCTCTTTGCTGACACATTCATTTGCGATGATTGCATTACTGAGGTATCTTACAAAAACGATACTACTTCATGTCAGCAACTGTAGCAAATCCATAACATACTGGTTTCAGGTCTGTAGATTTTAAATCCAGAATAGACTATTTAGCAATCATTTTGGTACTATGTTATCAAATGTGTTTTTTGAAAATTAAATTCTTGGTCAGTGAGAAAAGACAAAAGAAAGCTTAATGACAAATTAAACACTGGCTATACCCAGTTAAATCCCTTCTCTTATTTATCACCTCAGCTGTCATAGAAATAAAAGGTCAAGATGATGTCTGTGATGTTATGTTTGTTAAATTATATACCAGGATTCCAGTTTATGCTTCTTGCACCTATTCCAGACTTCCAGAGGTGCTCCTTTCTAAAAATTATTAAACTCCGATACCTGCTGAATATACCATGTTGCCCTTGGGAATTGCTATTTTGAAAGCTACTTCCCAAATTTTCTGGGTTAGAGCATCCCCTGATGGAACTCTGTGTGGCTCCAGCTAATTTTAATGCTGACTTACATCAGCTGGATATCATGTGGCACTAAAGTAAAATGCAAAAACCTAATTCTAAAGGTTTTATATCATTTCATACTATCTGGTGAAATCAGGGGCATTTAGCTCTGGGGATCTTGTGCTAACTTGTCTCACACTGATACAAAACAAGTCAACATCAAAAGAAGAAGACATGGAGCAAATGGATGTTATATTCTGTGCTAATCTTCACCATTAAAAAAAATTAAATTAATTAATTTATAAGCTTTTCTTAAAACAATCCTGTTAGGAGGACACTGCTGAATATACATATCTCCTATTGTATCTCATTTTATAAGGACACCAACATTTGAAACGAAAAATGATTCCTAGCCCTGTTTTTCCTTGAGATCTGACCTTCAATACGACCAATAATCTGCATCCATGTTATCAAATCATGAACCATAAAGCAGTGGTGAGAAAGACATATTAAGAAAAAGGCAAGTTTTGCCTTTTTGATGTCAAGGGATTTGGAATTGGAAGGCATTGCACAATGTAATTCGTGAGTGCTGAACTGCATGTTAAAATGGTCTGAAAAAGTTGAACTAAACTCCACCACAGACATTAAATATCATTGCTTTGACCTTAAAGTCTTTCTTTTTGTGGGCTGTTGAGTGAAATTCTATCTCACCCACACATGGGGCCAAACATTCTCACACCAAGATGACAAGCTAGAAACTTCCCTCAATTCAGAATTCCTTGAAGGCAAGAAAAATGGCCACATGTCTGCTGTTCAGCTTTTTGTCTGCTGAATGACTAAATTATATGCTTTCCTTCTCTATTATATACTTTTCTGAAGATAAACAGTTATTTTAATGGAACAGGAGATTGCATAATCATTGTGAAGTCCTTGAGCTTTCTGCCATCTGTGGGTTTCTCTGTTTAAGTCCAGATGAGCTATACAGTGCAAAAATACATCTGGGAAGCTTTTCATTGACATTACTAGGAAGGTGTAATGACTGTCAGTCTGATGTCAGCAGGAGATGCTCTCAAGAAGAGGAAGAAGAAAAAAAAACAGCACAAAACCCCCTGCAGACATTCAGAAGAAATCTTGTACTGTGGAGTAATTACAATCTCAAAGAAAAAAATAGACTTGGATAAACCTGGAGGCACCTTTATGTTTTTCCTTTTGAAACCTTCCATTTCCCTGACATACTGCTTTACTGTTCTGCCACTCCTGTCACCATGCCATGCTGAGCAAGTTCTTTTCTCAGAGGAGAGCTAGCATTTTTGGTCATTGGAGATGCCACTGTGCAACAAAATTAAACAAAGCCTTTGTTGAGTTTTTAAAAAGTCTCTTAATCAGCAAACAGATACATTCTTTGTATGTTGGAAGAGAGGCTGCAATTATTGGGGGAATTTCACTTCAAATAGCACATATATTCTTGGTGTGGGTGGTGAGGTAGGCAGGCATCTCAGCAGGAGATTGTAGTTGTGTTTGTTGTATACTTTGAATGTTACTTTGCTGATGTCTCCATGGTGCTTTCTCCCAGGGTTCACAGGAAGCCCAGAGCTGTAAAGAGCTTCCCTTCCATGACTTTTTTCCACTTGTAAAGAAATCACAATTGAGATAGTAATTGTTAAACATGCAGTCAGAGGAACTGCATGAATCCCAGGGGAAGTGTGTCTTGTAAGTTACTGCTGTTCATCTGTTTAGACAGAATATGGCTGAACTTCTCTTATGCTTCCCTGTTTTTTTCTCATACTTCCCTGTGTGAATCTTTTCAACTCTTTGTCTCCCATCCACTTTCTTCTCACTAGTCTATCAACACCCTTTTTCTTCTCCAGTAGTTCATGGACCGGTCAGGTCACATGCCATAAAATTACACCCATGTTCAGGATCCCTTTGGCTCTCATGCTATTCCTAAAATCATTAGTGATGTGTGGTTTACTTTTTATTTTTTATTTTTCCTGTTTGAAATTAATATTCTTTGTAATTGCTTCTTTCTTCCCTGAAAGTCTATCATATTTTCCACATTGCATTTCTATCTCTGCTTTCTGACTTTTCCATTAAAACTCCACTGGGCTGAGGCAGCTCCAGTGAGAGCTTTGATAGCTTCAGTTTTGCTTTCTGTTCTCCAGTTTGGGAGAAACACTTCTATCCCACCATGGGTAATTTTCCTACTCACTCTTTTTCATTGCTTTACATGTTGTTTTGTTATTACTATCTTTACAAACCTATCTTCACCTGTCACTGTCTGCCCTTGAATTAAAAAGTGGAGGGCAGGCTGTGCATCTCGCTACATGAAGGAAATATTGCTGATAGTAGAGCTGCAGGGCTAAAGCCAATGGCTAAAATGTTCAAACTTTTCTATGCAAGATTTCACTACAACCTCGTCTTCTTGATCGATGGCTGTTTTATGACTGTGAAGCAACCACGTATTAGATTCATCTGGCCTAGTGCTTTCATATTTCATCTGTGTATATGTCGAAATGTATTTGCTATTTGGTGCGTGTAGTTGCTCTTGCTCTTTTTTATCTGATGAAATGTTTTTTTCCATCGTGTAAAGGCTCTAGGGGTGGGACTCAGCCACTTAAGTATGAGAACACAGTGTTATCTGAGATGTCGTAGAGGTTCCTGTTGGGCTGCTTACTGCCTCTCCAGAAGGGTACGAGCCTCACACAGGCCTTGTGCTCCATGCAGATATCTCACGTTGCTGTATGCATTACCTTGGCACGTGTACCCTACCATATATTCAGTGGCTATGATAAACAACACGGCATCTCCTTTCTTATCCTGCCATCTTAACCTTTTTTAAACTGTTCCCAAGCTTTTGTGTTCAGGCAGAACACTGGTCAGGATGTTTCATGCTTTACTTCATTTGTTTATGTTATCAGCAACTAGAAACCCTCATCATCATCCTGGGCATCACATAAAAACAGTAAAAGGGATGGATAGTGGATTCGGCACCAGTTTAACTGATTTATTTGTGGACCTTGAGTTGGAGGAAAATTTTAGGAAGTGATCTGAATGGGAAAAATGAGAAGTTTTTTTGTTATTTATAGTGTTCTCAAGATGTACATAAGAGCCTGGTTGAAGGGCTTACCTGAAAATGGAACCTGTAAGAGAAAGAGGCTGAACACTGATGGAAGTGCACCTTATAGAGAATGAGAAATAAACCTGCATGACATCTATCTAATGTAAATAAAGAATGAGTGAAAATGTAAAGACAGGAGTAATCATAAAATAGAAAAATGGAAATAAGCAAAATAGAAACCAAGCAGTGTAAAGAATGAGGAGTAGTTTCATCAGGAAGTCCTGTTCCAGCCAACATGGAGGTCAGATAAATAACCTGCCATGTGAGGTGACTGCTATGTCCTTTTCTCTGATGGTCATTTGCTTAGCTCTTACCTTGAGAAAAAAGCCTGCTCATTACCATAGATCTTCTGCATAATCTTCTGCTGGAAAACCTTTTTTTTTTTGTTTTTTTTTTGCACATTTATTTTAAATTTTTCCTCTGAATCAGATTGTAGTCCATTCTGTAATAACATTCCCTGTGTACATTTATGTGAGATTGGCATACACTTGTTCAAAAATACAGACCCCAAACGATTTTCACAGTGCCTCTTTTAAAGATCTGAGACCTATTTTAATTTTACTGGATTATCATAGAATCATTAAATCATTGGGATTGGAAAGACCGCAAATATCATGCAGTCCAACCACAATCCATCTCCACCATGCACACTAACCATGACCTTCAGTACCACATCTCTATGGTTCTTGAACACCTCCAGGGATGGTGACTCCACTATCTCCCTGGATAGCTTGTGCCAGTGCCTCGACAGATTACTATTCTAATTAATATGAGAAAGAAAGAAAGACATTTCTGGTGGAAAAAAAATTAGAAGGTAAAATATAGCTCATTTTTCCTAGCACATATTCTTCCCTTCCAAACATGGAAAAGACAAGACAGAATTTTCCACCTATTATCTTTTATAAACAAGCCACCAACAAAATTCTCCATAATTACAGAGTTTCACAATGTTATGGATAATATTGAAATGTTGACAGGCATCTAACTTTTAGTGGGGAGGAATGAACGATTTAGCTTGGATGAGCTAATAATATATTTCCAGTGGTAAGTAACAGCTCTCCATTTCGGATAAAAATGATTATTTTAATAAGGCTTGAAATTGCAGGCATGATGTGTGCTGTGATAGCACGTAGGATGAACCAGTAATGCAAAACCAAAAGTGATAAATGGAGCTTGAGCAGGGATACTCTGAGGAATTACTAAAGATTACAATAGTCTGTTAGCCATTGAAATTAGTTTTTTGTGATTTTGTATAAAACAATTATTTGCAATCTGAAAAAAAAAAATAACCAGAAGCTTTTTTTCCTTGCTTTTTTCAGTCTTTTAAAATACTTTGATTTTTAGTATTTGGAGTGTTGTTTTTTTCACATTTTATAGATTTTTATTTTCCTGTTTTCAAGGATGATGCACAATATAACTTTTAGTGTTTAAAGATTGAAGGATACTTCTGAAGTTATCACATTAATTCTGGAGGAAAGATCTGGCTTTTCCTTGGTGAGAGCTGGGGGTGCTGTCAATGTGATATGCTGTTAAATTATATCAGCAAAGATAGGTCAGACAGTAGGCATCCCTGGAAGAGGTTCACAGTCTGCTATAAAACAGTTCCTGTAATAGCCCATGTTCCTCCTGGTAGCCAGTTATATTGCTGAGGGCATCTTGGCTTCTTCTCTTTCTGCCTCTGATTCTTCTCACTCTCCTTTTCTTTTTAAGCTAAAATCTCTTTTGAGGAAACTTACAAAACCAACTACACAAGGCTGTGCTTAAAACAGGTCCCTGATCTTGGCTGGAGCTTTTTGGCTGCTCAGTGATGCTACAGTGGTAACAAAGGTTTCACGTAGAAAGCTCAGTAGATATAAGGCGTTTTTTCTCCAAAGCCTTCTCTCTTTTATGATTAGTAGGGAGCAATTCATACACAACAACTTATCCCTCATAAGAGTTTTGTGTGAATTAATTATATGTTGCTTGCACAGTGCTTTGAATATACAAAGGCAGATCTCTGGCTGTCTTAGAGTTCAGATTGCACAAAGTGGCTTGAAATAAAAGCAAAAAGTCATCTACAGGATTTCTGTCCTACTGGAGAGCAACTGCAGAGGTCATTTCACCACCATCTCTCCCAGACTGATGGTCAGGGCAGCAAGTCTCTCTCTTCTCTCTAGATTAGTCACTTAAAGATATCTGCCCTCAAGCTAAGCTCTGGATCCTGAGGTTACTGACTGTCTCCAAAAGTATCCTCTTCTTCTGAATGCCTTTGCTGTTGGTTTAATAAAAGAAGCCATGGATGAAGAAGTTCACTCACTGAAAAAATCAGGGTTTCAGTACCCAGAAATGATGGCAGTCAGGGTAGGAAGCTGTCATATCTTTTCCCAGAAGCAGAAAAGAGACTAGGAGAAAATGAGTGAAAAGCAAGCCCTTAAAACAGCATCTGTGAGTGCTTTCAATGCTCTGATTTTGTCCAAGCATAAAAATGTGAAGAGTTGTTTCGCAAGCACTCCTCATCCTCCATTGACTTCAATTATGAATCACAGTTCCTGCCAGCCTCTGTGTGTGTGTACAAGCAGTGCAAGCTTTTTCATCCAGGAGGATGGGCAGAGCTGACGCAGCCCTGCTTGCAAGAGATCCTACATAGACTCTTATCTCTTTCTCAGAACACTCTCCTCTTTCCTCTTATTTAAAACACAAACTCTTCCAGGGAAGCTGAAACTTCCCAGAAGGTTGAGCCCTTATTCTCAGAGAAATCCTTCATAAAATAAAACAATAATAATTATAATAATAAAGCACACACACATACACAAACCACAGAACAGCAAGCAGACAAACAAAACAATTCTATGAGAAACCACACAGAAAGCATGAGTCTGAGAGAACAAGAAACAAGCTCAGCTCTTTTGTGAACAGAGTTGTCCTGGAATTGTTAAAGTCAAGTTTAATGTTTCTCTTTTGCAGTCAAGATTTTAAGCAGTCTTTGCTTTTCTAGATAACCATATGTAGGAGTTTTTTCTAAAAAGTAATCAAACCAGAATGTTTTTTGAGGAGAAGATATCCGATTTTTTTATTCCTTTCCATTTTCCATAAGAAGGAATTTTTTTTTCCTATAGAAACACAGAAACTAGAAAGTTTTAAACCAGCAGTGTTGATGTGGACTCTTTTGAGGATGTTTTTGCCCAGGGAAGTTTGCAGCTTTAAAATAATTTCTTTCCTTTGAACAAATCTTATGAAATTTTGGGATGTTCTCCTTATGTGAATGTGAAGGGAGAAACACATGTGTTTTGGGGTTTGTTTTGTGATTTTTTTAAATGGGAAATACTGTGATAAGCCAATAAACATCTTCCAAGATCTATTGCAGATACTGAAGAGGTAGTGTGAGTACAACTGGCATGTGGAAAAGAGAGGCTGACATGAACTAATCCTGTTGTCTAGAGAGGTCACGGACATGTTTTAGTGGTTGGATTAGATGATCTTATTGGTCTTGCCAACCTTAATAATTCTATGATTCTATCATTATTTAGGGTCATGAACTATCTGGTGCTTTCTTCCAAAGGACTCTTTAGCAGCAGGGGAAGAACCCAGCTGCTGGAGGAGCACATTGAAGCTTTTGCCCTTAACTCAAGCCAGGCATAATTTTCAAAAACCCTGAGCACTTCTCTTGCCACTTCCAGCCAATGTCACTGCAGATATCAGTGACTTGAGAAATTTCTCTGTCTTGTCTGGGGCCAGCCTTAGAGCTTTCCTCATTAGGAAAAGCACTGTACAGCAGAACTAATGATTACTTACCTGCTGTATAGAAACAGGTGTTAAGTGGGAGATACAAATCATTTTAAAGGATTTTTTGTTCCTTCAATGAAAGTGACTCTGGAAATGGGAAAATACAGTTAATTTTTTCTTGCATTTTTTATTAGATTTTTTCAAGGGTTCATTTAAATAAACAGAAGAACTGGTTTAGGAGTCAGAAAATAAGTTCAACACTACAAAGGCAGCAGAAAAAGAAGTCATCTTCTGCTTTTTATGCTCATTATTTGAGTTTTGTTTGTGCTTTTTGTTCACAGCTATTGTAAAAACAAAATGTAAATTGCACAATTAAACATTTGGAACATCCTCTTTTATCAGCATATAATTCACAGCATGTCAGGGACATCTAATAACATCCTATTACGGATCACTTATCAGATCGTTGTTAACTGCTATTATCTTCTTTTCCATACCCCATAAATTGATGTGAATCGTTTCCAATATTTGCAAGGTGGTGAAAATCTTCCACAGTGTTACATGCCCCTTTCTTTCTCACTCTTAGGACCTGTATCCAGATCCTCTTCTTGTCGGGTTAGCATTATCACTTTCAGGTAGCACTGTATTTGGAGTTGGACGAGATGACCTTTAAAGGTCTCTTCCAATTCAGACATTTATAGGATTCTCTGATATTCTTTATACTGTTTCTTCATGCTTGCCCATTTCTTACACCCTTTGCAGCAGCCACTGCTAGAGACAACACATTGGGCTATACTGACTGCTCTGGCTTGATGGTGTTTCTAGTAAGTCTGCAATTGCTGCTCTATGTTTTCTAATGCAGATGCAGATGCAGATTTAGCCATGATGGCCAAGAGCACTAAAGCTCCTGCATTAGCACTGCCTGCCTGCAGTGGATATTATAATTGTCATTGACACTCCTACCACTCCATTATTCATGCAGCTGGCTTTGGCTGCCCTCAATGCCCGTGGCTAACTAATGCTACACTGATGTGAGTGAGCATCAGTTTGGAGGATCCATTTCCCTCTCCCCTTTCACTAGTAACAATCATAGCTTTTTGGTTTGTCAGCTCTGGGACCACGTTCCACTGTTGCTCAGGAGCCCCCACTAAGTGGTATGAGTACTGGGAGTGGTGATAGTATCTGTTCTGCTCTTCAGAAGCCTGAAAGCACAATCTCTACCAAGAGCAGCATCTGTTCCTCTGCTCTCTCAGTGTTAGGAAAGAAGTTTCATTCATGCACAGGCTCTGGTAGCTGTCAATGCATGCAGCTTGCTTGGGATATGAGAATTATAGTGCAAAATCTTTATTTGTTATTGTTCCCTTTCAGTTATGATTTTTTAAGCACTCTGGTCATAATGCCTCAATTAGCAGCTGTTGGTTAAAGATAGCCTTAATTTTTCCAGATCCGCTTTAGCTAGGAATTTTATTTTTAATCAAATGACAATACTGAATAAGCAGTGATTTTATAATACTGGGCCACAGACTGTCGAGAAGTTGAAATTCTTAGTGCATCATTACTACTCCTTACTGTATCAGGCCTTTCTCACAGTATTACTCACAACTAGAAACACCTGAGACACATGAGTTAACCCTTGCCTCTCTTGATGCAAAATACTTGTGAAAAGTGGCTGAGGCTCTTCCGGGATCATTTGTAATAAAATAGCAGAATATTTTGTAGTGTATTGCATTTTTTTTTCCTCCTTTTCAGATCCTAATTCATCACTCAGCTCAAGTCATCTTAAAGTACACGAATGCACTTCCTAATAAAAAGTGAAGTTTCCCTGCAGGAGCGGTGAGCTGTCAGCTATTTTTCTGCCTTCCTTTATTTATTTTTCTGCCTTTCCCTTTTGCTAGCTCTTGTCAAATTTCTCTAGAACATTTCTTCTCTCTTTGCTATTCTGGAAGAAGAGAAAAAAAAAAATTGAGGGAAAAAAAAAAAGCTAGGGGCTTTAAAGTTTAAAAAATAAACACAATTTGGGAACTGTACAAGCAGCTGTTAGTTGTGCAGGCCATAATTTACTAGAATACACATGGCTGTAGTCAGCAAAATTAGGGTTTGCTTGGGTTTGCATTTTAGACAACTCACCGCTTCTGAAAGAAGCAAATAACAAAGACATCAAGAAAGGCAAAAAAAAGAAAAAAAACAAAAGGGTTTGTGTGATTATTATTCCATCACACTTACTCTCTTATAGATTCCTTTTATTGAAAAAATGCGTAATTTCTTTCTTTTTATGATTACCATCATCATTTTGGGAACAGCAGCAGTCTAGCTACCAACTGCATAGCCTCACAGAAACCTGAGTCCCAGGCAAGAAATGACTGTGAATGTAGGAGGATTACAAAAAACTGGGTAAAAAACTGATGTTGCTCAGTTTGACTACATTTCATTTCCCTTCCAGCAACCTTTATACTTAATGTTAAAAGATCTCGATGAAAAAAACTTATGTTGTCCTGCTCCAAGGTCCCTCTGCTCCTCTATTACCAGTAGAGAGGAATTGCGTTTGAGGTGCTTGGAAATTAGATGTAAATGAGCCAATTCTTTCAGTTCAATTTAAATCCACCAGGAAACAAAATGAAATATAACCTGGGGGCTTCTGAAACTGTGTGTTGAGCGAAGAGCACCCAAAAGTGACTCTATGCATACTTCCATTCCCCCCACAGCATTCCTGTGCTTGTCACATCACTTGACAGTCTCTTCCTGGGAATCCCATTTACTGTTGTTGAGGTCTTTCAGTCCCTTCCCTGTGGTTGCTGGCCACTTTTCCCATATAACTAGCCATAGGATGAGAGGTGATGGACTTAAGTCGTACCAGGAGAGGTTCAGGTTGGATTTTAAGAAAAATTCCTTCTCAGAGAGAGTGGTCAGGCACTGCATAGGCTGTCCAGGGAGGTGGTGGATTCACCATCCCTGGGGGTGTTCAAGAACCGTGGAAATGTGGCACTGAGGGATGTAGTTAGTGGGCATAATGTTGTTGCAGTTTGACTGGATGATATTAGTGATCTTTCCAATCCCAGTGATTCTATGATTCTCTTTCTGTCCCCACCCATCCCTGAGTCCTGTCTTTCATCAACTCTTCCCTATCTTTTTTCTTCTCACCATGCCCTCTCACCTTGCTATATTCTCTTCTTTCCCACCTCACAGCTAGCTTTCCAACATATTTTTTTTTTCCTGTATGAATTATGTATTACATTTTTTAAAGGAAAATGAAGTTGCTGCCTCTTATATATTCAAGTTGCAAAAGCAGGCTGCATGGAAAATCCCTGTTTGGAGTCAAGTAACTGAGTGGTCCTCATTTCCTACAAGACTTTGAAATTCTGAATTGCACCAAATCTCACTAAATGGTGCATATTACTGCCTAAAGCCTTGGCATGGTGAGGTAATTAGGCGTGTGAAATCACATGTCACATGTGATACTTTAAAGCTGAACTGTTAGTGCTGTGTTAGTGCAAAACGGGCACAACTGAGCATGGTTATGTTTGCATATAGATCTGGTGCTAAAGGGGTGAAAGGAGGGAGTGGGAGGTGTTCCATTTAGAACAGAAACTGATAAAAAGTTTTGTTCAAAATACAATCGAACTTGAAAGAGATTTTGATATGTTTCCAGAAATGGTAATTGTAATCCTTTAAAGGGCCCAAAGACTTAGTGTGAATCCCATGAGACACGGATGAGTTGAGATGATCTGGTTTAATTCTCTGTTCTACCCCAAATTCTTGTTTAATCTTGGTAAAATTCTGAGGATAAAATTAAGACTCTTAATTAAAGGCTGAACAAAATTAGGTCCCTCATTACTTCAATACTTTTGGAAATGTTCGCTCTCTGACCTTCTCTATTTTCAAAACATGCTTCGTTGTTCATCCTGATAATGTCACTAGTACAAGCCCACTAAAAACTGTGCAGTTCACAAGTGAGAGGGCAAATAGCTGTGACCTCACAGGCCACAAAGAACCCAACCAATAAAACAAACAACCAAAAAATCACCACCTTATGGTTGCTACTGAGTTCCTAAACAAAGTAAGTAACAACTACAGACCTTGGAATAAGTGACATTTGAACAACTGTAAATGCTGCAAACAGTGGCTTTCTTCTTGATTTCAAAAAAAACTTTATACTTCAAATACCATTGCACTGAGTGGAAATTAACCCCATTTAACCTTCAAGCCATTGTTAATTATGAAGTTACCTATCAGTATTATGCTAACTCAGCAATATTTGATCGTATCTGTATTTCCTTCAAGAGAACTCAGCCCAAATAATAAAAATAATCTGAAGAAACAACAACTAAAGATAAATTTTCTGATTAAATATTGATGCAGAAATTATTATTTATGTTTCCTGGCTTTTCTACATTTAGTACTGGTTAGCAGTGTCCCTCCCTCATGAAACATTAATGCTCTATTTTTATAGCTCTCTGCTGTTCTTAATCTGAGCTATTTTATGAAATGACTCCTTTTTGTGGCACTGAGGATTCAGATTCTTTCTGCTTCTTGTGCCACGCCATTATTGTCACCTCAAGGTTTTTTAAGAACTAGTTTCAGAAGGAACTCTTTGTTACCTGCACAGATTAGTTGTGGTGATTTGAGTCTGCCCACGTTCACAGGCTGCAGAGTCTTCCAGACTTTGCTCTAGGTGTTATGCTCCTGTAAGAAATGTAAATCTTGTAAATATTGAATATACAAAGTACCAAATCAATGCAATCACAACTACATATGTTATTAGCTGTAAGAGTTCATAAACACAAATTAACAGCAGGATGGTCACAGCCAGTCAGACTGTGGTTCACTTAGCTCAATGTCCAGGCAGGACTAGTCACAGATAGTTGGGAAAGGGAATAATAAAAAACAACAGGAATAAAAAAGAAAAGAATAATGCTTTCTTACAATATCTTCTCTGATTTCACAGGATTGTAGAATCACAGAATGGTTTGGGTTGGAAGAGACCTCAAAGATCATACAGATCAAACTGCCTGCCATGGGCAGGCTTGCCATCCAATGAATCAGGTACTAGATGAGGTTGCCCAGGGCTCTGTTTCACCTAATTCTCAGCTCTTTCTCAGAAACTTTCTGAGTCAGAGATGAAGTCTTGGTGTTTGACAGCCTTGTATAGTTTTTATTCATCTGTTTGTCAGAAGCACTTTGTGGGATGCGCAGCCTTCTGCAGCATGAGTTATGCAAACACATCCTGCAAAATGCCAACTGTTCTTTGTGTGGAACCCATCACATGAATGTTACACTGGGCTCCTCCAAGTTTTGTGTTTTGAAAAGCCATAAGCAATCACTGACCTTCCTTGCTCATTTTGCATCCAGTGCCTCTGTTTGAGGCTCAGGGGTCCTTTTTTGTCATTCTTCAAAAGAAAACCATTCCCTACTTTTGATCACCTTTAGAATGCTTTGACATCACAACTTTTTCTGGGAAATGACAATGTCCCAGCAGAGCAGGGACTACAGACAGCAATTTTTACACATTTCTCCCCTATTACTTCTGTTAATACTCTGCATGAAGTTCTATGGGAAATTTCACTTTAAAGGAACTTTAGAATAACTAATCAGTAAAGGAGATTGAATTTTCAGTGTCATGAAAAATGTTTATGTTTTCCCTTAAGTTTTGTCTTGCTTATGTGTGGAAAAAATGCAGCAATTCAGAGCACTTCTTGTCCTGGTGTAAGTCAAATGGCTCCCACAGCTGGTGTATATTGATGTAGCTTTATTGATTGTAGGAGTGCTACACTGATTTATATCAGGCAAGGATATGGGCCTCTATGTCCCAGCAGAATCCAGGAGAAAGTAAAACTTTGTTTTAATACAAGTTAGGGGAGTAATTCTGTTGAGACACGTTCTTGTGCCATGTACATGTTCCTAATGAGAATTTTTAAAATCTTACAAGCCTTTAAGAGACAACATCTCTGATAACAGCAGTATATCTCTGATGTGGCCACCAGATGGCCATATTTCTGAACGCACTGTGCCGGGAGTGCTATAGCACAGGAAGTGAATTTATGTATTTCAGATGGAAAAGGCAGTCACCAGCGACAGGGGCATTGTGCTTATAGCACTTGCTGTGTCTCTCTTGCTTGTGTGATATCACTGAATTCAAAAGCCTTGTATGAATCAGTAGACACAGATATACTTCAGTGGAGGGAAGAAGCCTGGAGATGGCAAACAGCATGTGAACTGGGTGTGACTCCTGATCCAGGAGTTAACCCCTCCCCAGATAACACATCAAACCTTATTTTGGCTGTGCCAGATTGCTCATTGGCCCAGAGACAAATGCCATTGAACCTCTGCCCATCAGACTCAGAGAAAGTGCCCTACACAATTCATTTTATGTCACTGACACCAGAAAATAGGTAGCTGGACGAGTACACGCAGTGCGTCCATAAAAAAGGGATGGAAGAAAGACATACCTCATACATGGTTTGGTTTTGTGTTTGAACACATGGTGTGCTGAAAGCAGTGCTGGTCCACCCCAGGTTATTGGATCCACAAATCAATAAAGAAAGGTGCCGAGCTTTTCATCAGGAAATCAGAGTGCATCCTGGTTGATAAAACATAGCTTTCTAACATATGACATAGCTGAGACTCAGAATGGAGGAAGGCCAATACCTCTTAAGTTTTTATGGATATTTTAGTGAAATAATTCCTCCGTTTTATAATTAGAAACTGCAAATCATTCAGTAATCTCTCAGTAATTATATGAAGTTTGTTTTTATTTAATCTATTTTATCTATTTAGATTTTATCAGGAATCTCAGAGGATTATGTGTGCATTTATTTATGTACCTACTGACACATACAAGAGAGGAACAGAGGAGGGAATTAGAATTTGGAAATTAAGGGGTCACAAGTCTCCTAAAAAAGTTTTAACTAAATATATATTTGCCAGCTCCTGCACCCACCCTTCAAAGCTAAACATAGAACTTCACTGCCTCTTTTTTTACCTACAGGGAACAGAAACATATGGATAAAATGAGCCCAATCCAGCTCGCAATGAATTATTCTACAGAAATCTCTCTTTGACTTCAGCAGGAATAGGATCAGGATGGAACAAGCTACAACAGAGTTGTAGTAAGAGCCTCTGTTGATAGGAGAAATCAGGTGGTGAACTTTTGGCTCACTGTTTAGTTCCTCCATTACTTAGCTGTCTAATAAACATCTCCTTGACCCCAGTCTAAGAGCATGCATGTAACCACTTGATGATAAATTCAGACCCAGTGGGACTACTTATGAACTTATTTATGCAAATTCTCAGGTACTCTGCTAACACTCTATTCACTCTTTGACAAGACCTTTCAGATATTATATTTTCCTTTTATTTCTCTATGTGAATTGAAAAGATAAAAAGCAAAACAAAACAGGAATCCAGGCAACAGAAGCTCATGTTGACTTGCAAAGCAGCTTCCTGGTTTGTTACTGTTCTTTTGTAATTATGACAGAAAAAAAGAGTTCATCAATAAAACAGCTTGTCTTCATTGTTCATGTCAGTCTCAGTAAGATTGTGATGTCTGCTTTTGCAGCAAAGCTTCACCTTCAGCAGCCCCTGTCCATCAGTCTAATGGGCATCCCTTGCACAAAGCTGCATTGTATAAATAAATGGCCCAAGACCAGAAAAATCCCAGTTTCTCGTATTTCAGGAAAATTGTATCAAACATCTCTTCAAACAAAAGGTTTGCAGGAAATAACTTTGATATGTCAGCAGATTGGAGCTTTAACACTATAGAGATTCCTTATTCAACTGCAGATAATTGAGTAATGCTTAAAAATGAGCATGTATTGTAATTCCAGTATTTTAAGAGAAGTAACGCAGCAAGTATTAAGGCGGCATACACCTATTATTCTCTCTCCAGCATTTAGAATTAGGAATAAAGGAATTTGCAAATGTGAGTTTGAATTAGATCAAGGGACTGGTGAATATCTTAGCATTGTCTGCCAGAAATGTTTCTGAACAATTCAGCTCTCACAAAAAAAAAAAAACTACTGGAACTTCAAAGAAGCTGTATGTGAAATGAATGCACTCTTCTTCTGATATCCCCATGGCAAGATCCCAGATGCATGAAGAATAAGTGGTATAGAGCATTTCATGCTCTCCTGATCATTATGCAGCTTTATCACAGTCTTCATAAATTTTAGACTTGAATTAAGACTTTTCTTTATGAGCATAATATCAAAATTCAGAACCAAAAGAGAACACTCATTCCAATTCCACAAGAAAATAAAGTAAGAGAAAACAAGTGAATAGTACAACTGAATCCAACAGAATATTCGATGGTAAGATCAGTCATGGTCTCAAAATTTATCTGCTGACAGTATTTTTGCAGGCATCTAAAAAAAAAGTAACAGAGGATTTGACAAAGGACAGTGGGGATGTTTTTAGGGTTCCTTGAGAAGCTTCTCCCAGACAGCATGCAGAGAAGCATGAAATCCAAGAGTGTTTGCTGGAAAGTTGGTACCAGGGCAGGGTGGGGTTGGTGAGCTGGCCTCTCCTCAGCTGGTGAGACATGGAAATGGAGAGTAGGCTGTAAAAGATGTTACAAGAGGGGATACTGTCTCATATTTAGAAGATATAAATAAATTATTAAAACTTAATATAAAAATGACTGTTGTCTTTATTACTCTTTACCAAAGGAAGTCACTGATTTGAACAGCAGTTAAATACATGCTCATTCTGCAAATCACTCTTAAATATTTCTTACTGTCCCTCTGCTAGACACTGAGGTTGCATGACCTCTCCTTAATCTGCTTCAAACAGACTCATTAAGACATTAAGGAAAGTGGATTGAATTTACCCCCACTCATTTAGTCTGAAATGGATTAGGGAATGCTAATCCATTCCGTATGGATTTCAGGTTACTAAACCTTCCAACATCACTATAAAATTTGGAAAGTCATGTTTATTTATGACCACATTAAAATAAAAAAAAAGCTTGAGCCAGACATATCCTTTGATCAAACAAAAGATTTAAACTTTTCCACAGCTCTACAGCTTGTGAAATGCCTTATAAGAGGCAATCCTAAAACACTGGCATAGACTGCATGGCACACACTCCATACAGACAGGTTTCTAATGGTTCTTGGTGTCCTATCCCATTTCATAAGGAGGAAGTGAACGGCACAAGAGGGAAGAAAGCTCTGGCTCTTTGTACAGCAGATCCTGGGGGCCCTTGTACCAGTACTGTGAGAAATGAGGGCAGCAAGTCCTGTAAGAGGAAGAATTTCACCAAGTGCTGATAAGATCCCTCAGTCCATGGTAAAAATTTAGAAAGTTTGGAAATGAGGTGTTTCCAAGCAGAGGGGTTCAAGCTCAGCACCACTCACTTGCTTATGATAAAGAAAGTCATGTGAAGGATGTGTTTCTCAGAGCTGAGCAGACAGGAACTGGGGGAGAAGAGAGGAAACAAAGTTTGGCCTTCAACACCCATCAATCTTTCCTGTCTGCTCTGTCATGTGTTTGTTTTCCATTGTCACATGGTGGCCCTGGCCTTGTTGTAAGCATGGGTGATGTATCTGGGTGTGTCCTGGCTGGTTTGCATCCATCAGATATTCTGTTTTAATTGTTTCCATTGCAGAGAGCAAAATTCAGTGTGCTATTTCACACAGTATCTAAACAATTTAGCTTGGCGTTTTTTAAAGCAGTGTCTTCGCATGAAAAATTACCTATGTCTGTATGGTTGGTATTGGTCAGATCTACATTCAAATTCACATGTACCAAACTGCTTAATAGCACATTATGCAAGAATAATATTAGTAAATGAAGGTACCTTTCTTATCTGCATGTTGAGCTGGGAGAGAAACTCAACAATCATTCCTTAGAGAAGTCAGATAATCAACTTAGGAGGGGAAAGAATGTTAGATGAAGATCTCCCTCTTTAAAATAAGAACCTGATTATTCAACTTGGGTTTAAATTGTTTCCCCCGTATAATAGAGGTGTTACTTTAAGATTTGTTCTAGAGATTTTACCTTGCATTTAAAACCTCCTTTGTGTGTAATCTGCCATCTCCTTTGTTCTTGTCAAACAGATGAAGGAAGGAACTACTGCCAGCGTTTTGTTTTCTATTTGGCATATTGCTACAAACTGTATGCACAATCCTCCATAAATCTTTTATTCACCATCTTTTATTAAGAACCTTTGTGCATGTGACTGTTTATAATCATCTATATTTGCATGAAGAGGCCACTAGGCAAAATGGAAAAGAAAAAAAAAAAAAAGAGCTTGAACTTTAGCAGACTGAGAATTCAGCTACCAAGTTGTTAGGCTCATTGAAGAATTTGGGTTAATGCATGAGAGGTTTCACCTTTGAAACTTTATAGATGCATGTGCTAGCTTATACAGTCAAATCCATCAACAAACCACAGCTCTCCAACAGTCTTTCAATTTTTTTCATGCAGTTTTCCAACTAGTCTGAAAAAGTGGACCTTCTGCATTAGAATTAGATGCTGTCCTTTGTAACTATTATGCTGAGCACATTCATGTATGTGTAGTACACTTTCGAGATACAAGGTAGCACTGTGTAAGTGTAGTGTATTTATTCAATGTTGTGCTTCTTATATCAGTACAAAATAACAAATTCTATTCTGCTCCTGATTAGAGTGATACCGATCTCTGATTATTCCTCTGACTATATAGTGATGCTTTGGACTTTAATAAGTAAGTGTGACTAATACAAGAATATGTATGAAAATACAGAAATAAATAATAACCATAAAAAAAAAAAGTGGAAGTACAAGGCTTTTCAGACTCTGTGTTCCTTCTCTCAGCTCTGACCTAGAGAGATATGACAGGCATTTTGCAATCTGATGTGAAGCTGTAGATGGAAGTGTCTGCCCTGAGAGAAACTGCAGGCATGTAGGAAAGCTTCATGGCTGTTACTGTTTCCAGCTACCCAATGTTAAAAAGTCACAGCTGTTTTCTAATCTTTCTAATCTAAGTTCTGCATTTTCAGATAAATAATTTGCTACTGGATGCTGATGAAGCCAAGTGGTTAATGACAACATATCAAAGACTGAATAGGAGAAAGGAGAGAAACATGCCTTTGTCCAAACTGTCCAGATTAAAGTTAATTAAGGGATGCATTACCTTTGCTATTTGTATCGATGCAGGTGAGCAAACTGCTGCTCTCATTCAGTATCTGTTATCTGGAACTCTGCAGAGACTTTATATTTTAGATACTGGAGCAGTCATCTGGTATGTTGGGAAGTGGCAGATGAATAACAGCAAGTCTGAGTCTCAGTGCAGATGTATATAGCCAGAAAGCAAAGGTTTGCAGTAAAAGTAGTCTATAATAACTGTGACTTAGGGTTTTGGAAATTGAAAAACCTGGCTACAGCTCTAACTGAGTGCAGCTCTCAAGCTTGCCTGCAAGACCTAGGGATTTAGATGGGAGCTGGAAGAATGGCTGCCAAACCTACATCCTTGACATATCTTTGGGGGTCCTTTGGAGCACAATAAAATGCGGTTACCCCTTATTCTCCAATTTTTTCCTTTGACAAAAAATTTAAAAACTATGAGATTGACAGCAAAAAAATATTACATATTTTTGATCCTTTTCTACTTTGAACTCTGCAATAATAACTTGCCTACATAAAGAAAATCACCAGAAGATATTGCAGTACTTTGCTCATGGATAAATTAACCTTCACAAATGTGTGGTATTGTTTCTGGCTCATCCTTTTTATCAAAATTTGAAAAACGTGAAAAGCTTAAACTTTAAGAAACAGTCTACAAATTATGAGATTTTTAATTATGTTGTAAATGAGCCACACCATGAGGTTCTAGTGTAAACAGATCATAGAATCAGAGAATCATTAAGGTTGTGAAAGATAACTAAGATCATCCATTCCAACCATTGGCCCACTTCCAGTATGCCCACTAACCATGTTATTCAGTGCCACGTCTCCACAGTTCCTGAACATCTCCAGGGACAATGACTCCATCATCTACCTTGGCAGCCTTTGCCAATAATAGTGTTGCCTTTGCAGTCAATTCATAGTGTTGTGTTCTCATTTATTCATAGATTTTCTGCTATGCTTTTTTACCTTTCCTCTCTGTAACTCAGAGACATAGTTTTCTTCTAATAAGATAGGTCTGTTGAACTTAAAAGGCAAATTGCTATTACAGACTAATGCAAAATCAAGGCTAACACTTCACTTGGTTCTAGCCATTTATAATCTGACCCACTGTAGTAAAGTTAGTCTCAGACCTTTCTTCACTGATTTTTTCCTATGAGAGAATCTAAGGCAATCTCAGACACCTGTTCCTTTCATTTTCAAGCCTTACCTTAAAAATTAACAATATCATGTTCCATTTCCTTCATATCAAATCTGAATATGAGATGCATGAATTATGAATTTTCATCTCAAAATCTTTCTGTCCTGTGATTTTAACGGCCATGAGGCATGCTGGACTGATCCATTTTCAAAGCAGTGGTTTGTAATTTTTAGGAAGACATATGAATGCTTCTGTGCATCATCACTTTTTGCTGCCTCTCAGATGGTGAGGCATTCTTGGGATGTTAATACACAAGCTAATCTGTGTGTCCTCTCTTATGCTTCTTAACCAATGCATACTGAACTTGATGGTGAATTCATTGATATGCACACAGAGATTTCAGCATTTCAAACTCCTTTATCAGAGTTTTGGCTGAGATAAACTTTAATTTTCTTCACAGCATCTTATGTGATGCCATGTTTTGAATTTTTGATGGAAATAGTGGTGATAACTAACCAATATTTCAGTTGTTCCAGAGCAGTGCTTACACAGAGCCAAGGACTTTTCTTCTCCCAGGTATGCGCCTGCACTTCTTTGGGAAATTCCTGATCCCAAGGATGAGAAGCTGTTGTTTCATTTCACCTTTGTTCAGGCAACTCGAGCTCCCCGTGCATAGCACTGCCTGGCCACAGGAGCCAGGCATAGGATAAGTGAGCAAACTGCCATGGCTGCGGGTCTGGTAATAAACAAAAGGAGATTTCCCACTGTTCTGTTCACCATCGCGTTTTTCTTTCTTCATAGCTTTATGTCTTTTCCCACTCATCCTGCAGCATCTTTATTGTGCCCTCAATATCTTGTGGCAGTGAGCCCCAGAGTGTGCTCTATCGAACAGTAATTCATCCTCTGAATTTTACATCTGGACAGAATAATTTCTTTGTTCTGGGAGAGTAAATAAGAATGTCAGATTTACCTTCTTTAGGTCATATCTCTCAATAGTACGAATTTTCCAAATCTACTCCTCTCTAAACAATAATAAGCTATTTCATTTTCTTCCATCATTATCCATAATAGACTTTCAGAGCTAAGAAAGGTGAGAATAAACACAAGAAGAGATCGTTGTTTTTTTGCAGAAACCTGATCATATAACTTTTTACACATCTCTCAACTGTTTACTTATTTATTGATTTAGAAGAGGAGTAGGAGCAGGTAGTGGTGATAGAGACAGAAATAGCAGGACAGTAGCTTGAAATGAGTTTGGAGAAGATACTGGAAAAGAAGTGAAATCACTTAGAAAATAAAACAAGAGAAACTACAGAGGAGGATTTGCATGGGTAAAAATGTGTAGAAAAGGTAAAGGAAAGGTAAAGAGAGCTGAACGTACCCCCTATATGTGGTAGAACTACCTGAAAGATTTTATTGGCAAATTGATGGAGAATATTTTGCTTCTTGCAATCCAAAGATAAAAGTAAAATATAGACATATAAAGAACAAATATCTAATGCAAATATATATTAATAAAAATGCTTACATATTTTTTTCTAGTGGAATATACATTATTTCACTAATAGGTTTTTCTACTGAGAACACAAAAATTATTTAAAATAATTCTGCTCCAATCGCATTAGATGCTTCTTAACAGCCAAAACAATCAATTGAAATGGTGGAGTCACAAACATTCAGATAGAGTAACAGGCACAAAGAATGAAGAAGGAAGTGAAATCTGAACACGCTGACTCCCCACATATTCCTGCAATGACAAATCACTTCTTCATTAAATGTTAGTCTTATTTTTTTAGTCTGTCTAGACAATTTTTACTGCCTACTGAGGAGTACCAGGGAATTATGGAGTTCCTTATGTGTTGGCAAACTATACATTTTATAATCACTAGAGAAGGAAAAGTTGTTCTGTAGTATCAACTTCATAATCTCTATAGTGAAGCATTTCTGCATCAAAGCTGTCAGGATATTTTCCCCACAGGAGCCCCTGCAGCAACTCCAGGCCAAATACAACTGTACATTATATCTCTGTATAGTTCTTTGTTTTAATGAACTAGTTTGAACAGAAGTGCTTTGGGAACTGGCCGACAGTTTTGCTGAGGAAGAACAAAGCAGATGAAGATTCATTTCCCACTCCTTTACACCAAACCAAGTCGGTTAAACAAAATTAAAACTAACAATTTTTTGGCTGATCATATTGCAGAAGCAACAAATGATTTCGGTTTTCAAGCTTAATGGATTTAATAGGGCATTGGAAAGACAATGAAGCCACATTGAGACTCCTACTTTACTTTGAAGTTACATTTTTTGAGAGGGCTTTTTAATATCACTGTACAGCTCTCCTGGAAGAATTGTGTACAAAGGGCTCCTTATTACTGTCATTTAATCTAAGTTCTTATAGAAAGAATACTCACACATTTAACTATTTCCAATTTTTATGTATCTTACATAATCATAAGAAAGAGAGCTGGAGGTAACATACATCAAAGCAAATGTCAGCTGTATTGGAAGTAAAATGAGACAATTTCACAGATTTGAAGGTTAGTTTAAAAATCTGTGAGGGGACTTCTCCAAAGTCACAATGTTTGTATAGGCTTAAATGAGTATTTTAGGAGAAATTATGGTATCACCTAAGGCAAACTATAAAACAGGATTTCTGCACCCACCTGGCTCTTTTGTTCCTGTGTTATATACACTCAATGAATTTGTCCATGTTTTATTCTCCTGTCACCCATCTGTGCAGCTAAGTTCTTTCTGAGCACAATACTGAATACAAGGAGCCTGGCTACAGTAACTGTTGCTGCCATATCATTTTTTGGCAAGAATTCGTGTCAAAAAGCATTCAATAATACTAAATGACATTTTGTGACGTAATTGTCTTGGAAAATAAACATCACAAAAATGTTTTCAAATGTCCCTTTCCAATGCAATGCCAGCAAAAACTGGAGGATAACCTGGACTTTTTTCCGGAAATTAAAAAAGTAAATATCTCAGAATGTTATGGGGTTTTTTTAGACAGCGTATTAGATCATTTCCTTATATGCAAGAGAGGAGTAGCTCCACCCAAAATGTTGCCAGTGTGGGGTAGACAGAATAATCACCTATTCAGATAAGCCACAGTGTATAGCAAAATTTTTTAAAATGGTGAGGACTGAGAGATGTCTTAGTTTCAGCTCTGGACAGTATTACTGATATCTTCTATCTTCTTTAGCTCTTTGAAGACCAGAAAAGAGGGTGATTAATATAAATTCCTGTTATTATATTCATCTCAATTAAAAAACAAAAACAAAAAAACAAAAAAAAACACAACAAACAAACAAACAAACAAAAACGAACAAACAAAAAAGAAACAAAACCAAAACTCAGGTATATAAATAAACTCCAAAAATGGCTTCAGTGTGGAACAACAGGATTGCATGCCATATACTGTGAACCCAGTCTGGCAGAGAGCTTTGTGCAGTGACCTGATCTGGAATTACTCACTCTCACTTCAGAGTTTTCAAGATGGTGAATGCAGAAACTCTCAGCAGCCCCATCAAAGCACCCCCAAAGACCACCTCTGTGGTCTGAAAACTGAGAACAATTTGTCCTATTTTGCAAAAGTCTCTGTTGGGGACACTGCTAACTGAAGGCAGAGGAGCTTCTGAAAGGAGCTGAGACATGGCAAAGCAGATCGCATGTAATATGCCTACATGATGATATACAAGAGGCAAGGCTGGATGCCTGTGATTTTCCTATGTTCATCTGGTTGCTCTGGGTCCAAGTCTAAGTTAAAAATAGAGATCAGACAGATGCCTGGAGACTGAACTCATCACCAGTTATTGAATGTAACCATCTAAATGCAACATGTTGCTAAAAAGTCTCTAAAGTGTTTGATGAAAGCTGGGAGGATAGAGGATGGCAAGACTAATTTCAGATTTGCTGTTTCCTTTGCTTTGTGCCAAGTATTCACACCTGGAGCCAGAAACTGTGTACTCAGCTACAGCACTGCTTGCTTTAAACAGTGATTCATACACAGCCACTCTGCTATTTCTTTGGTTTAAGTGAGCCAGAAAAGTCTCCTTTAAAGGCAATTCTCCCTAGTCATCTTCCAGTTTAAGTTCAAAATTGAGTTGCCTTAGCATGAAATTTGGTTAAAAGCAGACATGGTTATTTCCACTAGCACTATAGGGAGGAAAAATCTCTGCAAATTCAGAAGCTTTCTTCATGTAAATTTTCATACATTCATTAGTTCCAGTGAACATATGTGGAACTGGAACCTTCTGCTACTGCATAACCTGGGAAAATACATTACATGGACAGAACTTGTTATTTTTGCATGCAAGTTGAGAGAATAAGTACCAACAAACATTGTGTGGCTGCTCCCAGGCAAGCAGAAAAGGTCTGTGGCATTTTCCTCTTCGTGCACCCGGGGAAATCCTGCAGCAGCTAATCTGTTTGTTTGGGGACTCATGGGAGAGGCTGTGAATCCATGCGGAACTCTACTGATGATAATAACGCTAATAACTTTCTCAAGAGGAAACAAGCTGAGACAAGGAAGATCACAGAAATGAGCTGACAAAAGGAGATCTGTTGCTAGATTCATTCTGCATCACAGTTTTATTAATGTTTTGGCAAAAGGGCATTTGATACTGGGGGAAAATGCTCAGATCTCTGAATCTAGTCAAGTTCTGGTTCCGTTGTCTTGTCTTTATATACAGACTATTTAAAAGTAACAGTTAAATGGGTCTCAGCAAGTGGAAAAGCAGAGCTGAAGTTCTGTTGGTAACTCTGTGTGCCACTGACTCCTGACCACAACTAAACAAATTCCCTAGATCTTTGTTGTTGTTTCCATGGATTTGTTTCTTTAATTTTTTTTTTTAACTCCAGTTGTCATGTGAGACTGATGAGATTTTTAATGTTTCTACATATGTTATTAGTGTTGCTCCAAATATTTCCTTTTCTCCCAACATCTACTGCTTAAAAAAAAAAACAAAAAAAAAACAGAAATCCTCCTTAGTAGGCAGGACTAGATTTCCTGACTAGAGATACCCTAAAGGAAATCTGGTGAGTTTGCCAATCTTAGATCTATTTAAAATACCACCTGCACATTGACAAATTAGTAAAGACATTGCCAGTCGTTCACCTTCTCTTTCACCTTGGTTAAAATTTCCTGAAGTTTTGGTAAAATGGTGATGTACAATCTAATCCGGCTTTCTAGTATCCCTTTATATTCACTGGAGAGAAGGAGAAACGCAGGTTTGCTGTGCTTTATAGTCAGTCCATGCATCAGCTTTTGGATGGGAACAAACACCCTCTGAGCAATTAATCTGTGCTCTTCACTGGGGTACAGAGGAAGCTGAAACAAGATGCTCAGCAATACCTCTTCTATTAGAAGACTTAGGGTACTTCTTCTGTTTCATAAGACAAGTGCATCATTCAAAATCATCTCTGAAAGCCTGTCAGGAACAGGAACAAACAGCCAACAAATCTGTTCTTCTATTCTGTTTCTTTCTTCTTATTATTATTTTCGTCAGGAATATATAAGATTAATTACTTGAATCTAAATTCAAGGCATTTGTTACAACTTATATATTTTGTATGGAATAAAATAAAAATCTCCAAAACAACAACAGTAACAACAATAATGATAATGTTAGTCCATTTGAACAACCGAAGTATTTGACATGCAACTTAAAATTCATTCTTCCAGTGAACAGAAGCAGATTAGCCTCTTCTTTTCACCAGTATACCAGTATTTGCATTCATTATTTATTTTTTTCACAATTAAGAAATAAAACTTCTTTCTAGAATCAGAGCAATCAACTCCTGATAATTTTTTCCCCATTCTTTAAAAGGCATCAAGCAATGAAGTATTGCAGTTGTTTTCAAAGCATGTTAATTCAAAAGCAGGTTCATACCTTCAGCAGACAACACTGATGTAGAGTGTACTGATGTACACTGATGGCAGCATTTCAAGGATTGGGGATTACAGGACAAGAGCAAGATGCTTCAGCCTGACTTCGGTACAAAAGAAATCTGATTTACTGCAATGAAGCTTTGGTCAGGCTCTTAGTTTATCTACTGTCTCTCAGTTACCACAGAATGCATTACTTAATGGGAGTCAGTTCTGCTCTGAATTGAACTTAGGGAATAATAGATACTGGAAAATTAATGGTGAAGAGGACTGAAAGGATGTTAGGGCCCATATTACCCATTAATCACTGGTGGTTTTGTTCACTGCAACCAGAAGGTACAAAACACTGATGAAGTTGTTTCTAGGAGTTGATGACAATAATAAAGGAATTATTTTAGGACTTCCTCTAATTTTAGAGATGCTCTGGAGCCATGGGAACTACGTAAGTCTCCTCTATTTTTGCTGACCAAACATTCAGACAAATAATCTCTATTTAAACTGAAAACAGACTATTTCCTTTTATCTAAGAAGTGAATCTGTTGACATTCTTACTTTCCTTTTTAATACAAGCATTGCTAATTTGCTTTCCGTCCTCAGATTCTCAAATTCTATTAGGAAGTATCCAGATTGTGATGAGATTTTGTGTAAAGGCTTCAATAGCAAAAAAAGAAAGTGAATAAACAAACATTTCCGCATGCAGATAAAATACAATTTTTTAAGGAAATATTTAACAGCTTTCAATTGTAAAATATTTTCTAATTAGAATAATGCATGCAGAACACTACCATTCATTTCTCCCTTTATACATTCTATTATTCTTATTTTTAAACAAAGTTTATTACTCAAGGAATCCTTGAAAGGAGCAGTGAAGTTTCTCATCAAAGCTGAAATCTCATCTCAAAATGTATCTGTCCCTGCTGGCTGAATTATTCTGAATTTGGGAATTTTACTTTGATATAATACTGCATAGCATGTTACATATTATTCAATATTGTTGTTAGAAAGAGTTATCTGCAAAGCAATAGTTTTTATCACACCTGTAGGAAAAAAGGGTATTTTGCAAAAAAGCTTCCAGTTTTCAAAAGAAATCCACTTTGTTTCTCTCATTTCAAAAGGCAATGCAAGGTTCTCTGTGTGCGTGTATATGTAAGACTCTCTGGGCATCTAATATATTCATAAAAACCTACCTTCAATTTAGCCAGTTGCATCCCTCATTTCAAGCTACTGGAGACTATAAACTCCGAAGTAAAGATTTCTTATAGAAAACTAATGACCCTGCTTTTCTCCCAGCAGTCTGACAATAATTTATGTAGTACTTGGTGTTACATTGTACTTTGATCCTGTAGGGTACAGTATTGTCCCTGAATACAGTTTGAATAGACCTTTATATGGCCTAGAAAATCCTACATCAAATACAGCTGTTTGAACATATAACCTGAATTTTCAAACAACTGCTCTTCAAGTAAAACTCATTACTGCTCAGAGTCAGACTTGATACCAAGTCATCCACTCAATGCACATCAGCTTCATGTGGCAACCAGCTGTAACTGTGGGGATAGCACAGAAATGTAGAAGCTCGTTCAGCAAAACACTGCCTTGGACTTTGGCTCAGTATGGGTCACTTTGTCTCCATTTCAATCTGGCTAGAGAAAAGGACAGTGCACAGTGCTCCTAATCAAGGATTTTAGGCTTCTAAAGTGTTGTGCTTATCTCTTTTCTGTCTTTTACATCAGGAATTAGCTAACGCATTTCTATTCTGTGCTGCTTATGTCTTTACCACTGTCTTGATCCAGACCAAGAAAAACATCTTTATTCTTTTTCACATAATGTTTTACACATACTCCAGGATGTGCTTGGGTGGGGAAGTTCCATTTTCGTGCTCATTGTTGCACTCCCATTGCATCGCACCAGCTGAGCGATCTACCCTGTGCTGAGTGGAGTGTGGGGTACCATGTGAGGGATGAGCCATGGTGAGGAGACACTTTGCCCTTTCTGGGTGAATAAAATTATTTGACTTCTCAGCATGTGGAGCACATCCCATCTGAATGGAAAAACTGAGTCTCTGAAGAAAACTTGTGGACTTAAAAAATATATATATATATATTGATTTTAAGGAGCTGAGGTACTCATTCGTGTGTCGCTATGTATTTCAGCCAAAAACATTCTTCTTAGTGAGAAGAAAGGTAGTGCTGGAAGAAATCATTTTCCATCTGTGAATGGCAGCAATATTAATCCGTATGATTAATACTGTAACTATTAAAGGAATGGCAAAGCGCTCTCTGTTTAGTTAATATTACTAACAAATACAGATCTGTCACTCAGAATGCTGTGTACTCAGCAATGTTGTTCTTACGGTATTAAATATTTACTATTTATTATGATTGCTACTTTTGTTATTTATTGGATTGCAGCAGCCAAAACAAACTGGCAGCTTGCAGAGGAACTAGAAAAACATTTCCAAACCCAGCTGCCTTCAAGTGAGGTGCTTATATACAACACAAGATATTTTGGCCTTGATTCATGAAATACCATTCCACATGTCTAAATCCTGTAGGGCTGGTGTTAAGCTCATGATCCATCTCCTTTTTTTGGAGGGAAGGAATTTTGCTGGATCAAGCCAGTGGTTAAAAGCATCCTTCCGCTTTTCAGGAGCACTGTTTTTCCCCTTAGATAGCTCTGAAAATAGGAGCAGAATCTGATGGATATTTTCAAATTGTTTCCTATTGGGGACATTTTCAGCAGATGAATTTTGATAACTATGTTTACACATATTTACTTTTATTCTCAGTCTGAGTAGTTTGAAATGCCTGATACAAAACATCCTAATTGTAACTTATAAGAATGCCTCTGATGTAACACATTAGCTCCTGCCCAAAATAATACCTTGATTTGGACATAATATTAAATATGAAATTGCTATTGCACTGAAACTTCTGTTAAAATGTAGATGAGTACAACTATAACAAGTACTATTCCTTATTATATCAGCATCTTTATTTTCTTATGATTCCGAAGGAACTGGATGAAGTTAAGGTAATAATTGTAGTGGTGTTCATTTTCCATGCCTCACAAAACAGCTGAGGGTGTCTGCAGAGACAAGATGAATGCTTTCCTTCATAATGCAAAATATTTTAATTTTTCAGGTTCCTCACCTTGCCTTTAACTTTTGACTCAAGTGGCATTTTTAATAAATTTCAGGCGAAGCAGACTAGATGGACTTAAATGAAAACTCATTCAAGTACTTACTATAAGTAAGGATTTTATGTATTATTAATGAAGTTAGGAAAGAAGTTTCAGGTGCAGGAAAACCGGGTCTCCTCTGTATTCTATTCCATTGTTTTCTGCCTGGTATGACTTCATTTTTCTGTTGTATTTGTACTGCACACTTTTTTATAACTCATAAAATTAAGCTGAATTGAATTTTCAAAGCATTTCCCTCTCAGGTTTTGATAAATGCAACTCTCTCCGACTATATTTCCATAGACTTCACTAAATTGCCTTTAATTGAGACCATTTGTTATGAGATGATATCTGAGCCCAAGACCAATGGCCGGGTTTTCTCCATAGCAAGCAATCAGATAGGAGACTGCAGAAACATAGAAACCTTTTTAACTAGCAGTACAACTCACTAGTAAATGTAAAAGGTTGTAACATCTTAAAATAATTTATGGTACTGTCAGGCCTGAAGAAGAAAAGACTTCTCTTGGGAAGCAGTTTCAGTAGCAACTTCAAAAATTGTATGTTTGATAAATAGCACCACTGCTAACAACGTTCAAAGTGCAAGGATCAAGGGAACCTTAAATAAGGAAGTCAGTCTCTCAAGTTCATACAAAACCATTATGGAGGAAGACGCTATGACTGAACAAGAGATGAACATTTAGTGTGTCAATGAAAGCAACAAGGAAGACATATCTACCAGTCTTTTGGGAACTGAATTTTGAATTCAGTCTGTATACCAGGATGTCACTGGTGGAAAGAGTGGGTTTTTAAAATATAAAATATTTTCCACCATTGTAAAACTTTTGAGAATCTGAAACATATTTCTCTCTCATATTGAGGCACAACTTTTAACATATGAATAAAACAATAATAATTGTGATACAATAATAAATATAGCTTTGATCAAAACAAATATTACTGCTATATGATGTTACGGTGCTTATCATTTCAACTTTTTATCTTGTTGAGCTGAATTTTAGCTGCTATTTTAAAACAGGAAGTTCTTCATCTGGAAATAGTTTCAAAATTAAATACTTTAGTTTGTAAATCTTTGCAGTTTTTTGTGTTTTTTTCTTCTTTTCTCTTTTAAAATAAATTACACCACTGAAGAAGAAGCTCATGAAAAGTACTACTTCCTACAAATGGACATTTTCCAGTGAAAACACCTTATTGGAATAAATACGGTATTGAAAACCAGGAGTAATTTTCTTCAAAAGAATTTTCCATTTACCCATATATTATAAGGATAGATGGATAGATATGCTTTAGAAAAGTTCCTCTTCACAATATCAAGGAACATAAAATGTTAAATTTCCCTGAGACCTTATTCAGCTCTTGTGGACACAATTCTCTGAGCATCCCAAATTTAGAGAACTCCTGCCTTTTCCTTCTGTTATCTTAGTTCCTTTGCTAGGACAATATGCTTTGACAAAGATAAGAAGGAGAGGATTTAGTTTGTGAATGCTCATTTTAACCTTAATGAATAAGATACCACTGATTAACAAAGAAATAAGAATTTTGTTCTTTGGAGAACAAGGTAACCTACTCCATTTATCTATTTAAGCACTCAACATTAAGCAGGTGACTAGTGCTACTGTTTCCAATTTCTTACAGTTGAAACTGTTTTGTTATCACATGGATCTAGCAACAGTTCCATTTTTTTCTTCAAAAACTTCTTTTAGAAATAAAGCTAATCAGAAACAGTTACGTTTCCATATACTCAACAAAGTCTGTGGTTGCCTTGATGCATCTAACCAGTTGCATAAGATATTATCTGTATGTCCATATCTCTACATACTTTTGCATTACCTTTTTTTTTTTTTTTTTTTTTTTTTTTTTTTTTTTTTTCAATTTGATGCTCTCCTTTGAAACATTTTCACATAATTATGTTTAGACAAAATATGGATTTTCCCATTTAAATTACAGTTTGAGTCATGGTACTAATTCAGAGTATTTTTCATTAGGAATCACTGTCTTTTCACAGAGAATAAAGAATGCAGACAAAGGATCTCTAAGCTACACATACCTGGGTATCATAGAAGCGGATTTTTCATCTCTAAACAGGTTTCAGGCTTCATGAACATTACCAGGAGAGCTGGAAGCTGGGTGGCAACAATAGCTTCATTCTGGTTCCTACTGGAATGGCCTAAAAAAATCACATAAAAACATCAGATGCTAAAGATTCCTCCAAAAAATATAACTCTCCTAATGTAAATCATTGACTGTAGCTGGTCTGCCTTGTAAATACACAGATACTGATAGACATGGGGATGACTATGGCACAGTGCACTTGGTGGTTTAACATTTCAACAAGAAAAGAATCAAAGTCATTTTCAAATAATCTACATGTAAATTTATTTTGGGTGGATTACCTCATTCTTCAGGTATTTCCAGTTTTGTTTGCAGGCCTTTTAAACTGCAATAGGTTGACTTGTCCTAGGTTAGCCCATTTAGCTGCCATGTTCTGTTTTTTATAAGATATGAACATTTGTTTTTGTGGCCAATTTTTTTTTCAAAGTAGGCATTTTTAAAAACATTTTTTCTCATTCTCCATCAGTTGAATTTGTAACAGGAAATGATTTATACGCCTTTTATTATTTCTTGAGGCCATTCAGTGATCAGAGCTAGAACTAAGCTACATTTTTTTTAACTAATATCAGCAGTAGTGGCTCCTGCAAAACAAAATATAACCTTAATAATTTATGCAGCCCTTGAGAAAAGAAGGGATTAGCATGGCGTATCCACAATCTAAAAATTACTATTGTTCAGAAAGAATAATAATAATGAAAAAAGATTAAGCATCCATATCCAGGCTAGAATTGCTATTGTAAATGAGGCATTAGACTGAGGAATTGACCCTCTCAGACTCAGCAGCTAAATCTTTCAGTGAATTATGGGATGGTCCTACATGTTAGTGTTTATCCACAGCCTCTGGTTCTTCATACTAGCTAGAGAAATGATGTGCTGTGATGTGGACCTTGCTGCATACGTAATCTAGAGTGTGAAATGAACAGAGAGCTCTTGTAAGTGACTGAAATGTCCATGACAAAGAGAAGTTCCAAGAGAATAATCTTGAAATACCAGGATTCTGAATCTGTACCTTAATTTACCTTTTGAAAACAACAACAAAATCCCACTGGCAAATTCAATCCATCATCCTTTCATATACAAATGTTTCCTGAGATGTGTCTACTTCTTTGTTTTTACTTTTAATGATGGAATAATCTTTGTCCCCATATATTCTCTAGGAAGTCTGAATCACTGGAAAATCAGGGACACAAATATGATAACTACCTGCAGGCAGCTCCTTTTATAGTCCCAAGATAATTCTGCAGGAGTTGATGCCTGTAATCCTGGCACAGAAACATGCAAGGAAATGACATTTCTGTGGAAATGCCATGAGTCCTTGTTTGCTTTAGACAAGCCCAAAACGCAGGAGTGAGGAAACACTTGCTTTTCCATCCATTATGCAAAGACATTCAGTGAAATATTCCCTAGAGGCAGAGAGATGACTTGGGATGTGGAAGATTCAAGTTCAGCTCCCTGGTTCACTGCAAAGTGAGCAGTGTGACCACCTTTCATCTGCTCTAGTTTGCATCCATGTATGAGCACAAAGCACTTTCCTCACTCAGCCAAGCAGATAAAGCAGTTAGTTTTAACACAGATCAGTTAACGCGCCACTATTCATAGCCTGGCTTGCAAAGTTAGGTGGCCCTTCAGAAGTTTGTGACCTAAACTGAAAAGCGAATGATGAACAAAATATATGCACATTGATCTTTCTTAGATGATGCTCTGCATTATTAAACACTGAAAAAATATTTTCACCATTTGAATTCCTATCTTATCTTCAGACCTGTCTCTAAAACACTCATTTAGTTTATTTTTTTTTAACACTGGATAAATCATGGAAAAGAATAATAGTTTCTGAACATCATATGATTTTTCTAACCTGCCCTTTCTGACATCTCTCCATAGATTTCACTATTGGCTTGCATGCTGTTTTCAAATTTATGTACTTTTGACTGCAGCCCAGCTGTCTCCCACACAGCTAAACAATTATTTGGATATCGGTTCTTTGATGTTAATACCCACCTTTTATTGCTTCATCAATACTGAGCACAGAGTGAAATACAGCCAGCTGCAACTTTTAAGGCTTAGAGATCATAGTCATGAAGATGACAGAATCAAATTCACCCTATCCAAAGTTTATGGGTTTTGTGTTCTTCAAACCACTGACATTTTTTTGAACACAAAAGTGAAATGCCAAACTCAACAAGTGCACCTAAAGGATGATGCTGTGAGTCTTTCTTTGATAAAGCATTAAGTGGTCTCAAAGGAGTTACAACACAACAAACCATGAAATTTAGATGTGCAGATATTCCACCATGTGAAGAAAAAGTCCCAATCCTTTTTAGTAACACTTGGTTTAATTTCTCTCCCTAGCTGATTATCTGCCCTTCATGGACATCTGCATCTACATTCTACATCCAAGTTTTGGAATATTTCAGTCAGATTTTCAGCTGCGAGATTTCTAGGCAAAAATACCTGAGTTATTATAATACTACAAAAAAAGGAATATTTGTTAATAATTGCATGTGTTTGGTTTAGTTGTCATCTTTTTAAAACAAACAAACAAACTGATGAATAACTTGGCTTCTCTATGGCTTTCTGGGTCTATAGGTAACCATAACCTTTTTGTGTATTTACATATTCTGTTTCTTAAATGATATACTAATGAAAGTACAGGAGGTGATCATTTCATGGTAACGCATGAAGCCAAAGGCCAAGTACAACAAAATTCTCCAGGACGTAACATGGCCTAACCTGTTTTAAATGAATATAGTTCATTCACTTGCAGCCCTTGGCAGCTATTGCACCTCAGCTGAGAACCCACAAAAAGAAGGTGAATAAAAAAGAGAAAAGAAAAAGAGTGGTGAATAAAAGAAAAAGAGCTTGTAAATTTGCCTAGATCAAGCACTGTAGGTATCTGTATCCTGATACTGCATAACCATTTACATTAAGTAGCTGGAAATAATATCAAAATGGGTTGATATTTTCCACTCACAAAAGGCAGAAAAATCACATACTCAGAGAATCATTTAGGTTGGAAAAGGCCTCTCGAAATTCTCAGGTTTGATTTTCTTGGCTCATTAGTCAGGGAGTAGTCACACTCCCATGGTATTTAATGAAGTCTGTCACTCTAACAATAGAATACAGTACAAATAGCATAAAACAGACAGGATATAGGAGATGAGAAAACACTGAAAACTAATTATGAGTCCTGGTAAATGTTTTCTGCTGAAAATTTTTGATACATAATAGGTTTTGATTAGAACTAATAATTTTTGCAAATAGAATTTGCTTTCTACACATATTAGCTTTTTATTTGAAGAAATACAAGCACTCCTAGAGACTTTCTTTTTAATCTGAGGATTATTAGTGTATAATAGATATATGATCTTTGGTCCAAAAATAATGCCTCATATTTATTTCCATGGAAATTACAACAAATACAAAGAGCATAATAACACTATTTGTTAGGGAAAATTTTCAGCTACAAAACGCTGCTTTCTGACATAATTACTACCATTATCTATGCATTTTTGCATAGATAGAAGAAGAGCCTGCATACTGCAATCATAAAAAACTGCACCAGCAGAGGTGACCCACTGTTTCACAGCTGCCATGATGTCATCATTGCTGAAACAAAACTCTCACTGTTTTACTGTGCTCAGATCCACTGTTGGATCTCCGTCAATATTCAGTAACCATCAGTGAATGCCAACGGCTGCCACTTTTTCCTCATGGAGGAATTCAGTGACATGTAACAGAATTTTGGTGGGAGTGTTCAACCTCTACTGCCATATCACCAACACCCTTGATGCTGTGGGCCAACATAATCAAGCAGAGGCATTACTTTCTGAAAAGCCTTCATATATAAATATGTTTTCATAAAATATTACATATAATATAAAAATAGGAAATATATTTTTGCAATTACAAAATATTTCCAAGTAGCACTAATAATTGAGGGTCAACCTAGATCTCTTTACAATTTTCTTTACCATTTCCTGTTTCTCACATGTCCCAGATACCATCATCTCCTGAAAACACACAGGTCTTCAATCAGCATAAGAGTTT
Organism: Lagopus muta; assembly: GCF_023343835.1. Lineage (NCBI taxonomy): Eukaryota > Metazoa > Chordata > Aves > Galliformes > Phasianidae > Lagopus > Lagopus muta. The sequence goes on along the minus strand of NC_064440.1, from coordinate 12,139,691 downwards.
CATCAAAATGCCAGGATATGTTTAACCAATTAGCACCATGACCCTCCCTTTTTGAAGTGCTGTCTCACCAGCACAGCTTCTCACAGCAAGGACAAATGGCATGGGTAAAGGCAGCCATCTCTTTAGCAGTATTGAGTATGAGAAAACAGAAACTCCTGGAAAGAATAATGTTATGATAACTAAAGAAAGCCTGAAGAGGATTAAATAACTTTCTAGAGAAAATGAAGATGATAACCAGCTGAAAACTACTGCTAATGCCAGCAAAAATTCCATGTCCTCATCCTTATCTATAAAAAAGTTGTCTACAACAGTTCTTGATGATGATTCTATGAGCAAAAAGAAAAGAGTTGTTTATGTTCCAAAACTTTATCTTAGGCATTTCCAAATAATGTGGGAGGTTTCACTGGTCCTTCTCCTAATGAATGACTCCAGACATGAGCACAATGCAAAGATGTCTCATCTGGCCACATTTCCTACCCACACACTGTAATTCTCTGCCTTGGAGGACAGGATGTCACTGCAGCAGCAGCCAGCAGCGCTGCATGGTCAGGAAAGCAACAACTGAACCATGGAGAATTAGTTTCAAGGTAGAAGAAAGTTAGGAAAATAATAATCTGTCTTTTTACAATGTTTACAACGCTAGGAGTTTGTTGATTTGCTCCTTTGCTTATTTTTGTGATACTAAATTTGATTAGAATGAACTTTCCCTGTGGGTACATTGGCAAACCATAAAGTAGAGATACACTGAAGTCTATTATAAAGTCAGAATCTATAAATAAACTTAGACTTACACAAAACAATGCTAGGCATACTGAGTATTTTATTATTCAATATGTCTTTTTGCTAGTGGCATATCTACTTAATTCTGAGATCTGTTTTTGCTAAGCCTAGCAAGCATTTAATAACTAGCACTTTACAGCAACTTTTGTATAAACAAATATTTAAAGGTGCTGTTGAAAGATTCTTGCTCTTTTCTTCAGTAAACAGATGGAAATGTAAAGTTCTTTGAAAGGTTATGAACATTTTCCTGCTCTAGAGAAAAAAAACTTGGATCAAAACAGCTCAGACTTAACTTGTGGCTGCTTCTGGGATAGCAGAGTGTTCTTACACCAAGAGATCTATAAACTTCTTGTTTTGGTAGCTAGATGAGATTTTTGTTCTTCCAATCTGATCAACAGAGCTTTCAGTTTACTACAGCTAGGTTTTTTCTCTTCTTTTGCATAAATTAACTCATTCTAATCAAAACCCTTCATTTTTATGCCAAAGCCTGGGGATGTGAATATCCTACGTGGCTGAATTAAAGTCATCTCTCACAATACAAAGTCTTGGATTCCTAAAATCAGTGTCATCCAGACCTTTCCATATAATCCTTGCATAATGACAACTGCCCACGGAGACTTATTCTCCACATGAATCCACGGATCTGAAGGAGTTGTCTTTCAAGTTTAAAACTGTCTAGATGTTGGCTGTTTCAATTCACGACCATTTTCTCACTTTGAATGATGTTTTATGGATTTGCATCAAAACAAAATTATAATCATTAAATGCATCCATTTAATGCTCTCTGTCTACGCAAATAAGTAATATTGGAAAAGGTCTAATGTAATTTAAGACTTCCACACTTCCAGTAATTTTTTGATCTAGTTAGTATAAAAATTGAAATCAAAGATGATTACAGTTTATGTAATCTCAAAGTTCAAAGATGACAGAATCAAGATGCAGAAATAAAAAGATGCATCAAAAGTTTAATTCCAAATATCAGTATTTTCACAAATAAGCATCCCCAGGGCCTATTTTCGACAATAAACAAATCATCCTGAAATAAAAAAAGGGGGTTGGGGGCATAAACACTCAATATGTTTGAGTATCTTGGTATTTCTTTAGATCAGATTCAGGATGCCAAAGGAAACTATCTGTAAGTTACTTGCTCCTTGTTGTTATGGAAATCATATTGTCATTTGTAGATTATCAGAAATCAAAAGTAATATCCCATACTATTTTGATGCATGCTTCAATTGAGCAGGAAATCTCTGCCCATTTTAAAGTTCCTGGGAACTTCATGAGAAGAGTCCCATCTTCAGCTGTAGGAAACCCAAGGAGCAGTGTTAGCCTGTGTCAGCTGAGGTTCTGCATAGGAAATTGTCTCCTGGATTCTTTACGTGTTCTGAGTAAGGACAGAAGTTATCTCAGTCCTTAGAAATTCCACAGAAATCACAATTCCACCCACATCAGTTTAGAAGGAAATTTACTGAACATTGCAGTTTCCATTAACAGAAGTTATAATTAACTGTACGTTAATATATTCATTTGAAAGCTTTAGTAAATGCAAGGAGAAAATCACACAGAAGTCACTATTATGCTTGAAGCACATTGAATAGTTTTCCAGGTAGAGCAGTTGAATATCTAAATAAAACTTATGTAATATTCCCTGTTATAACTCTAACATACAGAAAAATTCACTCATGAGCACTTCTGGACACAAATACGTAAGCTATAAATCTAAATATATAGTTGTTCCATATGTCATGCTAAGTGTGAGACTTGCAATTATTAACTAACTCGTTTTGATGATATAGAGCAAGAAATGCTATCTATCAGCAGATCACCAATCTCCACAGGATTTTAAATGTTTGCTCTGCATATTCAACAAGGAGAAAATTAAAATTTATTTAATTTCCAAATAATACCCATTATTTTTAATAAGTCAGAGACAATTAAATTGTGCCACAGAGGTAAGTTGGTAGACTAGAGAACTGAGTTCCCTTGCTTCAGTAAGGGTCATTTTGTTGGGACATCTGAACACTAATTCTGGTGCACAGATCAGATAGCAGTAGATATGCTTACTACTTCCTGCTTAAGTCACTAGAAAAGAGTTTTCGAAGCTACAGAAAATACTGCTGAATTATGAGACTATCTTTTCTCAGGGAAAATAGTACAATTTAAATGGCCAGTTTCTAGCCTCAGAGCATTCTTGTGATAATATTTGAAATCAAATGTACTTTCCTGTGCTTGTACAGGGCTGAAAGTGTTGCCTTGTGCCTTTTTTTTTTTTCTTCTCCTGAGTCTTGTAATCATTAGATAGGCTTAAAGAAAACAACTGCCTGGCTAGGCCAACAATTAAGCATTGTTACAAGTTCATGGGAGAAAGAAAAGGAAAGTCTCATGCTGATTGTTAGAGGATTACCTCATTGCCATTAAAAAATTTTGCATTGCATTGGGATAAGCACCGAGGAAAATTTGTGCTCTATTTTGAGCAATTTTATTCTGCTGTAATTTATTTCTTTTAAAATGTAGAAGAAACTGAGCAATTGTTTCAATTCTGTCACTGCCAGTGAGACCAACTTTCCAGCCATATGAATAGGTTGAGCAGTTTGGGCAGCCTGCCCCCTTTCTAAAGTGCTATTGATAACTGTCATAGACATTTATTTACAAATATCTGAATTTCATTTTCTATTCCTTGGTCATCAGTGAATCAGCAGTTATCTTTTCTACTGCAAAACAAGAGTTAAAACCTCTTCTATGTGCTTGAAGCCAGCAAACTCGATGAACACAGTTTGCAACAGATTGTTTAATAGTAAGGATTTTTTTATTATTTTGCTAAGGGTGTTACTGAGGACTAGAGCTTCCCCATTTAACCATTAAAAAGTTACACATGTGCCAATTATTTGCATTCTCAGAAAGAGAAAACATTCTCCAACCATTTCACAGTCCCAACTAACATTACCTGCCCTGTTGCAGCATTAGGCTGAGATTAACACTACCTCCACCATCTGATGATTGTGCAACCAGAATTGACAACATCTCTTAGTATCCAGTGGGAATCTTACCATAGACTTACAGCAAAGACAAGATTTTAAATGAATTTGTAAGATAGTGAGAGAAGGAACTGCTGCCTTGGCTCACTATAAGACCAAAAAGGACTACTGTTTCATGTTGTACCTTTAAGAGTGGCATGAAGTGGCTTTAGAGCTGCTCATGTATGTATGGAATAAAATCTGGGAGTCACTACAAATAACTGCTCCAAATGAAGCCTAAGCTGTAAGCACACGGAGGATGAGTGCACAGGGCAAGCAGGGGAGTGTTCTAAGGCAAGGGCCTTGTGATCTCATGTAAAAAATGAAGCCTAAAGGAAGTGCACAGTGTCTTATTGAGCCAAGTCCTTACATTACATTACTAAAGTTTTTCTTACAAGAGAAAAGAAAAAAACACCACTGCAAGAAAAAATAATAAAACTACCACCACAACAACAAAAAACCACAACAGATTGTATGTGTTTTTGTGTAATGTTAGATAATATTCATGCAGTTACAACAAATGCAAGCCTATCAAAAACAGTCTGGTCTTTCCTAGCTACAAACCTCTTGGAAATATCGCATGGATCTTCTAAGGATCTGTATATCCCAAACACAAAAACTACTGTCCCACTTCCCTCATGTCCTTTATTCTCTATTCATTTAAGCTTCAGTTCAGTAAAAAGTCTAGGTCCCTCTGAGTAAATACACTATGTCCCATTAAATAAACATACTCAAGGACTTAAATTCAAATATAAATCCTCATATTAAATGTCAGCCTGTACTGATATTTGGTTATGGATTAGGGCTTCAGCTACTAAATCTTTCAAGGCATAACTTTTGTACTCCTATGACTTCCATGCCACAGTCTACTGACACAATAGAAAAAGAAAAAAAAGAAGACAAAAAAAGTAGTAGAAGAAGAGTTTGGGGCATTCCTAAGCTTTCTATTTATGACCGGAGTATGCTCAGATGCATGAACATCTTAGTTAGACTTCTGCTTTAATAAATTAAGGAGAGAATATTCATATCAAAAATCACTACAAAAGTAATTACCTTCTGGGGTCCAATTAAGGTCTAAATTATTTTTTGCCTCTGTGATATCAATGAATTTCATATAGGTATTAATTTGTAATATTTAATTATAAATAAATAACATCGTGCTGGCATATTTTTAAATGAGATGGCTAAATGTGCAAAAAAATATCGATGCCCTGAAAAAACATTCTCATTTATAAAACCAAGCTGATTAACCTTGATTAGATCCAGTGCTTACACTGTATGCCTATGGTCTCAGACACGCTTCATTCTTCGAAAATCTGGGAGAAAAAATGAGGAATTCTCTCTTATTATCCTCCTACTCCAAGATTACTTATTTTTTATTTTGGAAACATGGACATAACTGCATAAATGATTTATTCTCTTGCTCATGAAGCACCTAATGATAGATACAGGAGAATTCAATCTTATTCTGCAGGGGTTTAGTGGAAGGTTTTAGCTTGTTTTATTTTTCCCTGCACCCAACTAAGAAGTAGATGACAGAACATTGGATAACTGAAGAAGAGAGAAGCACTACAATGGAAAAATGTTGGACACTTACAACAACTGAGTACAGTAAATAGCAGATTTTTTTCCCTTAAATTCTTTCAATTCAAGTAGAGACTAAATCTCTGTTTAAGAAAATAGACTAAAAGGATTTAAAATAATTTGAACAACTATTGAGATGGTTGAAGATGGCATATAATACAAATGAGAAGACATTTATTCAAGGGATCCCGGATTCACAATCAGATCACCGCCACAATAAGCTGTAAAGGTTTCCTTTTTTACCTTAGAAGTTGATTTTGTGTATAGATTTCAATTACTTTTATTTTTAATTTTTCATTACCATGACAACAGAGAATTTAATCAGAAGAATATTATACAAATCAAATGCAGATTGCAAACCCACACTCTCCAAAACTGGAGGATTTTCAACAACTCACACTCTGTCAAGCTCACCCACTTAGTTTAATCATGTAAGTAACTGATAGGGCTAGTGTAAGAGGGAAATTCAGTCTAACTATCCAGAAGGGAAAAACAATAATCTGGACAGAAGAGATGCACTCAGCCATGAAATTAGCCTCCCTGAGGGATGTGGAAGAAACAAGGAAATTCTAAAATACCATAAAGTTGCTGTGAGGCAGAGAGATAGATAAAGGGATCTGATCTTCATACAGGCAACCTCTGTCTGACTCCTGGATTGATTTAACATGTTATTGCACTTGCTCTCCTGCCAGATAGAATCACCCCTGGAGCAGAATTAGAAGGCAAACGGGAAGCTTATCAACCCCAGAACCCAGCTTCACTTCCTAAGTTGAACTGCTGATAAAATAAGGTTGAGCTAATGAGTCAGGCTGTCAGTGAGTGAGTGTGATGTGTAGAATACTTCCAGATTATGTTGAACCTTCTACACAGTGTAGTGGAGGAGAGATGAAAGCAAATAATTTAGGAAAAACTGCATCAGAGGAAAGATTTGTCAAGGACACCTGATAGGGCCATGGCATTTTTTGTTTTATTTTTTTTAATTCTATTTTTGAAAAAAATAACTTAAAACTACAAAAAGGAGGGAAAAAATAGGTTGAGATACACTTCTTCAGCAGTAGATAAATAAAAACAGATTGAAAGAAGTCAGGGTAAATAAAACTGTTAAAGGCAAATTCATACAAATTTTCTTCCACCCACTTCTGAGTTAATCCCCCTATTTAAAGACTTTCCTCCATCTTAAGTCCTCTGGTAAAGAGTAGAAGAACTATTCTTGGTTCTATTTCCTTTCTTCACACACTTTATTGGATAAGAAAAGCTGCCAGTAAGTGGGAGTTCTATGAAAGCAATCATAAAATGTTATGGGTAATGCTAAACAAATTATGTGTTACTCTGCAAGAACGGCCCTTTCCTCGAGTAAAAAACAACAGCTGCCTGACAGAGATCAGGTTACCTCTCAAAGCAATGATAAACCTACTATTAAGGGCTACAGCTGGCAACAGCAGAGGCTGTTGAAAGTCAATGGTATTGCAGCTGCTTTCTTTCCAATTATTTCTGAAAAGCTAATAACCATTTGATATCTTAATGTTCCAGCTTCCAACATGTGTCCACAAAAATTGTAATCCACTGTCTTACCCTGGGATTCAAGGGACCTCAATTCATGCTTTTATCCTGTACTTCTGAGGCCTGTAGTAAGACAATTTCCACCTGTCCTGTTTAGTTTGTCACTTTTTTACTAAGTCAGAACTGCTCCTACTCTCCTTCATGATGTCTAGTATGGTTCCAACTAATTGGAACCACTACATAGCTACTACATATAATGCTGTTAACAATATTTTGGCTGCTGGGAATTCTTTGCCTGTTTGTTTTCCTAGTTTGATGATTTTTTTTTGCTTTTCTTAAAAAAAAAAAAATTGTTATTAACGTATATGATGGGCACTCTGTAAAACCATAGAAAGTAGTTCAAGAAAGTCCAGCTCTGAAAGAATAAGCTTCTCCCTCTAAGCAGTCTGACATTTTCATAGACCATAGCTATGATGATACTATGGACAGCTCTGCAGTATCATGCCTCTAGAAATAGTGACGTTTTAGAAGTAGAAAAGAGACCTTTGCAGGAAGTACATGGTTCATAATCTCAAAAACTTCCATTTAGCTGGCACCAAAATTTGGAGGTGATGTGCTCTGGTTGCCTCAAGTTCTATTTTTACATATTCTTAGGTAAAACATGCAGTAGCTCTTCAGGTCTGATTCACACAAGGACTATCCAGTTCCTCAGCCCTTTGTGGTTCATACTTTTGGCATTCCACCAAGTATCGCAGAGAGGCGCCCAATTCAACAGATGTTCTTGGGACTTGTCAGCTATATGGTAATATAAACAATATGCATCCATCTAAAGTATTCTGCTAAAAGGAGGGAAACTAGATTTAACTCTTTTTAAGATGAAAATCTACTCTTCTTCAGAGTGCAATAAGCGCTAATCAACTGGCTAATATGAGTTGGCATTTTCCATTTCTTCTGTAAAAATCTATTCCACGTCATTTTCCACTCCAAAAGATTGGAGGGGATGAGAAAGACTGCAGTGGAGCCTGACTCTATGCTCTTGTGGTAGGCATTCACTTGGAAACAGAAACGTAGGTCTTCCTCTCTAAAAATACCATATATGCTTTATATCACGACTACTTTAATGCAAAAGTAGTCTCTTCCTTTCACCACCCAGATTGAAAATGCTTCTTTGTGTGAATGGGCTATGAAGTTCTCTTAATCTCTTTTTGGACAATTTCTTTTATTATTTTTTTTTTAGAGCATGAGGGATACTGAGACCCTGGAGTACGTACAGAGAGAGGCAAAGGAGCTGTAAAGGATCTGGAGCACAATGGGGTCTTATGAGGAGTGACTGAGGAAATGGGATGGTTCAGTCTGGAGAAGAGGAGGCTTAGGAGAGACCTCACTGCTCTCTACAGCTCCTGAAAGGAAGCTGCAGTAAGGTGGGAGTTGGCCTCTTCTCCCAGGTAGCAGCAATAGGATGAGAGGGAATTGCATTAAGTTAGCTTTTCTGAAAGAGTGGTGCTGCAGTGGCACAGGCTGCACAGTGAGATGGTGGAGTCATTGTTCCTGAAGGTGCTCAGGAAACGTGGAGATATGGCACTGAGGGATATGGTTGGTGGCGGCGAGTTATGGTTGGACTGGATGATATTAGTGCTGTTTTCCAACCCTAACAATCCTATGAGTCCAAGACATGGTTTGTGGTTGGACTTGATCTTTGGGTCTTTTCTGACCTCAGTGATTCTACAATACTAATTCTACTAAAAAAATACAAAATTAGGAGGCTATGAAGCATTAATTAATTTATAACCACTGCTTATGGGCTTTCATCTGAATGAAGAACAATTTTTGCTTTGTAATATGAATTAGAAGTGTTGCTTCAGTACCATCTCTCTGCTTCATTTGCTTCAAGTCTCACCACATCAAAACCTATTCCCCTACACTTAAACCTTCTTAGACCTTTAGACTGCTTCAGCTCTGGCTTGTTGCAGGTTACCCTGTAAAAGCTAAGTGTGGAGAAAAAATAATGCAATAGCCAGATAAATAAAAAGAATTTCTAAGGGCAATATTTCAGCAAATGACCTTTTAGGTGCACCATAAAAAATTTGCAGCTCATCACAGCAAATTTAGTATCTACCCATGAATCTATTAAGATGCAACATCTTAAAAGGAACATCTTTGCAGAGTTCATTCCCTGCAACGTAATCCCAGCCACTGTCGCAAATTCTAAATGATGGAATTGATAAACATTCACAAATTAAGAAATTCCACTGCAAAGTATATATCTTCTATATGATGTAAAGAGCATTAATGGGCTACGCTGACAGGATAAACAAACAACCAAATTTTCCAAGACTCTTCACCTTGCACATATGCAGCCACATCCTTTTAGTGCAAGTCTGTCTTCTTTTTCTGGCACTTCTTTCTGTCCTCTTGCAAGAAATGAAGGGAATTTGATTACCTTTGCTCAATAGTTCATATATATATTCACTCATCAGTAAGAGGGGATTAGGATTGTTACTCTCATGAAACCCTATTCATGACACAGACCAAGATTTTAAACCACTGAGCAGCTGCTAAGAGTGAGTTATTTTCCTGCTTCCAAAGGTTATTTTCATAATTGAAGTTGTGGGATAGGGACTGCATAATGAACATGAATCCTTTATTTGCAAACATAATTTTGATTTCAGTACAAAGTACCTTTGATTTGGCATGTTCAGAGAGCTGGAGCACCTCTCTTATGAAGAAAGGTTGAGGGAGCTGGACTTGTTGTTCTTCTCCACTTGAAGAAGTGGAGGCTCTGGGGAGACCTCATTATGGCCTTCCAGCACTAGAGAGTTTACTAACAGGAAGGGGACTGATATTTTACATGGTTTGATACTGATAGGACAAGGGGTAATAGCTTTAAACTAAAAGAGGGAAGATTTAGATTAGATGTGAGAAAAAAATCTTTACTCAGAGGCCGGTGAGGCCCTGGCACAGCTGCCCAGAGAGCTCTGGTGCCCCATCCCCGGAGGTGCTCAAGGCCAGGTTGGATGGGGCCCTGGGCAACCTGAGCTAGTGGGTGGCAACCAGCCCATGGCAGAGGGTTGGAACCAGATTATCTTTAAGGTCCTCTCCTACCTAAGCTATTCTATGATTCATAAGAAGAATAATATTTATGTTTTATTGTAAAGATTAAATTTTCACCCTTTGTGGCTAATAAAATTAGACAAATATGTCTTCTCTCTAATAATTTGTATGTGCTAGAAGAGTTAGTCAATGAGTAGTTACTAGTAGGTTCAGCTATAGTCATTATTATGTGCAACGCAATGATTCTGCAGTGCCTTATTTATGACACAGACAGGTCAGATCATTATTGTTCCTTTACCGAAGTTGTGAAGCTGTTTTGTGTAAGCAGCTGTTTCGTTAACAACAATAACAGGCAGAGGAAGAGAAAGTTTGGATAGAAAAATATCTGTAAATTAGCAAGGATACGAGGTATACTAAACACTAGAGAGAGTTATCATCTGAAAAAATACTCTGTTGAAGACAACTGATCCTCACTGATTTTGTCAGCTACAGGGTTGTGCTGCTTGAGTCTAACACAAACATACAAAATTTTCCAACTACTGCTGCAACCAATATATTATTTAAAAGAGATATATTTCCTCACAACAAGAGCTGGAAGGAGACATCAAGGACTTCATGCGATGAGGCACCAAAATTGGTCTGCAAGTTCATTTCTTTCTGCCCATATAAATCAATACTATAATTTATAGAACCAAGTGAAGCTTGTACAGGCATATTAGTCTTGGACAAACTGGACTTAAAAACAAAAGCATGAGTACCAGTAGCAATGGATGATACAGTCCATAGAAACCAGTACCTCTAGAAGTTTGCAGTATCCTGAGTACTTTCCACAGCTCACACTGAACTCTACAATCCTTCAGCTTTACTTTTATTAGTATAGTGCTAATATGTGGAAAATTGTCTGAAATACAACTTAATCCACGTTCCTCAGAAAGCAACGTTATTGAGCAGAGATTTGCAGACTCCCATACTTTTCAATGAAGTAGTAGTTCTGAAACCTGATTACTACTGCTGGCCAGCCAATTCATTCCCTTTGTGACCAAAGTGTTGTGTTTGATTTGGGAAACATTTCCTATTCTAAACAGCCACTCAATTAAGAATAATTCGTGGGAATTTCTAACTATAATGTCATTTCAGAGAAATAAAAAAATTTGACAAACTTTACACGAATTTGAGAAAAACTACAAAGTTTTTAAAGTTATAAGATTATTTTATTTATAAAAATTACAAGACTATATTACTTACAATTAGAACTTCCTCCTTTTTGTTGCCTAGACAGCCAAGTACCTCAAAAATAGAAAAATATTTGCATTCTGGAATTAGTGCATGTATTTCGGAATGAAGACAGTCTGCAGCTGAAACTGTCTCTATGGAGAGGAATTTAAAAACTACAGCACATATTTACTACATAATTCTGATTAATATATTAGACATTCTAAAATGGAGACTGTGAATCAATTACTCATAAATAAGGTAGCTAAAAACTTCTAGTCAGCTTTGTCAGTGAAACTGAAAGTCTGTTGTCTAAATTCCTTTGAGAGTCCAGGGCAAAGTTTCTTAATGTTGGAAAGAATCAGATTCAGTTTCTGCAAATGTCACAGTTTTAATAATTCAAAAACTGTCATAATTTATTTTTTAGGCATAACAAATACTAAGCAAGACATATACTGCTCTTCCAGGATTCTTTCACAGAATAACGAGCGAAGAAACTCAGAATGACACTATTCTAAACCATATATCATAAATTCCAAAATATGAATTAAAAAATCACCCCAAAAGCCTAAAAATGTCATACATAAACAAAGGAATAATACTGATAACAATATGAGACCAGAGGTGCATATGAAGATTTCCTATGGTGAGAATGAAATGGTCTGATAAATATTTTACCTTAAAGGCTTTTTTAACTTTTTTTTTTTTTTTTTGCACATCTGTGAGGGTTGAATATGATGTATTGTAAGAAAGTCTGCAAACAATAGCAAATGTGCTTATTCTGTTGGTTCATTTTTGGATCTCTTAAAGAGAAATCTACACTCCACTTTCCCCTCTATTAATTTCTTTGCTGCTATGAGCAAATTTTCAATGGTTTCACTATGTTCAGTTGGCTTGCACAATTACTCAACCTGTCTGAATGGAAATGGGATTATTAAGGAAGCCTTGTGTCTGTTTATACAGCGAGCCATAACTTGGAAAAAAATACATTATTTTGTTACTGAAAGACGAAGAAAATGGCTCAAGTATTTTCCACATGTGTTTCAATGTGTATGCATACAAAGCTTGTAGTATTTAAAGCTAATAACTGATAACAGAAACTAATTCTAATCCAGGCAATAATGTTCTGCCTACTCAATTTCCCCTGCAGTTTGAATTTGAAATGTTATTCTCCATTCACTGTCTATACACACTCATGTAATTTAGATATGTTCTCTTAAATGGTTGGTATTACAATTGAAGTTAAATGGTCGTGGATATTTATTTTCAGAAAACTTTTCAGTAGAGAATCAAGCAGCATAACCTTTATTTCCCTTCAACTGTCTAACTCATAAGATTAGTGTGATTTAACTTTGGGGTCTGTAAATTCCTTCACTTTCCATAGAGAGAAAAAAATCACTCATCTCAGCAAAAGACATGGAAGTTTTGAGGTAAGAGTCATATCTGACTGCTAAGAAGAAAACCTTCAAGTGGAGAAAATGGCTTTTGTGGCCAATGAAAATTTTCTCAATGCAGTGTGGACTGGGGAAGATCACCTTGTCACTTTCCAGAATACTCATTCCTTGCATTTACTTGCATGCACAGTGTTATAGGAACAAGTCAACTCTCTCAACAGGCTTTAACACTGTTGTGCCTTCTTCCTTGGAGTTAGATATTGCACATGAAAGATTTTATATATTCTCACCTGGGAATATGGATCGAGGCAAACATTCTGAGAGCTGATTAACCAGCAGCCCAAACAGGACAAGGACACTGTGTCACTTCTCTCTGCTTATGTAGAAATTCAGACGCAAAGCTAGAAACAGAGGTCCGTTTAAGTACAAACCACATTCAGACCACAACCACGGGACATAAGGAATTTGAATGCAAGAAGGAGTTCCAACCACATGGTAAGAGAAAATCTTACAAGAAAAGAACATAACTACACCACTGTATGCCTTGCAGTGATGAGCAAAGACTCTCAATCCCAAGTGTAGCCAAACACCATGCTTAGGTGTTATAACAGGCTTTTGATGTCAGATCTGTGGATACTGACCATAAATAACAGGGCCGAGGCCAGTTATTTTCTCTCACCTATCAAGCTTACATCGATCAGAAGGGTAAAGATTTTGAAACCCTACCTTCCTTCACAGCAGTGCTTCAAGGAATGATCCCTGCACCAACCGTACTAATGTTTCTCAATTTTTGGGTCAGAAAAGATTATCAGAGTCACAAAACATTAGAAATATTATGAATCTAACAGGAAGAAAACCTTATTCCCAAAATATTCATATCCTTCAGGGCCAAGTGCTCTCTGCAGCCTCTATAAATAGAGATAGCATTGTTACCATGGACACTTTCTACTCTTCCTCTTAATAAGAAATAAGTGAATTTGGAAGTAAGCAGAAACACAGAACTGCATAATGCTCTTTTCCCCTGCTCTTTTTTTTTTTTTTTTTAATCCACTGCCAGCATTTGATGTGAAACATGAAATAATCCCTTCCCTTCCACCTTTTCCCATGAAATATAAATTAATACCAGATAAAAGGGAGCAGGGGAAGTATAATAACTTAGCCTCAATAGTTTAGCAAAAGAAAAACCTCTTACAGATGTTGAACTGCTCTTCTAAAATCTCATTGTGCAATAGGTTAGAAGACCAAAGACCAAAGCAATAGGAAGAACAAGAAACTGAGGTTACCAGTTCTTCTGTGATACCAAAAACCAGGCTGGCCAAGCAAAAGAAAATCAAACTTTTACTACATAAAAACAACTTATTCATTTATAATGAAAAAGAAGAAGCAACCAAGAGCATACAATAACAAAACAAATAAACATGCAAATTTCTAACTCAGCTTTCAATATACACTCGATTTTAAAATCTGTTTATCCTTTGAACCAGCTGAAGAAACAGGAGAGAGGAAAGGGAAAAAACAAAGTGTAATCTCTAGCATTAAGAAATTGCGTATGGAAAAATCTTAAGCTGATGAGATCACTAAGTGAACAATTTCATGATGCAATTTGTGCCTTTTTGGCAATGACACTTAAGATGCAGAATAAATAAAAACCCACAAGAATAATCATTCAGCAATTCAAACAGAGTCAAGACTTATTTATCTTTTCAATGCTTTTTTTTTTTTTTTTTTAATAATAATAGTAACAGATTTCCTCTAGAAATTATGTGGATTGAATGAAGCTGGACAGAGTTGAATTCTGGTCCAAGAAACACACACCATCATGACTTCTTCCAGTGAGTGATCATTTTTTATTGATGTTTGAAGGAAAAATATTTCAAGAGTTTTCAAAAGGAAGCAGTGAATGAAGCTACAGAACACTTTGCACCTGGGAACTCTGAAGGCATCTTGACTGTTGCAAGAGCGACCAAGTGAAAGGTGAGAAAGAGAGTATGATCCTTAATGTGTTGAAAGAAGAGTCAGATGTGAATTGCACCTCTTACAGTCTGCAAAGAATGGTAATAAAGCTTTCTTTAAACTGCTGAATCTGAACCTGCTTTATGGTATAAACATCCCAAAAGGCAAATGAACAAAGAGTTCATTGGATCTACATGGAAATGTTTAATAGGCAGCCACTTTCTGCTGATTGATTAGAGAGGCTGTTGAGGCATGGTGGAACGGTCTTTTCATTGACTACAGGCAGCTAGTTTAAGATGTGATGGTTCGTTCTCCATGATGCCTTTCTTTTTCCACTAACTGTGACAGCACCCTGATTTAGAAGCTCAGACTAAATACCTTTCAGGTAAACGAGATGCATGTTCCCAACTCTCGCTCAGGCTGGATGCGATTCATCATACTCAACTGCAACCAGATCTCTTTTTGTTCCTCTTTTGCTTCTGCCCACTAACTCTTACATTTGCCAGGGAGAGCTTGCTAATGTAACCCCCAAATAGACTGTGGGATGGGTGAGCCTAGTTTTGTTCATTTTATAAAGAATGGGTGCATAAGTAAAAGCTTTCTTGTGCTTTTTGCATCCCTGCTTGCCTTCAGTGGCTTCACAGGGATTTCCAGGCTGGAAATCCTTATCCTCTTGGACTTAGTTGGTGTCTCCAAAGGTTGATACAGAAGGTAGACCTCTGTTCTTATTCTGTATTTAGGTCTCAAAAGCATGGATACAGGATCAATTATGAGTCTATCACACTGAGACAGAATCACAAAAATTGTCAATGCTTTGTGTCCAGCAATAGGTGAATTTTTGGATGAAACGTATCTTGGTTATACTGAAAGTAAATATATGCTGGTTTTCATTAGAGGCATTCAAATGATACTACTTAGCATCTACAGCAATAAAAGTTGCAGCTAAGAAAAGCTGTGACATGAATATTTAACTAATAAAAACCAAGACTGATAAAAAGGGGGCAGATTTTTTTTTTTTTTAATCTTTTCTGGGTATTCCCTGAGGCCAGCATTCCAAATTAAACTGTTTGTACTTCATAGAATATGAGGAGATGAATCATTTGAAGGGATAGTTGGAAAAACTATCTACTTTCATATTTTATAATAGCTTTTCCATTAAAAGATAAGTGGAGAGGTTTGTGAGAAAGAATACAGAAGTAGAAATTAAGCAGTCCTGATTTTTAGACTTCATTCAACCACTGATTATTTTTTGGTTTTGGGCGAGTCACATTGACTGTATCTCTTAGTATCCCTGATTATAAAACCTAAAAATCACAAAAATATGTGTTTTCCCACTTTCCATGTTATTTCAAGTGTCAGTTACTCTCTGTACAGCATGTTTAACTTGAAAATGTTAACTATTATCTTGTCACAAATACTAGGTCTTAATATTGATTCACAGAAATGGTTACTTTATAGCTGTTATAAAGTGTAGTTTTACTAGCTGAAATTATCCCTCTACTGCTTTTTGCTTTTGTATATTCTCTTTCATCACCTGAAGTTCATTCAGTTACATTTAAATTGCTTCATTTCTCTTTTTGAAGGCAGTCATTCAAAAGTTAGATTATCTCTGAGTATACTGAATAAACATATATTACTGACAAGGCTAGGCTCTTATATTCTGCTTTTAAGTTTTACATCACATCGAAGAATTGTAGTTCTTGCAATAAGCCAGTAAGTACAGTTTTCTGTTTTGTTTTGTTTTTCTTTGCCATATAACATACTTTAAAAGGGACTTACACTATTCAGATTACAGGCAACTTTATGGATTGTTGACAGAGAATGTAGTGCTCAAGCAGGATGTGCTATCACCTGTTTTATCATGTTTATAAAGGATATGTAATTTTTAGTTTCATTTCATTATAGATTTCATAGCTCAAGCAGCAACAATGACTTTCATAGTAAAGACTAGAATTAGCAAAAGAAAATGCAGAAGGAAACTGCAGAATCAGAAAACGTATTAGAGATAACAATATACTTCTTGGGGTCAAAGGAAGCTAGATATTTATGACCAATTGCAATGCAATGGAAGTTCAGATGACTGTTATAATCCTTTCTGCCCCTAGGCCTGCGAATAGTCTTTTTCATTTCCACAGTTAAATGCCAATTTTAGTATAATAACTGTTTTTCTGATGAAGTTTCAGCAGATGATCTTTACAAAAGTAAGATTGTTATGTTTGGGCCAGATAGTGATACTTACAGAGAGGGAGATTGCTCACTGCCCAGAAGTTTGCAAGTGTGGTTGCCTTGCTTTTTGTTTTTCCCCACTGCTTTTATATCTCTGTTGCTTCAATAGATTGCTTCGGAGAACTCATAAGCCTGTACAGTCATCATTACTCAAGGAAGGCTTTATTTTGTGGATTCTTGCACCTGCACACATGTCTGCATGTTGCAAGCTACCACCTTCCCACACATCTTTTTCTTATTCCCTTCAAAATGCCCATGTAAGCATATAGTGGCTGAACCGCAAAGCTATCGATCCACTTATACATTCAGGCAGAGCCTGCACCCTCAGATGACATCCCTAGGAAAAGGACTGTAAAATAACTAAAAAACCTTCACTATTAAATTCTTTGCCTTTAAACAAGATAGGAGAGATAAAGGAATACAGACAACCTGGCTGTCAGCCTTCTTATGACTTTTGTTCTCAACAGTGATTTTTAAACCTTACGGTCATTTCTACATGCGTTTTCCAGTTTTCCTCATACTATATCATAATTACCTGAAATTGCCACAAGGGACACTCTTATACCACTAGAAAAATTATCATCTTAACAAGGAAAAGTAGAGCACTGCAGCAGTAATACAGAAAGTATTTCTTTTCAGTTGCTTATTTGTTTTTCAGTAAAAGCAGGGGACCATTTTAAAGAATTGATTATTGACAATAAATTAATTTATTGTCAATCTTGTTTTTATTAATTTATTTAACTTAATGATTAAAGTCTGTTGAATTAATATATACGCATGTATTTTTAGTGACAATTTTGTGCTTATTTACCTCAAGTAGCAATTACCAGATTGTATATCTTGCACTCATTTTCTTTGTATTCTATTGCTTTGAAAAGCCTAATTCACAGCCTATAACCCATGTAATCAAACCAGCTGCTGTTAAGAAAAAAAAACCCACTGTATTCATGAACTAACTGCAGCATGCAACAGCATGCATTGTAACCCAGTAAAAATCAAAGACCTCTTGGTGATCAATAAATAAATCTTGCCAGGTGAATAAATGTCATAATAAAAGTCATCAGGAACAGAAATCTGCAAAACCACAGCTAGAGACCCATGCTTGGTTTAAGTGAAGGAATTTGACTAGGTCCAAAGAATGAGCTATCTCAGCCATAGCCTTTTTTCTTAATCATTTTGTTCAAGTTTATATTTCAAAAAATGGATTATACCAAAAAAAAAAAAAAAAAAAAAAAAAACCCAAACAAGCAAACAAGGTCTAGAAGACACCACAAGACCACAAAGGGCAGATCTGCAGATAGTCTAGTTGGAAAAAAAACAAAAATGTCTATTTATTTATCAGTTCAGAAAATCAACTGACTCTTGGGTGTTATTTTTTTTTTTAATTAAATAAATATTAGTATGTTGAACCCAAAATATTTTGGACAGACACCTAGGCTCAAGTTTAGCCCACATCTATAAGCAAAGTTTCTATGCTCATCATAACTTAGAGCAAACTCATCACTTTGTCAGATAGGGATCGTCTAGTGACACCAAATCAGTACAATGCACAGTGATGGCTGGACAGCTTGTGTTTAGGATCACTCATTAGCTTCGTTGTTCTAATTTCTAGATTGGTCTGTTGGGCTCAATTACAGCTGATATAATGCTGACAATTTTAAAACTGACTGACGCTAAGAGGACATTGAGGATTCAAACCCACACACATGGGTTTATAAGCATCTTTGCAATCACAGACTGTACTATGCAGACATGAAATTTTTCCTGTTATCTTTTTTTGCTCACAAAAGTTCAGCCAAAGCCAACTTCTATTAATAGCCCTGCAAACAAGTAACAGTATCCAGTTATATCACTGGTAAATAGGGGTGAAGATTTCACACAGCAGGGAGGTAAATTATGGGCAGCTATTTAAAAATAAATAAATACATAAATACATAAATAAATAAAATAATAGTCCTGCTAGGAGATCTGTGAGAAATTGCATTTTCTTTCTTGGATCTTCAGATCATTGCAAAAAAGACCTGAGACAGGAGTGGAAAGAGGTATCTATAAATTACCCAGGTTTTGGGCAGCATTCTTGCAGCCTAGAAGCAAGATGAAGTAAAGGAAAGGAGGAATTCCAATCTTGCAGATGATTGGGAAGACAGATCAACATTCTGACCTCAAGACAGCAAACAGTGCAAAAACATTACAAATTTCTTCCTTGCTAGTTAATTCTCCACTTATCACCCCCTGTGTTAGCCGATAGGAAACTGACTAGGAAAACACTTAGTGACAATTCCTTGTAGCTATACATATAGAAATGTCCCTTTCCTCTGATTAGTAAAAATGTTCTCAAGCAAATTGCAGTAAAAGACAATGTGCCCAGAATTTCCAGCTAATATACATTCTTACTTCTACATCTCAAATGGAGTTATATAATTGAGTTGCAAATTATATTATTAAAACACAGATCAGACACAACAAAGGTGATGAAATTTCATACTTGGTATATTTCAGGTATGTAGCCTGTCTTGTCAGAAAGTAATTTTCTTCCTAATGCAAAATCAGCCGAAGTGCTCATGACTAAATTTCCCTGTATTTCTTGATATATTTCCAAGTGCTGCTCAGTTTCCTTTTATTTGGCTTCATCTGGGTGCAAGGCTTTCAGCGGCCTCAGGGAGCAGATGTGGTATTTGCAATTTTATTTGGAACAATCTGGCTGTTTTCAAAATATTCACAGGAAAACACCAGCTACAATACCAGATGTGACTATAGGAAAGCAGCATCTTGTGTTTACATTTTAATTTCTCCAGCTAGGAAGGCTAGGGTGCTTATGTGCTGGGAACACTTAATACATGCTGCGTGCTCTAATAATCTACTACATTTATATGGTGCCATTCAGCACAAAGCGCTCTGCAAGTTTTCTGTGGACAGGAACCACTAACTCCAAAAACGTGGCCCACAGTTCTAGGATACAGCAGCTGTATATTAATTCTAAGTAGTAATAACCTTAGTGAAGGATTAAAGGGTAAATGAGTGCTGTATCTAACAGCAGCTGCTGAGAGGCCTTTGAGTTGGCAGGTCTCTAAATGCTTCTGTGCATATGATTTTTACAGATTTGGAGCATCTGCAAGACTCACTATCTTTGTAGTGCTGCTGCATGCACCTCTAAATAATCAGGTCTCATAAACCTAAATTCAAGGCACTCAGAGTGGAAATCCCAGCTCATCTTTTGCTGTGGAAAGGTTATTCTTTCTGTTCTGTACGTTTGAAGGAGCCAAGTAATGGAAAAGTGAGAAACAAACCCATCTGGCACTGTGGCAGCCCATTTTACTAACTGCAGGTAGTAGCCAGGTAAGGGATCTGACTCTGAAACTCATGCCAGATTTGAAATGTTTATCTAAAAAAAGGAAGGGATTATACTGCATAGAGCTCAGATACCCACATTTCCTAACAGTGGTTTCAGGACCGAGCTTAGTATCTTCAGCATGCACACAAATAGAAAGTAAATACAGAAAACTCAAGCTGCCATTAATGGGGTGTGGTGAAGGCAGAGGCATGTGCTGATGGATGAAGGAGCCGGGAAACAAGACTACATGCCTTGCCAGGAGATCTCAACAAGTCACCACATTACGCACAAGCATAAAAGGTAGGAGAGGATTCAGCTTTGGGGACTTACAATGAGTATGTAGCAGGTAAAGCCTACAGCTGCATGGACAAAGCTATTGAAAAAAGTGTTTTCCTAAAGGCCTTCTGCTAGCTGCAGTAGAGACTTGGCTATGACATCTCCCTGCTTTGAAACCCAAACGTGCCACCAGGCTGATAGAGAAATTCAGTCCTCAGGAGAGGAAAGATCTATGGAGGAAGAAGAGCAGTGTACTACAAAGTCAGTGTCCCTGCAAAGTTGACCTCTTAAATACTGAGCAGGCCACCAACATCCTTACTTCACCCTGCTCAGCTCCACCTCAATCTTGAGACAAAATTATTCCCCTTTAGTAAAGACCTCTAGACAAGGAAGACTAAATAGAAAACCCTCCTGATTAAATCAATGAATTCTCACTGTGGCTTTTAGAATAAATGCTCAAGGAGCCATAGAACACTACGTTATTGAAAATAGGCCTAGTTTACATTGAATTGATTCGATCCTGGTATTTTATGGCTCCCATGTGAACTTAATGTGGCCAAATTGGCGCTCTCTCAGGACGCTTTATCAGGGAGTTATATCTTTTGTCTAATTAATGGGACTCAGCACTAAAAGACTGTATAAGGGATTTAATGTGCAGGCTGCAGTGGCAAAGGAACACTTCAGAATGCACTGTTACTCGAGTGAGAGGCAGTGGTGGTTTTAAGAAAAGCTCTCAGGGAAGAAAATAGAAAAAATCCTATCCTGTTTTTCTCAATATCATATCTATGTTTGGAAGCTTCCTCTCTAAATCTTTAATGAAGGCAGAATGGGGTTTGAAAAACAGCTGGAGGACATTGATCTACACATTCCAATTTGTTTATGTATAAAACATGCATAAAGGATTAAATGCTGCTTAACAGTTTGTCTGCTTTCAGCTGCTTTCATGCCTCATATCACCAATCCATGTCAGAAGATACCCTGGGGGGCTTTTAAATAATAAATAGGTTCCTTTGGAGGATGTCTTTTTTTTTTAATCTAATATTAATTGGCATATACAATGGTAATTATACCTGCTCTAGAAATAAGCTCTGCCACATATTCCTCCCTGGTTGATGGCATTTGCCTTGTCTCACAGCAGCTGTAAGAGGTTGGGAGACCAGAACCGTAGCTGGAGAGTGACATCAGATTAAATTAAATGCTCATGCATTGGTGTATCAACATAAAGCAATGCAAATGCATTTATAAGGTATGAACGATTTATCAAGAAGTCATTTTGATGTCTTTCTGTTGCATATGGCTGATATGGTGAACAAGTTAGTTCACTGATTCCTGTTCATGATCCCACTTCATCTGTCAGTATGAAGAGGCTCTCTCAGAAGCCTAAATTTTAAGTCCTTTCCCTTCCCTTTTGTTTTCCCTTTCCTTTTCCCTTTACCTTTCCATAAGTGTTGTTTCACCTCTATCTGTCCAAATGATTTTGTAAGCAAGAAGTATTTCTGTCTCTGAATACAAGCTAAATACTGAAAATAGCCTCTAAAAATAATACTTTACATTTCCACTCATCTAAACCCATTTTACACAGAGGCACACAGAAAAGATTGGAGAGTCTGGTAATTTTAAAAGATAGGCAGCTGTCCATGCTATGGGAGGTCATGAACACCCAGCTCTGTAGAAAGGACTAAGTAAGTCATCTGTCACTCAGCTCAGCAGTGGCAAAATTCCGCTTCGTGATGGCCTGAAATCCAAAACTTCAGCTTTTCTGCAGATACGATATGCCACTGATAACTGACAGTACTGTAATGTAGTATAGGGATAAGTTTGTAGATAAGATCAAAACAGTTTTAGCAGAGATGTGAGCTTCAGTCTTGTGTTGTATATGCAAGATGACTTATCTCCCAGCATTCTTAGTTGACAAAGAAAGACATGCCAAATTTCACAATTGCATCTTATAACATATAAAAGCACCATATGGTCTCATTCTTTATTCTTATCCCAGCTGTCATTGTGACTTCTGGGTCTTTTAGGATGCAGTATCATGTAGTAAGATCAGCAGAGTTAAAACTGAGCACTCCACCTTCTCTAACGGGATACGTCTTGGCAGCACAAGTAGTCCACAGACTGTTATGATAATAATCCATCATAACTCAACACTTAGGGAGAAACTACACTGAGCAGGAAGAGTTAAAAATCTGTTCATTTAGCATTCTACAACACTTTCTGGAGAGAACAGACAAATGCTTTTTTAATTGACACTGCTGGCTAGAAAAAGTCACAGAAAGAAACCGCATCTTTTAGGAGCTATTCCCCCAGGTATAAATGTTAGAGTGGAAAACCAGTGAAAGCCATGGACTACAAGACAGATTTGCTAACGAAATCCCTAGAAAATCCCAACACAGGCCAGACTTTGCTTAAAACAAGGCTAAACTAACCTGACTGATCAGATGTGCTGCCAAGCATTCAAGTTACTCACACATTGGAAACAAATGCTTACTACTGATCAAGGGACTGCAGCTTACAATACAAATCTTTCTTCCCCAGCCTTTTTTCTTATTTCTAGTTTACTATTATTCCTGGTCAGTCTAAGTTAAAATTGTCTTTGGTTTAATTAAATAGCAGAACTTTGTTACTTAAAATAGGTATAAAAACCATAAAGGAAAAAAAAATCTAAAACTCTTAAGAGAAAAGAATGTTGGGCCATTTACTTGGAAAATTAAGATTAATAGATACAATTTCCTAGAATTATAGATGCATGCAAAAAATTATGTTGATTAGATTTATGCATCTTTTGAAAACCTTATTTGACCTTCCTCTTCCAAATGCCACCTAACAAGCTAGGCATACAGAAGTTAAATTATTTATCCAATCTCAATAGAAAGCGTGCAGAGGAACTTGGAGTTCAAGTCTTCCCACCCACATAGTCCCTTGCCTTGTCACGTAAAGGCTTTGCTTATCCAGAAAATAGCTCACAGTATTATACCTGTGTCAGAAAAGCATCTGAGAGTCATGGTTTTCATTTTCTACAAAACAATGAATTGAAAATGAGTTTGAATTCCATTCCAATGGGAAGAAGACAGAAAGCAAAACTGATTTTCCCACTTACACAGTGAGTGAATTATGTTAATCTTAGTCAAGATTCATTCACACCACTAAACTTCAATGAGGTATTTTGATAGGGTCTTTGACTGGGTCCAAATATTTCCTCACCCTTCCAATCCTGTATGACTCTTTTGAGACACCAGTCCCATGAGCATCCTTGAGGGTTTTCAACCCTATTGTCTTCTGGTCATCTCACCTGAATACTAGCAGAATTCAGTGCCATTGTGAACACTCCCTACAGCCATTTCCTGCCTCCGAGTCTCATTATTCCTGGACACAGTTCCCTTAGTTCTGTTGTTGCATGTGTCAATTTTCAATAGATTCATAGGTTGCCTTGACATATATGTTTAAGAACAAGAAGTTGTCTCCCATGTAAGAGATGTTTAAAGGCTCTTAGGATTTTACTTTTCTCCTGATTTCATAAATATTTTCTTTGAAGGAAAATCACATGCTTACATTGCAAATCATTGCCAATCTTACCCTGAGATTTGTCACTGTTCAATTTTTCTACAATGTGGAGTTTGGGATCTTGTCCTAGGTTAATTTGAAAATAGAAAACAAAATCAATACCTATTTTTTTTCTTTTCAATGTACTAAATATAGATGTATAAACAAAATCCTTAGCTAGTTAAAGATAGCAGCACGCAGATGGTATAAAAACCAAAGCACTTAGCAAGCTCTGAGACAGGCTGCTCTCATACATGCTTTGTATTACATATTGTCAGCTAATATTTTTCCACAATGGGGTTAAAATCTCACTCAACCTTGTAAATTGCCTCACTTTATTATTAAATAAGAATTACAGATAGGTCTCTATGACTCTTTTATGAGATTTGACTGTCTCTTTGTTCCAAAATATTTATATTTTATTATGTTCTCCCACTTTCTAAGCATTTCTCTGGGTGCCTCTTCTTCACGTTGCAAGGATTCATCCAGGATGAAAGATTGATAGACCTGACAACATGGAGATCACAGTTGCTGATTTTCACAGAGTCACAGAATTGTAGGGGTTGGAAGGGACCTCCAGAGATCATCGAGTCCAACCCCTCTGCCAAAGCAGGTTCCCTACAGCAGGTCGCACAGGTCGGCATCCAGGCAGGTCTTGAACATCTCCAGAGAAGGAGACTCCACCACCTCCCTGGGCAGCCTGTTCCAGTGCTCTGTCACCTCACTGTGAAGAAGTTCTTGCACATATTTGCGCGGAACTTCCTATGCTGCAGTTTCCAGCCATTTCCTCTTGTCCTGTCTCCACTCACCACTGAAAAGACTCCGGCCTCACCAGTCTGACTCTCTTCTGCTGGACAAATACTATTATCCAGAGTATATCTGGAATTAGATGAGGGGAGAGAATTCATAGATTCATACCGAATAATAGAATGGTTTAGGTTCAAAGGGACCTTTCAGAATCATCTAGTTCCAACATCCCTCCCATGGGCAGGAGCCTTTTTCACTAGCTCAGGATATCAAAGTTCTGTTCAACATGTCTTTGAATGCTTACAAGGACAGGGCATCCATGAATCTGGCAAACTATTCTAGTGTCTCACAATCCTCAACATGACATTTTTCTTCCAAATAGCAAATCTAAATTTACCCATTTTTTCAGTTTAAATCTGAATTGCTCCTAGGCTTTACAGGGCTACTGAACTTCCCTGTTAACCAAATTGGCTAGCTATGTTTTTACTTCTGCTAAGTAGCAAAGAATTGCATTCAGAGAAAGCTCTAGCTCACTAAGTCTGCATTTAAAAAAAAAAAAACAACAAGCTAAAATCTTTTAGTGCCGTTTTTGAAGTTACATTCACACTGAAGCAGTTCAATATTTTAAACTTTCCAGATACTAATTACTGTAAGTTAAAGAAGTTAAAATATTTGCACTGGCAAAGAAATACTAGATTTTTATATATATTGATATATATGTATTGAAGTTTTTGCTATATCTCTTGTTTATTCTCTACAGTAAATTTGAAAACATTTGAGTAAGGAGAGAGAAAAAAAAAAAAAAGATGGAGAAATGATAGTCAAAAAGGAAAAAAAAAAAACCCACACATTTTATATTTTAAAAAAATTAACAGTTAAGAACAAATACAGAAAGCACTAACAATAATATGTGAAGGATCCATCCCTTTTTAACCATGTCCTTTTTTTCCTCCAGGAGCTTAGAAAAATTATTTGAAAAATATAAATGGAATTAGTAGCATAATTGTAGGTCTGTCAGCATAACACTGATCTTGGGCAAAATACCAGAACAGCAGTACAAGACTTAATGAAGAACTAACAAAAGTTGAAATAATTAATGCCAATCTACAGTTTTACGAATAATTGATGTCATATTTTTATGACATATCAGTTCAGTTAAAAAGTGTAATGGATTTGGGCACAGCATTTCACTTGGTACCCTTTGACTAAGAACAATGAACAATCAACGTAGCATGTGTTCAGGAGAATTACAATATGCTCATTTATATTTCTGAATTATTAGAACCGTTTAATATCAAATGATGTAAGCAAGTTTGAAGATGCTGGGTCAGCCCAACAGTTTATACAGGTTGGAAAAGAAAAACAACAAATTCTGTTTGAATATGACCAGATCTGAATCACACATTTAGCAACAAAAGTGCTCGTGTGCATATGTGAATATGTGAAGTGAATATGGAATGGTTCTGAACAGTCCCACAGAAGCTGATAATAAGTCCTAGTACAAGACCACGCTTTATTAGATTGTCCAGTGAATTGCTGAAAGCATTAAGAGACAGAAGAACAGTTTTCAAAAGGAAGGCTGAGAACTTTCAGACTGATCTTGGTGAAACATACAATCTTTCCTTGTAAAAAAGTAAATTTCAATTCTTTCAATTTGAGTGAAAAAAAATAAAGCCCACTGCCCACTCAGAAACCCAGCCTAACTTCTCCAAGAATCAATCAAATGCTACTATTACATTCTTCAATTATCCTTTAAAATAATTGATTAGACAATAAACATAAAATGTACGTTAATTATGGCACAAGAAAACTTTTACCTCGACCTCCAATAGGCAAATTTTCCTTCCACAGAAGCTAAGCTGCTGTGAAACAATTTGATACTGCTTGTAATAAATTTCTAAACTTAAGCTGTGTAGATATAAAATGACAAATTTAACACAATTTATATTAAAGCAATTTTCTGCCCATCAGAGAGATGAGAAAATTAATATGTAAACCATTAACTTACAGTCAGAAACACTGTGCACTGCAATTGGAATAAGGATTTTTTTTTTATGTTATCACTTACATTTTATTGCTTTCTCAAAAGGAAAATGCTTACCAAAAATTACAATCACTGCACTTAAAAGAGGCTCATTAAAAGAATATATACTTTGAGGGAAATCATCCATGAATTATGTGGCAGTCACGTTTATAAGGCCCTTCTCACTGTTTGTTTCACTGCTGCAAGCAGCTCAGTGCATTTTCAGAGCAGCAGTCAGCAAACAGTAGTACACAGTGCACTATTAGTGCTCTGTGCTGACCCTTACTATTTACCAAAATGAAGCTGACTTAGAGGAATTAAACATTATTTCATCTGCTGAATGCGCTCATCTTATCTGCATAAAAAGCACATTTATTCTCCCTTCCTTGTGTCAGCTCCTTTTCAGCCTTTTTCCCCTTCTCTGTGCCATGATGGCATTGTGGTTAGCCTTGGCTTTCCCTTGGGTCTTATGCACCATGTACCACATGGTACCATCTTCCCAGGGGCTTGGAATGACTCTTAAAGAATCTGAACCTAGAGAAGTCTGGAGCCACAGTGGTGTCCCTGAACTCTAATTATCTTCTCTGCAGAGATAACCTCACATCTGTTTACCTTTGCACCCTGCTGCCTGTTGTCTTAGAGAGCGACTCTTCTGCATTGTGTGGGAAATCCATCTCATCCCACTCAACTGCAGTTTCATCTTTCCAAATGAGCAAGGGAAAAAATACGTTATACTCTTTGGAATCACAGACACAGATTCGTTATAAGGTACGCTCACAGTTAGTCAGCATCCAACCTCACCATCAGATGTTTTCCTTTCTCCACCCTCGCTTTGTTTATGCCAGGTAGTACACCTCACCAATTAAAGTGCAAATGTTCTAAGGCAGGAACAGTCACCAACTACAGAATACATGGCCCCCTAAA
Organism: Lagopus muta; assembly: GCF_023343835.1. Lineage (NCBI taxonomy): Eukaryota > Metazoa > Chordata > Aves > Galliformes > Phasianidae > Lagopus > Lagopus muta. The sequence continues at coordinate 12,112,133 of NC_064440.1, read as the reverse complement.
TACGAATAAACAGTACGTTGCCAAATAGCTTAAAAGGAGTAAGAACAAACTGCAACTTTTCTTCCTTATCTTCTGCCAAGAGGATGTTGCTTCTGTGTTGAAAAGGTTATTTCCCTCAAGACAGCACCCATATGTTCACCTAAGCAGGAGGTAAAGGAGGAGGTTAGCATAGCCAATCTTTGTGTAAGGAATGGCCACAGGGAATAGACAGCAAGTGAAAATATAATACTCTCCACTCATCACCCTCTGTGAGATCAGTCTGCACAGGTAAGGTTTTTTACATGAAACAAGAAGACTGGGCTCAGACAATGCAGATAGGTGGACATACAAGCACCCTCATGGAATAACTTAAGTTAGTTTTTGTCTCATATTGGATGTTTTTGGTCTTTCTTTCAACAAAACAGTTATTATCCCAGTCTGAGAAGTCTGTGTTACTATTTACATAATGCTTTCTTAGCTAGTGAAATATCCAAAATACATCATTTATATTAACTAAAGGGTTTAGTTCTAAAACATACAGCCAGAGACTCACCTCCTCGCTGTTTGCAGACTGATTAATGAACTCCAAGTTTTCCACTTATGGATTACAAAGTTTCTGCACTGACCAAGCGTGTGCATTCTTTATTGAAGTGTTTAATGGGGAGAAAAGGCAAACAAAAAAAACCCAAGACAATATATTTGGATCTGTTACAAAGGCCACTTTGGTCTACTTGCTTCCTCATGAAAATACCTCTTGGCACAAAGGTAAATTAACAAGCCATGAACACTTGTGTGAAATGTTTCTTATACCAATTTGTGTAGACATTGACTCACCTTGGGGTGAGTGAAACAGGTTAATTCTACCAGAATTCGCTGAAGCTTTTTCTTTCACCCCTGAAAGAACTGAAGAAAGAATAAGTTAAAGAATAAACAATGGAAACATATTGTTCTGTTCAAGTATTTGAAATCCTGCAACTGTCTCAGTGTACGGACACTGAAAAATACAGAGTGGAAAAATTGTAGAATTGGTGATTGGTAGTACACCGACTTGGATTATGCCTCAGAATGTCTCTCAGAAAGACAGATTTTATCTCCCTGGATGCACGTGTTTTTCTCATCTTCAGGGCATTTTCTTGGATCTATTGTATTCAGTTACACAGTATTACCCCTGCCTTTGAAGTTCTGTTAAGTCTATTTCAACAATCCAAAAGTCAAACAGATGGACTCCTGTCATATTTTACCCCTATTTCTCCACCTGAACTGAATAAAGGTTAACATTCTCATTGACTAAATTGAAGACATTCACAGAAACGCAAACTGAGAAGACACTAACAGAAGTGATTTTGCTTCAGCTGAACAGCATTGCTGAAGTTAGATTAAAGCCTGCTGATTTGGCAACCCTGTCACTCTTCCTTCAGTCACAAACTCCAGCCTTCCCAGGATGTGTTTCTCTTACTTTCCAGACAAATTCCACTGTTGGCACAGCACTTCTCTGCAAGTTGTAACTTCTCTGTAATTCCATTTATTTAAGACTCTTTTCAACTGAAATAAATGAATAAATCACAGCATTTGTAGCAGTTCTTCATAGAGAAGGTCCATGTCACCTTGATAATACAGAATATAGGAACCTTTTGTGCACTCCTTTTGCTCCTGAAAATCTTTTGTTAATGCAGTCCACAAACATATAGATGCCTGTATTATCTAAGTAGCCTTAACTTCAAGAGCCACTGCAGTCATGGTCTTATCAACGCTATCCAAAGACAAGACTCTTAAGAATGTGTCTCACTCTTAAGACTGTTAAAATATAGTAGATGGCAGAATAAATGTTCACTGTTGGGTACAGACCAAAAAGCCCCTCTAATATCACTATTTGTTACACCAGTTGGATAGGAGATGCCTGAATAGGATCATAGAATCATTAAGGTTGGAAAAAATCACTGAGGTCATCCAGGGAAAAAATCACTAAGATCATCCAGTCCAACCATAAACTCAACCCCACCATGCTCTCTAAAGCACATAACTCAGTGCAACGTCTACCTTTTTCCTGAAAACTTCCAAGTTTGAGAGTAGAAAGGATCAGACCCTTTAATAGAACCCCAGCAATGTCCATTACTCCCTAGAAATTTAATCAGCTCCTGTGGCAATACTTCACCTACCTACAAGCATAATACCCACTAGAGGCTGTTCAGTGAGTGCGGTAGTTGCAAACTAACCCACTGTTTACATTGAATTGCAGAGCTGGGAAGCAGAGCAAAGGAGCTTGACACAGGAGATAAATGAGTTATATGAATATGATTTTTCCCCCACAATTGAAGGCAGCAAATTCAGCTGCAATATGCAGCATCAGGATATTTATTGCTCACAGGTGCTCATGAAAATATATGAGAATCCCAAGAGGTTCACAGATTTAAGAAGGAATTATTGTGCACCTGGAAATTTGTCCTGCAAAGTGTGGTATTTGTTTCCTGTTGTTATTTGCTGTCCATTCTTTTCTAGTCACCATGCATTATTCATAGTTGTACTTGTAGGAGAGCCAAATTCTGCAGATACTCTTCATCAGCAAGAGGGAACAATTCAGATAGAAAATCCTCCTAAGAAGGATTGCTTTTTAAGTGATCCAGCATGGGGAGAATTTAACTTCCTGTTTTTCTTTTGAAGGTGTTTCAGTAACCTACTTTGAGCAATGAAAGCTGGTAACTTTACTATTACTGCCATGTGGAACATAAAGCTGCCTCTGTACTCTGTTTATTGTGTTATGCCAACCCATTTATAAAGACTTCAAGGAAGTCCTGTACAATTCCATCGCCTTGGAAGTTTGAGGCAAACTCTTATGTGAAGTTCATGTTTCTCCTGTTTCTACTTCCTTAGCAAAGAGGGGAAATACATGCCCAGGTGAGCCTTTCTTTGCACATCAAGGATCCAAATAAATCACAAATATCAAGCTTCTGTTAACATAACACATGGAGGTGTAGATCATGAGGCTTATTATAAAACACTTAAATGCCAAATGCTACAGTCAAAAATGTGACAGAAGACACAGCTGTTCTCCTGATATGATTGTTAGTCAGATGAAAGCATTTACAATGGCTTCCTCAGAGCTGTGCTAGAGGTGTGACTTTTCACATGGACAGATGGACAACATATCCCATATCTGTGCTTAGACTAGAGAGATGAATATATTATTTAGACAATTAATTTGGCCAGTACAATTCGTCAGCCTTTCAGAAAGGTGACCATGCTCTGATAGTTGTTTGAGGAGCCAGAATGGGAGCAATTTAGTAAATATGTAAATATCACAAATCCTTTCCTAAAAGCAGGGCAAATGAAGAAGGGATCTACAAATAGGATAAAACAAAACACCTTATCTCGATATTGTCCCAGTATTAAGATTGACACAACTTTAGTGAAGATGCAATTTCAGGGGAAAAAGAAGTGTTAAACCTTATTTGATTTTCAGTACTTTCTACATATAATTTAAAAAAAGATAAAATATGAAAAAAATATGTGAAATAATGTGCATTTTTTCATTGCTGCCCTCTTCAATCATAGCTAATAATTCATTGCAAGTAAATCAGTCAACTGTCTAGAGCCACAGCTAAAAATTGACTACAGAAAACAGAGAAAATTATGTATTTCTAACATAACATTCCCTTTTTAGTATAATAACAATAAAATGAGTATAATTATGAAATAAACCTTTTTCACCCTCTTGTAGCACAAGAGGAACAAGACTACTTGACATAATTGAGAAAAATTATTATTGATGGAATATGAAGATATTTTATATGCTGGCCTGCCCCAGTAAACAGTGGGGAGTTAAACTCAAAACAAGATATGAGCAGTGTCCCTTGTTTAGTATTTATGTTATCATTCAATTTTATATTCCACATCATTTTCTTTGTCATACTCTATTTTTAACTGCTCGGACCAAATAAAACTCAGATCAGTGCTCATAAAACCTGACCAACTTTCTATAATTCTGCATGGCTTTCTGTCTCTTCCCACCTTTTTCTTCCCAGGTGCATAATCTCTACTTCCATTTTGGATTCATGTGACTGATTCTGCACTGTTCAACCCATCATCTTCTCCCAGGTGAGTGAAAATCCCCCACATTCACACAGCAGTTTCTCCACTAACATATCTCTGTTCTAGCTTCATGTCCCAGGAGAAAGATAATTCCACTGTTTCTCGCTCTAGCACAGCTACATGAGTTGGAGTTCTGTTCACAGTTTGTTTTTCAGTCTGGGGGAGAAGGAAACTTAAGACTGCCCCTCCCTGACAACATGTGATGAAGCAGCAGCTTTTGTTTTAAGTGCTTTCTCAAAGCTACACCTCTTGCAGAAGTGTTTCAGCAGTTCTTAGAAAGTAACTATCTAGCAGATGTTTATTCCTAAAATTTAAATGAGAAAAATTCCTTTAGTATCAGCCCGTCAAATTTTCATCTTGGAATTCCTTCTTCCCATTAAATGACCATCAGGCAATAATACAAATCTCTGCTTGTCACTGCAGCTATCATGATTTAGTATTTAGACAGGGTGATAACAATCTCTCTAGGTAGCCTTTCTCTCCTGACTTCAGAAACAAGGCCACTATTCTGAAATAAATAATGCTTAGACTGAGGCAGCTTTGGAACACACTGGAGAAATTAGATTAATTAGGATGTCAACAGCCTTTGAAAATCTTATGGTAGATATCTTTGCATGCATTCACATTCCAAGAGGGAACCTGTAACACATCTAAAATCTTTCTGCATTTGACTGTACATTTGTTGTGAGCATTAGAGTATTAGCATTCAAACTGAAATTAAGAGTGTATTGTGGTAGCTGTAAAAATATAGGCAAGAGAAACAGACTGTGCTCAAGAATTTCTAATGTACATACACAAGATGAAAGGCAGAAATTAGGCTAGAATATAGAAGCACAAACTTGCTTAGAACATATGAGTTCAGGAACAGAACTAGAAACAACTCCCAGATGTTTTCATTCCCAGTTCAGTTCTGCTGAATCCATATTTCTCCTCTAATATTCTAGACAGAAAAGAATATTTTCTTGTTCTCTGAGAGGAAAAAAACACAACCTCATAATTTCTCATTCCATTTGCTAAAAGGACTTGCCTGGTATTTGCATAGCTAAAACCCTCTCCTTCATAAATGCTTTTTATTTCACAAGTCTAACTAAGAATTATTTTGTGATAAAATTGTCTGAACTTCCTCATCAGTAACTTCTTTAAATTATATTGTCTGAAGATGTTTATGGATTAGCTAAGTAATCTACTGTGGAGCACAAACTGCAAACCACAGTCAAATTGTGCTCCCAACTGACTAAGAAGGTAATTAATGATTTAACTGCACAACTGTTAGCAGATCTATAATGCAACTTAAAAGCTAATTGAGAACTGTACAGCCAAAGGAAAGAGGAAAGTATAGAGCAGCCACAATGGTCCTTCGAGTAGTATTTGGTCAGGCTGCTGTCAGAGAAAGTGGAAAAATAACCATCCCTACCTCGTATAAAAATAAAAACACTACACAAAAATATGTGCTGGCTCTGGGGAATTGGCATTTTACGATCATCTCATTAAGAGGGCAAGTTTCTAGCACAGCAGTGAAATCCATAACTTCCCCTTCTCCCTCGCTGATAGCATTAGCATGTTTCATCTCTCCCAGTCTGCAATACAACAAAGCTCATCCCCCTAACCCAGCTACCCAGAAGAGAAAGGAAATGCTTTCCATTGCCATTTTATAGCCCAGTTATCTTAATTAGCCCCAGCTGACTGAGAAAGCCCAAAGATTGTGTTGTGTTTCTACCTGGAAGAACTTTTCCAGACTTCTGACAGGTCCTACGAAATCTTCAAGGACCAACAAATATCTTATTAGCTTCAGTCTGAGCAAGCATTAATCTTTTCAAATCATATGAGTATTTAGCATCTTACCACAGCCAAGGAAGTAAATAATGATTTATTCCATGCAAGAATTTGCTCCACTACAGCAATATACAAGCCCCAAGACAGGCCATAGATCAGATCACCCAGATTTACCCAAATCTCATTAATGTAGCCCTCAGAAAGTATAACACCTACAGATCCTGTATTTTTAGAATAATGAATATTAGTAAAGGTCCAAATAACAAACTGTGAAACTTCGCAGTAGATAAAACCTATAGGTTTTCCAGGGCAAGACATTTCTTCCAGCAGCGAGTTAGATTTTCCACAGCTACACAGCAGTTTGGACACTACACAAGGTGCTTCGGAAGGACCCACCAGCCTTCCCTTTCTCCATGCAGTTATGTAGTTAAAGAGTCACACAGACATGCATTCTATCCAAAAGTGTACAGACTGCATCATCTGCCTGCCAAGGCAGTTACCATAACATGTACCTCACCAGTTGCTCTAAGATCATTAAGCTAGGAACACAAAAAGGGAGATCTTGAATCAGCACACCTTGAGTAGCTCTACTGCTCAATCCAGTATCTTTCCCTAGCCCTATTTTATGAGCCAGAGCAGGTACAAGTATGTCAGCGCATGAAATGGAGTACAGACCTGGCTCCTTTTTGGCACATTTCCCCACAGGTCAAAAAAAAAAAGCATGTACGAGTACCATGGCTGTTTTCAACATCTCAGGTCTGACAGAAATGACCCATAAGTGAGGCTACTCCACTGATTTATAGGTAAGAGTGATTAGGGTTATGTATTCAATTAAGAAATCAAAGTTCTACAGCTGAAGCTCTTCCTGTTATTTGTAAATTCTTCTGTTTACTTTACGATGAGCTTGGTTTGAATGCCCTACTATAAATTTCTATGAAAATGTTACGTACATCAGCAGAGAGGTAGAAGCAACAAATTCAAGGTGAACTCTTCTGTAGAAATCTTGTTACCAACTTAGTACTGGGAAAGACAGAAGAGAGCATCATGTCTTTAAACATTGAAGTAAATAGGTTTCCTCAACACTTGTGAAGTTTTTCCAGATTTTTAGCACTTTGAAGAAAAAGATTGGCTTAAGTTCTTCCAAATGAAAGTCCAGAAGCATAAAACAATTGTGAAAAGGATCACATATGGTAGAGAATTAGTAGTGTTTTCTAACAAGATCAGTGAAAATTGGAACTAAAACTCCGAGTTAAGAATTTTTGCTCCCTCTCCTCTAATCTTGCTTACCTTTCTCAAAATTGTAGGAATTCTGTCTGTGATCTGATCTGCATATGATCTTAGTTCATATACATTCAAATCTTTCCTGTATGTACTTGTACAGTGTGGACAGTACATCTGCCACTGTCGTCTTCTTCTTGAAATGGATACAGGTATGAACTGACTTTCTGCAATTAGAAGCATTATCTAAATATTTATCCCCTAGCTGGGTGAGTTGTAGAACAGATAACTGCCTGCCTGCCATATTTGGTCAAAAGACTTCAGTAATTTCAAAAAGCATTAGGGGTTATGATTCACTAAAAAGAAAGAAAACATTAAAAAGAGTGGGAAAGGAAAAAAAAAAAAGGAAGAAAAAAGAAAAGGAGGACAGATAGAGAACATGGATATTGAAGACCTAAGTTAAAACACTCAGTGAAACCCACAGTAGATTGAAGTCTTGAAGTCTCAGCCTTGCTGAAATCAGAGGTGATTACATTTCAGTGTTTCACCTTACATGTACTTGCAAGCCAACCTATGGAATTGTATATCAAAAAGACAGCTGTTTGTTTTGGTAATAAAATAAAAAGAAGATGCTAGTAAATCCATCAGTTTCCTCCCTTCCTTGATGAAAATGTTCTCCACAGTCCCTGCCTCTGAAAGGTTAGCTGTCTCCTGGAGGCAAGAGCAATGAAATCCAAGTGTTCAGCTTCCTATCTTTCTGTTTCACCCAAAACTGCTTTATCCAGTGGTAAAGGAGCCTTTGTTACCTAAAATCAGCAATTAGTTGTGTACTTGAGTCCCACAGTTATAAAGTAAATATAACAGGTCTTTGATTAAACTAATGTTCCCAGGCACTGCCTTTTTTGTCAAATGACAGTACAGGGGTTGACATAAAGAAGCCAAAGGCTTTCCATGCTCTTCATACATTAATAAATAATATAGTAATAAAAATTCCAGTGCAGAGAAATCTAAAGAATCAGAATAGTATTATTCCTTTTTCCTTGTTGCAATCCATTTTGCAAGCCAGAATTAAACAGTTGAACAGAATGCATGGAGAGTACAAGAGAAGATTGGCTAAGGGTTCAGGTTATTAATCCTCTGGAAATGGCCTGTTATCACAGTTACATCCCTCCCTTCAGGAAAAGAGAGAGAGAAAGAGAGCAACTCCCATGCTCATATTTGTGTTCATTTATTTTTTGTTTAATCGTCAACTTGCAATACAAACAATACCTTTCAACCAGAACAATCTTCTTCTACCCCTGGTACGTTATAATCTCTGTGCATCCTGACTAGAGCTGCTGGAATGTAGCAGCTTTTTTCAATAAATCAGTATTAATTTTAATGCAACTTGTTCAAAGCTTAGAAATGCTGTTCCTGTTATAGAGGTTGAAGAAGAACTAAAGAAGATATGATCTAGTCAGAAATATTTCCTTTTGTACTTTCTGTGCTGATAATGTGATTTTTAGATAAAAGAAGAAATCTTGCTTGCTTTCTTTGGAGCAAGGCCACCAAAGAGAAGAAGTGTTCTGCAGATCCCTGACAAGTGAATAAGAAATCATTTCATCTGTGAACTGATGAGTCCCTCCAAGGTATAAGGTTGAGGATTTGAAGTAGCAATATAGTTTTAAGACATGTTAGAGCTATTATCACACAAATGAACCTTACAACAGCTGTAGAAAATACCATAAGTGCCCATATAAGATAGGAGTTATGAGAAAGCTACTGGTGTGTCTGATTGTTCATTAACTGTGTACTACAATGTCTATTCTGAATTTAAGATTGCACAACCATTACAATACAACCCTCTCCCTCATGTGAAGTGCAGAGGGATAGTATGTATAAGTGGTATCTGTACAATGAATGCACGTAAACAAAGAAATTGAGATGATGTTCCCAGTGATTCAGTGTATGAGAATTTCAGCTATATTGGAAGTCTTGCACATCTGTGAGATCACAGTTCAACAACTGAAATAATCTCCCTCGTCTTAAAATACTGAGTTCTGTTATTTATAACCTTTCATATTTCATACTTATAATCTTTCATGTATTCAAGTATCAACACCATCCTGGTGCATTTACTCTAAGGAAGCTGTATGTAGCATTTTCATGCTGGGTCAGGGAAGGCTATTAAACAATCAGAAGAAAAGCACTGGGAAAGGATAATGAACTTTCTCACATGCTACTAACGCCTCTACCCTCTTGAACATTAGTTAAAATGTCCATTTCAATTAAGTCAGGTATATACATAGCTAGTTTGCTAAAGAGGAATAAATACAGGCACGTGCCTTGGCACTTTGCTGAATGCAGGCCTGATATAGCATTTCTGTTTTTAAGCATGCATTGGGAACAATATGTTCTTATGATATTAATATAATCCATCTGCCAGTTGTATAAAGACTGCAAATTACCTCATCGTTATTCATCCTACATTACAAAAAAAAAAAGTGAAAAAGAAACCCACACCCAGTATTACCACAATGCTGTAAAGCTTTAGAGAAAAAAAACAAAACTGACAGTTCCAGAATTGGGGTATTTCAAGAACTGTAATTGCCATAGCAAACCATACATTCTCTATGCAGATTTTTTGTGAGCCCAGTGTTAAGGCTACTTAAACCTGTTCAGTCCTCCTTAAGTGCACTATTGGTAGAGCAGTATCGATAAAGAGGAATAGGCAAGAGTACCATTGTAGCTCTTGGACTGAAACTGTAAGAGTCAGTTCAAATCTATGACTATATCACTCAGGGCTAGTTAGGTCAGGTGCAGCACTGCACTACTATGCTGAATTTAGGCTCAAGCACGTAACTTCATACGAACCAAAATGCTCTGTTACAGTGAGTTCCTTTAAACCATTCTCCAGTTTGACTTTAGTCAAAAGATAGATAAAAGAAACCTCCAAAATACCATGCAGGATCAGTCCAGTGATTATTTTTCTTGATATAAAAATAAGAGCTTAAGATTATTGATTTCTGTGCAGATATCATAAATAATACCAGCTGTGCCTTTGGACCTTGACTCAAGTTTGTTTTGTATTTTATAGGAGTAGCTCTATCACCATTGCTTTCTTTATATGAGTGCACATTCCAGTACAGTGACTCAAGTGAGATAATACCCCAGTATAGAAGGCTACTTAGAAAAGCAGATAGTAAACTTCTTGCATAAGACTGACACATGACTGCAGTAAAACAAGCAACAACATTTATGAATACTTTTCTTATATTTTCTTCCAGAAATTGTCTTAAATTTGAATCAGTCATTTTTGAAGGGGAACAATGTCTTGTTGGCTGAGAAGTGACTAAAGGATCATAAACGAGGCAAAAATAATCATTCATTAAGATGAAAGCCTACTCTCAGCAATATGAAAGAGAACTAGATGTTAGGCCTGCTTTTACTTAACAGCATTATTAGTGGCCTTGAAGAAGAACCTAACAGGACATTAATGAAAGTCTGTGGATCCAACTGAATTGGGATATTTTGCAAACAACCGTGAGAAAAAGAAAATTATACAAGCAGAAAGAGATCTGAAAATCAGCAGAAATCAGTACAGGCTCCACCATGGCCTAAAGCATGTAATGCGATGAGTGAAAGCTAATTTATACATATTCATGGATGGAAGTTCCCAGAAAGACAGTATCAGCAGAAACATGATAGATAAAGTGAAACAAACAAAAATATATTGGACAATAAAAAAACACAAACAAAAACAAGATAAAAAGAATCTGAAAAACTATGTAGCAATAAGGACCCAACGCAAAGAAAAAAAAATAAAGCCTCAGCTAAAATCATTAGCAGAGGGAAAAATTCTGGTGTGGATTCTGGTTTGCACAATCAAGGGTTTCATATCACAGACCAAAGTAACACAGCTGAAGTCAACTCTGGAATAAGACTACTTGTGATACATTGCTGTACACAACAAGAAGGATACTTGTGGGAAAATACAAAGAGTCCCTAGCTGTATTTTTTTAAAAGTAGCTAGATTATAGAGATACCCACCAGCACCTCTCACATCTGTGTGCAAAAGGTACAGCACATATATCACCTTGATTGCCTCATCATTGCTACTAGCACCTGATAGATACATAGCCTCCATGCCAATCATGCAGAAACTAGGCTCTCCTCACCTCTCACTGCAGAGAGGAAATACAAAACAAGGGAAGATTTAGAAATGGGAAAATTCAAAGATCTTGCATCAGTAAAAAAGAGTTAATTGGAAAATTCAAATAACATTAGACCCAAAAGCAAGCAAGCACTTATTGCAATTTTGACTTTGTTAGCAATACTGTCTGAGGCTTTGATTAACCCTTACTGAGAAACTCTCTGACTCAGCTCAGAGATGCAAGCTAACCTATTGCCCCACGAGGGAGTTATTAAATAGCCAAGTAAGAATGACTGTCTGTATAAAAAGTACAGAATCTGTGGAATACTGAAAAGTAATTTCTAATGAACACTATAGCTGATCTTCCAACAAAACCAAATAAGTATTTTTCTGTAGGCCTGTGCTTCCTTTTCAATGTTCACTGCTGCCTTAATTTACCTCTGTCTCTAGGATATATTGGATAACACAAGTATTCTATCACTAACACAAGTTCTACCACTAATTCCATGACAAAGATTGTGTAGACAGTAGGGCAAAACTAGTCTACGGCTTGCTCTACAACCTCTGTTGTCCCGATCAGCATTCTATTGCATGTGTCATTTAAAACTACACTGAACAAAGTAAAAGGAAATATATATGAAGAAGCAATTGATCTTTGCTTGGAGATTATGACAGTACACCAGGTGATCTAACTGGTGTATACCTTTGATTTCTTCAGATGTCATTAATTTCTGTTTTTTAAAATCCCCCAAAATGGGCATATCTGTTAATCAACATTTAATACAAAATCAATATATACAATAGGGAAGAAAAAAATCAAGAGCGAGGACGATTACTTGAAATGATTGAAAGCACTGAATAACTTGAGGGATTTTATTTTCTGCCATCTTATGTGAACATATTTTGTTTCATAAATCACTACTGACAACTAGTTTACTAGCAGAAGCTATTGTAACTGACCATAAATGTGCTAGTAAGACCAGTACATGAATATACTGAAAGTAAATAAGCATTAGATACCTCTGCTTAGCAGCTTGTAAATCAAAGTAGCATGAAAATCTTTGTGGGAGACTGAACCACATTCTATGTTTTCCTGATGTAAATCTGGAATAACTCATGTAATTCACTGAGAAACTGTTGCACTTCTTATGGTACAAGTGCTGAATCTGTGAAACTGAGCCATGAACAGCTGAAGTTTTCCTGTTTCTCAACTGAGAACAGAAAAATCTCATATTCATTTATATGCAAGACATGATAGATTTACAGCAAGGGAAAAAGTGTATTAGCTTCAAGAGTAATGCACAAACAGAAAAGAAAAATCTGAAGGTAAATTTAAAACAAAAGAATAGCTTTTTTTTTTTTTTTTTTTACCCTCCATTGACAGTAAGCAATGACTTGCCTAAGGCTTTGTGACTAATAAAGCGTTCTTGTACTGAATTAACTCTTATGCTCTGAGAATTAAAAAGGAAAATTAATGTAAGATTAGTGGCAAATGCAAAGGAAAGGATCCCACTAGTAACATGTTGCAGAGATCTATTCAGTATTCTTGATGATTTGGGAAAGCGAGGGATCAGCGAAATGATAAAGCTTTGCTCATCACTCAGATTTTCAAAATAACTGCCCTTCCAACTTGGGATGATCTATGATTCTATGACTTTGTGAGGGTTGATGGTGAAAACTGGAGAAGGATCTTAAAAGGACTTTCCTCCTCATAAGGCAAACAAAACAAATAAAAGTCTTGATCAAAACCCTCTGACAGCATTAGAAAATATCTTCATTATCTTTACTAGTCACAGAATCACATAGATTTGGAAAACATAATTTTTGAAAACTTTGTTATGAATAATATTAAGTTAAGTGTTTCCCAGGAACTCAGATAGCCTGCCAAGCTATTATAGCAAATCAATTTCTTTTGTTGGTCAGCCCTACATAACAGGTCAGATCAGCTTATTAGATTCAATATTAAACCAATTCCCTGAAACAGGGAAACAGATTCTCTTTTAAAATGTTACCAACTGAAAGAAGCTTTCCAAATAAGTTCAAGTGGGATGAGATTTGAATCTCCAGGTTTGTAGCAAGATATTTCAATCGTTCTGTTACAAACTTTTTGTCTGCCTGAGGCTTTAGAAGGAAACAATAAGTATAAAGTTTTAAAGAGATTATATAATGCACCAAGGTTTGTAGCTGTTACAAGACAATTACATACTCTAGGAGTATAATGAGTGCTGCATACCTTGAAGACAGAAGACATGTGGGTACTTCAGTCAAGTATATTCCCAGTAGTATATAATTCTATGCTGAATATGATATAATGGAATTTCAAACCGACAAAAAAAGAAAGCCTGAGTCGTTCTGAGCTAGGTATTGTCCCATCATCACACAGACTGGGTTCTTAATTAGTAAATTAATTTCTCTGTTCTTCATTGGTTTCTATGTTCTATGTTGTTTCATTTTCAAACACAATTTTTGTTTTCCTAAGGTTAATCATAATCACAGAAGATTACAAGAATTCCCAGTAGTCTAATATAACCCCACAATTATCTGTGCACAATGGAGAAAGGAATAAAATGTTACTCTGCACTAACTTCACTAAGATGGAAAAACAACAAAATAAACAACAAAATTAAAAAAAAAAATAGAAATAAGATAGACATTATCTATAAAGCCAGAATGAGGTATCCCTCGTAATAAACAAACAGCTCTACAATCTTAAAAATCAGACACTGTGAATATGGCCATTTAACAGTTATTTTAATCCTCTTCATGATTCTATAATGGCCAAAGTCTAATTTTACTTGTGCCAGTACAATACACAATATGGCATCAACAGATGTACACCAGCAGAAAAGCAGAAAAGAAAAAGAGTATTATTCCTGTTGCTACACCTGCCATTAGCTGTTTCTTAACCATTCCCTCATTCTACAAAGGCCTTTGATAAAGTTCTCTGAGATCTTGTAGTAGTCTGAGGACCAAGACACTAAATTTAGTTGGATGGATGGCTTATTCATTCCTTCAGGCACTTCAGCATCTAGGCTTTTAGTCTCATATTTTTCCTACATTCTGATTAACTTCTACCAAATATTTAACAAAAATGTATTCATATTCTATATTTTAATAACATTAAAGTACAAATCACATTTACTGTGCTATATCAGATTCCTAGGATGCAGTCTAATGTATTCCAGAGATTATATTTACAAAACTCGGTACAAATAATTTTAGCAATGCTACCAGTGTATTTGATGGTTTAAATGACAGGTCCAGGTCAAAATGCCAAACTTGGCAACATCAGATCCTGAATAGTCTCTATTTCTGGCAGTTCATAAATTGAAGATATTCTCTTGAAGCCTTTGGTGGGACCTGCCTCAACTAACTTCATGTTCCTTGTAGAGGTTAATGCCGTATGGCATATCCTGTCAATGGATTCAGTAGATCTAACATATATCTTCTTTGAAAATGTGTTTGGTTTCTATCTATTTACTGGTTCTAGAAGGATCGTAGACAGTCAGTTCAAACTAAATGTTGACTGATATGTAACGATTAAATGCATACATTATTATTTAAAAGACACCATCAGCTCCTGGAGCATTCCTGACCATTAAGCTTTGAAGAAATTGTTCAACAGTTCAACTGTGTACACTCTCACAAACTGATTCAGATATCAAACTAAGCTCACTGCACCAGTGTTTACTCCAGAGTAAGTGGAGAGAGAAAATAACATAACTAAATTATTCTGCTTTTTAATTTTTTTTTTTTTAATTATTAGGGACAACTCAGTAAATTTTCAAATGGAACTGCTGCAGCAGTCTTCCAGTTTTGACATTGTCAATAATGTGACATGCGTAGGATGAGGTGTTAAAGCATAAAGAAACAAGAATAAAGAAACTCTTTTTCTTTGTTCGAAGATTGGAAAAGAAAATGGGTTTTTCTACTTTTTTTTTATCTGATTTTGTGTTTATTTTCTGCACCATGTTGCTTTTAAGATACACTTTATCAGGAGATAAAAACCCCTTAAATCTAAACAGAATTTCCTATCAGTCTGGGAAAACAGAGGATGATACTCTATTTGTTTCATTGCCCAGGGGAGTGAATATTAATTTGACTGATAAGGAAGTAATAATAACTGCCATAATTTTGAAATAAATAATTGGTTCATTCTTTATACATTTCTGAAGTATTCAGGGAACACTCAAAATCTTGTCTTGCCTCTTTTTTCATCTCTTCTGCTTCATAGGAAGTCCAAACACTCCTTCTGCAAAGGGAGGATTTGCCCCCCATGTCTATAGGATAAATTCATAAATAACAAAGATCTGTACTGTTGTTTTAAATAGGTACAGAAAAGTCACTCATAAGCATGCAGGTATTTTCCTTTTCTCAGTAGAAAGGGTCCATACAACTCAATGCAAGAACAGATGGTAAGGTGGCTCCAATGAAGTCGCTCTGATTTATACCTGCTAAGGGTGTTGCCTCCAGACAGTTTCTGATCAGTGCTAAGAAAAAAAATCTTACATTTTGGAAAAAATGCCTTTCAAACCGAGATGATTAAAAAAGAGAGATTTCCTAGCTAGTGGCTGAATAAACATGACATATTTATACAGCAATAAATTTAATTGTGCTTCTCTTTTTCTTCCTGATCCAAGGAAGCAGCAATTGTAATACCTCATAATGTGATTAATATTGTTCTTACTGTTCTAATCACAGAAGGCTCATCTACTACAATATTGCATTTGTGTCTACAGATAATTGCCTTCCTTCTGAGAGTGGTCTGAATAATAAGCCAGAGTAATTAAAATAAACTGGCATAATTTCAGAGTGTATTGCTACAGTACAAAAGTAACCAGCAGGCACATTTTGGAGAAGTAAACTTCAGTATGACTTATACAGTCACAGATGGCAAAGACAGTTTATGGCACCATAGTTTAATTTCTGGCAATTGAGAATTCTGCAAAAATTTGCCTGGATATGTAGACTTTCAAGAATGAGAATGAGGAATCTGAGTTTTTAAGTATGTGCCTGCCTAGCTGCATAAAATTTCCTCCTCTGCAACACAGAATTAACCTGTCAAAAAGCTGTGTAGCCATGTGAAAGGAATGTTTTCCTGTAATGAACATACCCAGGCTTTTAGCCAGGATTACAACTACATGCAGAACTAACATAGCTCCATGGTTCCTTCATTAAAATTGGATAGATCCAGCATAAATGATAGATTTTCGGCTTATGATTTTCCACACACAAGAGAAAAATTACAAGTGAAGTTCTTTCTATTTATTTTTAGCTTTCTAAAAGTTAAGCATCTAGTTACCTAGGCTCTCTGCAATCCATGGAGCATGGAATATATGAAGAGCATAACACAAGCCCAACCAAAAATGGTGATTAGAGAAATGGATAAATCATCTTCAAGAAGTGACCAATCCTCTGCATTGCCTATGGGAAAGAGCCTATGGATCTAGTCTAGGCTTCATAGTATTACAAGGTTAAATTAAGCAAGTTCTGTACCAAGTCACTTCAGAAAGGCAGATCTTGCTTTGCACATTTCAGTTAACATCCTATTTCTCTATCCACTCATTCCCTTTGATTCTGGGCATCCTTTCTAGAAAGGCTGCACTCTGAACCAGATGTTAAGTTGATGTCCATGTAAGGTCACTGTAAAACATTTTCCCTTTTCCCTAATCATCTTATTATTTTCTGCATCTGTTCCAGTTTTCAAACAACCAATTAAAACTAAAACCAGAAGTAGACAGATTTTCAGTCTAATTTATCAGTCTCATCAGCATGATATACAAGGCTAAAAACCAGCTCCTTGTAGCTACTGCCTCACAGCTTACAAATCCAAAGATTGTATTCTTTTAGGTTTGGCTCATCATCATGTCAGAGATGGAAGATTTTCTTGTTTATATATCTTTATCCAAGCATTTTTTCCAACTACTCTATGGAATGGCTTCATATATAGCAAAAAGTGTAAAACTAAGAATTTGGATTTATTCAAACATATTTTTCTTATCTGCTTTCTTTTTTGCCATTGCTCATGATTTTACCACTGTCCATCTCATATCCCAGATTTATAACCAGTAATATTACACAAAATTCACTGTCAAAATCAGTGCATCAATAGCATCAAGCTACCACAAGATCCAGCAATAAGACATTCAGTTATGCAATTATTAATCAGTTAATTGTGAGTTCTTTTAATATTATATAGAGGTTTTTCTTTTTTCAGGATATTTTGTAGCACTTAATCAAATGTCCCAGAGAAATTCAAAACTAGTTCATCCTTGCAATTATTCACAAACTCAGAAGAAAGAATTTGAAAAGTTGTGTTTTTCATAACATAACTTTGGTTTCATTCCTAGGTCTTAGTTGTGAGTTAATTTAAAACTTAATCAGTTTCCCATTATTTTACATATGATTACTGTTAGACTAAAAGTCCACAGCTACTAAAGTCATTCATGCTCCCTCCAAAGCTTTTCATTTTTCTCCAGGAATTAGAGTAATGGCTAAATGAAGATTTTCTCAGCAAAACCTTTGGGGAATCCTGAGTGAATTGGTCTGAAACTGGTCTTTTAAAATATATATTCCTTGTAAAGGAAATTTATTTTACCTTAAAGTTCCTAGTTACCTGTGAACTGAAAAGTGTTTTATCATTTTCACTTGCTAAATGACATCATCCTTCTCAGATACAGAACACTAATATTTATAGAATGATTTCCTTTTAATCTACTAAATATAGCTTTAGGTGTAGTAGAGTTACTCTAGGGGTAATATTTTTCTCCAGTATGCTAAAAGAATCCTCTCTTTGCATTTTGCCAGCTCAAAATTATTTTCCCAAAACCCTTATCTTCCCTTATTAATGCTTTTAATTGCTCTCCCAGTTCAAGTAGATCAATTTTCTCTTCCTTATCTTCTCTACACCAAATTCAAGTGTTCTCTTGCACAATTAGCTGAGGCTCTTTCTGGGGTTATTTGAAAATGAAGACACCCTCACTGTTCATCTTTTAGTATTTGATTTGGAATTCTAAGTTCACAAAAGTAAAAAATAGCTTCCAGGTAATATTTCAATTAAAAAACTGTCACATGTTTACAGTATACGAAGATGCAAAATCAAATATGATCCTAATAGACACTGAAGGAGGCATTAGAGCCCTGAAGACCCAACTGTATAGAATCATAGAATCATTAGGGTTGGAAAAGATCCCTTAGGTCATCTAGTCCAATCATCCACCAACATCAGTACTGCCCACTAAACCACAAACATAAGAGGACATGCCTCCATATGGAAAACAATGGAAACCACCTGGAGCTGATAAGAACTGCAAAGGGACAAAACTTCCTTAAAGTTGCCAGCTCCTTTAGGAAAAACAGATAGCATAAGATTCAACACAAGATGAAATCCTGAACATAGTAATTAAATTCAGTGGATAGATCATAATTAATATCAGCATTTCCTCCTGAATTTGATATATTATGTCTGTATTCGATTTGTAGTTGTATTTCATTTTCCAAACTCCAAACCTCACAGATGGTCTGTAAATCTTCATGAGTTTCTTGCTCAAATGATTTCCCTGATTTTTCTGTCTCCCGTCACTTTGGACAAGACCCGTATCCTGCAATTACAAGAAAACTTCAATTGTCTGCAGATGTCCAGCTGTTTGTTCCTTTACTCATTTTTGCCAGATAGTTCTGAGCAGTTCCTGTGTAAAATCTCACAAATGCCTACATAATTTCAAGTGAATTTATTTCTCTCTGTCTGAAATGGATTTCTGCTTCAAGGTGCCCCTTCAGCTGCTCATAGTTCATCTTCCATGTTCCAAACACCGCTTCTACCTCTTTTTATTGTCTATATATCTTCTTCACCTTTGTTTTGGAAGGAATCCAAAAAAGCTTTCATATGATCTCTTAATTCCTTTTAGAAGTGATCTGCAACCTGGCACTCATAGATAACAAATTACCAGTGAGATTCTTCACTGTTGCTCACTCATAAGAATTTTGAAACCTACAATTGAAGCCAACAGCAAGTGCACAATTCAATAAGGTCACTCCACATTACTTGTTCAGCATTGTTGCTCATTGACTAAAAATTAAGATCTGTTTACAGAAAGCTTCTCTATACCCGTAATTAGTGATGACCAACTCCATATTCTGGTCAGCTACATAACTATATTATTCATCTTTGCTTGATACGATTTCCTCTGTGAATTTTGTCTTCACTCGTAGCAGATAAGAAAGGTTTTGATCTTTTCATTGCTCATAAAATATGCTGATTTTTCATTGCTTTTTAAGACACAATATTCTGATCTCTTTGTCCTCTAATGTTGGAATCTGAATCTATTTATTTAAATCTAGAACAATCCCTGTGACTCACATTGAGAATTACTGCTTATTTTATGCGGACATCAGTAAAATGTTTGTCATGCTTCAAATTTGCCGAGTCCATACACAGACAGAAATGAAAACAATACAAAGAGCAAAAGTATACCGTGAGGTCACATCAAGTCCTTCTGGTAAATTAGGTTTAAATTACAATATACACATCTGAAGACACTCTTAAAAGAGAAAGACAAATGAAACCTGCTTCTTTCTAACCTTTATGATAGGAACAGATCAAACCTTTCGTGAGCTTAGCTAACTCTGTGCCTTTAGGTAGGAAACTTAAAAGGAAAAGCAAAGTGACAGAAATATTAGATGTTCCTAAAATGAATTCCATCTTTGGAATACCTAAACTGCTAAATTGCTCATTGTTATAACACGTGATTTGACTTGCCTTTTTTTTTGTTTCACAAATGTTTGACTTATCTATCAAAGTCAAATTTTGTTTAAATCTGAGGAAAGTAGGAAACAAAGACATTTGATAAATACTAACACTCACTGCATCTGCTAATGAATTAGAAGGAAAGTAAAGCCTGAATCCTTGTCTAGTTCATTCAACTTTGCAACACAGTTGATTGCAGGCAATGGTGCGCAACACCGAATTGGAAATTCAGGAAATGTAAAGCAGAATGAATGCTTCCTATAGAGAATATAAAAAATATTTTTAAATTAAAAAATATTCAGTCCCAGAACTCTCACTAGCTCTAACTCAGGTGATTTTCATCATCTGCATTTATGAAATTACTACTCATTAGGGGATAGGTTCTTAGTAGCACCAAATTTAAAGAAAATAAACATTTCTGTGAGTCGCTTCTCCATTTCTATGATCTAGGATTTAGAAAGTGCAATGCTGCCACTATTTCTGGTAGAGATTATCAGAGGAAACACTCAGTATTAGAGAGACATAGTTGAATTATCAGTTGCAGTGTTTCCACTTCATTCTCAGCTCTGACAAAAAAGAATACCCAATGGAGAATATAACAGGTCTGGCTTATAGCTTGAGTATCATTTTTTGAACCAGTTACCAGATAAATACTACTGTTCTATTGGGCACTTCTCTCTCTGAATCATGAATCTACACATCTTCATGTTGCCAAAAGATCTATCACTGCAGTGAGTCTCTCAGGGATAGCAACAGGCAAAGCTGAACTGATTCATCTGGCTTTCACCTGGAGATCAGAGCTTCTGACCCAAGCCAAAGATCTCTATAGTTGAACCACCAAAAGCTCTGGAGTTTTCACTGTGGCATTTGAAAGTCTCTAGTTTCTTTTTTGCACAGAACTTAAACTGCAGAACACCATCTGGTAGAATTGATGGTTCTCTGCTAGCCATCCTCTGCTTCCAGATCATATAAATATGACCAAAGATGAGTGGTGATGTGTCAAGTACTTCATCCCTTTCCAACAAGCACAGAGCTTGGAACAAAGTAGCCAAACAACAGAGTATTGAAGATTAATCTTGTGAATGGTGGGAGAATCCAGTCATGAAAGTTCACATCCAGGATTACACAGCATGGTGGGTAGAGTCAGTAGTAGAGGCACAGAGGAGGTTTGCACAGAAAGCTGAAGCGAACCAGTCTTGCTTTAAATGGGAAAAAGCAGGGAAATCCTAGCCTACCTGCTACACTGTTCCTCTGAGTTACTTTAGGAGAAGGAAACAGGAAATTTATACATGATTCCTTGCTCAGGGCTGCACCTGGGATAGCAATCTAGCTTTTAGAGCAACAGCTAAAAAATGCAGCGATGACTCCTGCCAGGATAATCTCATAGATCCAGTGTCACATTTAAACAAGCAACATACAGTGGAACTAGGAGCCTTAATGTACAGTGTTGTGAGTTTTTGGGAAGAACAGGGGGGATAAATGAATGGGAGATTGTATTTCAGACATACTATGTGTGCACAAAGGCTACCAGGTCCTGCAGGGAAACCTAGAAACAATTTTCTTCTGTCTGAAAACCTCAGGGGTCTGGTTAGATCTGAATGACATTTTAATTTTCCTGGTGGGAAAATAAGATGTCCCCAATAGCATCAAGTCACAGTTCTAATAAGTAACAGGTTTTTTAAAGCACGTTAGATGATGACATTTTGTGCAGAAATCTAACTATTAAACTCAGAGAACAAAGGATGAAGAAAATGGTACAACATGCATTAATACATGGCAGTAGTAAAGACCACAAAGGTTAGATTGGATCCTTACACATGGGTACACCTGGAAAAGCTCTGTCAGGACAAATAGGGATATGCCAGTTTAGAACTTGTGGGAAATGAGATCTGAACCAAATCTCAATAACTCAAAGCTTACTTGTCCATAAACAATACCATTTAAGACAAAGGCAAAGAGCTATCACTGTCTGTACAGCTGTTAAACATGTGTTATTCAGCTGCTATGATCAATGAAGTCATTAGCAACATGAGCAGTTACTGCTTTCAGTGTAAAATCATTTCTCCTTGATGCATATCTGTCAGCTGGAGATCTAAAAGATCTGGATGAAGCAAGTAAACAAGCTTTAGAAAAACTCCAAAAGTCCCTGTAAACACCTTAAACAAGAAAGTACTCCTCCGTTCACTTTTAATTCCTTTCAGGTTTATACAGCCATGTATTGTATTCAAAATCAGTAGGAGTGCATATTATGAAGACCTTAGTTGTTCAGTGAATAGCAAATTTATGCATCACCCTCAGTACTGCTTTGAATGGCAAGACTATTGTTCAGTTTGGGGAATGAACGTTTTCAAATAGCTGCGGCCCTAGTACACATATACAAAGATACATATGTTTATATGGATGAGATGTATTACACATACATTTCAAGCAAGGAATAGCCCCTATGTAAGCTCATTTAACTTTGAAGCATGATCTAATAGGAGGTCATCCGATTCAACCCATCCCACTTCGTTTCAAGAAGGACTAGAATCTGAGTTCTCTTCCTAAATTATTCAGTGGATCTATGATCTCTCTAATTATATTTCATATGTATAATATCATACATGTATATTTGCATATACATAATACAAATATAGTGCAATGCCCTGAAGGAACAGATCTGGCCAGAAGGTTGGAAGATGCAGCATTGAGACAGAGTCAAAATGTATTACAGCTTTCTGGAATAGACTATAGGGAAAGAGCCATGCATCAGCACAGCTTGCATTCACTAATGAGAAGTAGAAGGCAACTATTTTATTCACTATCCCAGTATCTCCATTAATGTTTTCACAATTGCAATTAAATATATAAGCTGGGGAAGATGAAAATCATTCTTTTCTTTAACAATGGAATGAATAAAGAAATTAGTCTGTGAGCTTAAAAAACTGGAAATGGTGAGGCAAAGCAAGATATTCTTAGAAAAGTTTCTTTTGCACCAGGATCTTTCTGATCCACAGTTCTTCAGCTTGTTCAAATTATTCAAATAGAAGCAGCAGAACAGGTCACACAACATCTCCTTTTGCTTACCAACATTATATTTAACCAGATACTGCCCATTTAGCTCTGAAAAGTCACTAACATTTTCAAAGGCATCAATATCCTTCGCCTTCTGCAATTAACCCTGGAATTTTCACTCAGATCTGACGCTTCTGTACTGAAACCAAATGGAAGTTTGAATTTCCAATATCCATTAAATGCTGCCAATTTCCAGCAAGCTGGGCAAGCACAGTCTATCTCCCAGAATAGTTGAGGTCACATTATTTTAGTTTTATTAAATTTCAGGCAACTTTGTCCAGATTTTGTCTTCTCTATTACATATTCTTGCTCAGTACCAAAATATAAATATTTATTTGAATCATAGACTCATAGAATATTCTGAGTTGGAGGGAATGTACAAGGATCATTGAGTCCCACTCTGCCTCCATACAGGACTACTAAAAATTAAACCATACATCTGAGAGTGTTGTCCAAAGGAATATTTTCCTGAATCCCGGTTTCAACTGCTATTGCAATAATACATTTGCTTTCAGCCTGTCACGAAGCCACTGAATTTTTTCTAGCAATACAGGAAATATAGGATTGGTGACAGCCTTTAATAAACCAGAGGCACAAAGCTGAAGCTCGAGCTGTATTTGGTTCAAGTGTTTTGCGGTACACCAAACGTATACTTTCCAAGTATTTCTCTTTCCTTATTTGGTTTCTTTGCATTTCTTTGCATTTTAATGACACCTTTTTAAGGGTAATTGGAGAGGACTGTATTTTACTTAAGTACAGTCATAATTCTAAGGGTATATTTCATGAGAGCATTTCGCACTCATCCTGTGCTGCCTCCTCTCCAACATTACACATACATATTCTCACCCCTGCATCACTCATTTTTTATGCTGGTGTTACATAGATGTTACGTGGACATTTTTGGTGGCTGGCAGGGAACCAGTCTAAAAGATTTACCCATGATAAAAATACTCTTCTCACTTTTTTTTTTTTTTAAGGTTTACTTTTATCTTTGGTCAGTTCTGTAATTCACTTCCCTGCCTAGTTTCACATGAAGTTGCTGTGGCAAAACTAAAAAGGAGGTGTGAGAACAGGAATCCAGGGTAACACAGGACAGAAAGTACGGTTACTAACAACAGTTACAAGGGACATGTCCATAACTTCACTCTTGAGAAAGAGTTCCTTCTCTTCCCTGCTTCAGTAATTTTTCTGATCCAGAACTGAGTGAATACAGGTATTCTGACCAAGATGAGAGGTACAAGGTCAGGCCCAAAAATGACTTTTTAAGTTTAAGACACATCAAGAACAAGGGATGTAGGTATGGTTTCAAAGGGAGCAAAGCAGTTGACAGAGCGACTGAGAGAACACACTCATCATCTGTGCAAAGGGAAGTAATCCACAGAACAAGAGGAGCAGGCATACTTACACTGAAGGATTTACGGTTCCCACCAGACTTCAGCCTGGAGAGAGAAGGACTAACTCAGGCATCAGAGAAAGGTTTTTTCAAAACTGCTATTTGTTCTTGTCGCCCAAGGACATGGAGAGAAAGATTGGCAGAAAATAAGGAGAGGTTTTTGACAGACAAAAAGATAGATGATGGTTGGAGAGGCCTAATATGGGTATTGTTCGCAATAAGCTTAAAATAAGAAGGGTAGTCTAAATAAATTCAGACATCCTGAAATGGCCACAGATTCTCACTATACACACGTCAAAATTTGATTCATTTTACATATAATTAACAAGCATTTGAAGTGCTGTGCAGGTTTTTTTTAGGGAGGTGAAATGAAAGGCACAATTTCTTTATTAACCCACTTCAAATTCCTCTGTGCTAAATGATAATGCATGCACTGTTTACAATACTAGAAGGCTCAAAGTGCATCCAAGGAAAGAGATGAGAAAATATACACTGAGTGTTTTGCAAAATGATTCATAAATAAATGATCCTGATTGAATTGTTGTGACTTGAATGTTTAATTTTTCAATCTATTTTCATCTGGGAAAAATTGTCAACCAGATCCTGGGTGAGAATATAAAGGTTTGTGTCTAGGGATGATAAGATTTTTTTCACTTCACTCTGACTGTTAAAAAGGTAATTAGTTATTGCAGGCTTGGTTGGATCCATTGCATATGCATGTTTAGAACTGTCTTTTTTGTACCTAGAGAAGCTATTTTTTTCTTATGTTGATATGACAGTTGTGCAAATGTAATGATTGTAAGGGAGGGGATCCTGTGCTGTGTTTTTGTGAGTTAAATCTTACTTCATCTCAATGTTTGCTCAAGAATTCTTACAATTCTTATTCTCACAATGATTTCCTAAAAAAACAAAAAATAAACAAAAAACACTGGAAACCCAGTAGCTTATTTTCACCCTTGAATATCAACTAATTTGTCTGTGTTATCATACCAGTCAAGCTTTGTTTTATTGATACTGCATCATCACCAGCATTCCTTTCATTTTGTCTTTGATGTCACTTATGCAACTTCTACATTGAACTTACAATTTGGCTGAAAAAACTCTGAAATCCTGTAAGTCATAGAGGCACAGTTTTCAAGCTGTCTCTCTCAGTTGCATTGCTGGATTAGGTTTATAGCTCTAACTAGACTTTATACACCTATGACCTGGCGTGTAAAGATTTGGCCTGTCCATGCAGATGACAAGAGGACAAGAAGCAGTATTCACACGTATGTCTTCATGCATATATTAGATATTAAGAGAAGATACAGTAATCTTTGCAGCAAGATGAACTAATTTGCTTAACAGTGAATACAGATTTTTAAATTGAAGGCAAAATGTCATGCTTGGCCCTACAGTTCTCAACACGCTGGTTGGAACAATTACAATTAATAGCTAGAAAAGCTAAAGGATAAATTCCTTTTCTTGTAGAACCTTCTCAGTCAAGAATTCTCTTATTCACTAAACAGGTAAAGGAAAAAATGGCTTCTCCATTCTATGAGTTAGTTTTACCTCCTTTTCTATTCATTCTCTAAAATAGCAGTGATTTCAACACTTTCATACCTTAGAAGAACTGCATTCTGTCTTGCAGCACAGACCTCAGAGTCCTTAAACAGCACAGAACAAATAGAAATCTGTTATAAGCTGTAGACAAGAATTCCAGAACTACATCATAGGATGGGCATATTTAAGCATTTTTCCTGCTTATGAAGACAGTATTATACTTAATAGGAAATTAACAATTACAAGCAAAGGACAAAGTATATTTTAAGAATTGAATTTGAAACAAATTGAGAGTAAATGAAGTGGGGAATCATTGCCTTGAACAACCATATTTTATCTAATCTACTGAACATATTCTCCTCCCAGGATAAATTGGGATAATGTACGCATGTGGATGTTATCACACACAGACTTAAATGTGTGCACAAGCGTACACATATGTGCACCTGCAAAGAAAAAAACCTGAAAGCCCATCACCAAGCCATAGAATGTCAGAAATGTTACATAAATTTCACCCATGATATAAAGCCTACACACCATAAAACGAGTTTTTAACTAAACAACTTAACAGGTCAACTACAAAATGTTAACGCTTGCAAAATAATTTGAAAATCTTGACAGAAAAGTACAAAGGTGGACAGAATATCTTTTGAAAGCACTTCTAAAATATTTAAGGATAGGAAACCTGAAGATTTTAAAAACTCTGCATGTTCATCTTCCCAATAGCTTCTAATAAAGAGGGGTGCAAATAACTATACACAAACAAAAGCAGCAGCAGAGGTCACAGCTAGGTCTAAACTTATTATCTGAGTCAACTCTCATGTCACTCACATGCCACCAAAGCCTGTAAACCATCTTTCCTAATCAATTCCACTGAGCTGTTGGGCATAAAGCTTGCTTTTTCACCACATTCATTTTTCAAACTTAATACCACACTTCAAACTTTCAAGTGAAAGTTTTGAGGCAGCAGCCACTTCAGGTGAACTTTCCATTTTACACATTCTAACAGTTTTCGTACATTTTAATGTCTTAAAAAAAGAGTAATTGAAGACAGGCAGCATGGGAAGGGACAAATTGTATGTAAGTTGCTCCAAAATTAATGCCTCCATTTATTTTCATGGAAAATACAACAGGCACAAAGAGCTCAATAACACTCTTTGATAGAGAAAATTCTCAGCTACAGAAAAATATTTTTCAACAGAATTGTCAGCATTATTTGTGCATTTTTGCCAGCAGTGAGCAAGAGCTGGCATATTGTTTTCATAAAATCTGCACTATTGGAGGTGAACTGTGGTCAGTGTCACTGCTGCTGAAAAGCACCACGCATCCCCTCCGTGTGTTAACATACACTGTTTGGTCTCCAACAATTCTCAGCAAGCATTGTTGAATGGCAGAAGGGACCTTTTTTTCTTCATGGAGGAACACACACATTGACACACCTTTCTTTAAAATGCACTTTCGTGTCAGACACCATATTGTCAGACTGCCCCTCCTCTGCCATTTGTTGCACAGCAACAACGTGTAACAGAATATTGGGTGAAAGATTCAGCCCCTACTTTCATACCACCAACACTGCCTCTGATACTGTGGGCCAACGTAATCAAATAGAAAGCATTACTTTCAGAGCAGCCCCCATATAAAGTTACGATGAATGTATAGTAGAACAGAGCTGCACTACTCAATTCAGCCTAGTTGGCTGAAGACAGTGCAACACTTCCAACTCTTCCAGATACTGTATACTGTCTTTGTAAGTAGATACAATGAATGGACACAATATTCCACTTGGATACCTATTTTTAATAACCTAAAGGCCTTCTATACTTCTTATTTACAATTCAGACCGAGTTGCAATCCATTTTTTCCTAACATGACTATATTTTTTTCCACACCAGCATAAACAGACCAAAAAAGAAAATAAAGATTTAATTATGACTACCTCTATGTCACAAGTGGATGCACTGATTCCTCGGACTCTAGGGCAGTTGGTAATGCCTCTTCATCAGTGCATCTCATAGTACTGTCTAGCTCAATAAGAGGCTCATATAAAAAACTCACATTGGTTTAGCGAGCTAGATAAAGCACTGATCATTCTTACTATATAGCTGTTTGGTGCTCCACAAAAGCTGGCTGTAAAAACCTCCTTTGCTTAGATAGCTGGCTATCAGTTTTGACCTTCAAAGCGGAGGTTGTAGAAAACTATATAAATATTAAAATTAGAGGTGAGGCTGAACTGCAAAGTTCATATCCAGATCTCATATCAAACTCACCCAACTTGAGTGCATTGGGAATGACTGATTTGGTTTGGGACCATCTCTAATTAAAAAAAAATATATATGTATCTAATAATCTCACATCATTCCCACTGCTATTTTTGCTATGTACCTTGCCCTAGGTCTCTCTCACTTACTTCAGAAGCCTGAGTCATACATTTGGGCTTTGGAGTATTGAGAGTTACAGCATGGGTAATTCTAGCTCATAATGAATATATAGTATCCTTAGGAGAGACCATGCACAAGCAAAGAGCAAGAGAGAAAAATACAGCTGCAATGAGAATCTACACGAAAGCTGGCAGATAGAAAATATCACTACAGTGAGCAGCTCACTCTGTGAGTAGCTGACAGAGAAAATGCAACCAGGATGTTCTGGTGGATCTGCAGTGGAAGTGAGAACAACAAACTGGAAAGTGGCATCTAAGAACAAAGCCAACAAATGGAAGTGACTAATTTATTAAAAAAAAAAAAAAAAAACAATAGGAGAGCATGTTATCTATTTCTATCCATGTAAAGCTGCTGTGGGCCCATCACTTTTGATCTATGCGCTTCTCCCATCTCTCTGAACCAAGACGTGCCTCCTTTACCATGGCTCTGAAATATTTTAAAAGTAGGCAAAACCTAAAGACATTCTAGCATACATTAGGCAAGTCCAGGGTTATGATCCAAAGAGACAGCATAGAGTAACATAATTGTACTTAATGAAAGAACAAACCTCTACAATCATGAAATCTATCAAGTTCCTTGAAAACCTTGCTTATCACCAGTTTTTGCAGATGACAAATTATCTACTACCTGTTAGCACCCAGAGACCAAGATGGACAATGGAATTCATGATAGAGCACTTTTTGTTTTCTACCTAACAGTTCACCTAAATTTGAGGAAAACATTCCAGTAATATGTGGAGCTTCACAAACACATTGAAAACTTCCATTAGAATTTCCTCTTTACCATAGCATAGCTACTTGTTTTTCACCATACAGCTACTGGTTACACTTATATCCAATAAGACAGAATACCAAAATCAGTCTATTTTAAAATTATAACATTCAGTTAGGATCACAACAAGCTTGATCAAAAATTTCCATTTATTTAACAGAATGAATTCATTCCAGTTTGGAATCCATCCCAGTTATTATTTTTATGTTTGCTGAAAAGACAAAAAAATTTACTAATAACTTTTTAAATAAGGATGTCTCAGTCTCCAGAAAAAAGGCAATTCGTGTTTGAGAAGAATGAGTTGGTCAGAAAATTGGTATATTTTTCCTACGATGTTGAGAATTTTGCCATTTCCTGTAGAACGCTGGTTCATTCATGTGTGAGTTTGTAAACTATCCCAGAAGGATTTCAGTTTTCTAGAAGAATGAAAAAGGCCGACAAACTTCCTAAATGAAGAACATGTATTTTGAAAACATTTTTTAAAAAGAACTTTCCCTTAAAAAAAAAAAAGTTTTTTTTTCAGATCAATCCTACTACTCTTTAAGGAGAAATAGTAGGTGGTATGAAAGCCCTTGGAGTCTTTTTACTATATGACTAAATGATCAAAAAGTATTGTAAGAAGGCAGCAATTCCTGATTAGCTTACTGTAGCACAAACTGATGATGGCTGAAATGAGAAAAATGTATGATATAAATTATAGGGGCCATAAAGACAGTAAAAAATAATAATAAATAAAGACACTGAATTTCTGCAAAGAGAATTTGTGCAGACATGCTAGACGTGTTCGTGGAAATCAATGGAATGAGGCAACAGAGGTAAAGGACATAGAGGAGAAATGGAAAGTGTTCCTAGATAAATTAATATATGCCCAAAGGGCTGTGAGCTACCTAGTAATAAGTATGTTTAGAGTAGGAGGAAAGAAGCAAGTGGATGACCTAGAGAAAAGAGTAAAGAAGCATATGCAAGATAGCTAGAAATGTTTAGAACTTCTACTCATTAACATTAGTAAAATGTGGTGGAAACATGCTGATAGTTATACACGCATTATCAGGTATCAAAGGAAAAATGGAGAAAAGGAAAAGGAGAAAGAGCACAGAGCGAGAAGAGTGATGTAAGATGTGTGAAATGCACCCCATGTTTGTTGCCAGCTTGTTATTACTGCACCATTTTCTTGCTTTGTAATTCTGTAATTCTGATGCTTTGGCTGTAAGGGATAGAATAAACCCTTGATTTATGACCTGGATTAAGAGATATCTTGTAAGCAATATGTATGGCATAAAATCAGAAGGGAGAAAAAAAAAAAAGAAGTGTGAATATGTACATATATATTAAGGAAGCTTTTTAAAGTCAATTCAGAAATACATATATATATTTTTTAAATCTTTTCAGGATAATTAGGAAGTAAAAAGAAACAAAACAAAAAAAAGCAAAATTATTATGAGGTCCAAAAGCTCTGAAGTAAAAGCAATCACAATGAGATGTTTTTGCAGAAAGACTGAAAGCATTCTTTCATTGGAAAAAAATCCTATTAAGTTAAAAAGATATTATTGCTGGTTTAAAGACTCAAGTCATAGCAGGAACAGAAATAGTGATTGTAGCATTGTTTAACTAATGCCTTCCCTTTTTTCCTCAAAGTTTATAGCAAGATGTAAAATAAGACACATTGAAGTACCAGTGACTTATAAAGCAGGATGTGAAATTTCAAAAGAAACCACATCACAGCTAAAAGAATGATAACTTAGGTTTCATACTCCTCAACATAATATTTAATTTCCATGAAGCAACCATCCAGTTTCTGCACCACAGAGAAGAGCACCTATTCACATCTTCTTACTCTACTGAAGGACTTAATGCCTAGCTCTCACCATGTTGTAAAAATTCTGTCCCTTTCAGAGAGAATTAGTTTTGCACCTTCTATTGGCGCAGCCTAAGCAGCATAATACTTACATCATCTAATTCATGTTTTTTGGAAGAATATGGTGTTTTGCTGAAGAGTTCTCTAGAACTTCATAATTTCATGAAAAGACCAATCACTCATTCTTTGCAACCTCTGGGTCAGCTTCAAGAGGAAAAAAAGAGAGAGAAAATAAAAGACAAAATCAACATCCCCTGATTCAATGGCTGGACAAAGTATTGATCAGCTGGGTCATTCTCTAAGCTCATTTTGTTTTCTGTGTGAAAGAAAACAGCAGTCTTCTAGGAATAAAAAGCACTCTAAAGGCAGCATCTTAATGCATTTCCACAAAAGGGCATTTTTTAAATCCTTAAGGAGCACTTTAAGTCCTCTATTTTTAAGCCATCATTCTAATGCAGCTTTCTCATGAACACATAATTATTGTTTTATAGTGCAGTACCAGCTACAAGAAAGAAATAAGGTAGGTTGGGCTACATGTAGTGCTAGCACTGAGAAAGAGCTTAGCTTCCACTTGAGAGCTGTCAATCTAAATAGTCAATATATGGGAAAATGGGAACATGGAGGATGCCCAGTGAGAATCTCAGTGACCCACCCAGGGTAACACTAGAGACTTACTTCCAGACAGGAATGCAATGCAAATTTTCCAAGCCAATGACTAAAAGAAAACTTTGTTACTCCCCTTCATCTTTTCAGAAACACCTCAAAACAGCAAAGTTTGGGTGCCAGAGACTTCCATATCATGGAGGTTAATGGCAAGCTAGAATTATAGTTATCATACTAGGCCATAAAATCTCATCTGAATTTGTTTCTCAGTGAAAAACATAGATATCTTCAGTCCAACTGTGATATGTCATTTTGTCATATAGTGTTACTTGGTGCTCTGGAGCAGGCAGAGCCTGGATGATTCAGCATTGAAACATCTAGCAGCTAATAAAGAGCAAGGAATCAAGAACTTTTCACTTTAAATACAGATTAATACAAGCTTTTTTCTGTGGAAAAACTCATCTCATCTCTTTCCTTCTGTCACTATCAAAGGACCCCTCCATGCAGCTGGGATGCTATGTACAGCAGCACTTACTAACTGACGTCATCACTTTGCCTCAGCAGTGTGATATAAACAAACATGCATACTCATGCTCAAACTCATGCTTCTGAAACGTTGCAACCTAAATTAACAAGACTGAAACATAAGCAACGATAGCTGGGGTTTAGCCCTGGTCACACAGATGTATTAGGGAGAAAGGTGTTCCAGCCTCTGGGAAAATCTCCATGCTCCCAGTCATTTCAGCTTGGGAGCAAGAGGGAAGAAATGTGACAAGAGACCTCTCCTTTTCCAGTGGTGGCTTGCAAGGTTTTCAGCATGAGCTCCATGGCCTTTCAAAGCGCAAAGCCAGGAAGCAACATTTGTTAACAGTGTGTAGGAGGAAACCCTTCTGACAGTAACAGGCTCTCAGCAGAGCAGCGTTCAAAATAAGTCTCAAAACATCCAGTTCAGGAAAAGATACCCACTTCACAAAGGAGAGGAAACAAGAGGAAGAAGAAACTTGAAATTTCTCTTCCCTCTCAAGCTTTGCAAGAGCAAATGGAGCTGATGCTCCCTCCAGCCATCATTACAGGCAGGCAATCTAAATCAGTCCTTGACATCCTCTGTAGCCAAGATCACTGCTCAAAGACTGCTCGTCTTTGAGAAACTGTCCTTAAAATCAGAGCTAGAAAGAAAAAACTGTGGAAAAAAAAGTGATCTTTCAATCACAGCAAGTTTTGCAGGGGAAAACATGAGCCTTTCACATTACAGCCACTGATTAAACATTCTAATGTCTTGTGGCTTACATCTGGTGAGTCAGAAGATTATGAGACAAAACATTTTGGGTGAGTTGCTTAGCTATTCAGTCCATCCATAACCATAAATCTCTGGTTCCTGTTGAAATGGAGGAACACTGGCACCCATAAACTCCTCCAAGAAAAGAGAGAAGTGTCTACCTATGCAGAAAATACATTTGTGGCCAGCAGGGCAAGAGAGATATTGTCCCCCTCCGCTCTGGTGAGGACCCATCTGCATTACTGCATCCAGGTCTGGGGCTCCCAGCACTTAGAAGTGAGCTTACAAGCAGGAGAATCACAGAATAACCAGGGTTGGAAGGGACCTCAAGGATCATGAATCTTCATGAATCTCCAACCCCCCTGCCACATGCAGGGCTACCAACCTCCCAATTTAATACTGGAGCAGGCTGCCCATGGCCCCATCCAATCGGGCCTTGAACACCTTCAGGGACAGGGCATCCACAGTCTCTCCAGGCAGCCTGTTCCAGTACCTCTCTGTAAAGAGAGGAGAAGGATCAATGTTTTAAATGGTCTGATAGTGATAGGACAAGGGAGAATGGCTTTACACTAAAAGAGGAGAAACTTAGATTAGATGTTAGGAAGAAATCAGAGGATGGTGAAGCAAAGCACAGCCTGCCCAGAGAGGTTATGGATGTCCCATTCCTGGAAGTGTTCAAGATGAGGTTGGATGGGGCCCTGGGCAGCCTGATCTAGTGGGGGCAACCAGCCCACAACATGAGGTTGGAACTAGGTGGTCTTTAACATCCCCTCCAACTTAAGCCATTTTATGATTCTATGTATTACAGGAGACACGTGTTTCCATAAATTAGTTTTTAACCAGTAGCAATGACAATGCAGCAGCACAGGCTGTGCTGCAGTAGCAAGCCAAGACAGTACCCAAAGCCCAGTACCTACATGCACTCTATGAAGTTCTTTAATTTTTATTGCTATTTGCACCAGCTAAATTAGACCTAAAACAATATATATATATATATATATATAACTACATTATAACTACCTGAGCTGGAAACATACCTTGGGAACATAGAACAAGCATACCCTCAGGCAGGGGATTGTTGAGAAAGAGAACAACTTCTGGTAACAATGCTTGTTTCTAAAAATAATTGGATCACAACTGACAACAAACATTTTTGCAAAATATTGCTTTTGGATGCTAGATTGGAACAGCTGGATGCTCTTTTTTTTTCCTTGTTGTATAGTCAGTCTCCAGACTTCCAAAAATACCTTACCACAAACTCACCAGCTACTGGCAATCTGATTGGTAAATTTTTGAATGATTGGAAATAAAATTTATATGTTCGTTCACTTTAGAATAAGTTTATTTCTCCAAAGAGAAATGGGGGAACTTTACTCTGAATTCTTTTGTGGATATCTGCTTGGATGAAGTCCATGAAATCCTGCAAGACTAGCCTTATTTTAATTTTTCTTTATTTTCTTTTGTCTGATATTTTCTATGTTTGCTGCATTTATTTAAAAACAGGGAAAATATCAGAAGTATTTCAAACAAATATATTAATTCATTTCAGGTCTGGAGTGAAACTCTGGGTCATTCCTTATTTCATCTGAACCACTTCAACCACCCTATCAGCCACCCGGGGCAGGATAAGCTGCAACAGCCAAGATATATAAGAAAAGCAATGACTATTGTTGCAGATAAGGGTTGCATCGCAGAAACCCTGGATTTATAGCTAAGAGAGTGGCAATGCTTCTCTGTATACATGCTTGAACAGTTCTATTTTTGATTGTTAACATCTACAGTCTCTGTTTCCTTGAGACTGGATTGTGGGTTACTCGTTATTTGTTGTTGCTCTAGCATTGCTTGCACTCACAGACCACAATTCAGATTGCAGTGATGATTAGCAATACCCACTTATATACAAAAGCTGAAGAGCTGCTGATAAAGAAAAGCCTGTGTTTTACAGTAAAGAGAATGTAGTTCTTGTTACTGCCGTATGCTGATTCACCTTCTTGAGTTGCTTAATTTTTTTAAGAAATAAAAAGATAAATGTTTCAAAAGGGAAAACAAGCAAAAAAAAAAGTAGAAAACATATTCTAAGCTGAAATCCCACAAATAAATATTACCAAAAAAGTGGATTAGATTTAGATTTCTTAAATAAAGAAATATCTCCATCATGCTTATATAGGGTATCTTGGAAATATGAGCACTACTCGGAAAGTAATGTCTTCCTTTTTATTATACTGTCCCATGATCAGTGGTTTACAGGTTGGTTCAGCCTATAACCAAAAATAATAAAACCATAACATTTACAAAATGGCATCTGACTTCTTTGAGTCACTCAGTGTCAAGTGCAACTATTGAGCTTCATCCAACAAAACTATCCACTATGCCTACTCCATCTTAGATCGCCAAGTAAGAAAAAGATGTTAATGCATGAACTCTATTCAGTGTACCCATTCCTACTTTATACATGTGTATGTTCACCCCCGGAGACATTCAAGGTCAGGCAGAATGAGGTTCTGAGCAACCTGATCTAGCTGCAGATGTCCCTCCTCATGGCAGGGGAGTTGGACTAGATGGCCTTTAAGGGTCCAACTAAAATGATTCAATGAGTCTATGTTTCTCTAAGATGAAAAGAACTTAAAAGAAATACATACTGTTACTACATAGCACTTTCTTTACATTGTCACAACTCAGGTTAATACTTTTTTTCAAAGAAAGGAAATAGCAATAATATTGCACAATCATATGTTTTGGGGCAAGAAGTAAATTGACATTTCATTGTATTAATTTAATACATGCACATATTCCCATATAAGTATCATTTATGATACTAAACATTTATTGTCCATTTTTTTTCAAATTACCGTTTATAACACATAGTATTTTTTCTTTGCAATTCGAAGAAAAAAATCCCAAGCTAAAGCAGTTTTTAAGGTTGAGGTATGGAAATATAGATTAAAATCCCCCCCCCCCCCCCCCCCCAAATTAGTAAGAACTTTCCTATTGCTATTCATGGACTATGAATCAATTGCAATTTGAACTTCACAAACTT
This sequence comes from Lagopus muta, assembly GCF_023343835.1. NCBI lineage: Eukaryota > Metazoa > Chordata > Aves > Galliformes > Phasianidae > Lagopus > Lagopus muta. Next base: position 12,076,230 of record NC_064440.1, on the reverse strand, counting down.
TTCTTTTGTCCAATAAGCATTCTAGTGTAATCCACATCTTGAGGTGAAAACATCCATTATGAACTGATGTAAAGTCACTAAGTTGGTTTCCTGCTGTATTTTTAATGACAGCTTTTACAATGGCAGCCAGTAACCTGAACAGGTTCCATTGGTGTCCTAGATACTAAGCACGGCCCTGGAAATAGTCTGTGCTAAAATAATCAGGCTCCAAATAAATATGGCAGGCATTAAGCCAGGAAACTTTAAAAGTATATTTTGGATTCCCTAACCTCAAACAATTAATACGTAGCAGTGGTTCAATGTTTTCAGAGCCTAAGAACTCTTACTATGAAAGCAGATCCTTAACTTCGATTATGTAATAACAGTCTTTGAAAAGTTTAATTTTAGCAGGCCTGTCTATGTTCACACTCCCAGTGTGCTAGGCAATGAATTAGAGGCTATAGACCAAAATACACCTTTTCAAATGAGGTAACCCAGCCTATACAACTGCAGTGAAGAGTTTGATGCTGAAGCTGACTGAAAAACTAGAAAGTCAGTTTTGACAGAAACCAAAGGAATTAATTTCAAAGTTCCCTGCTTGGGTGGTGTTCTATATCTACACATAATCAGCCGGACTCTTTAAACCTCCTCTTTGAGTGTTTAAATGGTTTCAGCTGTCATTTAAAATGAAAGAAGGACACTTTTATCCTGTCTTAACCAAACAGAGTTCAATGATCTCTGTATAGTCAACGAATACAAAGATGTTATAATTACAAAATAAACAAGAAAGTTTGACAGAGCAGATCATAATTACATAACAACAGAAAGAAAATAGATAGAAAGGATAAAAAATTTACCTGTATTCTGGGCTCTCCACAAAACTCCAGTGGAAGGATCTGCAGAAGAAACCCTTTCCTACCACTAGTCAGCTCTTAAATGGGTCTAGGAGAGGTGCAGCCAGGCTCCACCCCTTCTGGAGCACAGGTGAATTGCCTTCAGCTGTGCTCCTGTGGCTGACTCATTGCTCGCCACAGGTGATCAATCAGAGGTTCATCAGTTCCTATATACTTTCTAACCAAAGGGACCTCATCTACAACTTTGTAAATCTACAGCAAGCTGATTGAGAAAGTGAATTCACCATGCAAATGTCCAGATAGACAGAGTCAGGGATGACATCCATGATAGTTTCAAAAAGGTTCTGGGTCACCTATAGAACAAGATACAGGTCCTATATCACAGAACATAGCCAATGAATTAATTCAGGAATGATCCTGCTTCTTTATTAACTATTTATGCATGTTTATTAATGTCTTTCATCCTTTCATCTTACCTAGCAAAAATATAGATATCCTTCTCTCATAAACAGCATTTGAAAGATTTCTCTATTCAATACCATTTTTGAAAGATCATTATTGCATTAATAATAGTGCCTATTTATTTATACTAGTTGTTTTCTTTCTAAATATTAGATTGTGTTTCAGATTTAAAAACCTTTTTTAGAGTGCACTAAAGAGTCAAACACATCTTTATCTCTATCTCTACATTTTATTTTAGTATAAAGCACCATGAAGGTGCTAGGAGAACACATTATGAAAAAAATTGTTATTTGTATTTCTTTTGCTATTGTAATTTTCTTTTAGTGTGCTTTCCTGCAAGATATTGATTAGATTATTCCCTGCCCCTTGCTAGGTCAATAAAATGAAAGATGGTGATATGTAACCATTATAAGGAAAAATTTCACAACCAATCTGTGAATCATTTTCTGATGGGATTCTGTCTTTGGCAGCTTTCTGTCTGTCATGGTGACTGACTTGATTTTTGGAATTCATTTAAGGAATGGGACTGCTGTGCCATTATTGTGATTATTGTGACTGATCAAAACACAGTGACTGAAGCATTTTCCTTGCAAGATGCAGAAATTTTTAAAATCACTGTTTTAGTCTCAAAAGGAACACTTCTACATCTAATTTGCATACACACATGCACATGGTCACACATACATATACATAAATAAGTATTTTAAACATGGAAACCCTAGACTAAAATGAAACATTTCAAATCATGTTTTTAAATGTTGAAAGCGTAGCTATTTCAAAATGAAGTATTTGCTTTTCATTTCAGCATTTGTGAAGGAATATTATCATGACAATTGCCGATATTTAAACCTTTCAGTTCTCATTTTGATAAGAAAACAGATGTCAAAATATCAGTGCTTCCCATGGGATAGGGATTTTGAACAGCAGTAATCAGTGTCATTTTCAATAGCTTTTGCTCTGACGTTTGTATCTGCCTTCAAAACAACTGCTGTTGGTTTTCTGTCATTCAGGAAAAAAATAAAAATAAAAATAAAAGGTATGGAATAAGAAGATAAGGAAGGGACCACATTACTTTATCTAATCTGTCCCCTTCAGTATCATATATGCCTGATATATGTGCTGTTTAGTTATCAAAAATTACTTTCTGCTACAATCTGCTTTTTCCCAGGCTGGGAAGAAATCATGATGTATCATCCTGAATTTATGTTTGCCTTTTAGCACCAAGACAGAATTTGTCATACCTAATGTGAGTTATTTAAAGTTAGGCACCTAGCTGAAGCTAATCAGCCATTCTCTGTCAATAATCACAGCAGAGACAGCATCGTCTTTGTTCCCTAAGTATCCGTAGGTTCTACCAGAGAAAGGTTTCTCCATGGTAAGAGCACACAGAAAGACTCACCTTCCTAATTCTAGTACTCTCCTCTGATTATCATGGAGGAAGTAGATGAGATTAGGTGTCTATTCACAGGCAAGTCTCCTCAAATAATAGAATTAACATTTTAAAAGCGGATGGTCATGAAAGCTAAAGGGCAACAAGTGAGCAGGATCAGTCAATATTAAGTGGTGAAAAAATGACTGAAGAATGACATAGGATATAAAAAGGACAAGTAAGCCTGAATTGATAAAAGAAAGTTCTATGCAGCCTTCTTGATTCTTTGTGAATATCAACATGAAGTAAGAAATGACAACTCATTCTGCTTTTGAACATCTTATTCTCTACAATCCTGAGTCATAGAGGAAAAGATCCATCACACTGTTGCAAACTGCAGTGGCTTTGTACCCTTTGGCTCTGTTCAGTGGTATGTAAGTAGCACTAGTAAGTTCAAGCAAAATTTTACAAATTAGCACTTTAGGACACATATTGTTTAGTGTACTACAGAAGAGTCTGGACTGCAGGAAGACTTTGAATTATTCTTTTTTTTTTTTTTTTTCCGATGAGACAGGAGAAAGGAAGGGAAAAAAACTGAGGGCATTCCAGAGCATCGGACTACTGAACTAGGGGATTGGATAGCTTGGTGAAATTCAGTGTTGACAGACCTGCATAAAAATAAGCAATCCTTGTCTACCATGCAGATTCTAAAGTCAAGCTACACAAGTTATAGCATAGAGGATGTATGAGGAACAGGGTCCACTTTTTTGCTAAGGTAGTTGATATATAGGTAGATAAGGTAGATAAGGTAAATTAATCTGTGAATCTGATAATTGCCTGAGTTACTGTATCTCACATGCAAAATATGAATGTCTTGATGATGACAATGAAGATTCCTGGATACTTGACTTTCATAAAAGAAAAGCTACTACCAGAAAGATAAGAGGTAGAACAGATATCTATATACTAACAGCAGTATTCATAGATTTCATTGTGCTGAGATTTTACTTATTTCTCTTTAGTAACATAAGCATGAGAATAAATACATTATAAGTAAATTTGGGAAATAATGTATTTAAAACTATGTGATTTGAGTTCATCAATCAAAAATTAAACTTCCTACATTTCTGCAATATGAAATCTTATATACCCACGAGTTTCCCGAGATTCAGGCAATAACTAATCATTCCTACAGTTAGTGAAACAGCTATAGATACAGAGGCTTACAGAGAACAATTTAGGAATAAGATCTATTGCTTCTTGGCCTAAGTCAAACATCAACCAAATATGAAAAGGAAAAAAAAAAATTGAAACAAAACATTTTCAGACTTCTTGGAGATGTTTATATTTTTATACTTGTTATATATGTACCATCTTATATTAAAAATATCTTGATGGTGGTGGGTGCGTAATTCTATATTCTATTATTTTCTATCTAAGCCTGAAAGTGAAAAAAAAAAAAAAAGCATTTAAAAGCAACTCTGTTTAACCTTTTATGAATTTTGGTTCAATGCTGTTGATGGAAAGACTTGCACTTTTTTCTTTCTGGAAAGTCAAGATGCTTTCTGTTTGTTTGTATTTATTTTTTTTTTAACCACCAAATTTAATTGTTTGCTTCCCTGACTGTAAGAAAATAAGAAGAAAATGAGTTTTTCATTGTTCACTAATTGTATACTAAAGATGACAGAGTCAGCCAACTGTAAATTGCTACTTTATTGCAATGTTTGGATATTTCAGTGCAAATAGTCACAAATACATCTGTTCTTGCATAAAGTAAAATGTCTGTGTTATGAAAACAAGCTGATATAGAGAGTAATAAAAAAAATTACTACGATGTCTTCTGTTGATTAGGATTTGGTGTTTTGTAAGAGTTGCTTTTGACATCTCAGAAAGACACTTGCATGTTTCAGCATCACAAAGACAGGCAATATTTCAGCAGCTTTTCTCACTGTGTAGTATTTAGAATTGCAAACCTGGAGTTGATATTCACAGATAATATAAATCCTAAGATCTGAGTAACTTTGCAATGCAAAATGACAAAGCCTGTTAAAGCTCAACAGGCACCATCTTTTCCCTATCTTTGTTGTTTCTAAAAATAAAGGCTCCCAAGGTGAGTTAAGCATCAAAGCTATGTTAACTTCGAATTTCCTGGCATGTGTGTGTTTGCATTTTTTCTGCCTGTTTTGGGAACTGGCTAGATTTAACATTCTAATCTGATCCAAAGTTCCCTCAAGGATCCAGATAGAAATTTTAACCCTATTGAGTTTAATGGGAGCTTTCGTATTGATATAAAAGAGGCTTGGCTTTCATGCTAAAACTTACAATCAGATCATCCATAATGTATAAGTTTCAATTCGGTTCAGAAATTGTCTTAATCGGTAAACTCATTTCTCTGTGGAACAGGGAGGTGTCAGTAGGCAATGTTTCATAACGCGCTTTATCCAAAACTCATGGTAAAAAAAGAACACACTCCTGTAGACTTCTGGTGACTTTGAAATATTGCATATGCCTACTGTTCAGAATGCACTGCTCCTTCCAAACAGCTTATCTGCATTGAGTAAAATGCACACCCTGAGCCATTACACAGAGAAATGTGTAATAGTTTTTTTGTTATCATAAGATACTGCAGCAAGGTTTCATAGGATTAAAATTAATAATGGCAGTTTCAAGCATTATTTGCTCTATCTAGTTTTTCCAACTGGGTAAAAAATAAGGAATATCACAAATTCTACATATACTTTAAATTTCTGATATCTTTTTGTACCGTGAGAAGTATTAAACTATGCTCCCAAGTTGCACGTTGCACCTGCCCTGCCCTGCACCATTGAGTGACACAGCTGGGAGAAGTCACTCCACATATTCTGCCTTCACCTGTGAGCTTCTGTCCCAGTTCATCTGAGACTGGCAGCACAATTACTGGGGATCATGGGTAAAAAACAGTGTTTACAAAAACTAATTTTTGGGGGGAAACTGGAAGCATAACATCTTCCACCCAAGTTAGGTTGTGAACATTTTAGCTTAGGTGATTTATTATGATGATTATTTAAGTGTTCTTGCTATCTAATGTGAAGCAGTCTAATCTTTTTTGGCTTTTCTTGTGTACCACACAATTTGCAAAGAACACTCTGAGTGATTTGGCAGTGCCTTACATTTTCTGTTTATTGATTTCTTTTATGACTGACTAGGCTGAAATGCATCAGAATACCTGATCCAGATATATTTAAAATCTTTCCATTTTTCTGCAGTTATTGTTTGAAGTCAGTTTTTTGTAACAGCTTTCATGCCCAACACACAAAGCTATGAATAGTTATTAAAAAGGTGTTTGCAATAGGCTTCAGCTCTGTGCCCTTCCATATTTTTATTTTATTTTATTAAGGAGTAAAATGAAAGCATAGATAGTTCAAACATTTTGAAAACAGCTTTGTGATAAGTCTATGTTGCCAGGACCATTTTTATATTTTCTATTATTTTATATTTTATATATCTCGTGATATCACATATATCTAATCTGTGAAAACATCTCTTAACATATATTTATTATTTAAAGGTCATATTTGCAGCCACTGGCTGGGACTCAGGAAGGTCAGATGGACAAGAAAGGCTAACTGTCTGAATGAGAATTAGAAGCCCAAATGTTTCTAATAAAAGGCTGAGGTGCCTAAATGTTTTAACCATCACAGTAGACTAGAGGGAGTGGTGATCACTGCTATACTTATTAGCAGACTCTGCAGCACAAATGATCTTGGGCCATCTCTGATCATGTCATTGAGAAAAGGAAAACATTTCCTAGGATTTATTAGTTCATTAAGACCTTTCCTTGAAACCTTTTGAACTTCTGAATGTTCAGCTTGTAGGAATCACTGCTCATCCAAATTTCCCTGAAGGATCCAGACAGAAACATATGAGTTGCAGGCATCATCTGTTGAGTGTAGAGAAAAGGAGACTGAGAGGAGACTTCACTGCTTTCTGCACCTCCTTGAAGAGGGGAAATGGAGAGGGAGCTGCTGGCTTCTCCTGGTAATCCATGACAAAGCACATAGGAACAGCACAAAGCTGCACCAAGAGAGGTTCAGAAAGGACACTGGGATAAGTTTCTTTATCATGAGTGTGGTAAAACATTGGCCAAACTTTCTAGGGAGGCAGTAGATGCCCGATGTCTGTCAGTGTTCATGATACATTCGGACAATGACCTCAGTAATATGCTTTTAATCTTAGGTATCTATAAGGTGGTCTGGCAGTTGGATTTGATTATCTTCATAGGTCCCTTCCATCTGAAGTATTCTACTGTATTTCTCATTAAGATTCTGCAGTGACTAGAACTATTCGTTTCTGCATTCCAGGTAGAGAAATTCTTTAACAGCCAGTGAGCTAAACTCTTCCAATGACTTTATCACTTGCCTGCTTGAAAAATACAATGAGAGGAGGATCCATGATAAACATATATGTATGTAGATTGGCATTAGAATTTGTTTAGTGGTGAATAGTCTGTCTGAGTTTATGCTCAGCATTTATTACCAAAAATACACTGTTGGTCATGATAGTGTTTGCTGCTTGGCTCAAAGATAAAATAAGCCAAGAAACCCCCCTGATAAACTGGTAAAATTCACTGATCTTCAACCTTCTGCTGAAATGAGATTTTTGCCATTCACTTCACTCTAGAAAAGAACCATTCCTCTCCATGCTTTTGCTTGATGTTAAAGCGAAATCTTTTTTGCCTTCTCTTGGTTTGGCTGGTTCCAGGGGGAGAATCTAGTTTCAAAATCCTCAACGGAGCATCACATCATCCGTACTAGAGGATGCTGTTGGAAGCATGCTCCCAATTGGAGTGCCTCTATCAAAAATACACAAGTCCAACCCATCAGCAGCCAGTGGAGAAAACTGTCCAGCCACTCTTCTCATTGCCACTTTTCCTCTCATGTCTAGCAACCTGAGATAAATTTTGCTCAGACTAATGAACTCCTGAAGGTGACTTCTTATAGGAACTATACAAAACAGAAAAAGAGTAATTAAATTTCTTCATATGAGGTAAAGAAAAAGAAGCAATTCTCTTCGAAAAAATATAATGTTTTTTCTAGCTTCTTTCTTACTCTCTAGGACAATATTTATTGCATATTTCAGCAGCTACTGAAATCTACGATTCGAGTGATGAGTCTATCAAATGATAATGTAACTGCTGACTTCATTTATTAAACTTCACAAGGGCCAGACATGAAGTGTAAATAGAAAAATCACTGTCTCTGGATGCCAACAATGATAATTGCAGCAACAGATACTGTGAAGGCAGTGGAGTGCTTTGCAGAGTAAATGAGAAGCTGTTTTTTATTCAGTAGATAAACACTCTGTTATACTTCTGAGCAAGTGGAGAGACAACACAAACAACACAAGTATTTAGCAAAGGTGCTGTATATTATTTGGCTAGTGGAAGGGAAAAGGTGGGAACTATATAGTCAAAACATGGGAAAAATACTCTCCAAGAGTAAATCTCTCCAAGAGAGATATTTGGTCTGACTTATCTTCAGTGTCTGTTAGTTCAGTGGTGGTCATTATAGTAAAAATGAATTTGCAAGTTAAATCTCCGTATTGTTCAAATAATAACTACCTGTTTCTAGCACAACAGTCTCCTGGGGTATCTTCACTGTCATGGGTGTTTTCCAGCACGTATGGCTCACATACATAATCCTGCTTCGCAGGGCTAAGCTCAATGAAACATAATACCTAGCAGTGTTTCAGCAGAGAATTAAAGAGGGAAGTTGGACGATTCATTACAACAAATGCAACTTTGCATCTGAGGTGCAGACGTCTCATCTTCATGCAGAAATACAAGACTCAGATGTAAGCTTTGAGGAATTTTTATCAGAAGACTGAATGACCAAAAATGCAATCCTTGGGGTATTGCCAAAGTAGCTGAATGGAAGTAGTATCCCCTGTTTGCAAACTTTTAGTTAGGCGTCTCATTTAGCAAGAGAGAATTATTATTATGCCATGAGCTGGAAAGTCTAGAGGGAGTGGCTCAGTTTGTCATCCTCTTCAAAGCCAGTGTTAGGTACAGACAGACAAAATACCAGTGTTGAGCCTCTAGACCATTCTTGGCATCTCCTCCATTGCTCTTGCAGGAGATGTAAAGGAAGTAGTAAGCTTCACCAAGAAATGAAAGAGGGTAGAGCTTGAAGACTGTGCTTTCTGATTGATTGAATTCTGCCACCTCAAAGATTAAGGAGAAAGTATTATTCTTCTCCATCAATGATGATAAGTCTAGAAGTAGCCTTCATTTTACCACCTTCTTTTTGACTAATGTCAGCTGAATCAGTCTGTTCATCTATGTCCCAATTTTTGAAGTGACAAAATGGCAATAGTACTTTTCCCCACTGTGGTCTCAGCTAGAACACATTTCAGTAGCACAAAGATGATTTCTTCTTGCCGAACACCTTATGGCAGGAAGAAAGGTTCGAAAAAATATTATTTCTGAATATGTTTGAAGGAAATATTATTTTTACCCAGCACTAAAAACTCAGGAGCAGATTTCAAGATAGGTGATAAAGACCAGATGCTATTGACAAATTAATAAATCTTCAAATAATAACGAGAGCAACTTCTCCAGTGAACTCTCAGTGAATATTTTTTGATAGTGGGTCAAGCTAGCATATGGTCGGCTTATACACTGGGATGAAAGAATAAGTCTGAATAGAAGCAATCAAAACAAAATCTGTTAAGGAACAGACAGCAAAAATACAATCAGTGGAGACAGGAAAATTATACTGACAGATGATAAAAGCAGATAAATGATAAATAAGTGATTTGGCTTTTTCTTTTTTTTTTAACAGTTCAAGCAATTTCCCCCATGCTACAGCATTCCATAAACTTCTGACAGCTTAACTTGCTGATGAAAAGGAAAGCCATTTAATAGTTAAGTACCTTATGTACATATAAAGCACAACACAAAACATCTCGCTAATCCTGTTTCCACAAGGGCTATTCTTTTGTGTTGCCTAAACTTAATCACTCATTTGCATCAAAGCAAAGTATATCTAGATACATTTGTATACTCATTTTGGCCAAAGTTTCTGCCATGTTACACACTGTGCTGCACTGCACTAAGGAATTGAAATTAAACAAAGGAATTGAAAAACCCAGACAGACCACCAAAAGAGCTGCAGCAGAAAAGTCTCAGCTTAGTGAGTTTGCTGATTGCTCCTTAGACACGTTTTGGGAAAAGTTTAGAGAAGATATCTGCAGCAACAGAGCTGTTATCTTCCACCCACCACTGCTGTCCATTGCTGTATCTCAAACCAGAATCAACCAAGTAGAGCTGAAACTGCAGAACAGATTGTAGAAGAACTTTTCACCTACTTCAGTGCAAACTCAGTCAGCTTAATTCAAAAAGTTTTTTGGTACAAATCCTTTGCCAAGTCCATTATCTAGACCTTGCAATATTCAATGAATAACACTGAAAAAACTTCTTTGATAAATCTTCAGTAAAAGCTATAGTTGCATTAGAAACAATGGAAAATCTTCTACTTATGTTGGTGGAACTAAAGTAGCAAACACAAAAAATGAAAAACCTGCAATTACCCTGCATAAATCACAACGAAGCTCAAGGCATAGTCTTATCTCAGGCTGCCTTTTGCAATTCTTGTTCTCCTTCATAGAAGACTCACTTTGTGGAAAGAGGATATTTAGTTGAAGAAAGAGGATATTTAGTTGAACCACATTTGATATCACTGTATTGAGATATCTGTGTCTGTACAAGTGGATATATGTAGGTCACTCCAAAAGTAATGTCTTCCATTTATCTCTATGCAAAATGCACAGATACAAAGAGCACAAGCACACACTATTTGACAGAGCAAATTCTAAGCTACAAATTGCTATTTTTCAACAGAAATCACCACCACCAGCTATGCATTTTTTCCAGCAGTAATAAAAATCTACAAAATCAGAAGTAGCACACTGCTTCTATCACCTCTGCTGAAATACACCAACCATCTTCTCAGTGTGCTCACATCCGCTGTTTGGTATTCACGAACATTCAGCAAATATCAGTGAATGTTAATGGGTGCAATTTTTTCAATCATGGAGGAATTCAATTCCACACCTTTACTTCGTATGGTCTTCCATTTCAGACTGCCTTTCTGCTGCCATCTGTTACATGGCAACAAAATGTACTGTAATACTTTTGGGAAGGTTCAGCTACTACTGCCATACTACCAATGCCTGCCTCTGACATTGTGGGCCAACACTGTAAAATAAAAAGAAAACTTTTGGAGCAGTTCTCATGTTTCTTTATTTGTACGGTTGAGTGAACTCAGAGAATTTTGACAGAGTTCCCGTCAATTAACTAAAGTGGCTGTGAAATCTGTTCATCTCATTTTGCTTTTCACCTTCTGATTCATAAGAGAAATAACATATTCTGAGTTATTTTAATAATTCTAAAGTGATCTTTCCATTGTTGCCAGCAACAACAAGATTTTATTTTGTCTAAGTACAGAGTAGTTTTTATGAGCTCATTTGCATGTTTTGAGAACTGCAAGAGCAATAGTAAAAAATAAAAAAGAATCTTTGCTGATTACACTCCAAGCTGTTGCATAATCATGTCTTGCAGCAATGGTAATTTTCCTCACATACAAATATTTATTTATTTACATTATGTATTATACATAAAAACTGTGGTTGACCTCAAAGTGTCTATCAATACAGCCCAAAGCAGATTGCAATGTGAGAAATAGAGGAGATTTAGGTGCTGTGTAAAAAAAAAAAATCTAAGTATTCCAGAAATATGACTAAAAACTGGCCACATTCAAAGGAGCTGAAAATTCTCTCTTTAGGAGAGAATCAAAAGGAGCCACACCAGGACTATGATTTTACAGACGACACTTCAGCATGTTTTTGTTTTTTTGTTTTTTTTTGGTTTTTTTTTTGAATGTCAGTAGACAAGAAGAGGCCAACCAGTCACCTCACTCACTCACTCACCAACATCTGGACAGTGTCCTTGGTTCAGTGAGACAAAACTAGAACCTAAACCCCACCCTCTGAGGAGAATGTTCTGCTCCCAGAAAGGGTAGAAGATTTGGTAATCCATACTTTTTAGCATTTGTTTGGCCAGTTGAAGTGCATTCCTGCTCAGAAGAATCAGACTGTCATGCCAGAGACAAATCATGCCACTGTGCTCATTTCTCCCAGTAGGACAGAGCTATTAGCTCACCTACTAACAGCTGGAGTGCCACAGTTGCGTCCCTAGGAATTCAGTGGCCAAACACTGGAAATGGAAGCATCAACACTGGACAGCCTAACAGAGAAAACTCTTAGTGAGCAGAACCCTCTATTGGTAAAAAGAGATAATACTGTTCTTTTCATACAAGGATGCATTCATTCATTGTGGCTCAAGTTAACAATTGGTGGTGGCTATTTCATATGGAAGTTAGTCCAATACACAATAAGAGGTGCAGTTAATGAAGGTAATGTCTTAGCAGTCTTTTCTCCCTCAATGAACAAACTTTTTTGTCAAATAAAGTCTTGTTAAAGATTAAATTAATAAAGCCTTTCCTCTGTTCTGTATTCTGCAGGCAATTCCAAGGTGTATATGCATTTCTACTTCATATCTCTTTGTGGTTTTCCACACCTTTGTAAATACTGAGCTGGTTTCCAGAATGATAATGCTAGATGTCTTTCCCAGGCGTGAAATGTCAGGATGCATATATTTACATTTCCTATAGAATACATTACTTCACTGAAAAAAAGATAATAGAGGAAATATAATACATGTGGAAGAGGACAGAATGAAGTGCACAGAATTTTTAAGCCCTCTAAAATATTAATATAAAAGATTTTCTGCCTAGAGAAGTAGAAATCAATTTGTAAAGTAGTAGAACAATGGGATGTGCTTAAATCTTTATAGAGTCATCCTCAAGTGTCATCAAATGGATGAAAAAATCCATAAAATCCACAGATTGCATGAGTTAACTATGTTCAGATTATGATTTGCACTGGAAAGAGGATTATCCCTGCATTGCTATTGTGGGTGGTACAATCAAGGCAGGAGTTGCTTTTCAGCCCAGCTGAAATGAAAACAGCTTAGGCTGGACACCCTGGTTCATGTAAGGTAGAGGTGAAATTAGAAAAAGGCTGATCTGAACGATTGCAACTTTAAGGTCTGTGAAATAGAGCTTTTCAAAATAATGACTGTAAATAGTGTGTTTCCAGCACATTGCATTATATTATGATTCAAAATCGTAACAGCATCTCTACTTTTGTGGAAGTATAATGCTGGGAGAAGTTTCTGACTTGAACTCGAAACACACACTCTGTGTCGCTTACATAAGTTGCTCTGATAAGGTACAAGTTCAAGACCATTACTGAATTAAGACATTTCCTAGCAAAACATGTACTTTGTTATGTACAGTTACACAGAATTAAACTTTTATCATTCCTCAGCTGAGATACAGTAGGTATACATTTACACATGAGCTCACAGGTTACTATAATATAAAATCCAATAGTCTCGCTGAAACTTTATATTTCTTGTATCACTTCAATCAGATTATTTGCAGCAATCAAAACATACTCTTAGTTTCTCAACTTAGTTAATAAATACTGGAATAATAATAATAAAACTCAACCACAAATCTGGCTGTTGCAGCTACAGTAAACACTAAAAGCCCCAGTTCCAGTGATGCAGGAACAAATACAAGATTTGTATTAGTCCTCACAGCACACTGGTTCCTTTCAATGGCTGCACTCCTGGGACTCAAGCTGTCTTTCCACAGAAGTGAGATACTATACAGTTCAATTTTTGCTATTTGAGAACTGCAAAGTACTAGTAAATATTTTACTATCCGTTTTATGATTTTTTGTAAATGAAGTGCATAAAGAAGCTAAAGAGATTATAGCATTTTCTGTATTTCTATTCCTTCTTTACAACCCCCCAAACATTAGGTGAAAATCTATAAGTTTATCCATAATGTGCAATGATACAGCACATAGATTCTAATAGATGGTATTATAGTGCATAGACCTTCCAAAGTAGAGGCTGATGAAAATGCATTTCACTGCATGTGGAGTTGGAAATGCACTTGTCAGATAAGCATTTTAACAATAATACATTGATAATAAAATAAACCATTGTTATCATTCTTGGTTAAGTTTCATGTGATTGTTAAGATATTTGGCTGCTGCTGTGATAGAAAGGTCCTGAATTGTCCAGATCACAAACTGCACAGAAAGAATTGGTGTGTTCCTCTATTCACAGTTAATTTTAGCCCTATATGTTCATTAACAAGAGACATTTTTAACATCATTGACAAATTCCCATTCAGAACTGAGTGTACGCAAGAAGATATTTTATGATACTTATTAAATCTTTTTTTAATCAGTTCTTGTATATCTTTGCCTTCCTTAATTACTTAGTCAATATCTGTGGTGCTGAATTTTTTTTTGCCAGAGTAAGCAATCAATGATACGATTAGAATGATACTTGATGAGATCTCGCTTGCTTGGATTTAGATTTCAGTTGAACTAAATCACCCTGTAGAGGTGAGGTGGCTATTTTCAGTTCACCAAAGAAATAGACACAGACAAAATCAATAGTAAAATGTGGTGAAGCACTGAGTGCTATGTCAGAACTCCTGACTATCCAAAAACAGCCAACAGTTCAAAAAAAGTATGTTAACAAGGCTTGAAATGTAATAGTGTAGGTGGATGGCAAATTGGTTGTAGCAGTAGGCCTGGATGCATGTTTAAGTAATAGTACACTTGCCCTTCTACCCTGCTTTGCTAGTGAACATCTTTTAGCTAAGAAAGTATGTCTGCAACACAAAAATGAATGTAGAGACTCTGCAAGAAATATAAGGAGAGGTTCCTCCAAAGCACAGAAGGAAAGTGAAATACAGTCTAGTGACTGAGAGATGTAAATGGAGTTTTTCAAAGGAAGAAAGAGTGAGTTACCCCAGTGAAGAAGAAAGTTGGTAGGCAAGGGTCTACTATACAGCTCAGCTTGCAAACACAAGTCTGTGATTTATTAGTAAGGCTCAATTCATAACTCTAAACTTAGTGAGTCATGGTAGCTTTCAAAGTTTTTAGCTTCGCAAATAGCAGATTATGTTTGTTTTTCTCTGGCCACATCTGTGACCCTGATCCATGTTCAATGCCTGAAATGGAAGAAGCATTAGAAAAATACTCGCTGTCATAAAACCATATAGAGGTGATAAGAGTCTTTCTTAACACAAAGGAGATAGGATGAGTGTTTTTGAATAAACTACTCTGCTGGGGTGATTGTACTGACTGGGAGAAGAGGGATAACCATGCACCGATTTGACTTTTTTTCTGAATCAGATATAGTCCTGAATTTTATATGCAAGCAAATATAGTGGAAACATCTAATATCTTTGTATAAATTTAAGCACTGAGACTGTTTTATCTAGTATCTTTACCACTCCTATTTCAATTTTTTTTCTGCTGTGTGTCAATACTTGCAGCATCCCTTCCTGAAGATAGATACATTTCAGGAGTATGACACCATTTATGTGATCAACTGATCCTGTCTGCTTTGCATGATATGAATGCACCAGGCTCTATTGCTATCTTTATTTATTATTGCATTATTCAGTATAGTAGCAGCAGAGTTGTTTATTTTGTTCTTTTAAACACAAGATAGAGTCCACAGAGCACAGGATTTATCCAGAATAAGAACATTCTAAGGATTTCAGGTGTACAAGTAAATAATAACCACAAGAAACTGTTACAAAATGCTTCTACTTTTGCACAAGAATATCAAAATAATTCATGTTCTTGTCAGCGATTTCCATCTCCTCTTCTTCCCTTAAGAAGCATCCCTTTGGGATTTGATTCCCAATTCCAGCATGACCCACTGAATGGCTCAGAACTCAGAACAAGAGCCACAGCTAGCAGAGATGGGAGTCCTGAACATGACAGTGCCCATCAGATCATCTTATAAAATCTGATGATCGCACAGGTTGAAACACTTATTCATTGACCTTCCTCTACTGTCCAGAGAAAGAAGAGCCCAGGATTTTTCAGGGGTAAGCCTTTAGACCTACAAAACCCTATACACAGTTTTAAGGGTACCAGCTGGAGATAGCTGTGTTTAGAGAATGCCCACCACTTGAACACTTCAAAGCTCTCCTTCCTGCACTGTATACATTACTGCTGAACAAAAGACAAAACACTACCTTGTTTTCAGAATTATTCACTCAGAGTTATAAAGACATTCATCAAATCTATAATAATTTGTTTAGTCTCTCCATAAGGTCCCCAAAGCAAAGTCAGATCAGTGAAGCAGATTCACATCTATTAAGAAAACTAAGGAATGCAAGTACATCCAATAGTTATCTTTCATAAGGAGAAAAATAATGATTAGAAGAGTTACAGAGGCTGGATTTGGAACAAAACATACCAGAGCTGGGTGGTAACTGATGTATAGCAATTACTGTGGAAATAATTTGGTATACAAAAGACTGCAGTGAAGAAGTGCGGCTTGCTTTAGTAAACTCCATGAACACAGCACAAGACAAGAACATCTGCTCAGTTCCAAACTGTATCATGTGTAAGTTTCACACTATATGTACAAGTGTCAATCTAGAATTGCTCTGTACTAATCTGGTAGAATAAAATTGAGGTATCAAAGAGCTGTCCAAAAAGTGAGCTATGCAACAGAAACGGAGCACAACTGATAACTACGTGACAAACATAAGACTACTTGCTGAACAGATTCACAGTCAGATTTCTGTCCTCTGCTTAAGCTTATGTTGTCTAGGCTAACTGCTAGATTAAAAGAACACTGTTCTAAAGAATAAAGCTCATATCAAATATTATGAATTGTTATTTGTTAAATGGATAATAACAGGGAATTTTCTAGCATTTAAATAAATCTGATTGAATCACAAGCAATTTTCCTCCTGATTAATTCTCCAATATACAGCATTGTGACTTAGCTTCAAATTCTAGGTAAGCCTCTTGGTGGTGTTAGCACTAGAGCTTATCCTCACAAATCTTATCCTCTATTTTTACCACTCTGTCCATTACCATTTAAAGATGTTCTTTCCCCCTCTTTCCTCCTTGATGCAGCCTGTTTTCTTCTAGAAATCAGAAGAGACTGCTTCACTAGAGAGTTAAGTGCCATTAAGGAGCTATTAAACGTACCCTCTGCTGCTTCCTTACCTTGGACTTTGTTAGTATTGTTGTCAATCTTGACATTATGTACAGAAATCTCCTGTTTTATTAAAACTTGTCCTGTTGTTTAACTTCTCCCTTAGTACTGCTGGAATCAACCTCAGACCTGAAGATGCTCTGCATCCTGACACAAAATATAGACAGGACATAGATCTGGGCATGTGCTTCTCCTAAAATTTCTTTCTTTAGGTGAAGGTCAACAACTGACATTTCATTTTTCACAGGCAATCAGGATGCATTTCCACTTCAGTTGGATGGAGTGGTTGTTCTGTAACAGCAACACAGGCTGATTTATTTTAAAAAGCTGGACAGTCTCAAACCCCATGTATAAATTCAGGTTGGTTTTGTTGGTGTACTTTTCTGTTGGTTTGCTTTTAGCTTGCAGGGAGATGTGCCAGCATATCCATAAGAAAGATGAAGCTGTTATTCTCTTTCCACCACTACAATGCAGTGAGGCTCTGCCAGCTAAAGAAGTTTCTGGGCCATTGGCACATCCATCCAGCTCTCTGTACTTTGCTCATCAACTGCAGTATTACCCATGAGAGTTATTTGGGATGTATTAGCTTTCACCCTCAATATTCAATATAGCAATAACAAGGGCAAAATATGTTTGGAGGTTTTTTTATTCTTTTCCCATTTTTAGTTTTCTGCAATTGAAAACCACAGTATTTTCCATTCCAGTATGTTCTGTAGTCAAATTGTATTTTAAAAGTACATGAAGCAGCCACAGGGAGAGCCATTTGCAACAGAAATAGCCATTTAAAGGAAAGGGTCACCTACATCCTTCACTGCCCTTCCTTCTCAGGAGGAAGGCCTATTTCCCTTCCCTGTGCTTTTTAGCCTCATGCCCACTGACAAGCTTCTGTTTGCCAATTCAAGACTGTCTGTGATCAGACAACTGGACTCAATTTTCCTTTTCCTTTTTGATCTAGCTATTTCCCTGTGGACAGCCTTGTCTCTAGAGGTCCTATGGATATTTCCCTCACTGAGAGGCTTTTATTTCAGATCCATCATCCTGTTAAGATGTAATGCTATAAACATTACAGAAAGCTGGGATACAACTATAAGTCCTTCCTCCCTCGCAGGATTTAGGAGCCCGCTTCACCTTACCATGCTTCCAAGTAGCTTTGCATGAGGTAAAAGAGGCAGGCTGCCCTTGATGCATTCTATACTGCTAGTTAATCTGTCTCTCCATGACAGACTCCTCTCAGGGTTGTGTTGACTTAGAAAAAAGAACAGTAATGATATAAGTTAATGTGAATGGAAACTACATGATTAAAAAGGTTTGATGCAGTGTTTCTAGCACATTTTGTACTTATTTCTTTAGTGATTCTTTGTGTTATTAAGGCCAAAAGCAGACTTTGATTACAGCAGTTTGGGAAATACATTTAACCAAAAATGACACCTAAGTCTAAGATGCAGAGAAGCTATGAGTACTTCAGATACAACAGCTAAGGAATAAAAGCTCTTGCTGGATATGTTTGAATGAGATTGAATATGGAACAAGAACAAATGGATTTCTGTGATTTGTACTACGAAAAATAAGTAAATATTTACATCTAGTGCAGTTGTGCAAAGTAGCCACACTCATTGCTCATAAAGACAAATTTGCTGGACAGCTGGCTGGACGGTTCATAGAATTGTTAAAGTTGGAAAAGACCACTATTATCACCTTGTCCAACTATCAACCCATCCCCATTATGCCCACTAAACCATGTCCCTCAGTGTCACATTTGCCCTTTTCATGAACACTTCCAGGAACAGTGACTCCACCATCTCCCTGGGTAGACATACAGCACTTCAGGTTACCAAATAATAATAATGAAAAAATTAAATCAAATTTGATAGACTCAGAATGTTCCAGCAGTGGCCAAAGAAAGGTCTGTACCACCATGGTTAAGGCAATAGTCTCAACAGTATTGAGACTTTTCCATCTGGCTGAATTAAAGTGAAAGCAGTGCTTTGAATTACCTGAGTGAGGATGTAATACTTGTTCTCTCAGATCCAGGTATTCAATAACACATCCTCTCTCAAGCCTACAAGACTTACTGAAGTTAAAAGCTCAGGCTTTAATCTGAGAAAAAACAGACATTTGGAAACAATTCCTGATATTTTTCGTTTGCACTGAGATATCAAACAAATTTTGAAGCTGCAAGTGTTTCCTGGAGTGATCAGCATCCAGCATTTCATTAAGAGCTCTAGTGATGAAAAGTGCAGCCTAAGCGATATTCACATCAATAGATGGCAATCTTAATAAATCCCAAGTAGCAGAAACAATATATTTATTTACAGTTCTATGTGGGTTATGCCACACCAGCCTACTGCATTCTTTCTCCTCTAATGTACATTTTCTAGAAGTTGTAAAACTTCTGTCTTTTGTTCCTCTTTTAGGAAATAAAGTTGATAATTGAACATTTGTAGGGTTGCAAATATGCAATCTGTCTGTGACAGACATTCAAAAAAGTGAATGAAGCACAGCTTCTAAGAATCACATTAGAAACATGAAGCCAGTAAAGCAAAGATCTGAATGGTATATATTTTGTACTTGCTACAGCTCACCATCAGCTTTCATTAAAATACAGATCCTCTCAAACATAGCTTCTACCAAAGAAGAAATTGTGACAGATCATGACAATAAAAGGTCAGATAACAGCCATACAGTCATTAACTCTACTAATCACATTACCTAGCACAGACATTTCAATCCAGATTTCAATCCAGGACAGATCCAGAATGACAGTTCACTCTCCTTTCAAGTATTCCTCCCAAGAAACTTATTATATGCTACAACTTGTACAGTTAAGTTACATTTTCGCAAATCTGTTATGAACAATTATCTTGCATGTTGCTGTGTTAGAAGACAAATGTGCTAATACCACTAAAGGTTTTATCAAGATAAGTTTTCCTTTTTTCTTCTGTCTGCCACTTCCACTCCAAAGCAAAATTAGCTGAAGCACAAAAATATCAAAATGAGAACTAAAAATCTATAGTTGGTTTAGATATTTTAAATTCTTCCATCTATGAGAATATTTATATATATATATACAATATATTTATATATATATGTGTGTGTATTTATATATATACACACATATGCACTTTGTACTATGTATATGCTTATAGACACATATCTGATCTCCATTTATTCTACATGGAAGAAGAGAAAAACATCAGGAAAGCATCTAAAAAAATTGTAGTGGTATAAGTGTCACTTTTATGCTTTGGTCTCTTGAAAAAAAAAAAGTAGTAATAAATGAAAAATATGTTTTAGCTCCTATGATGGAAGTTTACTTAGTGTTGCAAATCTATGAACCAGGACATCTTTCTCATCAGTTGATTCAAAGTAGGTACTAAAAAAAAAAATGGAACTGAGACCAGCCTGTAGGTTTGATATCAGTAGGTATAAAATATGGGTGTTTTTTTGCCCCTAACATTCAGGATACAGCTGCTATCATCTGCTGCTATAACTCAGATGCCAATGAAATGTACAGAATTCCTGACAGCTGCTTAATTCAAGACAGTGTTCAAATTGCTTCCAGTTCATCCTAGAGATCAAATACAATCTGAGCAGCTCTATGTTTACCTTTGTGACCAGCACTCAGAGCTGAGTAGCACTGTGTCTGACATGTAAGAGTGTAGCCACGGAAAATCTTTCATCTTCATTACTGATTTTCAGCTGTATGCCATAAAATTGCCACATAGAAGCTAACATACACATACAATTGCCACATACAAGACTCAAAACCACCCCATATTTCAAGAAATAATTACTATTTGTGTCATTTGAAAAGAAGCAAGATCCCAGAAATCTCAGGGTTGTCACTGTTATACTAATCAGAACTTTGGCTGAAATGCTTTGTTAGCCAGTATTGAATTTTTTTCTGTTCTTAAAGCTGAAAAAGACAAATCTAAGCCCTATTCTCAGAGGCATATTGGACAGAAGAAAATTCTCATTCAAAAAGTAAATTGGCCAAAACCAATTTTTTTTTCTTAAAATAGCATACACATTTTCTAGTTGTATTAAGCATAGCACTGATCAGCCAACAGTAAATGCTGCAGTATTCCAACAAGCTACTTCTAACAGATAAAGGCAAGGGACACTCACAATGCAGATGCCAACAAAAGAAATTTAAGAAGGTTTTATTAGCTACTTAAACTGCAGCATCACTATTCTCAGACCTAAAATAGGATTTCAGGGGAGTGTGAAAATGGCTTATTTGTTGAGTGAGGTCCTAGTCAGCTGCTCTTTATTCCTACCCTGAGAGGCACAGCAGGAACCATTTAAAGGCATGATGTTACCTTGACTACAGTAATCTGCATTATATCCTTTTGTTTTAAGGCCATGGCCTACAGTAGGGTAGCATAAGACACTACTTATATCCGACAGACACTCTTCCACATTGTTTGGGAGGAGGATTTACAAAGATCATTGTTTGACCAGGATGAGATCACCGGAGGGCAAGCAATTTACTCCCAAGCCTTCTGAAATGTGGGAAGAAGTCGGACTCAAAGGATGAGTATGTAGGAATGACAATTCATGGAGGATATAAATATGCAATTGCTTGAGAAGGGCAGGGGCTAGTTCTGGCTTTTGGCTATCAGCATACTTGTTTTCACTCCTTGTACCAATTCTCCATCCCACTAACTAAATTTACATATCAAATTACTAAAAATAGGCAAAAATGTTTATGAGCAGGTGCACTGGCCTTGCAGCTGCAATGGGAATTGGATCATTGCCATGAATACTCACTGGAGAAAGTAGACTTTTTAAAATCTGTTGTGAGCCAAGGAGGAAAAGAATCAGCCAAATCGTCTTGTCTATTCCTGTATTCATTGACCACTTGCTATTTAGTTCTCATCCTTCAGCTCTGGCTTTTCACTGCAAACTCTTCCTATATCCCTGCTCACAGAGATCATACAAGGCTGTCCATGAACTTTACCTTTACAAAGTATGATCTTGCTTAAAAATGAAATAGGTTCTGTGGGAGAAAGACAGGAAAGACTTATGGAAGATTACTATTTATAAATGCAAAGTCATTTTAGTCGTTTTTACACAGCCATCATTAATTTCTAATGCATTTATCACTGTAGTATCATAGCCCCGTAAGGAGAAAGATACATGAAACTTGAAGATGAAAAACTCCATTCCCAGATAAGATGTTTTCATGCTTAACATACTCATATTGACAAATAATTCCACCCTACTGGCAGAAATGTGTCAAGACAAGGCAGATCAGGGAAACTAGCAGAAAAATCGAGTTCTTGGAAATGAGGCAATGTGGGTGAAAAATATAATAGAATCATGGAATGGTTTGAGTTGGAAGGGACATTCAAATCACATAGTTCCAACCTTCTGCCATGGGCATGATTGCCCACTACCAGATCAGGCTGCCTAAGGCGCCATCCAAGCTGGCACAGAACAGCTCCAGGGATGGGATATGCCCAGCTTCTCTGGTCAGCCTTTGCCAGTGCCACACCATCCTGTGAGAATTTCCTCATAACATCTAATCCAAGTCTCCGCTCTTTTAGCTTAAATCCATTGCCACTTGTCCTATCACTATCAGACCATGTAAAAAGCTGGTCTCCCTCCCGATTGTGAACTTCCTTTAAATACTGAAAGGCTGCAATGAGATGTCTCTGGAGCCTTCTCTGCTTCAGGCTAAACTCAGCTGCCTCAACCTTTCTTCATAAGGGAACTGCTCCAGCCCTCTGATCATCCTCATAGCCTCCTCTGGATCCAGTTCAAGTAGTTTTCCATACATCAGGAAAATAACAATGGATGGTTACATGGGCTTGTTTCAGAGAGACCAAAAAAATGCTGCAGAATGGAAAAAAAAAAATCCCCAAGTTCTTGATAATTTGGCTGCTTAAATGCAGGGAATCTGAGGGGTAGAGACCCTAATTTTCTTGGACAAAAGATGAGAGGCTCTAAAGGCAGATTGGTTTGGAAAACTTAATGTTTTTAGAATCACCAAACCAAACAGTTGAAAAAAATATATTCTCAGCAAAATGAAATTTTCAAATTAAGTTGACAACTAAAAAAAATTGTAGAACTTCAGTTTCTAATATTCTCCTTCTTCCACACCAATGTTTTACAAGCTCTGGTTCAGCAATCTGTTCCTATCCAGCATGTATTAATGCAATTCAGCTGATTACTGTCCTGAAAAGATTAATTTTAAGTGGGGAAAAATTGCTAGTTACTTAGCTCACCAAAACTGGTAATGCTCCCTTTAGATCAATGACTGGAATATTCCTGCTTTCAGTCATGGAGCAACTCCCACCAGTCAAATACCTCTCATACTTAAGAGATTATACAAGCTTATTCTCCATACACTTATTTCAAGGCAACATAATTTAACCAAGCAGAAAAAGGTGAAAACCTACCTAGAGCACTAGAAACTCAGTTTAATCATTTTGAAATAGTTCAGTTTGAATGAGTCTGAACTCTCACCAAAGAGAGAAGAGAAATAAATTGGTTGTCAGACCAGCGTTACAAGGAGCTGTAAGTCTTCAGGCCAGCTATAGCCAGGTTGGATGCTGACCCTTATTTAACCTTTTAAAATGTTCATGCTAGTTGCACATGAAGCCATCAAAAGCAAAATCAGGAATGAAAATTATTTGGCATTTTATTTCTTTAGCTAACATGACCACAGCTTTTGGTAAAAGGAAGACTGAAAAAATGTGTCCATAAAAATGAGTCACATTTTATAAATTTTTCAAACTTCTGACATTTTTGTGCTGCAAGAGATAAATGAGAATGTTTATTAAATTCATGAAATATATTGACTTCTTATAACTGCTTTTTAATTTTTTTTTTCTGAATGATATTTGCTGGACTATAATCTGAGTAAGAATATATGTTTTTTAACTGTTATAAAATCTTAATGTCTTTGAGGTATATGCTATATAGATCCTCCTGTATCTCTTACAGTAACTGTTGTAATTAGCATGTAAAAGAATAATTTTCCTGCAATTTAAAAACAATATGGGCACTTCACATTAAAAATTGCACAGCCAGCTTCCACCTTTTCAAATGTTTTCTCCACAGAATGACTTTGATTGGAAATATTTTACTGTCAAATACTGCATTCATTATTTACTTGTTATTTGTCTCCATGTGCAAGCTTCATGAAAGGCAGACCCACTGCTTATAGAGTTATCGTTAAACCTAGAGGTGCACTCACTCCTTTTTCACAAGTGTTGTCAAGCCAATTTCAACTTAATGACTTATTCAGAGTTAACCAGAATAGAACTTTTCATTTTTACTTGTAAAAATATCAGTATTTTTTTCTTTCCCCAGAGAATTTCGATTTTCTGAAAAGAATATGATTTTCTTTTCTCTGATTGGTAAAGGATGTACAACCCAAGGAATCATTTGAACTCCAAAGCTATTTTAAAGAATGAAAATTATGGCATGCTTGATGCTCACTGCCTGATACCATATGTTATCTGCAGCCTAAAAGCTCTCTCATCTCAAAGAAGGACTGCTAACAGTTTAAATTTAGGCTATGTAAGATATTAACACAGGCATCTTCTTGCTGCAAAACTTTTTGTAACTAACTTTTCTTTGACTGAAAAAGCCAGAAGTTATCATTAGCTTAACATCCCGAAGGTTTGCCAGAAATTGCATGTGACTTATAATTAACCATCTCTCCAAGAGGAACCTTAAACCCTTCAGTAAAACTCTACAAAAAGAAATTTATTAGTCATCAAGGACTAGTCTTCCCTCAAGACAAATGAAGGGGGAACAGGGACAATTAGAAAATGAGAATTACTTTGTTGCTTAACAAACAGCCTTATTCTGGGAATTCTTGAATTGGACATCAGGGAGTAGCTGAAATTTACATGCTCTTCTGGACCTCAAGAGAGCCTGTTAAAATGGCACTGTAGTTCAGAAATGGCCAAGAGGGGGAAAAAATACACTTGAGCTGCATGGAATGGAAACCCTAGTGGCTTTTCATGGTCGTTTAATGATAAACTTTGACTTAGTAGGATTAAAAAGTTTTTTGAAAAAAAATAGTCTGTGATTGTTGTGAAGTATGCTTAATGGTGTATTACTCATACCAAATGGAATGAAGATTCATGGAACCTATTATGTGTCATATCAGATGGTACTCAATTATCAGCATGACTCATGCATTGTAAAAATCTCACACCAGATAATCACAGGGCTCAGCCTAGTATCCCTTTGAAAAGATATCTGCAGCAGGGTACATTAAGAAGACCTGACTGACAAGCTGAAGCTGTCTACCAAGCTGCAAAGAGTTGCACTGACATTTCTTCTTTTAAGCCTAAAGCAACATTTAAAATACAAAAATCCCATAAGGACATTGTCAAACCCAATGCATGTATCACATCTGAACCTAGGAAGCTGCCTGGGAACTCAGTAAGTGAGGAATCTCAGTGGCTTCAAGTTGGCGTTTGCTGGGCTATCACTCACAAACAGGTTATTTTGTCTCTCAGTTAGGGCTCATTCATCCCTCATATAATTAGTACTCTGCTTGCGAGATCTTATTATTCACCAAAGGTCTCTGATTACAGTCAAATTGAATATTCCCAGTAAATATGACACTTCACAGGACTATCACTCTACTTAA
The DNA here is from genome assembly GCF_023343835.1 of Lagopus muta. Lineage (NCBI taxonomy): Eukaryota > Metazoa > Chordata > Aves > Galliformes > Phasianidae > Lagopus > Lagopus muta. The sequence goes on along the minus strand of NC_064440.1, from coordinate 12,050,788 downwards.
ACCAGTAAAAATGCACTTAAATAACTTAAGAGGGTATGGATACCACCCAAACAACATTGCCTTGTTATACTTTCACAGACAAAGGCTGGTGGCTTGATCTGTGAATCACACACAACACTTAATCCCTGATTTCAGCTACCAGTTTTTCTTGTAGTCACCTGAGTACCACATGCAGAATAATTTTACATCTCCTGGATATTTGGAGTTCTACTGTTAAGCTTGAATGAGGATTGTCTTCATCTTAACAGAGTTTGAACCAGATGCCCAGGTCTACTCAGGGGCAAGAAACATATGGCTCCTCTGCCAAAATATATCCATCTGGTAAGCATATCCAGAACACGTGTTGAGCTCTGTATAAACTATTCAGATAAGCTATCAGGGGCACCTTTCCTATTTCACTGGCTTCTCCTAAATTTGTTTACTTATTCAGAATAAGAATTGCATGAAATAAAAGAAAAATCTAATCAATTCATTCCAAAATATGAATTCAAATTCATGCCTTCCCTACAAGAAGAGCAAGCTAACTACCAAGCAACAGAGCATAATGGGGATGTTTATCCTGAAAAAAAAAAAGAAAAAAAAAAGACCACATAGAAACTACAAGTATTCACACAGTAATAAACTAGAGGATGTGGTATCAAATATGCTCTGGAGAGAGAGAGTATTTAGCTCTCAAATACTTATAAAACTAGCTGTCAGTGTTTGGTAACAAACAGTAACCAACTAAAATGTATTTTCTTTCCCTCTTTCGCAGACTTAAGGTTCAATTTTATACCAGAAAAACATGCAAAGCTGAAGGTCAAATGATGAGTTTATAAGTCATGAGCTGCAGACAAGTCTGAGACATCAAAGGCATTTCAGGAAACCTTATTTCTTCCCCAAATTTTTTTGAAACTTCATTTATCTTCACCACTCTCCAATATATACACATGCTAACAAATTGCTGCCCTCTGTGCAACTCCCCCTCCCAAGAGAAGTAAAGTTGTATCATGTTCTTCCATCCCTCATTATTATCTGTTCTCATTAACTTCATCTTCATTATCAAGTTCATTTCTAAAACATAAACTTCAAGAAACTGATTATCTTCATTTGGAGGCAGAAAGATCTGGTGTCACACCAGGTTTGGCCACAGCAAAATGGTTTTAGTTTCCTCCCTCTCTACTGGGGCAGTGCATCTACCTGCAAGATGGGAGAAGTTCTTAATAAGGCAGGAAACTTTCAGAAGAAACAGCAGTAGTCAGTACCCATCTTCAAAGATCTTCACACATCTATTTGAATAATTTATAATTGCTTCCTCCAGTTTATTCGGAAGGTCTAGTCATAACTCTCCTTCAACTAGTTCAGCCAGAAGAGTATGAGTTCTCAGCAGAAAAAGGTGACAAAGAAATGTAAACGATGCAAATCAGAAGTCGCAGAACTGTTGACAACTTTATGCTAAGCAAGGGATAGATGGAGTTTAAAAAAACCACAAAAACTACACTGTTAATGAACAAGAATTTTATCCCTTATAAAAACAAGTTGTTAGAGAAAGGTAAGAAAGGTTCTGTTCCAGTTGGGCTAGAACAGAAAATCTAAAGATACATTCAAATAGAAAACCTTGCTGTCTATAGAGACGATCTATTAAACTGGCATGAGAAGGTGAAAGAATAGTTTGAGACACAACAAAGTAGCATTAACCTTATCTACATCTTCTAACCCCATAGCAGGCCCTTTTCTCTCATCTGCCTCCTGAATCCTGATGCTTCTACATCAGGTACTCTCTTAAGCAGTGATCCTTCCTTACAGTTCTTTTCTTTGAAAGTGATTGATGTGAAGAGGAAGGAGCAAGATAAGATTTCTAGATGTAAGGTTAATGCTATTTTGTTGTGTCTCAAACTATTCTTTCACCTTCTCATGCCAGTTTACCCATACAAGTCAGGTCACTATCTGCCTTCAAAAAAACACTAATAGTCAAAATAATCAACCCTCAAATAAGTGATAACTGCATTTATTGACATTCTTTAAAACATCATTGTAAGCATACACCTAATTGCACACATTTTAGAGAAGTGGGAAAACTGAGACATTACTGGGATGTCCACATGCATGACCAAAGAAATTGAATAGCAGAGAACAGAACCAGACAATTTCCTTTGTGTCATAAACTTTTTTCTTACTCCCATTTTCTCCCAAAGCAGTATGTGAACTTGGTTAACCTTTAGGTCACTCCTTCTAGATTGATATCTAGGTCATATCCTTCTAGAAATAAAAATTATTGCCAGCTTGAACCAACTTCACAGTCTCACGAATCTGAGCCCATTTGAAATTTGAAGAGCAATGGGAATATAAAGTCATTACATAATCTCCACTTTCATCAAAACATAAGGAAAGCCAAGTAAAGTTTCTCTTCCTGCTCAGCTAAATCTTCATGATATTTAATTGATGCACAGAACTCAAGTCTTTTTGATATAATAGTGCCAAACTATTTTTGTCTCATCAAGATTCATACCTCTTGGCTGGATAACTGCTTTAACTGCTGACCTTCTGTTGGCTCTCAAATTTAAATACTGATCTTATCTTACATATCCACAAAGCAGATGGAGATAAAAATTAATTTTCTAAAGGTAAAAATGGTAAAAAAAAAAAAAAAAAAAAAGAAAAGAAAAAAAGAAAAAGAAAAAGACAAAATTTGGTGAGAACAGCAGGCTTATTTTGCAATTTTTTCTGCTTCTTTCATTTGTTATTATTATCTTACTTCATCTCTCCTGTGCTACTCAGACTGTCTGGAAAGTAACTACACACAATGACTTCCTCTAAAACACTTGTGACAAGGAGTCTTCCAAGTACCTTACATTTCCCTGCTCATGCCAGTTAGGTTCTGCAAGGCAGTTCTGGATGGGAATTTGATTTTAAACTAATGCTACATGCTGGAAATGCAGATGCAGGTTATATGACTACCTGTGCAACACAATCTCAAAGCAGAAATTAAGCACCTAGAGGGCAACATCTCACAAAGTGCACCTTCAGAAATGCAAGCTCTTTCATCAATGTGGTGTGCCCAGCACTTGAGCATCACAACCATTCACTATACTTTATTGCTTAAGATCCCATCTGCACATAAACAGTTTTTAATAAATGAACACAGCTGGGAGACACATCTAAACATGCACATTTTGTTCTCACTTACTTGCACAGTCCAAATCCAGCAATAAGCAGCAAGATCCCAGCTGTATATTGTGTTGTCTTTCATTTGAATCTGTTCTTTGCATTCACAACATTCCCACAAGGCTTTAACGCATATTCAGATTTATCTTGGGGAGGGGATGTTGCTTAAGAAATGCCTACAGTTTCAATACATATGTCATTTGGGTTAATTTACTGAGCAAAACTGTCATTACATTTCCTGGCTGCACAGGAGAGTTGCATAGGTGACACAAAGAAAATTAAGCAAGCATTTGTCAGAGCACCAGCTGCAGCTTCCTTTCCTGCTTTGCTCCTCACACAGAATCCCTTTGGGGCCAAATGATGAGCAGATAATCTTAGGTTTAAGAGAATCACCCGAGACTCAGGGAACATGTGCTTTTAATCCAGTATGTCTTATTAACATCTGATGCAACTTCATCTATTGCTTCTTTTCAGCTTCTCCAGTCACCCTCTGCCTGTCACAGCTGATGAGTCTTTGCTGTTCAGTTTGCCTGTGGTAGCATCACAAAGGCCACCACTGTTCCCCCAGAAACGGTCTTCCTGTGCTACTGTAAACTTATTTAATTTACAGCCAGACATTTGTGCACAGTGCTTCTCCACCCTATGATTCCTGGCAGGATGCATATTAGGAGCCTTTCTCTGCTGACTTTCAGAGAACTTGCCTGTCCTGCACTGGGAATGCCAGAGAGGGCTTTAGGGACAAGTAGCGATGCTGCGACAAACTTGCCTCCACCTCAGTGCAGAATGACAGAGCTTAAAACATCTAGTTTGCTGAAATCATCCATAGGTGACTCAAAGTGAAGGTAGGATTAGTAAGCAGAGCTGCACCTCACAGCTAGCAATTTGAGGATTTTGCAGGCTTTGTAGAAGTGACCTCACAGAGACTTTTGCAGAATAATGTATTATAAAAACAGCAGGAGAAAAGCAATGATATAGGCTTGATTAGAGTGGAAGAAACTCCCCTGTATTGTACCATATCTTCCATGGTCTCTTTTATTTCATTCATTGTCCTTAGAATTAAATGATACTCATTTGAAATTACTAGGTTCATGAAAAATAATGCGAAATTAAGGGGTATGTCAACTTAAAACACAGAGTTCTCTATCAGTGCAATTAGTTGGTGAAATTAGTCATTGTTTCATCAACTGAAAGCAAGCAAAGTATACATTTTCAATTGGAAAAAAGAATATATGTCACCAATATCCCTTAATTATTTTTCCTGCTAAGTCACAGGTATTTTTTTTACTGTTCTAAAGACAGGATTTTCACAGTATAGAATTATCTTTCACATATCACCACCTCTGCTTCCCAGGCTGATTCCTTCCCTTTTTGTGCTGAATAAATAGCACTAAAACACAGCAATTAAGAATAAAGGCCACCCTCAGGCTGTACATGAGTTGTTCCAGATTTACCACCGCGTGAATAAAAGCAGAATTGAGTCTACCTTTCTAACCAGGTTGAGATTATTTCTTTTTCTTATTTTTCCTATGATTATCTTGGGGCCATAATGAACTGAAATCCATGCTTTTCAATGCAGAAGTAGAAACAAATTCTTCTATTTTTTTTTTAATACTTAAAATGTAGGGTGATTTTTGTAATTCATTAGTTGCTAAATGCTATAGATCTATACGGATTGAAAAACACTGTTTGAAGACAGGGCTCTGCCTTTGAGTACCTCCATGAACTTAAGAATATGATCTGACTTAATGCCTACTTATTGTCAGTCTGAAGTTAATTACCAGTGAGCACAGGTCATAGCTGCTTGAATGCGTGTAACCCATTCATTGTGTTAACCACGATCTTGTGATATTGACTGACTGAGAGAGAGCTTCTTGACCCTTCTACAGCCATTGTTAATGGAAATGAGATTTCAGCCTGTGAAATTGGAGCTGCAGCTTGTGCTTTAAAATTAAAACCACCATATTTAATCCTACTGCCAAAAATCCAGCTAGAGATGATATTATAAGCTGTAGCCCCTTGAGGAATTACCCTTGATGTGAGAGACATGCTCAGAAATCTTCAAACAATGCAAATTTTCATTTAAAAATACTTTAAGCCTAAACTAATTCATTTCAAATAGCTAACTTCTACAGCAGTGGCTAAGAGAGCCCTGCTGCAGTCCTTAGAAAGTGAGGCTAGAGGCATTTCATACACTGAATCTCTATCCAAAAAGCAGAACTGCCTTTTCAATGTATCTGGCACTGACTACTTCAAATCTCTGCATCCAATCCCTCAAGGTTGACTGTGGAAACCTTATCTATTTGCCAGGATATGTCTGCAGTTTCAAGGACCATGAATATCTCTCAGACTGAAATGCTCCTGATCTTCATGACAGATTCCTTTTTGTCAGAAACTGGGGAATAGAGAAAGAGGAAAAGCTTTCCACTGAACTTGGGAGAAAATGAAAAATTCACCACCACCCAAATATAGTTGTCAATTCCTTGAAAAAACCAGTCCTCATCAGCAAAATTTCCAGTGAGTAGGATGGACTAGGCAGTGATTCCTTTGGGAATCTTGTGCCCAAGGTTGACATAGGGAAGATGACCTAATGACATACCTGACCAGTTGTATGTTCCTGGCAGCCCTTAAAGCACCCATAAAGCATTCCCAGCCTGAATCTTTGTACACGTGCCTCAATGAGTCCAAGCCTCACCGAGAATCTATTGGTTACAGGAGTCTTAGGCATCCTATTTTTTGGTTGTACTATGAATTGTTTAAAATGAATACACATCAGCTAAGGGAATTCCATTCCTAGACTGCTTGAAGGTCAAGACTCTTACTTCAAAATTAATTAGTGAACATTAATTACTCAACAACACCAATGAAACATTTAAAAGGAAAAGGAGTATCTAGTAATACCATTAGAAAATATATTCCTGAGGAAAATATTTAATTAGCATTTAATTACTATTAAAGAAATATGTTAGTTGCTAGATATTAATTACATAAAGCACCATCTTTTAACTGCTGGTGCTATTTCTAGTTTAAACAACTACTTTTCAATGTATTTATTTTTCAGTTTTAAGTGGCTGATTTCTCACTGGCAGTGAGAAATATGGTAAACACTTTATACGCAGGGTGATTGATGTTAATGTAGTTTAACCCCAGCTGCAAGCATCTTAGATATCAGGACAGAATTCTAAGACCTTAGAAGTTAAAAAGCAGCTCTTTTATGAGATTGTGGAAATTAGTTTCCATTATCTGTGTAAACCAATTCTGCTCTGATTTAAGACATAGGTACTGATTATCCAAGATATCCTGAATATTCAATAGACGCTCATACAAACTGCGCAGAAGTTGAAGATCAGCTCTGATTTCAGATCTCTTGCCACTGATTTCTGCCGCATTCAGAAACTGGATCACCTCACCACCAGCGCCATAAATTGCTTATCTCTTGTACAGCCAACCCTTGGCAATGATAACACTCCTGTGCCAGATTGTCACAGTGACAGATTAGCATAAATCATAACACTATTTCTGTGAGCAGTCAGCAGAGTAAGAATGATTCTTATTTTATTTTGGTGTGTTTGCACTCAGTGAGGTGTTTTGATCAACACCATTTGTTTAGCAATAAGAAAAATAGTAATCCTCCCGACCCACAAGCTGTTTACATTGAACAAATTATATAGACAAGTTGCATTTATGCTAGATTATCCAAAGCATTGGGAATAACAGGGAAATACAATACAGACTGAGGAAGGGATGTCATTCCTCCGTTTTCCAAAGGATATCTTATATTGCCTTAGGTCTCATTCCATCCCTCTGTCTGTTAAGAGATATTATAAAGCAGCCAGATTTCCACTAAATTTAATTACAGTTCTAAACTAAATTTAATTACTTTTTTTCACAGATCTTTAGTCATGATTTATTTATTTATTTATCTAGAACTTTTCAATTTCACTTTTGCAATTTCAAGATCATTCAGAAGACAAAGAAACAGCGTTTTTTTTTTGTTTTTTTTTCACGCATCTATGACCCATATAATGCAGTCTAAATCTATAAATAAATAAATAAATAGTGTTCAGTAGTTTTTTAATTGGAACCATCTGTTATTCCATTTCTTGTCCACAAAGAACACAAAATATAAACTTTGGTCATGGTATCATGTATACATAGTGTGAAAAGTTAGTGTTCTCAGTTTGGGATGGGAAGGTGTTAGCAGACGTTGCAGTTGGTTTACTAGGTATCAGCACTGCCATGACAGACAAGAAAAATTCTAGAAAAACCTTGTAAAAAATAGAAGTTTTATTTTACTTCCCACTTGCACTATTCCTCGGAAAAATGATGGCAATATTTGAGATGCCAGGGAAGATGTCTTGGTCTTTTCTCCAAAATAAAGTATCAGCAGGGAGAAAAACATAATTGAATTAATTGAATTATCCACTGAAAGTGTTTAAATGCACATTTTTCTGGAATAATTTTTGTCTTTTTTTTTTCACATATCCTGTAATGAAAATATTTGTTTCTATTTTTTTCCTTTCTTCCCCTAATCATGCAAAAAAAAAAAAAAAAAAAAAAATCAACAAACCACCAGTGTAAGTTGCCAATCTTTTTTAGCATTTGAAAGTCTTTCTTTTTATAGAGATATATATATATTTCAAAGAATAGAAATTCTCTAATTTCTCTATGTGTTCTGACTCAGAGAATTGACCACTGTGATTTTTTTTTCCTGAAATCCAACCAGAATTTTCCTTCCTGCAACTTTGTGTCCATCTCCTCTCCAGCCACTGTGATTTAATAAGAGTTTGATTTATCTTCATAATGATTGGTTATAGAGGAGATGAAGACTGAAGTAAAATACTCTACATGGCCTTCTCTTCTCCAGTTTGGATACCTCTCCCAAGGCATGCAGTGCTTCACAAATCTTGGTGAATTTGAATTTCCTCCAGTTAGCTGACATCTTTCCCATAGTGGGAATATCCAAACTGGACACAGCACTCCAGATGTATTCTCACACACACTGAGTAGGAATGATCAGTCATTCTCTTCTTGTTACCACCTGAGCTATTCTTAGTGCTGTGTAGTATGCAGTTAAAATTTCATATCCTAAAGTAAGTCATGGCATATTCCATGCTAATCCCATTAAAATAGAAAAGAAAATTACCTAGGACTAGAGAATGAAAATATTACATTAGCATCTTGCTTGTGTATGAAATTGGACCACAAAGTAAGAACAAGAGATGATAAAAGTGTACTCATTTCCAGATCAGGATATATCAATGCAAGTAAATTCCATCCCAGAGTGCAGAGGTGTAATTGTCTTTGTTGGTTCACAGCGAGTTCCTCACCACTATTTCTGAAATAAATGTTCTTTTATTTTTCCCCTCTATTTTCCTTGAGATGAAAATGTGCTAACATTGAGACCACTGAAGGAATGGGAACATCATCCTGTATGTCAACTCCAGTACATTATTAATAAGGAAAAATGGTTCTTGCCTTCAAGAACGGAAACATTTTTATATTACATTTGAATTTAATTTTGATTGTATTGTAGAATCACACTATTACAGATTTACTATTAGATGGTATCTAGGATCACCTACAGTTACTCATCCTGAGATCTTTTTTTTTTTTGGTGCTATCAGCAAGATATTACTGAATTTAAATTGTCATATAAGTGTATTCGGTTTCAAAATCTCTGTGCAGAAACATCCACCCTAGACCAACACAGGGCCAGCTCAGGTCTGACAGCGTATATTTTCTAGACTTCCGCATCTTACTCATTTCTGATATGTTTTAATTTCATCAATTAAAAAAATTGTGCACAACATATTTTTCTTGTCTACTAAGTATCCTGCCAAACTTCATATTTGAGGTATTTCAAAGCTAAAGTATTTTCAGTTTTAACTTCCCTGCAGCCAGCCAAGGTATGCAATGAAGTAAGGTAGTGGTCCTATTAAAATATCACTGGCAGCAGACAGCCATTGAGATTTTGTGCTCTGAAATGTTTGGCATGTTTGCAGTAATATAATTTTTCTCCTCTGATAATGACAGTAAAAAGTCAGTTACAGTATTTCTTCTTCCTGACTGTCTTTGAAATGCTGAGTAGAAAAATATTTCTTTGTCAAAAAGCAGAATTGCTGAGAATATTAAATCAGGAAAAGCCATAAAACAGAATATGCATAAAGTGTTTGTATCTTACATGATGTAAATTGCTTCTAGTTATACTTCTTTAAAACAGCAAAGTGTTTTGCATCAGCCTGTCATTCATTTCTTAATTCCATATGAAGAATAATTGTGTAGACCAAGTACTAATGTTCAGATCTTTATATAAATATATATATATATATATATATATTTTTTTTTTCATGATACGGAAAAGAATCCGTGATATATACCCATCATATATTCGCTCTTTAGGAAGCTGAATACAAAAATTACAACTTCAGTGTATATATCTTAATTAAAATCTGCTGAGAATATTCTGTTCAGAGAAATCCAGCTTCACCTAGCTTTAAGCACTTAAGTAAGACAACTAAGTGTTAAACACAGATGCCTGAAGCAAACTATATAGTCAGTGATGAGCAGTGAGTATCCAACTCATTTAAAATATCACCTCATTTATAATGTGTCTTAAGTCAGATAAATGAACCTGAATCATAAAGATTAGGACATGTAAGAAAGCTCAGGAAAGTATTCAGAGATACAATCTAGAGGGGTCAATTCTTGACCGTGCTTTCAACCCCACAACCCTGGCAAAATCTCAGGATAAAAGAGTCTTGCTGATTATCTCTCAGAGTTGGCTCAGATTCAGTTTTAGATGAACATTATTTCATAAGTGTGCATGAAAAGTTCTATCCACCCCTAATAGATAACACAGGATGTTGGTGAAATAATTTTAGAACTCAGTAGACAGAAATGCATTAGTAGCAACACCAAAAATATTGCAGCAACAGCAAAACAATGAGATGTACTCCAGTCTTCATGGTTCCAAACACAGATTTATAGTTTTAGCAATAGCCCAGCTTCTTTCTGAATGATGGTTACATTAGTTGTAGACCAACTCTGAGAAAAACAGAGATCATAGTTGGAAAATCTATAGCACAAGGAAATTAAAGTCAAGGCCTTCAAAGTCATTAAACAGTTTTTATACCTTGTTTCTAGATTCAGTTTATTGGATTCGGCTGCCACAATGGGGGCAAGTAAAAAAAAAATTAGAGCCTTAAAATGTGCTCTAAGAGTCTTCCTATGATTATACAGGAAATCTTTCGTGGTCCCTAACATGGAATCCAAATCTCCTTCCTGCTCACCCACCAAAAACAGTTAAAATATTTTTAGAAGTAGAGCAACTGACACTGAGTATTTAGCTTTTTGGCTCAACAAAGTTATTCAGAAGGCTTGTTCTGAAGAGATCTTCAAATATTTTGGCTTTTAAGCAGTTGTACCTGTCCTTTAATCTCCTGAAAGCAATGTGAATTCTGAAAGGACAATTGTCTTCTAAATGTATCCTGTTCCTAGTCTGTTAAGCACAGCTGCATAACTCATCCACGCTTCTTTCTCATCCACACTTCTCAACCTTCAAGTTGAGAACCTCACAGGCATTTGATTTGGTTCTAAGTTCTGTGTTAAAGCTATTTGATATCTTTGTTCATTCTTCCCCAGAGATCTGGTTTAACACTCCTGTATTATTGTCGTGATTCTTCCGATTTATGAGCAACATAGTGAGCCAAGATGGAAATACCGACTGAAAAGCTAGTAATTGGAAGTTTGTTTTGCTTCCATTTCCTTTTATCTTGTAATAATTTACAGTGTGCTAGTGGATTTTTGCTATGTCTCTTTGTCTCCCCAGAATCTACTCTCAGAACAAGATATCAGAAACCAGACTGTGGGCTTATCCATTAAGGGTTGTATGCAAAGACCACTGTGCATTTTCATCAATGTTGTATTAAACTCCAAAGCATAACATTAGAACAAGCATTTATTATTATTATTTTTCATCTGTGTCCCACAGAAATCTCTCTTCCTCTAGTTCTCCAGATACTGGTCCCTGAAGCCATGTGCAGTTCTCAGACCAGTTCTGTAGAAATCGTTAACAACAAAGAAAACATTAACTTGAAAAGGATTTCCTGCCTTAATTCCTTGCAGGTTCTAGATAGGAAAGGAATGGTACAAAGGGAAATAAACTCTTAAAGTGTCTAGTAAAGTTCCTATGAAGAGCCATGGACCATGCTACCTGTAAAACCTACAGGACAGTTGAAATCAGTGACATAATCACACTATTAGATACCTGACCAACTAGGATATTTTTGCCCACATGGATAACACTTCTAGCTACATTGTTGGAAGTCTGAGGTCACAGTGCTGTGGCTGTACATGATAACTTTTCTTAAAGATCTCCCTACAGCTAGAGACATCAAACTCTGTTGTCTAGAAGCATCATTAGGTGTCTTGGTTCTGCTGGAAATGGAAAGCATTTGCCTGGATTTAAATGACCAGGAGTTCATAATATTTAAACCGTAGGGATTGTGTCATCACTGGAGAGAAAGGAAGCAAGCACCATGGCCAGGTCCTATTAGGGCTCGTTGCCTCAGAGCATGATTTACCACTTGAAAAGAAGAGATGTGAATAACAAGATAAAACTTCACTGACAAACTGCTGGCTGCAGTTCCCAAAAACACATCTTCCACCTGGATCTCCCCTTTTTCTTTTCATTTTATAGCTCCCAAGACACAAGATATGAAGAAACTCTTTAAATTTTCCCTGGTACTTTACTCAGGATGTGTCTATACCGCAGTCTGCAGTGCTGTGTGAATACATTTGAGTTTGCTTTAAATGAGCTGGGTTAGATCCTGAGACTCAGTCACCTTGCAGCAGCACAATGCTCAGTATGAGCTGATTCTCTCTACTTCTTGGAGTTACAGAGAGATTGACACTAAGCAAACAAATACAGATCCCCTCCACTGGTGAGGAGAATGACCAGAAGGAAGAGAAATGGTGTATTTTGCCCATGCTGTCACACAAATGTGACGATGGGAAGAGACTGAAGACTTTTTGAAAAGAAATCAGAACAGCTAAAGGTTTTCTTTCTTCTGCACTATGTTCATTGTTCTTCTAGCTTGTATTTTTGTTTGAATGTTACACTGTTTGCAAAACAACTGCTCCATAGCCTGCTTTGCTTTGTTTTTAAAAAATTACCTCACAGGAAAATTACAGCCCTCCTAGTTGCATTGCAATTGTGGATCTGCACAAAATACCACAGGGGGCTGAATGCTGTACTGCCTCATCCTTCAGCCTCACCTTAGATCCCAGGTTGATTATTTTTCCTGTGCTTGCTTTTACAGACTTTGACCCACAGGCGCTTAAATAAAGATTTACTGCATTTATACAGCTCAGTTTTACTAGCTCCATAACTGTGAGTAGTATCTCAGTAGAAGCTGTCACTGCCCCAATACTTCCCAGTAGGAGCTTCATTTGGATATTATATGCCAGCATGGAGATTTGAATGGCTGTTGAATATACACCAAAGCCTTCTAAATTAAACATTTAAAAATAAAATAAAATAAAACAAATAAAGTAAAATAATAAAATAAAATCCAGACGGAGCTCTTTGAATTCCATAGTTATTCAAAGGCTAGACACCTTCCCTTTAACCCAATATGCATTGCTCTGTCAAGCTGCTTGCTTTCTGAAATGAAGTACTTGAAATACTTAAGCGGTCATTTTCACTTCCCTGCAGGAAGGTATAACAATGAAAATACATCTCAGATCATGCTCTCAGGTCTCTGCTAAAACAGACTTTCCTTGTTTGTGCTGAAATCTTTTTCTTTGTGTAGCTGTATCTGTACAAATATGAACCATCTTCTCATTGAAAACAAAAGTTGGTGTTGCAAATGTGTAAACAGAAAACAATAAGACATTCCTTGCCTCAGGCAGAGGCCCTGGTAAGAAATGAATTTTCACTGATTGGAAAAAAACAAGCAACCACAAAAATTAATGGGCAGCACTCCCAGGGTCACTGGGAGTCCAGTGCTACCATGACATTTTGTTTAGTAATGAAACTTCAGATCTCACTGTGTTGGGAACAAATTCATAATCATTATCCAAGAGAATATCTGCTCCATGATACAGGATAAATTTTTCACCATGTACACACGATAAATGAAGTGGGAGTTCTTAAAGGGAAATGAGACCCACTTTACAAGAATATATGTATCAGGATTTTTGCAAGAGCAATGTGTGCAAACTGCTAATACTGTATGGTCAAGAAGGGAAGACAGTGGCAAAAATGGGAATGCAAACCCAAATGTATCTGGATGGCTTTGGTCCTTCTCGTAATATCTTTCTGTTATTCAGTAAAGGACTGTCTAATCTAATCATGACTAATACTGCAATGAAGCCATCTAGAAGTAGGAAGCAAAATTAAAGCCATCTGCAGCTGAGATTTGAAAAGTCAGGAATACTTCTATCTCCTTTATAAATTTGTTTAGTACTCAGTAGTTATTATTCTAATTGATCCAAAGGGGACAATGTTACTTGTTAGCGGCATCACATTACACTCTTTTCTTACAGTTACTTGGTGATAAATATGAAGTCCAAGGGTTCAAAGTACTCTAGATGTTCAGAATAGGTACAATATCGTGTTAAACATATGAACTTCTTGCTGTTTTTTTTTTTTTAAGGTACGGATAAGCCCCAGCCAACAGACTTTTCTATCATAAGAAAAAGTGGGTCAGCAAATACAAGCAGATTTGCAGTACTAGAATTTACTGCCATAACTGGTCTCTAACATACTGTAAAAATAAAATGAGAAATAAACATACAGAGCAAACTGGAATTTTACAATTCTTTCTGTGTATGTATAGAAAAACACAGTCAGCAAAAAACTGAAGTTAAAAGCAGTTTCAGGATAGGTGCAGGTTCCACAGTCCCCAAGCCAATTTTTGACAAGTACATATTTTCTATTGCATACATTTTCCCCTCCCTCATGGCTGCCTAAGATATCCATACCAAAATACAACGCTGTCTGAAAAATTATACAAAGAATGTGGGAACATGAATGAAAGCAAGGTCAAATAGAAAGAGGAAACATACTGAAAAAGTGCAGAGGAACTATGTTTTTCCTACTATTACTTATAGACTTGACAGATTAAACTTGAAGTGGAAAGATGGTCTCATGTTTCTACTGACAAACATGGATTCTGACAACTAAATTCATTTCTCTTGACTTCTCAGCTAACCCGAAGTTGGTTACTTTATTTCCCTGAACAATACACTGTTCCCTTCCCTTCTGGTTCATCTACTTTAACTGTAAATTGTTCAAGGCAGAGATCATGTAAAACATTCCCTTTTTTTTTTTTTTTTTCTTTTTTTTTCTTTTTTTAATTTATTCAGTTGAAGTAACATAAGCTTGCCTAACTCCACTTTTCCAGCTTACTGACTTGTGCTTGACTGCTAAGCCCTCCCTTACTAAACTGCAGGCAGTACAAGAGTGAAGGAGAGTCCTGTTCCTTTTATATGTGTGCTCCCAAAGTTAACTGTCCTCATCAGTGAGAATATGGAAACTTAGATTCCCAAAATAAGCCTGGAAAGAAACAATGGAAATTACCTGGTCCACCAGCCCTACTCAGAGTGAAGACAAACTCAAAGCTAGATCTGGCTTCTCTTTTTTTTTTTTTTTTTTTTTTTTTTTCCATTCTGAATTTCTCAGAAGATTTCATAATCTTTTTGTTATCGCTTTTTTGTTTGTTTGTTTTTGTTCTTGTTCTCTTTCTGAAGGGGGTTCTTTACTCTTATTTTGGCTTATCTTTTTTCCAAATGTTTGGAGGTGATTTTAAAGTCAACGGACAGCTGATTTTGTATTTGATACAGCTGACTGTAAATTTCTCCCTTTTTTTTTTTTTTCAATATGTTTTTAAAATTTTGCTGTGGACAGTTAGTGAAAATTTCATATAAGAAAATGTTTCTACATCCAGAGTGGCCTCAAGATTCATCCTTACATTCTTAGCCTTGTTTCTCATTTTTCATGCTTTTTAAATTAATCATGTTAATTTGTAAAAAGTCAATTGATATAAAGGTAATGGGGTTTTGAGAAAGCTGTTAACAGTAATTTACTTAATTAACAAATCATGTATAAAATCATGCTCTCTATAAACACTGCCATGGAGCAAATGCAATCCATTAAGATTCATAGAAAGGCATTAGGTTCTGCTCTGTCAAAAATATTTAGCTTCTGATGAGCAGGTTTTGAAGTATGAAAGCTAGAAGAATACGTGTTCCCTTCTTGTACATCCATTAAATTCTGCTGCTAGTGTCCTACCCCACCAATTTCTGTCAGCTGCTGTGATCTGTTGTGGAGTTCCGATTCAAATGGAAGACAGGGCAGAAGAAAAATATACAACACACTGTGACCAGCCCCTTCAATCACAGAAAAGAAAACAACAAAATGTCTTCACAACATTACAAACTATGTAAAATAGATATTTCCCTTTCCTTTTGCACATGGTTCAATGAAACACCTTGCTACCGTTCTTTATGTCATGAACTGATTACTACATTGCATTTATCACTATGGTTCTACACAGATTTCAGATTTGGTTTGCCAAATTCAACCCTGGACTTCAAAGGTCTCCACCTTTGTGATGGCAGAAACTTCATTACTCTGTTTTGACCAACAGCAACAGACAAGACCATCTTTCACAGTGATATGAGCGGTATGATGCATCAAAACATGAAAAGAGATTAACTTTCCAGATTTTCTGGAGGACACTTCAAAACAAAGACAGAGGCCAGGAAAAGCAGTTTTGAATTGTTCACTGATTCAAAATTAGCAGTTTCCACAAGGACAGTCCCTAACTAGCCATCTCAGACTTCACAAGACTTTCACAAATGTTGTCTTGTATTAGTAAGCACTCCAGAGCAATTTCATTTAACTTCTTTGGATTTAGCCTCCATTAGCAAGAGTGACAATGATTCCTAACTAGGTATATCAGGCACACTAGTTGTGATCATTTTCAGAAATAATCTAGCCTGGTCCAAGGAGGGTGTGCAAGCTGCTCTGTAGTACACAAACCTGCTTTTAGCTACTATCTTCTGTGTCCATTTTCCCATTCGTTTATAATCACCAAACAGAGCAGGAAACCATAGTAACATTTTTCCACATTAATTTTGAGAAACAAAACCTTCCTGACACTAACTTAACATCATTTCTTATAACCTATATAGCAAGCATGCAAGGTCATGGGCACATTGCAGCAAAAGATTGCTGAGAATTACTCAGTTCACCAGTTTGAATGCTCCTGAAAGTTATTGCTTCTTAAGCTTCAAATCTAACAGGGGCTGAGGATATTTAAAGAGAGTCCTGACTCCCCTTAAGATGAGAAAGAGACCATTCTTTCTCAGTCTGAAGAATTTCTGTAAATGCTGTATCAGTCACCATTAATCTGTGTTCTTTTGTGTGTGTCAGTCCCTCTGGTACAACATACTTGAAGCCAAAAGAGGATGAAGGCACAGCTCTTGAAATCTGGGCCTCTTGCCTAGAAAAGCCAGGGATGCAACAGAGCCAAAGTCATAATGTTGGACAAGGATTCACTACACATCTGGTTTCTGCCTGCCAGCCATCTGTTAAGTGGATTGGGTGTTGGCTGGAAAACCCCACTTATCAGGAGAGACACAAAGAGCTGTGAATTGGGAAAAGACAAGAGAGAAGTGAAAAAGCAATAAAAAAGGAAAAGGGTGAATGAGGGAAAGTTTATGAAGAACACACTGACATTTTACCAGACCTTTAATAGTCAAGTAGTATTGAGTGCATTTAGGTGCAAAATTCTTCACTCAGGGAAAAGATAACCTTGAAAAAAATGTGTTTGAAATTTAGGAGATAGTGCTCATAGAAACAGTAATGATTCAGTGATAAAATGCAACTACAATCACTTAACAATCATCCCTTCAGACCCTCTGCTACATCACGTACAGCATTACTTTGGAAACATTTTACAGGACCAAATCTCGTCCCATGTAGGAAAATACTAAGGAAATGTACATGTGTTCCTGTGTGTATATATATGAATGTAAAAACATATTTATCACTCCGCAGTTTCAATGAAAAATTACCAGGTTGCATAAGACAAGGAAGAGACTGCCTAAGATTAAAGGGATCTGAAATGTACTCATATTCCACAGGAAAATGAATGTCAATATATAGCTTCTGCATGATGCTAGTATCACCAATTTTTGACAGCAGCCTATGTATGAATGAGCTATAGTTAATTGCATAGAAAATTATAATGTTCCCTCATGTGAGTATTGCTTATTTGTTTCTAGACTGCTACTGAGAGAAAGGCATCTTTGGCTGCCGACTGCCATGAAACTCAATCACAGTTATCTATGTGCAAAGTCACAATGTGCAAATCACGGTAATTGTTTGGCTAATGATTATCGCGTGTGTGCATGTGAAAGCAATACATGTCTGTCTAAAATTCAGATAAAATACTGAAATCATTCTGATTTTCACTACACGCTGAATGCTTCTCATAGGTTCTCAGGCCAGCAGAAACCACTGTGGTTAAGCTGTTTTCTTACAAAACGGTCACAAAAATAGCTTGAATTAATATTTGAACTAAATTCTGTCATGAAAACTACGATGTCCATTCTTAAAAGTTGCTGCTGATGAAGATCAGCCATAATTCCTAAGTTAATCACTTTCAGTACTTAATATATATATATGTATATAATATTATATATATAATATATATATATGTATATAATATAAATGTATATAATTAGATACATTTAAATTAGTGTATATATATATATATATATATATATACACTAATTTAAATGTATCTAATTTGCAGTCTAAAGGATTTGTACTTTTGGAAGCTGGAAAACTGCATTAATATACATGCATATGAGCTACCTAACAAAAATACACACAAACTTAGTAGCCCATGATACTAAGAATTCTCAGTTGGTTGGTTTTTTTTGTTTGTTTGTTTCTTTTTTGTTATTCAAAACCTTTTACTATTTCTTAAACTTTATTTAAACAGGAAATACTACTGTGGTGGATGGCAGCCAATTTGTCTTTAATAATTAAATTGTAAGAAAGAAAGAAACAGTAATTCATAAAATTAATGTAGCAATTTAGAATTGCTTTAGATTCTTGATTAATGGCAGAATGTTTTGTGGGCTTTTTTTTTTAGAATTGACTTCGTGTTTTGTATGATTTGAGTTGTATCAAACACAGAAATTCTGTTTTAGCATTTTGATCACAGTCATAAAGATTGCATAAAGAGTAATTATAAGGTCAGATTTCATACATGCATTATTTTGAGATGGTATCTCTATTTGTCTTTTACAGTGCTAGTCCTAACTTAGATCCTTAAACTAGTACTGGACTCAAGATATAAGGAAAACATAAGTGCTTTGTTTTTTAATTTGTTAATACTTCTCAAATGTTGAACTTATGTTCATTTCTGAGTGAGGATGCTCAGTTTTGTTAGGGTGAGATGTGTAGAACACTTGTCAAAGAATACACACACAAAAAAAAAGTGCTCAAAGACAGCAAAGTTATTACTTTCATTTTCCTGAGAAATTTATTCTCTGAAGCAAAAACATTAACATATATGTAGAACTAAGCTTTTTTAATGTAACCTCAGATGATTGATTGTTTAAATTTCTATTCAAGATTCTTTGCCATATTAGAACATAATGCTTTTGAATTTATCCTGGTTACTTCTATTTATTCCGGGAATACACCAATGAACCAAGCTATGATGCTCAAGAGTCATATTCGAATCTCATCTTCTGCCTTATGAATCAAAAAAGTCATCTCTGCCAGACCATTCCCTGATTTCTTTTATTTTCTATTCCAATACAGGAAGCTCTCCTGCTCTTTACTGGAGTCTTGCACTCCACCAATGCAATGCTCCATTTCCTTTCCCTGAGCATGACTACCCAAAGTTGTTCACCCCTTTCCTGAGTATTTCCCTTCCTCAGTAAACCAGATAGGAAAAAATGAATTTAGTAACTGGCTCTCAGTTGTTCAGGACCTACATCTCAGTGTTATACAAACTTCATGTCCCTGGTAAATTTTCCCATATGTCTCTGTGGATTCTCCATTAAGGAACATTTAGCGCTTGGTTAATTTATTAACAGGACAGAATTATCTTATGACTTTGTATTAATGTAGCCTGAGTAGGCGAAATATTAATAAACTTGAATCTGACAGTAAAACTTTGAACTAGCTCAGTAGCAGCTGAATTCTCCTTCCTTGAGACCTGATGTTGTATAATGACTGAAAGCTACTCTGTTAATTGTATGTAAATGTAGAAAACAGGAAAATAAATGTAAAGCAATTTAATATTTTCTTGATTGTATTTAATTTAGAATTAACTAACTGATTAAACAAGACCTTACAATACATCAACAGTCTGCAATTAGCATGCAGTGGGTGAATGTTTTGAAGTAGAATTTTTGTCTCTCACATTCCAAGAAACATGGACTCATAGAGCAGTCTGAGTTGAAAGGAATATTAAAGATTATTTAGTTTCAACGCGCCTGCTATGGGTAGTGTCGCCAATCACTAGATTAGGCACTAGATCAGGCTGCCCAGGGCCCCATCCAATCTTTCTCCTTGCACATCTCCAGGAATGGGGAATGGAACATTATTATGAAATGAAGCAGAGATAGTTCAGAGAAATTTTCCAGCAGCAGAAATAGCCTCAGAATGAGACCAAGAGTCAGAAATCAAAAGACAAAAAGAGAAGACCAAGGAAAAATTTAGCTTGTTTCCAGAAAAAAACTGCCTCATATTTTTCTTGCAGTCTCCAATGGGTTGAGATTATGGGGATCACCAACACAGAACTACTGACACAGGCTCCTTCAATTCAATTCCCCACAGGAGTCAAAGCCTGTTCCAAAACAAAGCTGTACCTAAATGGATGTTGCTTCTCTGGCACCAGTGCACCCTAGTGTTTTTCTTCCATACTTTGAATCCCAGTGCTTCACATTCTGCTTTTCAGTGTTGCAAGTCTGCCCCCATATTCCTTCCCATTGCCACTTTGACAGCTAAACAAATTTCTCACATCATCTCCCTCCAGCTATGCAGCAGTTTTTTACTCCCCCTACCTCTGCCTGCTGAGGCACTCATGTGAGTGCTCCTAACTCATCTTGAGCAAAAATAAATGAGGTTAGTAAGGACCTGCTACTTCAACTGACATAGAAAATGTAGATCATTTTGACTCAAGTGGGTGAAGAAGCAATTCATACAAGCAACTGAGCTTGCCAGTCAGCAAAGACCTTTACCTCAGGTAGACATGTAAAATAAGTTATAACACCACCTTTTGACAATGTCCCAGCAGCAAGCAAAACAGATAGAAAGCAAAGTATTGCAAGTTCTGGCATGAGAGCCAAAACCAAGAAGTCCTGACAGTATATCAGTTTTCCATTTTAGGCACTTTATTCCTTTCCTCAGAAACCTTCTACTGAGTTAAGGACATTTTGAATTAGCAGGAATTACGGTACATTTCCCCTGGTTGGAATTCCTAGGTTTACATACAAAAGAACATTTAAAAGTGATACAAAGAGCCAAATAGTGACATTTAATTTCACCTGCTCATATCAGTAACAATTAAGAAGACAGATAACAACAGAGATAACAGTATCACACTAATTTCTTATTTCTAAATCACAGTCTTCTGAAATTAAATGATGATGGAATGCACTGGTATTTAAAGTAAGATTGTGAATCAGAGTCAAAAAGAACATTCAGTAAAATAAAAAGGGTTTTATCTTGTATCTGCTTTTGGATTAGAACAAGTTGGAAAATTACTTCTATTTATTATCATAAAATCATTAAATTAGGAAAAGACCTTTAAGACCATTTAGTCCAACTATCAACCTATTCTCACCATGTTTACTAACCATGTCACTCAGTGTCACATCTATGCTGTTCTTGAAAACATCCTCTTCTTCCCCTTGGAAACTTGTAATTTGTTTTAAATTGCTTTGGGTCTTGATTTCACTTTTTAATTCTCCTCAAGGGGAAAAAAGTAGAAATTGAACAGTAAAAATTTTTCAGTATAAAAAAAATCATGTGCTCAGACTTTGAATTTTTTTTCTTCTTTTCTCTCCCTTAAAAGAGCTGATATTATTATTATTATTTTTTTTTTTTATTCACTCCCTTAAGGGAGCTGGTACCTCAGCACAGCAGTGTTATACAGCATGAAGGTTAAACAAGGGCTGCACTGCAGCATATTTAGTTTCTTGGAAGCATTCAGTCTCAACTTTAAAGTTATTTTAACAAGTTTTTTGCTTTTCATTCCTTTTGAACCTACAGCCTGTGACTATATAAACCATCACACCAATTGCATAAAGTTATGTAGTGGAAAGAACTAAAATGAGTTCCACTCAAAATTTTAAAAGCTCTTATTGCCTCTGCATACGCTACTTAGCCTTGAGAAAAAAAATCATCTATCAATATAAAAGTACCATGAAAGGCACAAAGCATTTCTTCTTTCTTTAGCTCGTAACACTGAGTTTCCAGACTGAAATCTTATTGCTTTTCCAACATGATAAATTTGGAGTAACTTCATTTTTAATACTGGGATTATTCTGGTGTAAAGCCTGGGCTTGTGAAAGAGGAATCACAGCTCTTATTATTTCACTATAGAGTGAATTTCAAACATGAATCTGTTGAATATAACAGTGCAAGGTCTCTATATATTTTTGGTATTACAAATGGCAAAATATGAAGTTTCCATTTTAGTTGGAAATATTCAGTCAGGGTTTTTCAGTCATTTGGTGTAAATCTGAAGCATAAATATTCCAAACAACAACACTGAAATTGGTATATTGTGAAATCAATAGAATCATTCAAGATTTACGTTTGTTTAACAAGACTCTCTATGAGGTCTAGTTGTCTGTCTTTATACACAGAACAGCCATAACAGAAAGGCATCAGCACACATTACAACCAGTCAGATGCCCAGAGCTGCATTGTTAGAGAACAAGAATTCTACACTTAGTAAGATTTAAGGGAACATTTTCTAGTTGTCGTGCATAATTGTACAGAAATATGTTAATTATATCACTCACAGAAATAAAAGTGGCTCATTATCAGTGATCGTGTTCTTCCTATTCTACAAATTATCGTACTAGCAGCTCCCAGAAGCACTACCCACAGAACTGATATGATCTGGAAACAGAGTATCCCATTGTTTTCTTGATCTAACCCCAAATCCACAGATTTTCACAAAAAAAGCCAGAGGTAGCAGGGAGATCTAGTCAGTTTGTGAAACTCACTAGAAACTTGTGAACTACTTTATCAGCTTTATGCTTAGCTTTGTACTCTTAGGATATTCCTTTATATTCATCGGGTCTTTCGAAAATCGTGTAGATGTGAAAGATGTACATAAACTGAGATTTGCAGTCAACCGGTTCAATAGATATGATATTGGAAAAGAACAGCTTAGCCGTCAATAGGCAAGGATCTAACAGTAAGACTATACTTTCACTGGTACAGCCTGCTTTTGCCACAGGGTATGGCTTTCTAACATTGGTACAGAACAGTTTCCTTGTATGATCGTGGCTGGACAATTTCCAGTGGCTCTTCCATTTCAAATCTGCTCCTATGTCATGAAGTTTGGTTACAGCTACCAATCTAAATAGTACACAGAAAAGAGGAAATTGACAAACATATGGATGCTGTAAAAAATATTTCCATTAAATACTGCCCTCATTTCATTAAAATTAATAACATGAATGTCTTAAAAATATTTTATCCATATCATTTTAAAAGTTATTTGAGAATAATAGTTTTCCCAAGAATAGTTTTATACATGATGGATTTTATTCACATTCACACTAGGAATTCATTATCAAAGTATTCGGGTTTGCCTGACTTGCCTTAGCCTTTCCCATTCTTGGCCAATGGCCTTTGCCACTTGCCATTTCCTAGATATGGACCATCAAAATATAAGGCAAGTGAGTGGTCTTTTCCTTTTTAGTATTTTCTTTTTCTAGCTCTTCACTGAATATGTACAGTGTGTAGCAACTAGCAACATTTAGGCTAGATCCAGCATACATCTAATTCGAACAATCTTTTTTTCTTCTTTCACAGGCTGACAGTGCTTGGCATTGAAGGCTCTGGGAGTTTTGCCCTTTCTTTTCCGCATTTTTGCAGACTGAAAACATATTACAATCTTCACACTGATAAATAAGACTGATATTAAACCTGAGTTGAGGGCAGTATTTTATCCCAAATATTATATTTTCCAGTTAGCTGAGAATCTAGAATAGCTTTGAAATGTTAAACTACTAGATATAACTTGCAATTTTGGAGCATACACAACAAGTATGCAAAATGATTCATGGAAACGAAGGAGAAAATCTAATTTTGAAAGTAAAGATGGATTTGAATATGGAAAATACACAAAAAGAAATCTAAAGCATCTTTCCAAAAGACTGAACATTACTCATTACAAATTTGAGGATCTGACTCAGAGCCTCACACTTTATCTAAGTTAATAGCATCTCAGAGTGCTCATACTGGAGAACTAAAAGGGCTTCATTGAGGGTATGCATATTTTTGTCTTAATTTTTTTCTTCTTTTTCCCTGTTTGGGATCCTAAAGAATTTGTATGGTATGGAATATCTCCTTGGACAGTTTAAGTCAGCTCTCCTTATTCTGTTCCCTCCCAGCTTCTTGGGTCCTTTGCTGATAATGACCTTGGCTCTGTACAATACTCCTTAGCAAAACCACAAAAAGCAGTGTGTTATCAACAACGTTTCTCCTAGATCCAAAAAATAGCTTCATACTGTACAATGAAGAAAACAATTCCATCCCAGCTGACAGTAAGACAAGTTCCTTGTTCCCTTTTCCTAGAAATATCCAAAGTCAAGGACCTGTCCCTTCTAGAGATGTGAACCCTTAATGGAGTATGAGTAAGCCTATTTCATTTATTGTGTTGCCTTTACAAAAACTATTTGTTAGTTTATAGTGTCTGTGTTACCCATATTTTAGGAAAACTGTTCTTTGATCTATAGAATTCTGCTACAGCCCAAAGTATTATAAAATATTTAAAATTCCAAATATAAGCCAAAGCAAGTGAACAAGTATGGATCATCTTTAACTGTCTTTGGTCAAGGATAGCTTGCCCCCTCCCTGTCCCAATCCATTTTAAAGCTAATCAGACAATCAAGCTAAAAGCAAGAAAGAGGTCTGAAAATTCTCTGTGTCATTTTTCTCATGCAGCATTACCCACTGTATTTCTCATAGAAAATGAAATCTTAACATCTTTATCTTCACATGAAGTGCTGAAAGGAATCGCATGTCTAGGGAATTGGAAGCTACAAAGTTAAATGGATGGCCAGAGAGTTTAAGAACATTTTATTAAACAAAAGAACCTTTTTCACATAGCAAGCAAAGCAAAAGCAAACCACACCCAGTTTCTGCTGCCAAGAGTAAAAGGCCAAAGAGGTTGTTTCTGAGGTGTTACTTATATTGGATTTTGAAATGGTCTGAGGGGACAGAGGGTTAAGCTATCAATTATGTAACTGTAAACGAAGAACCTTTGGGAAGAGAAGCAGAAAATTGTACACTTAGAGAATGAGCAAGACATTTAGGAGAGGTTCAAGGTTAACTCCTTTTCTCCACTCCTCTGAATTCTGTTAGAGTTCACATCATGGTGATGTGAGCTCTAACAGGAAATATTTCTGTAGCAATAGGAAAGCAATTCCTAAAATTGTGATTTGCTCAGCTCCTCAAGGGATGCAGAGGAAGCTGTTATAGGATGAAGCAAGAAACAAGTACAGACTGTGCTATAGGTACTGCAATACAGATACCACACACTTTCATTAAGGCCACAATAAGGCACGCTATTGGTATTGCTGTGTCAGTCAGCCACTGTCTTATTGCCAGCACTGCTGGAAATGGGAAAAATTGCACAGCTAGCCCGCAAATAGGAAATCTTATAAGTGAAAGCAAAACTAGTCTATTAATGTGTGTGTGCAAATACAAGAGAAAAAAAAAGAGTCTGGATATATACCCTTCCCTAACTCATACAGTAAAGCAGAATTTGGCAACTCTTCCTTCTCATAAGCAGAAGTGAACATATACAAAAAGTTTATTCTTGTATTAATCTTGTGACTGCTGAAATGTTTACAGTTGTTATAGGTACACAGGTAGAAGCTTTGACATTAGTTGTAAGCCTTCCTAAGATTTCTCCTCCCTTATCTCCATTCTTTTTTCCTGAGGGATCTGTCTCTTCACCCTTAAGTCCCACATACTGGCCTAAACACCTTAGCCATTTCCTTTAGGCTTCCCTTGCAGTTACATGAATCATGCTTCTTCACATATCAAGAAGCACTTCATTTCAATACAGATTTTGCAGCCAAGTACTGGGTTAGCAGGTAGCTGACTAAGCAGGGAGATGCCTTCACTCCTTCCCATCTTCCTTCCTTTCTAGACAAGCTGCAGAGAAAAAGCAGAGACTTTCTCCAGTATTTCCATCAGCATAGTCTGAGAGCTTACCAAAGTAGCCAAATACTATAATGTAGATCAAAGCTCAAGAAAATCCCTCAAAGGCATTCTATCAGGCTGTACAACTTCTAGGATGCTCAGGGGATTTAGGAAGGTTCCTTCTTCCATCCTGCCAGTGCAGGACAGCTGGCTCCCTTGACAAGATAGAGAAATTGTAGGGCTCTGATAAATATAAAGAGAAGGAATGGTGGGGAGATATTTTCCCCAAGGATCTGGTTTTGGGTTGAGGGTTTCAGATACTAGTAGACAGTAGGAAGGAAAATAAGCTGGGGTTAAGACGATTACAAAGACTGCTCAAGATGATCCATCATGATAGTACAAGAGACAGGTGCATCTTTCTTCAGTTGGAAGATGTTCCTAGTGTGTTGGGGTTTTTGTCTGCTTTTAAAAAGTGTAGCATAGTGGGAAAGCACAGGTCATGGAAAGAAAGTAGTTGTCATTTGTACATTCTGTAAACTACTTAAATTTCTTCTAGCTTGTATCTACGTAAGAGTAGAGAAGGAAAATACCAGGCCTGAAAGACACTGGAAAAGAAAACAATTGCTTCCAGAAACACTCAGGGGGGATCAAAGATCATAGGTTCAAAACAGATATATATAACAAATATATATTTTTCCTTCTAGTTTATCGATTTTTTTTTTTTTAATTTTTTTTAAACTGTGTTGAAGAATCTATGGAGTAGGGAAGACAGGCATTTTTAATTGAAATCAATATGTTAGGGCTTCAAGCCACATTCCTTGACCCAGAACCCAGTAAAGTCAATGGCAGTTATTCCATTCCCTACAGTGGGTTTGAATTAAATCCATGCACCTTAAAGTGATGACTTGCACTTCCAGATTCAGAAAATGTATGTACTTTTAAAACATGTTTTCTTGCTCTACCTCTTCAAAATAA
Source organism: Lagopus muta (assembly GCF_023343835.1). Taxonomy (NCBI): domain Eukaryota; kingdom Metazoa; phylum Chordata; class Aves; order Galliformes; family Phasianidae; genus Lagopus; species Lagopus muta. The sequence goes on along the minus strand of NC_064440.1, from coordinate 12,024,237 downwards.
TATATATTCAGCATCACTTTGTGTAATTTGTAGATTAATTAGTACTAAGAACATGATTCTCTGTTCTTAGACTAGAGTTATTACTTTTCTAATATTAAAAGATCTTATGAAATCAAAAATATTATTAGTCAAAAAGAAATACCAGTTTCCTTTATTTTCCCCTTTCTACAGTGATGCTTGTTTTCTCGTGAAGTTGTTCTGTTGAATATAACTAATCATACTGAATCCTAGTTGCATCATTATAATTCAGTGCTGACCACTGCATAAGGTATTCAAAGTAGATACATCCACAAACAGGTTCAGTACCCTGATCGCCTAGACCAGAACATGCCATCGCACACTAATTGGATTTTCCTTCCCATAGGGATGATTCATTCTTCAAATGTTGGCAGAAAATAGAGGTTGGATGCATCAAAATATTCACCCAGTCCCAGGAGCACAGGGAAGCACTTCATGGTCTTGTAGCATAGACAAAGCCATAAAATTTCTTTGTTCTCAGGCTTGGATCAAAGCCTGTGATGCTACAGGCTGTAAAAACACACAACATAAGTCATTCCCTATGCCAAAGAGTTTACATTTTAAGCATAAGTGACCAAAACAGACATATGCAACTAGTCCCAGAAATATTGGCCAGAATGCAGCAGATCAGCAGCCAAACTACTGTGACTCTGTCACAAAACAGTTTCAAGCATAGATGTGAAGGCAGATAATGCAGACAGCCTTTGGGAATCTCTCTTAAATCACCTTTACCTTACCACTGAGAACCTGGCCCATTGCGCTTACCAGAAAATACAGGGAATTATTTATATTTAAATATGGCGTACTCTTCTCACATAAAACAATTTTTAATAGTTCATCCAGCTTTTGCACTTCATTATAATTGCTAATTCATTAACAGAGAAGATAATAATGACTAATTGCAAGTAATATTAATTAATTAAAATTTGTAGAAATAATGTGTTTGTCTGAATGGATGGGTACAGTTAAATGCCAAGAATTTGTCACCAACATCCAGGGCTGAATTGGTGACACCTAAACCCTCCTCACAAAAACAAAAGCTGCCTTGTTCTCTATCTACCTACAAAAGAATGACTGCACAAATGTATTCTTATTCTACATGGAAAGTGTACCGTAACAGGGCATTGGCAGCTGAGCTGGCTAAAATTAAATATGGAACATAACTTTTTTAAAATAGGAAGATGATAACAGAACTTGCAAAACTTGTATTTGCTCCTCTTACCTGTGCAACTGAAAGCAAGTAAACAAACAAAACCGGAAAAAAAAACCAAAACCCTTTTAATTTTAGACAGCCATTATTGTTGTAGAAGGAACTCATCTATGATCCTCTTTCTAAGGAAATTTTCCTCTTCACATGCATGTTCAAGATAGAGACAGTAGCTGGATATTTTTTTGCAGGTGGTGACAATGATGCTCAGCCTCGTTGGGGAATAATGGCATGTAAACCATTCTTGAGTCGCACGGAGTAACCTTTGTGTTCTTAAAGTCTTCTAGACTGCAATGAATGCTCTGACCAGCTGGAGGCATCGTTTTAAAGAGTTCTCGAAAGAAGCACTGAATTTAATCATCCATTTACAAGGTATCAGTGGGCAGCTGTCAGCTTAGTGCTAGCAGTGTTCCATTGCTTCAGTCCACACATGAACACACAAGGGTATAAGTCAGGCTGAAGCATGCAGCACTATGGAAACTTCAGAATCATCTTTACACAGGTTGATGGAATTATTTTTTCTGCTGTACAACTGTCAGAAGTCACAAGTGCTCCTGGTTTTGTTTGTTTGCTTTTAGTTGTTGTTTATGATAGCTTAATTAACATCTAGCACAAAAACATAAGAAAAACATTTTCCTTTTTCTCACTGATGGAAGACAATGTAGATGATGCTTCAACCGTTAGCAGATATTTTTACAGGGAAAAATAAAAAAATCCAAAAAGTTGCCCATCTCCACAGAAAACAAAACAAAACAAAATTGTAATGACCACAAAGAATCATAGAATCATTGGGGTTGGAAAAAAATGCTAAGATTATCTAGTCCAACTGTCAACTCATCACTGCTACCATGTCCACTAACTATGTCAGTCTGTGTGATACGTACACATTTCATGAAAACCTCCTGAGATGATAACTCCATCACCTCCCAGGGCAAATTAAATGACATATGTTTAACTTCCCCACAGAATCAGTGCTATTTCATTTTGTGGGATTTCTTTGTTTGTAGTTCTTTTTTTTTTTTTTTTTTTTTCCCCAGAATTTCAACAATACGGAGATAGGAAGTATTTTCTAGGATGTATTTTCTTTGAGAAAAAAGCCTAGAAATACAATAAACTCAATCAGATATAGAGAAATTATCTATGTCTCAACAAATGAAAAAAAACATGTTAATGGGACAAGTCTAATTCCAATGAAATTGACTGCTGGGTGAGAAAGATCAAGGCAAGATATTCAGTCTTTCAGTAATTTGAACAATCCCAAGCTATAATGTCATCATATTTCTATGCACCCAGTAATAATAAACTACAACTGGATATTGCTTAAGAAGATAATACTGAAAAGTTCTTACCTGTGCCTCCTTGGGATCTATATAGCATCCTGTTTTCAGAGGAAGAGAATTCAAACTGAAGTTTTGCTTTTTCCTAAGTATCTATATCTGAGGTAAATTAGGTGGTTTACATACTTTGCTTTCTCTGTTTATTTGTCTAGTTGGAATTTACTAAGGAAATTCAGTGGTGCAAATGTTTACAGATAATGTTTGCAGAGAACAGCAAATGAAAATGAAAAAAAAACCCAACACCCACAAGATCCAAAAACCATGCTGGGGCTGTGTTTTCAGTACTCAAGTCACACAGCAAATGAAGAACCTTTGTCATCAAGACATGCCAAGTTAAAGGTATTTAAGTCCAGACGGATCCATGAGAAAGGAATCACACTCCTACTGTTTGGAGGAGACTGAACAAGCTGTGTGGCCTTGTTTTGCTTATTTCCACAAGCTCAGTAAATAAGGTCAGTTAAGAAAATCATATTTAGCACATACCTTCCCTAGTATCTGACTGAGATTTTTCCTAGGGAAAAATATTTTGTAAGGATCATTTCTTCCTCTGTGGATTATGGATTCAAGAGAAAATTAGCATCTGAGAAATTGATCAATCTGAGCTGGGCACTTCAGCTCCCAGGGGAGTTTAGCCAAATGAAAGGGAGAAGTTTCTCACAGGGTTGAAATAAGCAAGGGGAAATCCTTTAGGAAAGAGTGATGAAGAACCACCACTCCAAGAGACTAGTGATGTTTATCATCAATATGAAATTAAGCAAATTATTGTGATTTTCATTTACAGATTCCATTAGTCCATCTTCGCATTAGTCTTTTTCCCTATGAACTTCTCTTGATCTTGACCCAGAATCAAGTGCCAAAATATCAGTCTCTTGTGAGACAGAAATTCTAATTTATATTAGCGTTCTCATCAAGAGTGACATTTCACTATATTTTTTCTTTTTCATTTTTGGTAATTATTCATACCTATTTAAAATAGAATGCAATTATTGGGGGGTTACTCTCTTTTTTATATTCTCAGTTCACATGTAGTGTGATTTTTCTTTTCATCAGTTCTACTCTAGTTGGCGATATTAAAAGGCTTGCGGTATCCCCTCTGTTGCCTTAGGTTCACTAATGTGTGCAGAGGCTGGTAAGTTTAGTCCTATAAAGACCACTCCTGGGGTCTTCACAGCACACGAATTTTAAAACAAATATCACTGTGAATCTAACAAAGGCTTTTAAGCTGTGAGTTCAGTGCTTTTCAGAGTACACATGTTGATAAGTTAAGATCCTAGTGGAACTTTCTGGAAGCATGCTTTAATTTTATCAGTTTGCACTGTTACCCTGAGTAAATTGCTTCAATAAAAAAGGAAGATACACTCCCATCTCAAATTGCTGTTTGAAAGGTAAAACTTTCCAGCTGTATTGCAAGGAGGTGTGGTAAAGTACATAAATATTAAACCAAAACGAGAAGGGAAGATATTCTACACACATTGAAGTGTCAAGGGGAAACTGGGGTCCAGAGATGTTATTAGTTCATTATCTGCTGGCAGCTTCACGGCCAACCTAAATTTCATATTTCTAATTTCAGTGCTCTATTCAGGGGACCTTCCAACTCTTAGATTCAAATTGTTATTCTAAATAGAAATGTGATCTGTTAAAAGAGTGTAGGAAAAGTTTCCAGAAGATCATACAGTCCTTAGAAGAGGGAAGGAGTTCTGAATAAAACCGATGTATAAGCAAGCAGAAGAAGGAATCTTGTGGATTTATGCTATCAACTTGAGCAAAGTGCACTCTCAAATATCTAATAAGAAATGAGCTCATGGTATAGCTTTTCTCTCATGGGAGGAAATTAAATGGGTCTCTTGCCTTTACCTGCCATTCTATTTTCAAGATGTGGAAAGCAATTTCCCTGAGACCACTGTCCTGTCAAAAATGTGGTTGAAATTGCCCAGTCAGCTCAACATTATGGTGGGAGAGGTACAAAATCAGACATTTAGACAGTTACACACACATTGTTGCACAGACACACATAGAGGATGATCAAAGTAGCCATATTTCCTTGGGAAAACAGACTAAAAATAAATGTAACACTACTTTTCTGACAGCCATTTGGAGCTTTAGCAAGAAAAAAAAATATTATTCAGTAGCATTCCATATTAAAAAAAAATAAGCTACAACATTGCCTCCTATATCCCCAAATGAAAATTAATTTGGCCTCTTGGGCTCCTTGCTGTTACTTTCCATCACATCCCCCTGCCAGCACCTCCCAGGAGCCATGATCTCCCAGGAGCACTTCTGTTGAGGAGCAGCCCTACAGATTTCAGCTGTCATAGGCTGAACATAGGTTCAACATTTCTATGAGATCACTGTCACAGAAAGCTCAGCCTTCAGAAAACATTGAGGATATGTGCCCAGGAAATGTGTTTCACCAAGGTGTTGTAATAAGCCTGCTAATTCGACTCTGAGGCAACCTAACACAAGAAGTTAAAATACTGGGGTCAGTAATGTTAGGCCTGGATGGACTTACCACATGTCTGTAGCTACAAAATGTCCCAACAGAACAATTTCACAGGCAAAGCCCGTACCAAAATGGGAAATAAAAGCAGAATGACTGAGAACTGAAACTGGCTCTGAAGAATGAAATAATGCTACAGATACAATAGAGGAATCAGAAGACGTATAACCAGTCTCTGCTGTGCATGCTAAGAACTGTCAATCAGGTGGGTGTGCCTTTTTCTAAGTTAATTACACTTCAGAGTTGATCTAAAATCCATAGATTTATAGTGAAAAAGCTTTGGTGGGATTATTTTCAGAATGATCAAGGTCTTCTGAAAGCCTAAGAAGTCAAGTGTGACACAAGAAAAAATATTATAAGCTGTCTATTGTAATTATAAATAATGCAAATCAGGTACTTTTGAACTCTTAATTCCTATGATTCTAAGCAACATTTTAGCTTGTATGACAATTCAATTCTGCAATTTTTTTTCAGATATCTCAGCTCTTTTCACTGAACATGCACTAAATTAGTGATTTCTAACTTTTGCTAACTAAGGAAACAGTGTTGAAGAAAAACAACGCAGAGGATGTGGTACTTTGCTTATGCTGCCAACCTGGAGTATGATGCAGCTGTGGCTGCAGATGATTCAGAGGTTTCTAAGACAAAAACTTGCCAGCACACAACAAAATTAAAATCTTTCATGCCAAACTTCAAGGTCAAAAGGAAAGGGAGATGTCTTTCTTTCTTCACTTCTCATGTGTCTATATGGTCCACTAATGTGGCTCTTTTTAGCTTTGCTTCCATCAATTAAGCAGGCAATGCCTTCTCTGTAACAGATCCTCAAAGGGTTTGGAAATAAAATAACAGCACTCATTTATTGATTGCTTTGATCAGATACTAGGCAGGAAAGAAGAAAACCTCAACGTACACATCAATAAACAACCAACACTCTAAAGCCTTACTGAAAGAGCTTGAGAACTAACAATGAAGCCGAGAAGCTCAGAAAAAAAAAAAAAACAAAAAAAAAAAAACATGACAGTGAATCAATATAAACTTTCATGGTAAAGATGCTGAAGTAAAAAGAGGAAAGTTCAGTCACTCTGAAAAGAACTCATTGACCTGCATTAAAATTCTGAGATTTCTCTGTCCAAATGGCTCTAAAAGTGGGATGATGAAGCCTCAGACAAGGATCTGAGGCTCTAGGCACTAGTTTTGTTGTATATTTTGATGTCAGGAAGACATGAGTCTTAGTGGCCTCTTCCTTTCTCTGGAGAGAAGTGGCTCCTGCTTTATACGGGTTCCAGTGATATCTGAACGCAGTAGATGTGGATCAGCTCAACAAAACTATGGGCGATTTAAAGTAGAAGTTGTTCCTGGAGTACTTACAGTAGAGATAATAGTAGGGAGTCATCCAGAAAAACAAACGGGAAGAGAAAATTTGGCAGATGTGCCGACCTTTAAAAGGTTATTAAGATAAAATGACCGGAAAAAGCTTTCAACTGAGATGAAAGGCATGCTTGTTGGAAGAAGCTGAAAAAAAGACCCACTACCTCAATATAGTGCTGTTTAAAAGAGAGAGGTTGTGACCCAGGACAAAGGATGTAAAAAATTTCAGTGTCTCTTATGGCATCCTCTGTGTATGACAAGCTGTAACGTAGAGATGCCTATAGATTTAAAATTCCTTTTCTGTGCTTTTCAAAAGCAGTGCTTCTTCTGCAAAAGTTAATGTAATGCTTTTTAGAGGATTAGATGTTCTCTTAATGCTTAGTATTACATTATTTGGTACTAAAATCTCAATGGGAAGTCTTGCAAGTATGCAGATACACAATAACTTCATTTGGATACTCAACCCTGTAAAAGGTACAAAGCTTAATACCAAAGACAGTGAATTTGGGGGTCTGAAATGGTCATGAAATTACACAAAGATTCTGCTACTCCTGGAACTAAAAAACTCCATCTGGTTCTTTGATTCTTTCAGACATGAATTTTGAATCTTCACACTAGGGTTTCAATGATATACTAATCTTAGCTCTGTGTTGGGATTTGCAGACCAAACTCACCAGCATGAGAATCTGAATCTAAAACCACTTTCTGAGTAGAGGCACAGGCATGAGATACACACATTTTCCAATTCCTGGTTATTGCCTGTATGTTCAGTTTCCTCCATTCATTTTAGACATTACAAGCCTTAGTAGAACATGTGTAAGTGCTCTCTCACTTACCAAACTGGAATGGACATGCCTGCAAGCTCAAGCAGACTAGCTATTATTACCACTTGTCCATTTTTCCAAAGCAGGATACAAAGGAAGCAAGTAGTATGTGAACACTGGAACCACTCAAGATTGATTTTATCTAGGATTTGTGCCTTGTTGTCTATTTTGGCGCAAAAACAAAAAAAAAAAAAAAAAAAAAAAAAAAAAAAAAAAAAAAACTCAAGCAGTACAGGAGCACAGGCCTGTTTTGCAGACATCCTGCAATCCTTGTCTCTCATGCACATGTCCTGACCTTTTCCAAAGCTGTGATGAGATGGCTTGCTCCCAGCCTTGCTCCTTTAGAAGGTGGGTCTCGTGTACCCATAAATATCTTTAACAAAAATGTTAAAGAAGTGCCAGCCAGACAACAGAGTTCACAAATGGCCCACCTTGCATGGAGAAACTCAGGCACAGTGTTAGAATATCTAACAGTGCCTGAAACGATGTTAGAGCTTGCTGCTCAGGTACAACTGAAATAGGTTCTCTCTTTGCTATTCAACTAATTAAATACAGACAGTAGAAGTGTAAGTTTCATTTCCCTAGGAACCAAAACTACATCCTGTAAACTGCTGAAGATCAAAAGTGCCAAGTTTTAACAGTTCCTGTTGCTAATGAGGAAAATATTCATCACAAGTGTTTTAAAGAATAGGAGTATGTTTGCTCCCACAAATGGGTGTCACCGGCAAGCACTATTTGTGGATATTTTGTAAATGCTTAAAACCTTATTTTTAATGCCATAATAAAACCAATGAAGAAGCTGATGAGTCTGCAAGGCTATGATCCTTTTTTGCTAATTAAGTGCTAAGGTTTATGAAACTAGTAACTGTTTTTAATAATAGTGAGGAGAAGACTTACTTTTAGAGAACACATTAAAATTTGCACAGGTAATTAGATTGTAGGGGAATTCATGTTAAGAATAATTTACATTGAATTTTAAGAACAAGTGATGCAGATTTCTTTTAATCCCTTCACTCCACCTTGAAAAAAGCATGTACGGTTCAGTGTAATCAGTAAATAGAAGAAAGCAGGTTTTATGACTACTAGATGAGAAAAACTAGTTAAAGGAAGAGTATATAAATGAGGAAAAGAAGATTAGCAGTTATGGAGTTTATCTATTGAAGTCATATTCAATAAATGTCCAGACAAACGTGAAAGGCAAACAACCAAATCCTAAACAGGCAGTCACAATTTTTTATTCTCTTTGTCTTTCCTCTCTGATCTGGCTACTTTCTTCTGAGGCTGCACAACATTCCTTTCTCCACCCTTTTTCTCAGAGTTTTTTAGAAGACATACTTGGGGAAATGTGATTATTACTCTGTTTTTATTTATTTATATTTTTCCCCCAGAGAAAATTGCTTTTCTCCAATAGGACAAAAATAGCCTTTCACAATTGTTATATCCCTTTAGGCTTAGTGAATAATTGAAGAATGCTTTCCCAGTAGTTAGTAATGAGAGAGGTTTGCTCTGAACCTTTCTCCATTACCCAGCACCTGCTCATTCCTCTGCTGCTAAGGTTGTAAGAGAAAGTGAGAGGTGAAGGTACTTGTATCTCTCTTCATAAACAAGTGAAGGAAATCCTGCTGCCATCTACCTGGGAGTAAATCTGCATTAACTGCACTGGGTAACTGAGAAGTCTTTAGAATTACTCAAGAATAACTGAGAGCAAAACATGCATTTCCTTTTTTTCATCTGGTCTGCTCAAAGAAACACGTGATTAATATGAGACTGACGTGTTTAGAAATACGTAAGGATTTTGTTCCCTCCTAATTCTTCTATTTTTCAGCTTCACGTACCAACAGTAACTCCAAGCCAGTTTTCCTGCTATTATATCTTGATTCTTTTCCACCAACACTGGCAAAATTTCTTCAATTATCTGGATTAAAAAAAAAAAAAAACTTAAGCATTTTTTCAAATTTATTCTTTGCTTAACAGATACTTTCACTTGCATGAAATAGTTTTCCTATAGAAACTGCAGGTAGCTCAGGTTCCCAGAATACAAGAGAGGGAGATCTGTGCAAAGCTCAGCCTTCACTCCCAGGGCAATTGGGTCTCCCTTCTCTTTTCTGGCAAACATCCTTCTGATTACAGCCCGAGGTCAAAGTCTCCTGCTGCCACTGTCCACTCAAACATTGGGGACAATTTAATTTTTTGCCTGAGATAAGCTTGAAATTTCTCACTGTAGAAAAAAAGTCCAAAAAGACGATATTCAACTGCGTTAGTTTTCTTCCAGTTTCTTTCATGGTTGTAATGGTGATTATGTAGGCTTCATTCCAAAGGAGAAGAGGTTCATGAAGACCTCATTTGAACATCTGATCTCATAAAAGAATTAAGCTTATTTCCTTAAATATAGGATCTACGTGAAAAAAAAAAAAAAAAAGGGGTTGGTAGATGGATTGGGGCACTTGCATCTGTAAGTCAAGACGAGAAGGGGAAGTACTAAACTATACATGTAAGACACTACAAATTCAAGCCCCAGGAGTGATGAGGACATTTAGCTTTCATTTGTCTATGGAATTCTGGCAGAATTTGTTGTAAAGGAAAAGTGAAGGAAAGTCACACAGCTTATTTCTCTTCTCAGAGGAGAAAATTAAAGGATCCTTGGTATAGCACCCAGAAGTTAGAATGAAGGATTACCTCATTTTGTGTTTCCAGAGCTTTATGAATACTAGAAATCATAGAAAGAGTGTTATTTTATGTAACCTGGATGGAGAGCTTACACATATAAGAAATAAGCAACTTAAAGCCTGATGCTGAGAGCTGGCATTGAATTGAAGTGAGCCTATAACACTTTGTTTGAGGATGAGGCAACAGGGTATAGAGTACGGAGTGCTTTGCTTTGGTGCAGATGGTATTTCTAGGAAACTGCAAAGGGATCAATGTACTTGTGTATTCTGCAAGGCTGCAAAATAAGAGCCACTAAAACTTGTTTTAATTACAAAAAACAAATTGTTCAGGAAAAATCATAGCCCATATTTGTATGAATGGTTGTTTTTTTTCCTTTTAATTCTAAATTCACTGTGACATCAAACTTCTTGCTTTCTAATGCACAACACAATCAACTGACACTATCATTCACTTTTTTATTTTTTGCTTCTGCTGGTGCTGTTAAACTTATCATGTGGATTCTTTAAAAAGTTGTAATAAAAACAAATTAACAGAAAATTAATTCATGTTTCATAATAAAAAAAGTCAAAGCTTTGTTTAAGCACCTTGTAGTAAGCTCCATAACAGATATTGAAATCACTCTAAATTATGAGAGCATGTGAATCATAGAATCGCTCAGGTTGGAAGAAATCTTAAAGATCATCAAGTCCAACTATCACCTAACCAACCTACCCTAACAGCCCTCTGCTAAATCATGTCCCTGAGCACCACATCCAAACAGTTTTTAAACACATCTAGGCATGGTGACTCAACCACCTGTCTGGGAAGCCTATCCCAGTGCTTAACAACCCTTTCTGTAAAGAACTTTTTCCTGATATCCAACCTAAACTTACCCTGGAGCAATTTGAGGCCATTTCCCCTCATCCTGCCACCTGTCACCAGTGAGAAGAGACCAACCCCCACTCTCGCTGTAAGCACCTTTCAGGTATTTGAAGAGAGCAATAACGTCTCCCCTCAGCCTCCTTTTCCCCAGACTTAACAGCTCTAGTTCCTTCAGTCTCTCCTCATAGGACACATTCTCCAGGTTGTTCACAAACCTTGTTCCCCTTCTTTGGACCTGCTCCAGCAGGTCAGTGTCCTTTCTGTAGTGAGGTGCCCAAAACTGAACACAGTACTTGAGGTGAGGCCTCACCAATGTTGAGTACAGGGGCAGGATTACTTCCCTAGTCCGGCTCATCACATCGTTTCTGATACAAGCCAGGATGCCATTGGCCTTTTTGGGGCACAATGCTGGCTCACATTCAGCCAACTGTTCCATCAGTACACCAAGGTCCCTTTCTATCAGGCAGCTTTCCAGCCACTCTACCCTAAACCTGTAGGGTTACCTGGGGTTGTTGTGAACAAAATGCAGGACCCAACACTTGGCCCTATTGAAATTCATAGTTTACCTGGATGGTGAAGAGACTAACTGTATACAAACCATTGCAGGTGGCAGTATTTCATGAAGGATACCTGCCAGTCTGTGATGAGGAGTGATAGAAAAGAGCAAGTGAATGCAGAAAGAAAAACCCGTGCTCTAAGAAAGGCAATGAGGGACAATTAAGCATCTTTGATCCAGAAGTTATGATCCACTAAACATACGGAAGAGTAGGATGTAAGATTATGGAGGCTTCATCAGATTCTCCTTAAAACTCCACATCACTTTATGGATCGGACTTGAGCCAGTCAAGAACCACAGAGTTCAGTTAGATTCTCTAAAAGCTACAGGACTTGTTTGTTAGAAAGATGGCTGGACTTAACCCCACAAAGATGTCAACAGACACTAACCAAATAAAATTCAGACTTTTGCCTATGTTTAAAGCTACCTTAACACACAAGAAAAATCAAGCATTCAGGGACATACCTTCTTGCACTAAATAAGCTACTTGTTATCATAAGTTACAGACAATTAACACATCAATAGCCGATACAGCCTTAGTGATATTCTCATGTTGCTAACAACAAAGCTGTTACCACAAGGAAGACAGGATGCAAAGACAGATCACAAATAACTGTGGGCCACCAAAAAAAGGTGTTTATGTACATCTGCAGGAGAAGTGATTGTAAAATATGTATGTAAAAGGAATGAGCTTGGGCATGTGGTGAATAGACAAAGCTAATCTCATCTGAGTAGAAAGTGTAACAAAAACAGAAAGAAACCAAGGAGAAAGGGAGAACCAGAAGAAAGCAGCAATTAAGAAATCCCAGCTGGAAAAATTCACCTGCAGTAAAATAAAACAGAAGCCAGGGGGGCAAAAAAGCAGTTAGTGATATGATAGTATCATATTTTCACACAGGGTTTATGCCTTCAGAAGGACAAGGGAAGAAAGGAAACAGTATTTTTTAGCTTCTCTATGGGTTTGCACAGAGATTCAGCAAGACGGAGGCTCTTCCATTGGGATACGTCATCAATGGGATTTTTGGTTTGTTTCAAAAAATAAAAAAATAAAAAGCGAAGGACAAATATCATAAAATGTATGGAGAAAGCTTAAGTAAAAGAAAATCACACCTGGCATTTTCTGTAGCCTCTCACTCAGCTTGAGTCTTCAGTGGCTAGGGAGAGGGCAGTGCTGTTGTGTTTTTGTACTCTATTTTTGAAGATGTAGTATGAACTTGTCAAATTAAGCTGTGAGAGAGGATAGGCATCTTGGAAAGATTTCCACCTCCATGCTAATTGTACAGCAAAGAGGAGCAGGCTGCTCACCACTAACCCTCCTAATAATACTGCAGATATTTCTGAAACACCTTTTTTATTTCTAGATTTTGACTGTAAGTGAAAAAAAATCAATTCTGTATAATAAAGATACTGAAGCATGTAGTAAATTTGGGCAGTCATTAGGTGTAAACAAATATGATTTTCTTTTCAGTGTAGTTTTCCTGGTTCTAATATTGTTTGCTCAATTAAACTCAATTATATGAATTCCTTGTTATATGCTATCTCGTTCCACTACTACAAACATTCTTTCATAGCTTTAAAACTTGGTCAAGCAGATTTCAGCAGATATGGCAAAAGTTAAGCATGAAGGGAGTAGTTGTCACTGTTGAAATGAATTTCCCATTTCTGCAGGGTGCTAGGGGAAAGAAAACCTTTTGAGCTTGTTTGATCAGGAGCTAATTTAGCACTACAATAGTAAGAGATGGGGTGAGAATGAAAAATCAATTTTCGGAAAGGACTTTTTGTGGAAGTTCTGTTTCATTTACAGGTTGAGAACCTGGTAGAAAAGCTGATCCCTAGTCACTTCTGTTTTTCCATTTAGTCAGACTAAGAAAGTATTTGTATTAGGGAGAAAAAATACACTTATGGATGAGAAAGATAAATACATAACATGATAGAAGTAGATAAAATATTTTATGAAATGAAAAATTATTTCATAACCTTGGGAAGGCCAAGCTTGCCTGAAACCTGCAATATACTGCAGAGAATATTTTTCTGCATGTTTTCCCAAACTGTAGCTAGTTTCATTAAAAATTGTTCTTGCTCTTACAGAGATTACACACCAGAACTTGTTATTCATAGCAGTAAAAGTATTCAAAGCAGTAAAAATAGGGAAAATTACTGCCTTTTTTAAGGAAGCTTTTACCTGCTTACTGTATCACCTTATTGACCACACAGGATTTTTGAAACATTTATGAGTAAGACTGTCATCTACTATATCACATATGTGCAATAATAGTCATCCTGCCACTACACAAGTCAATGAAAAAAATTCATTTTTACTTTAATTAGAGAATGAATCTCTCTCCTCAGACAAGTAGATGTGTTAATACATATGAGAATCCTTCAACGTGCAGAGATGAGAATCTCATTTAATTTCAGCACCAAAAATTACTGGACACCAGCTATCATACTCATCAAGTAAATGGGGCAAAGAAAGCTGCTCTCATGCAATCACTTTATAGGACAAGCTTACAGAAAGAGATGACAAATATTATTTACTTGATAGTCACTCCAGCATGAACTTAAATATTCTGCAGAACTCAATATGTATGTATGTATACACACTGTTATATAGTATTGATTATAGAAAAGCATAATATCAAAATGGACTGTAATGAAAACTAGGATTTGCAGAATTAATTTTGGTTAGGTGTTCATAATCCCCTGCACAAAGGGAAAACTGCTCAGTGAAGTGCAATGCTGTGGTCATCAGATAATTTTACAAAGATTGTGGTTTTGTGGTTGTATTGTGGTTTTTGTTTTTTGTCTCTTCTTTTTTAGTCTATACCCATAAAAATGAAAAATAAAGTTTGGTCATCAGATATTTTCTGAAAAAATCATAGAGGACAAATATTTACTAGAGTCCAAGAATTATTATTAATAATCATTTTTGTAGTGTAGTGTGCTTATTGCCATCTAAGACTCAAATTCTGCATTTTAATATTAGTATTTAGCAGCATGTATTAGCTGATACTCAAAGATTCCTTCTCTTCACAAAGACATACTATTACTCTCTGCTGGAAAAAAGACATCTGTGATACAACTTTAAAGGATTTCAGGACTTCAGGGATGGAAACGTGCATTTAGATCCAAGAGCAGTTCCATAGTGAACCTCTCATGAAGGATATCTAGGTTGAATATTTCAACTCTAATTTCTAAGTGAATTGAAATTATAGAAGTCTTGACCCAAGGGTCAGGGTAATAATGAATAACCATGATATATATGAAAAAGAATCATTCAAACTTGACAGGAGAATACTTATCTACTGTGGCTTCCTTTTGCCACATTATTACTTATTCCTCAATACTGAGGCCCACAAGCTATCTTAAGTAGCCACTAATATTAATTTAACAGATGTTTAAGCAAAACATGATAAAATACACTGGGGAAAAATGGTTATGGAAATTGCCCCCTTTCACAACCTTAGGAATGAACATTATTTACCTAGAGAAGATATATAGCTCCTTATTAACTAGGCAGCATTGCACAATTCATCAGCATGGTGGTCATCTTTGACACGTTATAACATCATATATTACGACCATCCTGAGGGAGGGTGAGAAAGGTCTCTTTGAAGGAGAAGAGGGGCAAAGAAGTGCTCCCATCTTTTGCTCAGTCTTTATTTTTACAGAGTACACCTTATGGTAATGAGGTTCCTCATGCTTTGGATATTAAGAAAAGCTCTGTCTTTTACTTGCCACAGGGCAATAAAAAAAAAATGTAGTTACCACTTCTACTGAGGCTTTCACGCCCATAGGCAGTTGTGAATGGAGACCTCATTAGATTTGAAAATTAAAGCAGAATGAAAATATCTTTCTCTATGTTGCTGGCTAGATGAACTGCCTTGAGTCAGTGCACAAGGTTTAAACTCGGCCATTTTATTCATTCCCCTTATGCCAACGTGATATAAATAAGTGATTCCCTTGCGTCAAAAACTACTGGTGGGCAGTACAACATTTGGCTCCATGCCACAAGACTGATTGCCTTTCTGAATTCTAGATTGCCTCAAAATTAAAGTTGAGTTACACTATTAATTGATTCAGTATGGAATCTGGGGGAATAATTATGCTCAGGAAGGGTCTGTCAGTACAATTTGTGCTCAGTTGTCACTATTGTATTAAATATAACAGGGTCAGGTGCACAGGATAGTAACTCGCATGATTACAGTAGTATGTACTAAGTAAAAAATCTCCATATAGAAGACATAAACACCTACAACAATCTTCTACAATGTCCATTTATGTATCATGGTATTACACGTATGTAACACAGTTGTGCACTCATACTTTTGGACCTAAATCATTAAATTGTAGCATTAAGATAAAAAACTGTGTGCAAACACATTGCCTGAGTAATCCCATAAAGAGCCTTTTGAAATTCATAAAATTATGCAGATGAAGGAACAGCAATCCAGAAGGTTCCATCAGGTGTACATCAGCTCAACATGACAGTTAGGTTTAGAACTTGAATATGCACAGATTAGGGACATTCTCAGCGTAATCAATTATGTCATGTTCTGCACAGGGAAAAGAAAAAGCCCAGAGAGCTTGAATCTTCCCAGAATAAGTTCTGCACAGACTCAAGTCTACCTCTCAGAAAGCATCTTATAAAATGGTAATACGCAAACATCCATCTTCTGCTGGCTGCTTGCTGTCAATTTCCTAGAGATTTTTTTTTTAATCTTTCATTTATTCACACTAGTATATACAGAATAACTGCACACTGCCATCTCTAACTTGTTCTGTTTTGTTCCATTACAATTGCAGATGGATAGATATGCCAGAAGATACATCTCTTCAACACTGTTAATGCACCACTAACACTTGTTCCTGTTCATCTTAGGAAACTCAAATCATTTTGGGAACTTTTTACCATTTCCTTCAGTTACTCAACATTACTTCCCAGATCCACCGACTTTCTTTTTAAGGTGACAGCTTTTCAGAAAGTGTTACCAGTTTCCCTTCTGTAGTCTCTAATAAACAAGATAAAAGCTCCTACTGTATGATTGAACCTTTAAGTCAGAGCAACTATTTGCATTCTATTCTCTGAACTGAAGATAGTCTGGCCAATACAAGTTAATAACTTCAATATTTAGAAATTCCCAGGAAATCAGTTTGACTTACTTTTTCTGCTCTATGGGTGAATTCAACTTACCTATGCCTCACTGTTTTTTTTTTCCAGAATCCACCCTATATAGCCAATATACTATTTTTATTTAATGCCATGTCTGAAGTTAAAAGGAATGCTGAGATTCACCTCAAGTAATCCTATTAAAATTAAAAGGATGCCTGGTATGAGAGGTGAGTAACAGTCACAAAGATACAATGCACATCTGATGTGTAAATGCATTATAATACATCCACCACTCTTGACTAGGTGGTTTTTCACTACCAAAATCACGGCCATTCTCTTCTGCAACAGAAATGCAAGTTATCCGAGGATTTAAATCACTGCTTCTGCTGTTTCCTTAGAGAACAGGATTCACACACCTCTTAATTTGCACAGGCAGGTGTTTCTGTTTATATTCTCCAGTCAGTCCTCTATAGTTTGTACTTCTCAGGTTCTATAGGGGCATCAAGTCAACCAGTCCAGTTCATATTTCAGAGGAAATGTAATCAATAAATCACCTATATTAGTCTCATGTCCACACATGGGGCTTTTGCTATTAAGAATATTTTGAAAGGTTCACTGAATATTGCACATTGAAATAAGTGTCTGTTGCCTGGGAGCAATTTCCAAGCTGTCTTTGGAGAACTAGGACACACTTAAGAGGATTTAGTGGTGGAAATCTTTCATTTAGAAAACCCATTTTTACAATTCACATGTTAAAGAAATAGAGAATGTTTCTTTGTCAAGTCCAACTGCAGTTAATGCATGTGAATATATCCCCACCCCTGAAACAGAACTAATTTCTGCAGAAGTTCATCCCAGAGATATATTTCTGAGCAAGTGCTCTGCTATTCACAACTTGAATTGTGCGCATTCCATCATACCTATCATTTTGCCCTTACACAGTCAAGGAATTTAGTCTTTTCAGTTAAGTGAGCTGAGAAAGGACAGCACATCACTTGTCATTTAAAAACATTCCATAGCACTTGCCTCCTGAATGCATCTGAAAACAGTAAATGTATAATGAAATGAGGAAACAAAACTCTAAATACGAGATACATCACCTTCTATGTTTACAGTAGCAAAAACATTACTACTTCGGAAACATCCCCCTCATCTTCCTCCTGATTTTTGTTGTTGTTTTTGTCCTTATTTGCAAAAGTCACGACGTCTTTCCATCTGTTAAGCCACCATCTCCCAGAAATGAATAAGATCCAGAAAACGTCAGCTCTGATTATGGGAAGCAAGTGTCTCTTGACACTCAGGTGAGAGACTTCTCCCTCCAGATGAGTGCTTAGACAAGAATTTGCGGACAGGGAAGGAAAGGTAATCTATTATTGAGATTTATTTTAAAGGATGATCCCATCTTACTCTTGATTGCCAAGACTGGAATCACTGCTGAGGGTATAATAACTGTTAAGCAAATGTGATTTCCCAATTTGAAATAACCAAATGAAAAATCCAAATGCTGAGATCTGAGTCTTGGAATCAATTCTACCTTCATTTCTATAGGAAAGGGAAGTCGACTGTGATGAAAAGAATTAATCAAAACCCCTGGAAAATTTCTGGGTGTAGACAACCTGGCTATCAAAATAAGTACTCTATCGAGACAATTTTTGCTTGATTTCAGGCCAATCTGCCTTTCTTAAGGCCTCTCTATTTAAAGTTTTCCCCTTTATAGATAAAATATTTCCCTGCTTTACATACAGATGGTCAGTAAGGTAAATCTCCTAAATGGTGTAGACCTCTCCGATGCTGCAAGCACCATTTGTTCCTGACACAGAAGAGAATACAGTATTTTGCATCTTAAATGTTTCCATATGAAATAAGCATACGAGCAGTTTTCTGAAAGCTAGAACTGACAGCTCATAGTGGTAACTTCCCTTGGTCATTCAGCACACTCTTATTATAAGGCTTTACCTTAATACCTGAGTGAAGACCAAAAGAAGTTTTGGATATTAAATCCAACCTAAGCAAAATGATTTTTTGTTCTTCATCTTGATATATATAAACTAAAAATAATACCTTAAAGCAGGTCTCTTGCAAGCCCAACAGTTCTTTGACTGTGTGATGCCTTGACACGTCTTTAAGTTGTCAGAAGTTGTCAAATCTGGCTGCTAGACAGAGACCAAAGCTAGTGCTGGACTCAAAGTAGGTTTGCAGTTTGTGAGGGAAATCTCACTGCAAATGGGACTTGGAAGAGTGAAGTTAAAACTCAACAGCTTCTTGATCATTTGGGTCTTTGGTCATCTCTCCAATCAGAGAGAATTCCTTTGGAATTAGCAGCAGCACAGCACCTCTGCAGCTAATTCAAGGAAAGAAAGAAAACTGAATTTGGCTTTGGAAACAAGCAATAAGAGATTGCCAATGTGAGTTACGTATCTTCAAATATTATAGTATCAACCAATATCTTAGTGCTCACTATGAACCCTTATACTATACGCTTGTTGTACAGACAGGAGTAAACAGACAAAAAGAGAAATATCCTAGAAAAAGCAACAAGTCTAAATACACTAACTAAAATGGTAGTGAAGGCAGGGCTAGATGGCCTGCCTCCTGACTGTTTGCCCACTGGACCAAATACTTCTTTGAGAAGAGCTGTGCTAAATTAGCCCCAGATGAGTAACAAATGCAAACACTTGTGGGCTGAGCATCATGATCCAAATAAGCTTACCATGACCATCAAATTCATCTCCCATAATTCCAAAATAAAAGGCAGGGTACACATCACAGAGGAAAATAACATAACCCAGGATTTGCCAGTTTGTATTTGCTTTGTTTTGTTTTTACTATAACATTCTGCATATCAGTTTGTTTGATTGGGTCACTTTGCTTGATGAATTTTGTCTTCCTTCCAAACAGATGGTGTGAGCCTAGGAATGGTTTTAATAAAATTCTTTGTGTGCTGGTTATATGGCACTTATTTGGCAAATGTCACTCCACAGACAGACTTTAGGTTTAAGATGATATTGTAATGACTTAAATCTCCCACCAGCTGCCACAGAATTAGAGCTATGTTAATATCAACAGAGAAATTAGGAGTTCCAGCAATTCAGCTGGAATCTTAAGGGAAAAATTTACAGGCATTTGAAAGATTTGCAGCAGCAAGAGACTGTGAAAGTCTGCCCAAGTATTAGAAAGTAACAATGTTAATGCTTGAAAGGTCTAAATACACACTGCCCTTCAACTTCTGGGCTGACCAGACACTGTGGTGACTTAAGTATAGCAGCCAGGCAAAAATGCCAGAAAGGTGTCTATCAGGGTTGATCTGAAAGGAATGTTTCCTATTTTATGTCAGCCCACAACACTGAAAGTGGATGTCGGTGATATGACAGGAGAGGCTGAACCTTTCCATCAATATTCCATTGCATTTTGTTGCCATATCAAAGATCACAGCAGAGGGGCAGTCTGACAAAACGGTGCCCTTCATGGAAGAGTACATGAAGCAAAGGTGTGGAACTGAATTCCTCTATGCATAAAAATGGCACCCACTGACATTCACTGATGCTTGTTGAATGTTTATGGAGACTGAGCAGCGGATTTAAGCACAGCAAGGTGGTGGATGGTGCATTTCAACAATGATGCCCTCGTAGCAGCTGCAAAACTGTGGATCATCTCCACTGGTGCAGATTTTCATAAGTGCATCATTCAGGATCTTGTTCCCACCTGGTGCAAAAGCATAGCTAGTGGTGGTGACCATGTTGAAAAAGCATTTTGTAGCTGAGAATTCGCTCTGCAAATTGTTATCGTGTTCTTTGTATCCACTGTAGTTTCCACGGAAATAAATAGGAAGCATTAATTTCAGAGTCACCTAGATTAATATCCTCCAATGAAATATGAGCAGGAAGTTTTTGAAAATTAAGTGAAGTTCATGCCATATAAGGCTCTACACTGTGAATCCTCTCCGAGTTTACCTAACAACTTCAGATAAGGTTGCACTATCACATGGAGATGCAATATTGAAGATGCATCCACACTTGACTGTCCGAGTCTGCTCTACTTCCCAAATCCCCTCATTCCAATTAACAAACTGGCATTTGAAAATAATCATAAATACCAGTCAGAAAATATTATGTTTTGTCATCAACCATCCTGAATCACAGGATAAAATTCAGGAAAATTCAGGAAATCACAGTGTAACCAGGGAAGGTAGCAAGAAGTGCGCAGGATACCAAAATATACGCACAGCTCAGACTTCCATTAGGATGAAGACCTCTTTGGACAGTCCTGAGAGTAGTGATTGTCCCATAAAAAACTGAAAGGAAAGAGAGTGCAAAGCCCAGCAATGCTTTGGGTGTTAAACTGAAGGGAATAACTGCTGAGGCATCCTTTTGTTTCACTGTGGCATAGATACCTCCCCAACTTTACCGTCCTTGATAACTAGAATGCCCCATCCCTGTATTTAGCAGGGCTTTCTACAGGCTATATGCTATAACACTTAAAGGTAATAGCAACAAACTTTCCCTATGGATAAGGTAGTATAACTCAGTTATTTTCACTATAATGGTCAATAGGGAAATTATTTTGGGTTTGGAATATATGTGATTGGCTATGGACTGAGATGGGATACCACATTAGATGGACCTCTGCTGGGCTCTCGTATGACAGCTCCTATGTTCCAGAGTGTATGCACATTATTTAGTAGCTGCAAATGAATATATAAAAGTTAAGAGGCTTTTTGAAAATGTTTTTCAGCCTGCAATATTACATTAATTACACCACAGAGGTATGAGAAGCTATCATTAGTGTGATCACACTGTAATGATGGATAAGGAAACCATTATAAGTAGAAGGGACTGAGTAGCCAGGATAATTAGGAGTTTTTCTATTGAAAACAGTAATAGCAAAAAGGCAAGACAAAAAAAAAAAAAAAAAAAAAAAAATTGCATTAAGTAAAAAAAGGCAACTTTTAATATTAGAAGAGAGGTCTTGAAAATAGGGCAGCTAATGGGGATATTCACTGAAAACTGGTTATTACAAATCTGCATTAACTTTAGTTTTTCAAATCACTGCTGGAAATAAAATCATAGTTTACAGACTGTGGAGAACCTAGTTTAAAAGTTGTCAACCTGCAGAATAAAATGGGACTATGTCAAACCAGATTCTGCAGCCAGCAAGTGTGCTTGGCTAAATGTCTCCTAATATTCAGAGTTGAACTAATTTATTATTCTTATTTGAACCAACAAAGGAAACATAAAACACTATTGATCTAATTTTTACAATAGTGTAATTTTTGAGGAAAAAAAGTTGAAAGGCCAGCAATACCTCCCAGGTCAGAGTTTTATTTCCAAAGATTAATGTTTGTAGTTCAGCCTGATATATATTGTAACTGCATGTTGAATATGTGATTGCCAATTACTTGCATAACTTGAATTGCTTCGACAGTTTACCTAAACCTAGCCACTGCACCTGTAGACCAGTTAAACTACACAGAACTGTTTGCAAGTGAAACTGTAGGAGATACCAGTATGTTTCACACACATTGACCAAAAAGGCACTGTTTTCAAGATAATGTTTTATCATAAACATTACTTATATTTTCATTAGATCAGAAGTGTAGTGAGCTGTCACAGGGGAATAAACATCCATTTTGAACTCAACATCAGTACATACTATTCAAGGGAACTGTTGCTTTATTTTAAGCTTTCATCCAAACTCATACAGTAAAGAAGTGATGAGAAGGGCAGACTGTTGAGAAAACTGTTATAAAGCTCTCCTCTCAGAAGAACTAGGAAAATACAAAAACAAACAAACAAACAAAAAGCAGAACTAGCAGCATCTAGATCCACCTTAACTGTTTTCTTCAAACATTTTACTGGAATAGTTCTTGTATTTGGAAATATTAGAAATAGCTCCTCATAATAAAATAAGTATCACAAGGACATACATGCTCATGTCTGTACATACCTATGCATACACCAGTGCCTATATACAGACACTTTTTTTTTTTTTTGCATCTATACATTGCTGTGAATGATCAACTGCTGCCAAGCACCTCAAGAATTTAACTGTATGTGAGCAGCACTGTATAACCATCAGCAGTGCAGGGAAGGGCTCGAGTCTTTGATTTGTGACTGCATGGAGATTTCCGTCTCTTTACTTGAGTGAACATTGGTTCACCGGGCTTGACATTATCCTTGTAGTGGTATAAAGCTGAAATAATTCTACCAAGGACAAATGACCTCAGCACATGTAAATAAGGAGAATTATGTTCTCTAAAGGGTAAAAGGCATGAAGGGGCACTTTTAAAAACAAGCAAGGGAACCAAATAAGTTTGGGTGCTGTCCTGTTCTCCCTGACAGTTATCATTATGACCTAAAGGTTATAATTGCAATTCTAAAGGAAACCTCATATGGACACAATTTTTAGAAGCTTTCATTTGGGTATTTTTGTCTTGTTCTGGTCTTAAGTTTTTCTACTTATTTCATGCCAACTACTATAGATAAGCAATAGCCTAAGTATATGCTGTTAGAAGTCTTTATTATTCTTGCAATGAGATTGTTCTCTAATCTACCTTATAGATGAAGGTCTACCTTATAGACCTTCATAGACAAAAGGACTTGCAATGGCGAAATAATATTCCTACAAGGCATGGAGTTAACTAACATGCTCTAAGCAGACAAAACCAGTCCCTCATACCAGCCCTTCACTAGCACCACCCGTTTATATAGAAATCTGTCAAAACATGCAGAGGAAATTTTCAGTGCTGCACTTATCCCTCCTTGACAAAACCAAATAAACCACCCATTGAACACCAGCCTCTTACAGTGATAAGCACAAAACTGATGCTTCTATCTGTTTCCTTGTCTTAAAAGCAGACCATCTGTGGATTGTTGCAGAAGCTGAATGCTATACTTAAACTGCGTGTTATCATTGTAATATTTTTTTCCCCCAGACAGTTTTGGAGCTATTCTATGCTTACAGTCACAGAATATAATAAGTACTATTATATTTATTTGATAAACAAATATTGATTAGAGTGTTACTAATGAATATTGTAATCTTCACTGTTCAATTTTCAATCATATCTTTCCTTTTCCCAGATTTAACTTGTTTCTTGCAACACAGAGTAGGAAAAAAAATGTATATATAACCAAATAAAGAAAAATGCCTCTTTCAATTGTTCTGGTGTACAGTATGTTCTATTTCATGACATCCCACAAATCAAAGTGATCATGTTTCACTCACACTGAATTCACACCCTCGGTTTCACCATAAGGTTAATAAGGTACTTTTTAGGTCTCTCAGGCTCCAAATTATCTTTAAGATTCCATATTTGATACACTTTCAAAACAGTCATTGAAAACCAACTGTTCTGAACCTTCCAAATATAATAGGAAACGATGAAAAAAAGATTTTTATTTGGTAATTCAAGCTTTTATGAAAAGCTTTCAGAGTAATATGCAAGTCTCATTTTTAGATGTTCACAGAATCTTCTTTGCACTAATATCCCCTATCCTTTACGAAGAAGGTATAGAAACTTCTGCAAAGCAATGTAATAACTTCATGCAACAGTCAGAGGAAGAAAATCCAGATCTTTCCAACGTGCCACAGTGAATCTATTGCCAATTTAGAAAAAAAATCGAATTATGAAACATTAAGATACTCCTGATGCTCCTCCTGAAAGTGATTCCAATTGGAACAGTGACTGCTTAAATCTCTACTCCAAACTTTCTTGTCTGAGGCATGTTGAATAAAGATCTACAGAGAAATTCAGAATGTAATAATACTTAGTCCAACTGAATCCTCAGAGAAACAGCTATATACAAACAGGAAAAAACCGTGAAGGTGATCCCTTAGATCATCATTTCTTCTGTGCTTCTGATCTAATATTAATATATACATTTTATTTTCCTTAATAGGAAAACATGCTTTGCAAAATATTAGCAGGACAGACAAGGGTTAAGAACACAGTTATGAGGTCTTGTACAGGTTCTTCTCACAGAAGTGTATACTTTGACTCTAGAGAATGCATTATTAGGAAATACTTGAAGCTCTGGGTTTCTAAACTCACTCTTGTGCCATGTATTTTTCCGTATCTATTTGGTAGCCCTGTTGACTAAGTCTAGCAGGAGACCAACATGGTGAATTAAATTCCTGAAAAGAGTTGAATTCAGGAACACAAACAAAAAAAGCAACAGTAGAAAGCAAGTTTCCCAATCCAAAGTTTACTGACACTGGTTTAAAAAGAACCATTTATGTCACACAAAGTGATTCTTCCTTTTAATTTAAAGTATGAGAATAATTTTTTGTCATATGACACCTTCTCATATGTCTGTATTACAGTTAAAGTAACTTTTTGCAGCCAAGCATAACTGGAGTTGCACCAGCATAGCTAATAACTGAAGATATTTCAGGCCAGAATTCAAACAGCCCTAGACAAATCTTTACAAGCCCCTAGCTCCACCTTCAAATTATTAGCCTACTTGACTCCCTGACAGTATAAGTACAGTTATTATCTCCTGTACTAACTCACATGAGTCTCTCTTCATACTGTATCAAGTTCTGGACTTAGGTAAAATGACTCAGAAAACTTTTGCCCAGAGAAAAGCGAAAATGTTCTACAACACTAATCCTCCATTAGTGACACCCCCAATAAAGGATTAGTGACATCCCCAATAAATGTCACCTCTAAATTCTGCATGGATAAGCAGCAAAGGTCACATTACATCCAGTAAGTGATGTCCTTTCATGTGAGGAACCTGACACAACCTGACTTATAGTTGATACTTCAAAATACCTGGGCTCACAGGGACTAAAACACATGGACCTGTACACCAGCTGAGGGAGTCTGAGAATACATCATGCTTTAGAGCAGCGTGTGTTCAGAGTACTCAAATGGTTACCAACGAACTACTAGAAAACTGCAAGAGTGGGCAGGGAGGATCAAGAAAGTGAGCAAAAGATAGGATCACATTGATAATTTATACACAGCTAGTGTTAAGATTTTAGTTTCAGACTCTTGAAAACACTAGAGAAATTTTCAAATACAAAGCAGGAATGAAATACAAAGCAAATATGATATTCATCCGAAATCTGGTTGATTTAAAATTGTAACATAGAAGCGTGTACAGTTGTATACTCATCTATAACTAAGTTCCAGCAACATCTGTTAGCATTACTGTGCTGCTGGTTTTCCCAAGATTTTGTAGAAATCTGTACTTCATAATCTACTTGAATAACGTGCACTACTCTTTATATTCAATGGCCTTTTAAGTGCTTAACTTCCCATTCTGGTCTTTGATTTCTGTGCCTTAAGATCATAATATGAGAGTTTCAAGGATTGTTATCTTAGCATAAGCTTTGAATGGAGGCGTGCAAAATAATTATAACTAGGTTTAAAGAATTGCTAAGCACAGCTAACAAATACTAACCATTATCTACAAACTGTTTGTAGGAGGCACATGAGTCTTTTTTCTACTACTAATGAGTACAATCACCATTATGCTAAAATATTAAGTGCTTTCTTTCATTTCAAAACCAGCTGTCATGAGAGCACCAATCTGATGTATTTGATTAGCAAGGCCAAGCACACTAACAAGGTCTTCTTCATGAATACTGAGTTAATAATACTTAGTGCAATACACTTCCCAGAGTCACCCAAGGGCTATCGAAAACGCTAGACATCTAGCTATAAGCAAAAACCCTGAACAAGACTGTTGAACAACTAACGGCTGGTTAGTAAGACTATATATAGCCAAGAACATAGGAGTCACCTTGACAAGTAATAATTTTGCCTCCTTGAGTTGTTTGTTACAATCATTTCAGGGCTACTACAGGTTTCCAGAGAATACCAATATACTTGAATTAATATTATTACATTGCTATATAAGGAGTGAACCAGACAACTCTCTAAAAGTAAAAAATAATTTCACTTTAAAGCCTAGATTAATACTTCTTTCTTCATTTAGTTAATGAGATATTCATATTCTATTAAAATAGCTTCAAAAACATTACCTCTTACAGCTTTTGTTTCTTGATTGGCTGATTTTTGTTTTGTTTCCTTTTTCCAGTGCCCGAAGAGGGCTGGTAGCTGAGGAAGATTACAAGTACAGCAGTCTAGAGCACCAGACGACTCTAGGAAGTTAGACCAAGAGGACCAAGAGCAGCAAAATCCATAACTGTGCAGAGATCAGACTGAGAAACCCATATGAAGTTTTACTAGTCAAGCCTAAATAGTGCTCCTGATGACACAGATGTGGTTGGAGGATGCAGGTGAGGCTAATCAGACCATAATCCTTATTTGCACCCTAATGACTCTGACTTCTTCACACATTAAACATTCTGTATGTTCCCTAAAACACTTGGTTATTTCGTTATGGTTTGGAGTATTTTATTCCATTCTATTTGACCTAAGACCTGCCAGACCTGCAACCAGCAGTTGCTCTGAAATTGAGGTAGCAATATCCTTTACAGCTGAACTTGTTTACCAACTTTCTGAAATGCAGAAGCATTTCAGATGACAAATGAGTGTTTCTGCTCAGCAGTCTGGTACTGTTTTGCTTTTCAAATTCCATTTTGTTCACAGAAATTGTAAGTTGTACAAAAAATATCACAGGTAAAATATCTAGTAAAACAACATCAGCACACCCAGTTAAGCCTAAATTTTAGCTAAACCTTTACTCTTGCTATAATCTTAATCTATCAGACTTTTGACATGCGCTGTCAGTAAAGTCTACTGAATTAATGAAGCAGCTTCCACAGACACAGAAGAGCGATAAATGATTTACTACTGAATTATTACAGGCCTGAATGTAGCTTATTCTTTGCAAGGTAGTTTAGAGGAGTAAATAATATTTATGATTGAGTTAACTGGCCAACCCAGAAGAAATAAATAGCCAGAGTAAGAATCACTCAAGAATTCAAAGGCTTCTTCAAGTTTCTGAAAAGACGATTTATTTGAATTAAACTAGATATCTAAGTGTATAACCATGTTTAATCATGATTCATCATCTGCTCCAAAGCACACATCTTAGAAGCCAGTTTGCACAGTGAGAGGCATGAGTTATATGTACACAACTTCAGGACCTTAGCTGCCAGCACTTTACTGGGCCATACGGACAAGCAAGTCAGCAAACACTCAAAGTATGAGCTACACCTGCATGCTTTCCAAGTTTATCCATCTATTTCCTCTCTTCATCTTAGTCACCACAAACACTTTTGCAGAGAGACCTTTGTTTTCAAGCACAAATGAGACCCTTGGGAACTCTTGGGAAACAAGACACAGAGAGAGAAAAGAGTAATCTTCTGTCAGACAGCTCTGAAAGCACTGCAGTAATTTTCTGTGTCAGAAAAGAGCTCAGTGGAAAGCACATCCAGCAAATAACCTCTTATCTTCAACAACAGAGACAGTGCATGATAAACACTAGGGGAATGAGGTCAGTCAACCCATGTGCATTCCTGTACCTGGGCAGCACTCTCACTGCACAGCACAGTATACACTCACAACCTTCTGTTACAGTTATATTACCATTCCCACTTCATGGGGGATGATATGGAATGGCACAGGAGTTGAAGAAGGAAAACAGAGAGAAAATCTTCATGGATAGAAATACAGTCTCTTGACTCCTTTTTGCATGAGTTGTAGAAAGTAAGGGTATAGGTCTAGGAAATTGCCTAGAGAATTCCTGAATAATATCCCCAAACACTAGGACTATCCCATTTCACACTCTGTTATCCTGCGATTTATTTACCTCTTCATCATTCAGTTCTCTCCTCATCATTTAGCTAACTTTCATACTTAATCCAATCCATCTTGTTTCTGGTTTTTCGTCTCATTTACCATTTCCAAGAATATCACACTCACTCTTTTCAAATGTTGCAGTATGTTTGGAAACAGCCACTTCTCATCAGCACAGAGAATGGGAAAATTAGGACTTGGACACAGTGATACTTTCAAAATTATACATGTGATGTATTGTACCTTATAATTGAATATTTGCTAATGAGTATAACCTACTTGAAATCATATATTATCACATTAACTTTCAACAATCTTTCAGGAATAGTAATAGTTATAAAATACTTTGATGCAAAGGAAGAAATGTTTTATGAGGCACTATCACACTTCTTTCACTGAAGTGGGGTGATCGAAGAAGGACCTTTTTCAGTTTTTATTTTAATGATTTATCCTAGCAGGAACAGGGGTCACAGTGAATGGCATATTTACCTATTAAGAAATAAAACCAAATGAGAGATAGGGAACGCATCTAGAAGTACTTACACATCTGTCTTATAAATGGCAAATAAGATATAGGATAAAACAGCATAGAATCACCAAGGTTGGGAAAGAATCAATCCCCGGCTGAAGTGCCTTTATACCAACGCACGCAGCCTGAGTAACAAGCAGGAGGAATTGGAAACTGTGATGCACTCGGGAAGTTATGACCTTGTTGCTATCACAGAAACATGGTGGGATGACTCCCACAATTGGGATACTGCCGTCGACGGCTATAGACTCTTTAGGAGAGATAGGCGAGGTAGGAGGGGTGGGGGAGTTGCTCTCTATGTCAGAGATTGGATAAACTGTGAAGAGCTCCCTACGAGAAGCAGTCAGGAACAGGTTGAGAGCCTGTGGGTTAGGATTAGAGATGGGACAAATATAGGTCAGCTGGTGTTAGGGGTATACTACAGACCACCTGATCAAGGGGAGGCTGTCGACGAGGCTTTCTTGCTCCAGATGCGTGAGATGTCTGGCTCACGGGCTCTTGTCCTGGTGGGGGACTTCAACCATCCGGACATCTGCTGGGAAAACCACACGGCGAGCTGCAAGAGCTCCAGAAGGCTCTTGGAATCCATTGATGATAGCTTTCTGGTTCAGGTATTGGACAGACCGACCAGAGGTGAAGCGTTGCTGGACCTGCTGCTCACCAACGCTGAGGAGATCATCAAAGGCGTCAAGGTTGGAGGCTGCCTGGGCTCCAGCGACCACGCCCTGGTTGAGTTTGTGATCTCAAGCGATGTGGGCCTGGCAAAGAGCAGGACCAGGACACTGAACTTCAGAAGAGCAGACTTCAAGCTACTCAATGGATTGCTGGCCAAGATCCCCTGGCGCGCTGCCCTCAAAGACATGGATGTTGAGGAGAGCTGGCGGCTCTTCAAAGATGCCCTCCTGGAAGCACAAGAGGTCTCCATTCCGCTGAATAAGAAAGTGGGCAGGCGAGGTAGGAAACCGGCATGGCTCAGCAAGGACCTGCTGAGAGAACTGAGGGCGAAGAAAGGGGTGTACAAGCTCTGGAAACAAGGCTGTGTCACCTGGGAAGAGTACAGGAATGCCGTCCGGACTTGCAGACGTGGGATCAGGGAAGCCAAGGCGCAGGCAGAACTGAACTTGGCAAGGGACGTGAAAAACAACAAGAAAACCTTCTACAGGTACATTGCCCAGAAGAGACAGGCCAAAACGGGCGTACCTACTTTGGTAAATTTAAAAGGAGAACTGGCTTCAACAGATGAAGAGAAAGCCGAGGTGCTGAATGAGTTCTTCACCTCGGTCTTCACTGGTGGCCAGGATTCTAGTCTTTTTCACGTCCCTGAACCCTACATCCCCAAACCTCTATGTGGGGACCAAGGAGGTAAATCCCTCCCCACTGTAAGGGCAGAGCAAGTCCGAGAGTGCCTCCTTAGACTGAATGAATACAAGTCTATGGGGCCGGATGGCGTGCATCCCAGGGTCCTGAAGGAGCTTGCCGAGGTGGTTGCCGAGCCGCTCTCCATCATATTTGAGAAGTCGTGGCTGTCAGGTGAGGTCCCGGACGACTGGAGGAAGGGTCACGTCACTCCCATATACAAGAAGGGGAGCAGGGAGGACCCGGGGAACTACAGGCCGGTGAGTCTCACCTCCGTGCCTGGGAAGATCATGGAACAGATCCTCCTGGACAACATGCTCAGTCACATAAAGAATGAGCATGTGATCCGAGACAGCCAGCACGGCTTCACCAAAGGAAGGTCATGCCTAACTAATCTTGTGGCCTTCTATGATGGAGTGACGGCATTGGTGGACGAAGGGAAGGCGACCGATGTCATTTACCTGGACCTGAGCAAGGCCTTTGACATGGTCCCCCACCACATCCTCATCTCCAAATTGGAGGGAAGTGGATTTGATGGGTGGACGACCCGATGGATAAGCAATTGGTTGAAAGGCCGCAGACAGAGGGTGGTGGTCAATGGCTCTATGTCCAGGTGGAGGCCGGTAACAAGTGGTGTCCCCCAAGGGTCTGTCTTGGGACCGGTGCTCTTTAACATCTTTATTAATGACATCGATGAGGGAATTGAGTGCACCCTCAGCAAGTTTGCTGACGACACCAAGCTGAGTGGTGCGGTTGATACGGTGGAAGGAAGGGATGCCATTCAGAGGGACCTCGACAGGCTGGAGGGCTGGGCTCGGGTGAACCTGATGAGGTTCAACACGGCAAAGTGCAAGGTTTTGCATTTGGGCCGGAAGAACCCCAGGCACCTGTACAGGCTGGGAGGAGCGGTACTTGAGAGCAGCTCGGCAGAGAAGGACTTGGGGGTCCTGATGGACGAGAGACTGAATATGAGCCAGCAGTGTGCTCTGGCAGCTCGAAAGGCAAATGGGATCCTGGGCTCCATCAGGAGAGGGGTGGCCAGCAGGGACAGGGAGGTGATTGTCCCTCTCTACACGGCTCTTGTGAGGCCCCACCTGGAGTACTGTGTCCAGGTGTGGAGCCCTCAGTACAAGAAGGACATTGAGATTTTGGAAAGGGTCCAGAGGAGGGCGACTAAGATGATCAGGGGGCTGGAGCAGCTCCCCTATGAGGACAGGCTGAGGGAGTTGGGCTTGTTCAGCCTGGAGAAGAGAAGGCTGCGGGGTGACCTCATTGCAGCCTATCAATACCTGAAGGGAACCTACACCCAGGAGGGGAGTAAACTCTTCAAAAGGGCTGACAACAGCAGGACTAGGGGAAATGGTTTTAAGTTGAAGGAGGGAAGATTTAGGTTAGATGTTAGGGGGAAGTTCTTTACTAGGAGAGTGGTTAGGCCCTGGAACGGGCTGCCCAGGGAGGTTGTGGATGCCCCGTCCTTGGACGTGTTTAAGGCCAGGTTGGACGGGGTCCTGGGCAACCTGATCTGAATGTGTATGTTTGGTGGCCCTGCTAGGCAGGGGGGTTGGAACTACATGATCCTTGGGGTCCCTTCCAACCCGGGTGATTCTGTGATTCTGTGATTCTGTGATTCTGTGAATCAAGATCCAAAAATCCAAGATCATCGGATCCAACCATCCACCTACCACCAATATTTTCCCACTAAACCATGTCCCTTAGTACAATGTATAAACATTTCTTGAACATCTTCAGGGTTGGTGACTTCACCACCTCCCTGGCAGCCCATTCCACTGCCTGAACACTCTTTCATAGATTAAGTTGTTCCTAATATCCAACCTAAACCTTCCCTGGCACAACTTGAGGCCATTCCCTCTTGTTCTATAACTAGTTACTTGGGAGAAGAGGCTGACTCCCACTTTATCACAAACTCCTTATAGACAAAATTCCACTACAGATTTGCAGCATGAGAACATCAACTGTGGATATGGAAAAGTGTCAGGATGCATACTGCACGGAAGACTGAAGGAAGAGTTAAATTCATATTCCCTATATTTTGGACCATTTAATTAATCATAATTCTATATTAAAAAAAAATTCTGTTACCTATGCAATAGTTGCTGGTTGACTATGAACAAAATTATGCCTAAATATTCCTGTAGGGCATTGAAACCTCCCTAAATATTATCACAGTTTATCGAGATCTGACTGGTGCTAGGTTCAAAAGAAAAGTCAAATTTTAACATTTTATGTATTTGATATCTTAAGTATCTTTAATATATTAAATATATCATTAGGAGAAAATATTGATAGCACAACAACTTTAAGGCTGTTGCTGAGCAGTGCTGTACAGAACCAAATATATTTCAGCCTCTTGTACTGACCTGTCAGCAAGAGAGCTTGGAGTACATAAGTTGTTAGGAGGGGACAGAACAGGGACACTTGACCTAAATTGGCCAAAAGGATCTTCCATGCCATGTAGCATAATGAGAAAAAAACTTAAAAACAGTGGAGAGTTAACTAGGGGGCTGTCACTGCTTGGGGACTGACTGGACTTCAACCAGTGGGTGGTGAACAATTGCTTGTACAGCACTAGATTTATATAAATATAATTATCATAACTATTATCCTTTTTTTCATCTCTCTTCTTTTGTCTTAGTAAATATTTTTTATCTCAATCCATGAGTTCTACTTTGCTTCCCCTCCCCCTCCTCCCCCATTTCTCTCCCTCATCCCACTGGGTGTGTGGAGAGCGAGCAAACAACTGTGTGGTGCTTAACTACTGGCAAGGTTAAACCACAACAGATGAAGCACATATCTGATACTGTTGTTCAGTGTACTGAACAATCAAACAATCAATGTTAATGACTTGCTATTCAAATTATCATATGACGATTTGAAGCTTAAAGACAAATATCTCATAAAAATCTTTGGGAAAACAATAACATGAATGTAGTACTGACAGAAGATTCATTGGTACTGCGTGGGTAAAGATTTCAGAGGTCCCTTGCTTTTGTTATTAGCTCTGTTTGATGCTATGAGACCACAGAGCGATTAATTTTCTGGATAATATTTCAAGCATTTTATATTTATGTATCTCTGCCCATATGCATCCACATCTGTGAAAAAGAAATAACAGGTGTTTCATTTTTATGGTTTCCTTCTGTTTACTCTTGACAAGTCCATTTGTTATTCTAAAAGAAAATGAGTAATCTCTGAGCCCATTTGATTTGGAATGGAGTATCCTGTCTGTTTACTGTTATCAGTATTCCCACTGCAATACTCTGACCATTACATAACTAGGTACATTTAGCTAGTGAGAATAAAAATATTCTGTGCTCCATTTGACTTGATCCATAAAATAACAAAACCTATTAGGTCAATGTTGCTCCATTTTATTAGTCTTCACAGAACAAATTTTAAATCAAATGTTCAAACTTGTCACATGTTAACACCTTTATGCTTACATACTGCAGCAAATAAAACTTTGCAGATGCAGACAACAGACTGCATTTCTTTCACTTTATTGTGATATGATGAGTAGAAGGATGACATTGTCACCCTAAATATCACTGTGATCTTGAATAGTCCACAGATGTATTTGATCTTATTTTAAGCTAAGTCTGTTACATAGGTAGGAACGGGTATTATACGTAATAGAAACAGCAGTAGAAATAAAGTAAGCAATAGATAGATCAGCTCTTCACAGTAAAAACTGTTTTCTTATGCTTAAGGCATTGCTTCTTTTGTCCATTGTCTGTCATCCTACCACTGGACACCACTGAAGAGTCTATCACCATCTTTTTCAGTCTTCCATCAAGAATTTATACATTTTCGTAAGATCTCTGACCATTCTCTTTTTGAGGCTATATGGTTCCACCTCTCTCAGCATCCCTTTGTTTGCCTCACATGTAATTTAAGGTCATATTGCACAAGCTGGTGGAAAACATCCACAGAATCACAGAATCACAAGGTTGGAAACGACCTGCAAGATCACCTAGTCCAACCACCCTCCCATTCCTATTAGTACCACAAGCTACTAAACCATCTCTCGTAGCTTCTCATCCAGGCGCCTCTTGAACACTGCCAGGGATCGCGACTCCACCACCTCCCTGGGCAGGCCATTCCAGTGCCTGACCACCCTCTGAGAGAAAAAGTTTCTCCTAATGTCCAACGTAAACCTCCTCTGGTACAACTTCTGGCCGTTTTCTCGGCCAGACTCACTGGAAGCCATATGAGGAAACAGGATTAGCAGGACACACATTTTTTTTTCATCTACCATCCAGAAAAGGGAAGCAGAAAGTTGTGACTGCCTGTCTTCCTGTCATATCCACCCTTAAAGCCTTTCAAGAGAGAGACTGGAAAGGACTGCAGCCTGTGGAAGACCCACAAAGGATCAGCTGATTTGCCCATGACAGTAATCTGTAAGTGACCTTTATCAATTTTAATCCACATGTCTTCTTGCGTCTTGCTCCTTTTTCTCCATTTTCTCATTGTCCTACTGAAAGGTAAATATGAGCAAGTGGTTGTGGCCTGCCAGGCCAGGATGACTCACAACATTGCTGAGGACTAGTGGCATACAGTACAGAGATGCTTTCGTTCGCTGCCATTTGGAACCACTTCAGGAATTTGCTTTTGGAAGGAATGGTGACGAGAGTTTTATCTATGACCCTAAGCACGTCCCTATGGAGTTTATTGGATTTAGTTATGGGTTGTCAACTCTTTTAGCTGGCACAGTGCATTTGAAGTGGTATTGTTAGCATCATTAGGTCTTGAGTGTGCAGCTGCCAATACAGCACATTTATCATTGGTATGGAACTTAAGAGAAAATTCCTGTGCTATATTTAAAGCCAGAGTTTCTCTTCTTTTTGGTATGATTTTCTATGACATTTATATCAATCAGGGTTAAAAATAGGAAGTGGAAATTAAGTTTCAAAATAGCTCATGCTCCAGTTTTATTAAAGTCTTATGCTCTAAAAATAGTTCTTTTTAAAAAAACTGAAATCTCACTTAAAGACTTTTAGAAAAAGAAGACTTCAAAGAAACAATTGTCTTTTCTTCTTATCAACCAGTGGCAAAGTAAAGCCTGTCTTTATATTTTGGTAAGATGTTGCCTAAGTCTTGCCAGATAATTAGTAATTTTCCAACTAATCTCCATATTTTTAAACTTCAAACAGCTTGTTATTTTAGAAAGAAATTGAGGATTATCAGTAAACTTGCTACATTTTACCTACATCATCTCAGTACTCACAATATCAGGCAATTACTGATAGCAAAATATTCAGCAAAAGTAATGTACAGAAAAATTTCATTAGGCAGAAAACGCCTAATAGGCAAACACTTTTTGCAATGTTAAATAATTTCATGCTCAAGCATGAAATAGCAACTAGATATTCACCTTCAAAATGAAAATCTTTCTTAGATGTCATAAATACTGTGTAACACTTTTCAGTCCTTAAATCTTAAAGCGCATTTAGACTGCTTACACAGGAAACAAGTTTCATTAGGGGTTTGCCTAAGGTAGTTTGTTTACATTTAAACTATAGGCTTTCATTCTCACTAAAAAGATACCCTCTTCTACAGCATATTTTACAGGTCTGACAAAATATAGCAGCCTTTTTTTTTATTGTTAGGGAGTAATATGATCTTTTCAAAAAACCTTGGCTCCTTTTCTTTCCTCTTTTTCACCAGATTCAAAATTCAGAAACAGTGCATGCCAAGAAAGAAGGGAAGTTTTTGAAAAGATATCAAAACTGAAAAAAGAGAGAAATTTGTGACAGCTCTTAGGATTTTCATTCCAAACATACAAATTTGGAAATTTAATAGACTATGTAATGAGGGAACAGATCTCTGAAATCAAGGAATATCAAGCTACATACTTACCTTTGATGCTGGTAGAAATCAGAAGTAAGAGCAAAATTTACTTTCTACTTCTGTACCACTTCATTACATGCAAAATCATGTCATGACTTGTAAGTAATTCATAAAGTATCTATATAAAATATCAAGTCATGTTCTCTAAAACTTCCATTTTGTCTCAAAATATACTATACTATAGTGACAAAGTATAGAAATTTAAGCTAAATAGTTTAAAATTGCAACTCAAATTGATTATAGCTGCAGGCAGCAAAATTTTTTTTCCATAAAACTACATTTTTCTTAATTGCTCCTAATTTGCGCCAGAAACAGTGTTGCCAGCAGGAACAGGGAAGTGATTGCACACCTGTACTCCACTCTGGTGAGGCCACACCTCGAGTACTGTCCAGTTTTGGACCTCTCACTGCAAGAAAGACATTGAAGCCCTGGAGCGGGTTCAAAGAAGGGTGATAAAGCTGGTGAGGGGTCTGGAGCACAGGCCTTATGAGGAGCAGCTGAAAGAGCTGGGAATGTTCAGCCTGGAGAAGAGGCTCAGGGAAGACCTTATTGCTCTCTATAACTACCTGAAGGGAGGTTGTAGTGAGCTGGGGGTCGGGCTCTTCTCTCATGTGACTGGTGATAGGACTAGAGGGAATGGCTTCAAGCTGCGCCAGGGGAGATTTAGGCTGGATATTAGGAAATAATACTTCTCTGAAAGAGTGGTCAGGCAGTGGAATGGGCTGCCCAGGGAGGTGGTGGAGTCACCAACCCTAGAGATGTTCAAGGAACATTTGAATTTTGTGTCAAGGGATATAGTTTAGTGAGAACTATTTGTGATAGGTGGATGGTTGAACTGGATGATCTTGTAGGTCTTTCCAACCTTGGTTTTTCTGTGATTTCTGTGATTCTGTGACAACTGTCCATTTTTATGTCAGAAAGAAATTAGCCTTGAAATCTCTTCTTTTAAATATGTATTTTGGACAATTAATATAGCGAAGTATATAAATGACATGCATGGAAATATGGTTGGTATTTTATAGCTTTTTTAATCAGCAGAGATGAAGACAAGTTGATAATAACTTGCCAGTTACTAAAATAGTATGTTGTTCTGTCCTACAGCAGTATATGAAAATGAATACACAAAGTTATGTAAGTAGCTACTCTTATACAGATTTGATACCTAAACATCACACAATAGGCACGATAATTCAACTTACCTACAATTTTTTTTTACCTTATGGATTTATTTTCATATGAATAACTCTGTTTTTCAAGATGATGATTTTTATTAATATGTAGTTTGCTTTTTGTTGGGGGGTGATCTCTAAGAAAACATTCTTTTATCTTTCTAGAGAGATCAGCCAGAGTCTACACAGACCTTACTGTTATAGGGTCAGAATTACAAGTTTCTTTTTGGCTAGAAAAAAAAAAAACAATAAAATACAAAAAGCTGAAAGAAATGAAATGCACAGAGCAGCAGGAAGGAGAACTTTTCAGCAAAAGATGTGACCTGTACAGTATGACCAGGAGTTTAATTTGACAAATGCTCATGATCAGTGGTTCAGAAGTGCGACTGATCAGACAGCTGAGTGAAAGGGCTCTGTGAGGGGCTGTTCCATGAGACTACGTGGGCAGCCATGTTCATTCCCTTGCTGCAAGCATACAAATTGCGTAGTCATTATGCTGCATAAATACTGCAAAGATTTTAAGTTCTGTAGACCTTAAGACATTCGTTTTTAAGAATACTACAGTGCATACGTAAACCTGTCATACTGTGGTGAGTTTCAAAAAGGTGTAGCTATAGGCTCATTCAAGCCAATCCAGCAGTTACTTACTGAATCCTTTATATTAGAAAGCAACAATGTCTTGGAAGGGTTGAAACAAAAATGTCACTGGGCTTGTAAAACCAAATTTACCAGGGAGAATTTCTTGCAAATTTCTTGCAAATAGTTTTCATAACCAGTTCCCTCAATATTTCTATTCTCTTCAGAGATTGTGCTTAAAAGAAATAAGGACTGTGCCCCACATTATTGTCCACTGCACAGCTGACTTCTTTTCAATGCTCTCCTTCAACAGCTTGTTCCTCAGAAGTGCTGGCCTGCAGAAAGTTTCATGCTGACTTACTGTCTTTTTTTCTTGTTGGTTTTGTGATCTGCTGTAAGAGCTTGTAAGTTACTACTTCAACAGCAGCCTAGATCAATGTGAATGGAGACTGGAGACAAATTTTCAATAATGGAAAACCAGGCAAAATAGGAAGCTGCAAAAGCAAGCCAGAAGAAGGATTCTTTGAAGTCTTAAAGTCTTGATCTGCTATGACTTTTAATAGAGAATGTAGGGTTGGGAGAAGTTATTACCCACATAAACATTCCCTTAAGATGCCTGACACAGTACATTAAGAGCTGAATCCAAGCCCAACAGTCAGTGAGAAGCCTTTAGATGACCTTCAGTAGAGGAGTTTACATTTCCACCAAAGAAAATATTTTCTTGCTTGCTTTGCAGAAACCCACTTAAATAACATCACTTTAAAAAGTGTATGGAGACAGTAAAGAAATACATTTTACTGCCCTTTTTATGCTGAAGAGTATTTACTTATGATAGCAAATTGTTCAGTTATGTTTAATGATGCTAAGAAGTTGATTTTGAAGTACTCCTACATGTTATTCTTATGCACACAGTACATAAGATGAGAACTAACGAAATTTTTCTTACCCTACTGTATACAATCAATGTAATGTTGACAGAGCAGACACGTCTCCTTTTTAGTACAGAAGTTTTTTATGGGTACAAACCAAATGGTTTAGCAGATGCTTTCATAATTTGCATTTTCTTAGATGATTTCTTCCTCCAATTACTCCTTGTGTTTATGTATGCAGGAGGAACAAATAATCAGAAACAAAATACAATCTCTGTTAATTTGTTATTCAAACACAGACCATCAGTCTGGCTTATAATGTCGGGATGGAGTTCATCTCATCAATACTTTTCCCAGACTGCCCAGAGTTTTTCAAAATGACTACACAATACTCTGCAATAGAACTCACTCCTATGAAATCAGAACTCCAGAAAACATATGAAAATCGCACAGATAATTTCTAGCAAAGTTTCTCACCCACACCTTGAAGAAATTACACTGTACTTTTGCCTAAGGGAAGAAGAAATAATACTTCAAGAAAAAATGAGTACTTTCTCCATAGACATCCCTCTATCAAAATTCTCGTGTTTTTTTTTTTCCCCTTTAAAAAGGATGACAGCTGACTTATTATTATGAGAACTCTGTATTTTATTAGCTAAGTATGCCATTGGCAAACAGTAAGTCTATACCATGTCATCTTTCTCTGTAGTACAACTACTCAATTGAAATCACTTGATCATAAATGTCTAGGTGTACTGAAGATCAGATTTAGAAGAAAAAAAGGCACTAATGAGGATCCTTGACAGATGAATCCAGTCCTGATTTTGCTAGGATAATCAGTAACTTGTTCAACGTTGAGAAAAGAGTAATAAGCACTTGTAGGATGCCACCCAGCTGAGTAATTGGCCAAGTTGCACAGGTGTAAGAATTCAAAACTCATTGATGCTTCAGCAAGGTACTTTGCTTTTCAGTATGTTCTTCCACAAAGTATATTATCTCCAAAGCCTATTAAGACTGAACAGTACAGAAGCAGCTGCAAATTTTGGCAAAATTAGATATGGTGAAGTCAACACTATCAAGACTCATGTGATGTTGTGTCACACAAGGGCTCTTTGCTGATTCTGGGCCTGATCACTCATTACATTACTGCAGGTTTAGATTTCCACCACCATGATTTCAAACATAAGGCAGTGCAGCAGACAATCAGGCTGATGTGTCTATGCAGGCTGGAAAACAGACAAGGACACTACAAGGCTGAAAAAGCAGCTATCCTACACTGACAGCTCCCTTTGTTGTGCTACACTGCATCTTGCCAATGCCTTTTGGTCACATCAAGCCCTGAAGAGAATTTTGCTTGGTCCAACATTCTTCTATTATCACACAATAATGCTAAATATTTGTGGTTTGACAGTAAAACAGAGAGCAAATTATCTGGTTTATTCTTCAAGTAGTGGATGACATTCAATAGAGCATTTGACTACCACCAACAACTGCATCCCAGTTTTCAGCAAGAAAATCACCACCGGTAAGTATTCCCTTTAAAGTATTAAGAATATTTTTGTATGCTTTCTAAGAGTTGCCACAAAAAAAAAAAAAAAAAAAAAGCATTAACTGTAATGGAAGTTTTGTGGCTTAAACTCTGCACAATAGTCAGTGGAAATATAACTTTCAGTCACTTGAATGTTACCAGAATTTCAGAGTGCAGATAAGGTGAAGAATTTCTGATTGCTTCCAAAAAGCAGGACTCCATCTAACCCCAGGGAGTTCATCCGATTTACTCTGGTTAAAATTCTGGCTCATAGGATTTTAATGTGATCTCCTATCTATTCTCTTTCTGTCTTCATCTTCCAGCTGCTCAGAAGTCACTCCTCAGAAAGAAATAAAGTTGCTGATGTTGACTATTCTTACATATCTATATTAGAGTGAAAATGTGATCAGAAAAGGTCTTGTTATGTTTTATAGAATGAAATTCTTACTTCATATTGATCACAAATTAAACAAACAAACAAACAAACCAAAAAAACAGTTCACCCAATATTACATAGGTTTCAACTCTGTCTAGCTGGAGCCCTTTAAAGCCCACCTTTACTCCTCTGGTTTGTGTAAAGTTCATGGAGTAAATCCTCCCATAACAAATATCATTATTTTCCTCCTGAATGCAAATGTTGCAGCCAGCCTGAAGCATAATTTCCTTCTTGTATTCGTCTTTTTAAAATAAAAATACCATATAAAAACATTGAGCTGTTCCAGTAACACAAGGGAAACAAACAACCAGATGTAGCTCCAGCACTACCCCTGTAAAAGCTAGATTACCTCTCAACTAACCATAAGTGCAAAGCCATCTTTTAAGCACTGTATACAGAAGTATTGCTTAAGGTTCTCATTTATTATAGGCACTGAATTCTCTGGCTGAGGAGTTCCTCAGTACACATATATAAACAAATGCCAGGGTAACTTGTAGACAAAAGGATTATGCATTCCTGTCAGAAAATCATCACTATTTTTTTAAACTACTGAAACATCAAGACAAAGGACAGAAACATCAGGATAAATTT
Organism: Lagopus muta; assembly: GCF_023343835.1. Classification (NCBI taxonomy): domain Eukaryota; kingdom Metazoa; phylum Chordata; class Aves; order Galliformes; family Phasianidae; genus Lagopus; species Lagopus muta. Next base: position 11,983,151 of record NC_064440.1, on the reverse strand, counting down.
TGTGAAGTACTTAATTAGATCTGGACTGAAATTGAGTATAATTTCCCCTCAAAATTTTAATAAAACTCAAAAAAAAAAAAAAAAAAAAAACCAACCCAAAAACAAACAAACAAAAAAAAAAACCAACGACCTTAGCCCTTATGCACAAACCTACAAGAAATATTCCTTTTCTGCCTTGCAGCAACTGAAGTCTGAAGTTTTCATTATGCCATTCTGCATTCAGGGTAAGTCATCCAACATTCTTTTTAGGGACATCCCAGTCCTTCTTTCCAGCAAATTGCACAACAAGGCTTGGCGGTTGTATATTTTTGTTTTGCTGAATAGTTCAAATGGTTAAGCAGCAATAAGCAGACAAAAGAACGTAACACAGCAGGGGATGAAAATCAAAAAGAAATCCTGACCTGTCACTTTAAGTACTAAGACTGCCTGTATAAGATTTAGTCCCTTTAGATGGATGTCATTATGATTAATATCTCAGATAATTTATCTAGAAGTACCATGTAATGCTATAATGGGATGGAAAGTACCACACTAATAATGGGGTAGCAAAGTCTTTGACCACAGGAAATGAGAATGAGCCCAAAAGCAGCAGCCATGGATGCAGAAGAAAAGAGATGCTTACCTTACCTTTAGAAGGCCTCTGGTAGGCAGGGATCTCCAACAAGAGATGCCCTTACCTCCCCTACCAATCCTTACATGAGGTCTGGGAAGGGGTGGATCCTGGCTCCATGCCTTCTAATCACTCAAGTGCATTGCATGTATCTGAGCTACCCTGGCTTGGCCCTGCCTTCCCTCCAGGTGCTCAATAACTGGTCCAGGCTGTGACTTGGCATTTCCACTACATCCACGCTGGTATCACTAAATGTGATAATGACCAAAATCTCTGAGATCAATGATCCTTTTTTGAAAATGAAAAATTTAACAGCTGTGGGAGAATAACAGCCTGAGGTGAATTGCCAACAGATAAATAAAAGTATTTTTTTAAACTTACTTATTCCATTATGGAAAGCTATACCTATAAGATGCTAATGAGAGCTGGAAATGTAGATGTGATTGTTAAAACTTTCAATGAAGTCATCTGAAACCAGAAGCTGAAACCTGAATAGAACTAACTGGTCAATCATTCACAAGTTTGATGATAGCTGATAACAATGAACAGAATCAGACGAGGAATGTGGCAAGATGGAAACAACTGATAGGTCTGAGATATACTGCTCCCTGAGAATTGGTCAGAGCTATCAGTGAGAGCATTGCAGTCAAAAAAAGGGAGGGGCAGAGTTCATTGGCAAGCCTCTAAAGCACTTCTGTTAACTGAAAAGGTTGAAAATACTTTAAATTAAATACAATAAAGTTTTCTACCGTATTTGTAAAGCACGCATCAGTTTATGGACCTCCGTATTTGGAAGCACACATCAGTTTATGGACCTCTTATTCTTCCCCCTTTGTCAGCCACCTTCTAAAGTAACTTTCAGTGAACTCAAATGCAGCAGACGGGTCCACTGTTCACACATATTAATTAAATGTTGTAAACAATATGCAACATAGTAACGTTATCAAATGGCTGGAATTCAAACACGGCAAAAGCACTTAAGTCTAAATTTTGCCTTCACTTACATAGACAGTTTTCCTTGGCAAAGTTACAGTCTCATCAGGATTCCACTTTTTAAATTGCCTTAAATTTTATGCTATACGTTTATATGGATACTGATTCTTTAGCAGCATAAGAACCAAATGATTTTTGACATTAGATGATCATGAAAATTCCTTCAGCTGTGACAATAAATTATCTATGGATTGCTTAAGACTAAAGTATTAGTTTTCAACTGAGGGCTTTTTTTGTTTGTTTGTTTTAGGTGTTGAACATGGTTGGACTCTTTTTTTTTTTTTTTTTTTATGTGATAGATACTTTAATTTCCTCTTTTTAATTTAAATTTAATTAAGAACTGTCCTCACCGGCTTTCACTTCAAGATCCCCAGTTCTATCTTTGTTTACCCTCCAAGTGTTTCCAGTACCTTGAGCACATTAGGAATATTAAGCAGTTAATCAAGAGAAAAAATAACATTAATTTGTTCTCTAACATCTTTCATTTTCTTTTTTTTTTTTTAATCAAAAGAATATTTAGCATACAAGCCCACAGATTCAACAGCCCATTTCATCATCAGGCACTAATATTTCACTGCATCCAGGATTTTGAAATAAATCTTCACTGATGTGAGTGATTGGCCTTCTGTACAGGAATCATCCCAGCCCCTATGTAATTACTAAGACTCCCAAACAGGCTTTAAAATAGCCTAAATGTATAGCTAAATAAAGCCTATCGGTCTATAGATGTGTGTGTGTGTATGGAAAAAGCTGCTCAGCTGAAGCTATGTTAAGTTCCCTACCGAATTTGAAAGGCTGAACACAACTCAGAATTTCGTAAAACTCATCACATAATGTTATATTCTCTACTCTCTCAGGCCCATGTCAGAAATGGCAGCTGTATCACTTCTAACAGTGACCCAAGGCTTGCCCTTTTGTAGGTTAAGTTTCTAGAAGCTGTTCTGCTAAATGTCAGGTGTGAAATCCATTTTACATTGGATTGGATACATGTTGGATATAATCTATATCCAACATCTATATCCAATATCTATATAATATCCTAGTACAAACAATAAAGCTACTAAAGTGACAGAGAACTTTCTACATATGAACAGGACTAATATATTTATTTCTATTGTAGTCACTGCTACCAAGAATCTGCTCCAGAAGCAGTACTTGACCTTGTGATATGTTTTATCGGGAACTGCTTTATATAAACATAGGTATATTAATTCCTGGCAGTGCTGATTTGCATTCATAGGTATCAGCAACATTAGCCAGCTCTAGCTAGCGTTAGTTTAGGAACCTTACCATTAGAATTTATTTTGACTCCTATGTGAATTTTCATTTGTGTAACGTGAGTTTTCATTTGGGAAGTAACATTTCCATGAGTTGAAGTGTAATTGCTTTTTGAAATCCATTCCCATGATGTTACAATTTGTTGAAAAGTTGTAAAACTAACAATTGTTCATAGTATGAATAAGAAGCCATTGCTATTGTGCAGTGATTGTTTTGGTTTTTGTCACACAATGGAAAAAAAAAAACTAGGTGCTCTTATATCCTTCCAAAACAGGTGTTTTCAACACTTCTTGTGATCATAAATATTTAGGTTGGGGCAAAGTGGAAAAGAAATCGCCACACAAAACAAGGTTCCAGGTAATGATGCACAAAACACCTCAAGTCATGAATTAACCAAGGTAGAGGATTCAGTCATGGAAACTAAACTATATCAATTGATTTGCACTGACAACATTCATTTGTAAGCAAGCAATATAAGCTCAAAGTTAATTGATACACACAACATACAGCTAAAACTTTTTGGAAAAGTTTTTTGCTCCTAATACAAGTAGCTTTTGTGTTTCTGGAATAGACTGCAAATACAATTAAAGTTTTATCTTTTTGATGAAAGCATGAAAATCTAGTTATGTTTTTAAAGATTCAGCATTGTCCCCAAACTGTTTCTAGTAAATGTATATTATTTTTCTTCCTGCATTGGAAAGGAGAGACAAAAAAAAAAAAAAAAAAAAAAAAAAAAAAAAAATTAGAAAATTCCCATTGGGAAGCTTACCAATAAATCTGAGGAAAGAATTTCTTGAAAAAGACAAATGAAATAACTACCTAGAAATAGCACCCTACTAGGAACTTCTGATGCACATGTGGTTTTTTGAAGACGGAATGGCTAATTATTTACAGGTGAATTCAGGGTGACAGCAGTGGTAATTAGTGACAAACGTTTTTTCTTTGTGGAGTTAATAGCAGAGCTTACCCTATGAACAAACACTGAAGTGCGCTCATATGTTTAAACCTTTGTTTTAAAAGTAAGAAATATTAGCTTTGATCCTCATAGAAAAGTTATGATAAATATAGTATTGCAGTACACAAAGCAAGTCTGCGAGCCTGTTGAGATTATTGTTTATGGGCAAAATAATCCTACGTTATCCCCATCTCAAAGACAAGTAAGCACCATGAGAAAACAGTTCAAGAATCTGGAGAGACTGTTGGTCTGAAGCATGTTGGTTCTTCTTAAAAGACAGCTGTAAACTGAGGGGGAGAAAAAGTTGCTTCCTGAGAAGCCTGCAGGAACAGTAGGTCAAACAGATCTCAGATCTGCCAGCATAAATTGTCCCTCAGGAATGGTGTCTGGATGGAGAAAGATAGTATAAAACACAAACCCAACTACAGATTTTTTCCTGTGCATTCTGCAAATTGAGATCCATATGCAGACAAGCCCTTGAGGGTAAAGGAAAAATTAATAACAAAATAATATAAAAAACATGAAAGATGCCTGTACCTTTGTGAAAAATAGACTTTCATCTTACATTTGTCAATTTATTTGGTACACTTCCTTATACATATTGCATTTTTTATATAATGTTATATGCAATACGTTATAATAAGCGCTCATAGATCAACATTTCCCAGCTTTTCCCATCTGCAGTCAGAACAGCACGTGGTGTAAGGGAGCTCTGCAGTTTGTCTGATACAACCCCCTGCTCAAAGCAGATTTAGCCATAAAATAAGTTTGGGATGTAGAAGGTTTCTCCAGATAGGCTTCAGAAGTGTCCAGAAATGGAGACAACATTTCTCTTCAGTTTTGTTATGTGACCACTTTTTGTGGTGATTTCTTTTTCTTTTTTTTTTTCCCCTCCCCATTAACTGCTTGGAGTTTTACTTCCATTGGTAATTTATACCTTTCAATTTACACCTCTAAGAGCCTGGCTCTGTCTTCTGTCCTTTTAGAAAGAAAAAAGCCTCAAGTAGATTCATCCCAGTCCTTAGCTTCCTCTTCCTTGACTTAAGAAATCCAACTACTTCTCCTGCTACATATTAAGGCTTTTAGAGCAACTTAGTGTCATTCCACTCAATTCCACTCAAAGTGAGATCTGATGCGAATTTCTTTTGAGATACTGAAATTGTGTAGCATTAAAAAGATGTGTTTCCTAAGATGAATGGCTGGAAGAAGAAAAATGAACTAAATTTGCAAAGTTCATAATTTATGCCAGCTAATACTGCAATACTATGTGTCATTTTTTAAGCTTAAAATTGATGCTTTGCTTTACTAAGAAATATTCCCACTGCAGTATCTGAAACTTGAAAGAAAAAGAAAATATTTATTTTATGTTTACAAATAGGAATGATTTGGAAAAAATAAAGAGATTTGACACAGGTCACAGACAAAGAACTGACAAGAGAAAAGTGTGTTTCTGGCAGTGTATCTTATTTTCTGGTCTTTTATTACATTTCTGAATTAGATAAATATCTTCAATGCACTTGCTCCTGTTCTCCAACAAAATAATGGAAAACAACGCTTTACATGTGAGCTCTGAAAACAGAGTTTTGTTGCTTTTAAAACACATTTCTGCTGTGTTTATAAAATATATCTAAACAACTGTTTTGCATCAAAATGAATCATGTCAATTCATCTCTGTCTACAGGAATAATAGTCCAAATAAGAACCTCTAACACAAGCTAATGTTTTCTTGATTTACTGTGAAAGAAACGTTTATTTGTTTGTACTGTTTCAAGTGTAGATACTGATGACCAGGAAATGAAAATACTAGAGAAGCTTCCAGGCTAATTTTACAACAGATCAGTCAGGAATGACACACAAGAATGTGATCTTGGGCATATAGCTATTAACATCCAGCAAGTCCTTTGGGAAAAAGGGAAATGAACATTGAGAAGATGCAATCAAAAGATCCTCCAATAGCGAGGATGTCAGTGCCAGGTATTCATCACTAGGACCGTAGCAAGTTTACTAATCTTACAAAATTGGAACAAGGAATATATTAACTCTGTTCATTAGGTCCTTCCTGCTGCTATGGTTTGATTATTATTCATAGTACTTGGACACTTCACTTAGGATTGGGTTATTAAGAGTTCTAAGTGCTACACATCAGCATAATAAAAGTCCATCCCCAGCTTTGCTTTATAGTCTTACAGAAAATAAAAGGACTTCATTTGCAGTTTGAGAATGAACACAGAACGATATTACACAACCTGTGCCCTCAGTAAGAAACAAAGACATATCACTCATACCTTGATGCCCTTGTACTTTGTCCTCCCCATGGCCTTCCACTACTGCAGTGATATTTTCCTTCACTTTGACGTGTTTATAGACATCCAGCTAATACGGAGAGGCAGCACCCCTCACACAACTATCAGCAGAGAATAATACTGACACACTTGCATTGTTGCCTTCACCAGAGGATTCTAAGACACTCCAGAAATCCCCAGTTCTCAGAGAATGTTTCTAGTAGACTGTGGTGGCTCCAGTGTTAGTATGACTGCACTTTTGGTAGAGAAGCTTTGGCTTGCAAAATACCTGAATGTGGTCCAGCAGAGGACTACAATGGACAAGATTATTATGTCTCAGCTAAAAGGCTACTGCTTGGAGAATGACAGAAAATTAGGTTCAAACATTGGAGGCAAAAGGCACCTCATGGATTTTCATCAGCCAGATTCATATCTATACAGCACAATCCGTCAAGAATGCTCTAAGCAGCACACTTATGTACTCAACGATACTGAAGCAGAGAGGAGCATAAATATCTTTCTTCTTTATCACCATAAAGTACATTAAAGTTTAACTTATTTTGCAGCTTAGATCTCCATTTCCCCACCAGAACTCTGAGTCCTGTTACAAGAGAAGATTACTCCAAGGAGGAATGTAGATCATGGTTGTTTCTGCATCTAGAAAAAAAAATGCTTAATGCCCGGGCTGAAAAATATTTGATATTAAGAAAATGCAATGGGCTTATTCTGCCCAAGAATGCATATTTGAAGTCCAAATTAAAGACAAAAAGACTGTGGTTTTAATTTCTCCTTGCTATAGCATTTACAGAATCTTTAAATACTGTATGACTTGAGAACAGTTAGAAATGAAAAGTAGTAACAATGAGCACTATAACTGCAAATCAAGATATAAATAAAAATGCCTTAAGAACCTGGTAAATTGGAAATTTGATGTTCACTACATGGAAGATGGAATAGATGACCTTTAGTTTAATGACCCAAGTGATTCTATGATTCTGCGAGTCTATGGGTGCAAGAGAGGAATCACATTATTTTTGGGTTGTGAAAACTATTCCTTCCACCTGCATACCTTCTAGGATCTTTATTTTTACAAGTGAATACCTGATCTACTAAAATCCATGAATACTTTGATTGACCTGCTACAAATCCGTCTCACGAAGTTTCAAAAACAAGTCTGGAGGTGTAGCAAGTTTTCAGGGATCTTCTGATATAAGCAGTAATAGAAACTGTGACCAAGTTACACTAGTTATAAATCACCTCCAACCAGAATGCCTTGAACCAAAGCTGACACAGTTGTCAGCACCACTCAGACTCTATGCTTTTCAAGGCGGGAGCATCAGAACCAAGAACACAAAAACTTTGTGCTTTTCTCTCACTGAAAATCAAATGGATAGCAAAGGAAAGTAAGAGGACAAAAGAGACTAGTTAATGAGCATGAATCTAGAAAACATTTCTGCTGGGAAGAGCACACTGACATCTCAGAGGCAGTACTCATGTGGAAGAAGTTAAAAAGCATGTTCTAATTTCATGTAAGTCTTTATCTGGGAGGGGGAGGAAAACCTAATACTTCAATTTAGATTAAATTTTACAGCTACTGGTAGTGTAGATAAAAATTCATAGTTTCACAGCTGCAAAGGTTTTAGATTTAATTAGAGGGACTTGTTTCCCTTTACATGGCAACTTTTGCAATGAGCTATGCTCTGACAATTTGCATTAATGTGCTTTATATAATTCTCACTGAGTTTCCTGCTGTGAGTTGCTATGCAGTATCATATTTTAGGATACAAATGAGAAAGGAAGCCTTTATTCTTTCCAACTTGCATTTGGAATTTGGCTGCTATTGATTTGTTTTAAGAATAATAGTAATAGATAGGAGTCTAATAGACTGTCTAATTGCCTTTTATTTTACAGCCTTTCATTTTGCTCAATGTGAAATACATGAGATAGCATATATGTGCTCATATGATGTTCACATGAAATAAAAAGGATTGTCAGTTTTCTTTCAATCTACTAAACAACATATATTGCAGAAAGGCACAAGTCACAATGCATGCCTTTGTGCTTCCTAGCGCATGGGTGTAAATTGAAAAGGCATACATTGCTCCAAAAATATTGTCTCTTGTTTATTTTCAAGGAAACTACAATAAACACGAAGAGAAAAATAACACTTTTTGGTAGAGTAAACTCTCAGCTATGATGCTGTATTTTTCAGTACAGTCACTACTAACTGCTATGCATTTTCACCATCTATGAACAAGAGCCTGTGTTGCAGAAGAATTTTTCCTCTTCATATTATCTAGTATGATGCTATGCTTTAGCTTTGGGGGAATAAAAACAATAACACAATCGTATATAACTTATTGCTGACCTGTAGCTGCACAGAGTCAAGGATGTTTCAACCTCATACTGTCCGGCTAGTGTGAGGGACTGAAAAGTCACAAGGAGCTAGAAGGGTACAAAACCAGGATAACGGTCAAAATGGCCAGAAATACATTCAATATCATATGACACCATGAAAAAAAAAAAAAAAAGAATTGCAGAAAATTAGCCAGGAGACAGTTGCTGCAGGGAAAACAATAACAACATTCTTACCTGATCAACAAACCTAACTCACATAGGGTAAAAAGCACCAGCAGAAGACAGGAACTAAACTTCTCCAAAACTTATTTGCATTTCAGCCTCTCCATAGGCCACACACAATGGAACTGCCTCACCACTGACCTGCTTCTTTGGACTACCTCCAACCATAACCCAGTGATTACCCCCTCCTTCCCTTTTACCCCAGAAGCTACTGGTGTACTGTAGCTGTTTCTTACAGCTAAGCACAAGTTGTTGAGGAAGGTGCTGTGAATCTTTTTCTATTTGAGCGTCAGTATGGAGCTGGCCATGTGGAGGTCAGGCAAATTCTTGGTACCCTGTGCTAACATACCAGACTGAGCTTAAGGCTTTTTTTAAAAAACAGAAACAAAAACATATTAGTAAGTAGTTATAGGAAAAAAAAAAAAAACAAAAAAAAAACTGACACACTAAAAATATTTTTAGTTGTTTTTAGGGATTTTTTACTTCTTATACTAGAATTAATCTGCTTCATAACTGCAACTGCCTGTATCTTTGCATTGGTTTACTTGGATTGTGAGAATCGAGCAGATTTTTTTTTAAGTCACTGAAATAAAAAGAAAATTCTGTATATAGAAGACTATTTCTGCTATTACTTTATCTCATTTTTCTTTCTCTAATACCTGTCTCTTTTTAAGGATTACTCTTCAATTTCTTCTAAATGTTATATTTGAACCTCTGTCAGATTTTCCTAATAACTATTGATGTACTATGGTGAAGTCACACATTTTCATACTGAAAGAAAGTTTTTCCAAAGCAACAGTGAAAATTCCAAAATAACATTTCAAACTGAAACAGGTAATTAATAAACATACGCGGTAATACGTTAACTTGAGTCAAATGGAATGCTTGATCACTGATTAGCACTTCTGGGGGGGGGGGGGGGGGGGGGAGGAAGGGGGGAAAGGGGGGAAAGCATATATTTTTGATGCAGCCTTTCATTTTAATATTGAAGTGTTTAAATTAACTTACAGAGATCCATAAACAGTCAGTCCACATTTCAGTTCTGGGTACTTTCCCAAACTTGGATCATTAAAAAATTTTGTATTAAAAATAACATTCACATGGCATGAAATCATGTTTCAAGGTAACAAGTATTCCTTTGCATTGCAGATTATTTTCTGAGCAGTTTGAATTATTAGATATTAATAGAAATGTGTTCTTATTCTAAAAAAAAAAAAAAAAAAATTAATTTGTATGAAGTATATTAATTGCTAGCACATTTGGATTGTGAATTTTTTCATGGTTAGTAGAGCTCCAACTGCGACCATACAAGATGTGGATATCAGGTTCATACACTTGATGTTAATTAAGAATCTAATTTGAGCTTTTTCAAAAGGCTAACAATATACAATTGGAAGGACTTCTGGTTAACCTATTATTTTTGAGATTTGGAAATTAAAATATAGTGAAGTGCAAAATGCTGTAGTAGTCTTATTCGCATTATCCCCTCTAGCTAGGTGACTCTTTCACTTTAATTGGCACTGAGAAATCTATCCAGTCACCCGTGTACTTGACTGTTAACAAATGGAGAGTAGAAATGGATATTTGGTAGACAGATTGCCTGGCCACTGCAGCACAATCCCAATCCAACTCCAAAAATGTTTGGAAGGAATAACATAACTGCCAAAGGTGTTTAAGAACAGTCAGACACTTGAAAATGCTGCAGAATTTAGTTCCCTGGCAAATGCTCTAGCAAGCTTTCCTACAAAATGTCAACATTTGGATTCACAGCATCCCAAGATACCTGTTAGTTGCAGCTCTGCTGAAGCTCTGAAGGTTTAACTATCTGAACAATGAAAAATTATTTAAAGCTGGAAATACAGCAGCATTGAAGCTTAACATCTTGAAAACAATGTGCCAAGAGTAAACAAGAACTCATCTGAGCCAAAACAAGCGTACAGGATCTAATTTGATTTCCGTGCTTTGGTAGTGTTTTCCTAAAACATATTTTTGTAGCAGTTGCAAGACATAAATTTTATTTAGTGAACTGCTTATCATGCCATAGTGCTCAAATAATAATGCCCAGCTCTCTGTTTTAGTTATAAAAGAATCCATTATAGAAAGAAAGAAATACAAAGAATTGTAGAATGGCTTGAGTTGGAATGGACTTTAAAGATCATCAGTTTCCAACCTTCCCACCACTAGAGAAGATCAGATACTAGATCAAGTTGTTCCTGGCCTTGAACACCACCAAGAATACAGCATCTGTAACTTTGCTAGACAGCCTGTTCTAGAACATCATTACTCAGAGAAAAATTTTCCCTTAACACCTAATTTAAAACTCTCATAGAATCATAGCATGGCCTGAGTTGAAAAGGACCACAGTGATCATCTAGTTTCAACCCCCCCTTCCCTCCCCCCCACTATGTGCAGGGTCACCAACCACCAGACAACACTGCCTAGAGCCACATCCAGCCTGGCCTTGAATGCCTCCAATGATGGGGCATCCACAACCTCCTTGGGCAACCTGTTCCAGTGCGTCACCACCCTCTGTGTGAAAAACTTCCTAAATATTCAACCTAAACCTCCCCGTCTCAGTTTAAAACCATTTCCCCCTGTCCTATTACTACCAGGCCATGTAAAAAGTCTGTTAGAATATGTTAGAAGAAACACAGGTGGTTTGTCCCTTGTAAATTTGATAAATAATAGGTCAGTAATATTTTCCAAACTGTCCACTTGTTGCAAAAGCTGGAAACTCAATTCCATAAATTAACCAAGAATAAAATGCATAAAATTCTCTGGATGCCTTTATAAACATAACCTTTGGCTTAAGACACAGCACTAGACCTCAGTTCTCACAAGCAGTAGGGAATTTCTTATGATTATGAACTTTAAATCAAACTTCCAAAAGATTTTCAGAGATTGACAAATATAGTCGCCTGGGTTATCAGTGAAAATCTGAAGATTCTGATTTTCAAAGGTATTTCAGTGTGTAACTATCCTGTCTTTCCTTTAAAGATCTATGTTCCTTTTGAAACAAATAGCTCACAAATTATGGACACTGCAGTATCAGCTTAATCTTAAGTGTCTACTCACACCATGTTAAGCATTGCACAGAGTGCTTAGAGCATTAAGTCACAGGAACAGTTTGCCAAACAAACGTTTGTGGGCACCAAGGTAGGAAACGAAAATGTCCAGACCAGCTCAGAACTCTAGGATACCCTTCGCCTAAGCAGTGAAGTGCAAGTATGAAGGCAGCACACAGGCATATTGAGAAAACATGGGAGATCTGAATGTCACGAATCCTTACAGTTTCAGTCAATTACATCAGAACTTTCATGTTAATCCAGAAATACATTTTAACTACAAATCCATAAAAGTTTTGTCTGACTTTCATTTGCTTTGTTTGTTTGTTTTCCTTGTAATTATTTGAGTTTGTTCAAAACTTCTGTGTTATTTGGCACCTAAATATTTTCTATGCCTTCAGTCTGGACGGAAATTATTTTCATTTGAACTCCCCACTTAATGGCCGTATTCCTAGATTTGAAGTCACGTCATACAACTTCATATTGCACATTTTAAAATTAAATTTTAAATTGTGTAAGTGAAGTTTCCTATTTTAGTACCGTCTGACTACATAGTAATTCAACTACGGCAGAAACCTGTTTATATCCTTATAGTAAAGAAATTTTTAAAGAATGAAAGAAAAAGGGAAAAAAAAAAAAAAAAAAAGGAAGAGTGAAAAGAATTTCTAATACATGTTAAATCTGTCACTAGCTCTCATCAGGTTGTTTACAACTTAATGAATTAACAGTTGCTATACTGGTTTGACTAAATATTTTACTGTGATTAAGTGCATTAGAAGACACAAACTTTTTTGAGTATTTCTCCAGCAACAGTGCAAATATTTTTTCACAGTATTTCACACCCACTCTAAGGAGTTTAAACCTGCTTAGCAAAGAATATCTCAGCTGTCTTCTGGGATCGAAAGGGGCAAGGGACAATATTACAATCTCAATTAGTAATAGATCTTTAGCAATAGATCTGATAACAAGATACACAAAGCCATGTAGAAGTACAAATTATTAAGCCAGTTCATTTAAAGTAGAGACACTTTTCACTGGACGGAAGGTTGGTGGTTGTACATTAATTGGATTCTTCAAAATGATCACTCGCTCTGTTTCTCAAAACTGCCCTTTTATGAGCTATCCTTCACGTATTGTATATATTCATTTTATGAACATGTAATTGCAGAAGTTGTGTAGTAAATAAGACATATAAACTAAATGTTTTGATAATTATCAGAGTATTTGATAATTTTGGGATGTTTTGCTGTTTCTCGATTAACTCAACTACCTTTCTAGGATGCGCCTTTGCCGACATCAAAAAACAGATAAGTTTCAAGTGAGGTCAAAGAACATTTTGTGTGGCATACTTAGTGATTTTTATATTACAGGTTTTATCTAACAGTGTTACCCTGTAAAGGTAAAATGCATCTACAACTATTAGTGGAGGTTGTTAGAACTCTTGATTGCACTTATCTCTTATACCTCTCTAAACACAAATTTAACTTACAGGATTGATGCACCTCCAGTCATTTTATCGTGTCATTCCTTCACTGCAGTCACTTGTATTTCTGAAATCCAGTGCTATTCATTTGTGACCTCTTCTCTGAAGAGCTTGCTGCTCTCAGCATCTCTAGACTACCACAGTTCATGAACAATATAACAGAAAGCAACAAATAGACCTTGTCGGAATATCAGTGATGAAGCACTGTAAAGCAGATCATTAAAACTGGACCCTAAACAGACAAATACACAGCAATCCGTTTCCTACTGCTCCACAAGTTGATTTATTGTTTAAGATCTAGATCTTCATATGTCCAGTACATTTTATGAGAAGAAACACTACCTGTATGGCCCACAGTGTGTATACTGTATGTTTAACAATCAGCTTGTGTAAGTAGGCCTAAATCCAATGTTGACCTCACAGATGCGATGATCTGTATTTGGGTGGCCTGGCCACTTATCTCAGCTGAAGTGGATAAATATCTGTTTTATGGAATACTTAAGTCACTTCTGGAGTGGGGTGTCCAGCTAACAAGAAATTCTTAGGGCAACACTGAATTAAATTTCAGCTTTTTTTTTTTTTTTTTTTTTTAATAAACCATCCTGGAAGATTGCTATAGGCATGTTGAAAAGCTGGTTTATAGAGGATTAGTTTTGCATACTGTTTATTTTATGATGCTCTCTAAACTAATAAGCCTACCTCGTTTTTTTGTTTTTTTTTTAAATGAAATCTTACCTATATTTTGCATTCTTTTCCTCTTCTTGTGTTTTTCCAAAGAACTCACTATAGTTATTCTATCTCCCTGCATGTATCATTTATTTAATTACAGCTCACTCATTTTTCCTACTGGAATTCTATCGGATGCAGCGTTTGCCACACAGCCTCAAAGAATCAAGGTAACAGGAATTCAGCCTGACTTTTCCAGCCTACTTCCTACACATTTCCATCATCTTCAGAGAAGAATTCAATAATAGGTGTAAGGTGACTTGAGGTCTATTCCCACACATTTCCCTTCTTACCTCAGGCATGTGATTTGATCTCTCTGTAAATTACTTACTGATTTGAAAATATGAGTAACAAAGCTAAACTGCTACACTGGAAAAAAAAAAAAAAAAAAAAAAGCACTAAAAAAGAGGCATTTTTATGTCTTTTTTTCTTAAGTCTGGCTCAAATAAGTGCCCGAAACTTATATTGATGGCATCAAAAGTCTTTTAAAGTTGTCAAAAATCATCTGTGTTAGCAAGTGTTTCATCAGATATTTAAAGAAATCACATTTGTATTTTTTCTTTATCACCTTACTTAGAAATGCAGTTACATTGCTGACTCACTTGGCAGACAAAACAAATGGGCTCTATTAGCTCCAACTCAGGAATATAAAAGGAATATATAAAAATTCCTGTCACAAGGAGAAAAAAAACTGCAGAGGGCTTCAGATTTTTTTCTTCTGCTACAGAAAGGAAGAAAATATATCTGGCTACTCAACCACAGTGAAAGTAAAATCTCTGAAGGAAGATCTAATCAAACGGATTTTTGATGCATATTTTAGGACCTGGAGTCTATAAGTACTTCTTGTGTTGTGAAGAGAAATTATTAAAATCCCTGGATATACATGTAGTATTTAAATGTACGTGTATAAACATACATATATGACACAAACACACAAATAAACATATACATGTTATGAGTACTACTGGAGCCTTAAGCAGAAATCTCCTAATTCTGGGGAGGTGAGAAGATAAGTAGAATGATCGCACATGGTTTTCAATATCAAATTAACACATTCAATATCAGTAAATGGCAATGTTCTTTCATCCCCATTAGAGGCAGATTTTGCTCAGAGATTCAGTTAACCATCTTTGCCATTTTATAATCACATTCATTCTATTATTAAGAAAAAAAACATATCTGAAAATCAGCTTACTCTGATTCCACACAAAGTTTGATAACAAGTTATCAAGTGAATTTACATGTAGGCTTAACATGCAAAACTCAGAATTAATATGTATGCAAGGTACAATAAGAAAAAAACGAATTTATGGCTAGGTGTATTAACATCTCTCAGGTAAAAATGAGATATTTCAGATGTGTGTCATTTTTCTTCAGGGATCTAAAAAGTATGTATTAAAAAGATATTTAAAATAAAGCAACTCATTTACTTTTCACCTGTTCTATTCCAACTGCTCTGTTCTCTCATGCTGATTCAAGTATTGTACATATCAGATGTGGTAAATAATAAAAGTGAATTTTTGGCTTCAGATTTATCGATAAATTTGTCAGCAGAAAATTACATGTCAGTCTAATTTCATGATTCTATTATCCTTCTGTCTAAAAACTTAATTAATAATGTAATTAATTCTTTAACTCAAATCAGAATAAGTCCCAGACACTGCCTTCTAATCTAGACAAGCATCCCTTGGTAGAAAATAGAATTAATGCAGCTTCTAATCTATTTGATAACTGAAGATATTTTGATGTATCATTAAGGAAATAATAAAAGATCAAAAGAAGACAATGGAAACATACGTTCTCCAGATTATTTTCCTTTCTTAGTGAACACCTTTTCAAAGCTGGTTTTGTTTATTACACAGAACAATCTTAACAGAAAATCTATGGTCATTAGCCTACAAAGATGCACATGGAAGTGTTTTATTTTTTCTGGGAAACCATAGTGGATGTGATATATAAGGCAGATTAATGGATTTGTAGTTTACTTTCTTCACAGGACAATGATGGCCCACAATCATCAGCATCTTTTGCAAAAAAAAAAAAAAGTTGGTTATTGTGCAGATTCCTTGTTCAAATTATTGTGAACTAGTTTACATTGGCTGGAACCAGCTAGAACAAGTTGAAATCAGTTAAGAAAAAAATTACATGAACAAAACTTCTGGTAATTGAAACGGTTCTGTGGAGTTCTTATGCAAGTTCTTATTGCATAAGAATTTGAACTCACGTTTCCTGTTAAATACAGTGTATAATATAACCTTGCTTATGCTTTTAAAATAGACATACTATAAACTATTTAAGATTGTTTTCTGGTGTAAATCAGAATAGTTCCTGAACATGCTATGTAACTTAATTACTACTGATTTGATTGATTACCTTCAGGATTGTCAATTAAATGAAAAGAGAAACTCTCATCTTCCACTGGTGCCATATTAATTTTTTGTTTGTTTAATTTAAAAAAATGCAATTTTTCATTACATGTTAGTGTAACAGTGAAGGACAGGAATAAAAATAGGTCAGAATCAAAAAAGTCCTGAGACTTTAAATAGGAAAAATGCTGTTGTTTAGAGACAATAAGATGCAGGCAGTAAGAGCCTGTGAACTAAGAATCATATTCTTGGTTTTGATTTAGACATCATTCTGTAAGCAGGGCTTTGGAAGTATAGATACAACTTTTGTCCTTTCAGGTTAATTTTAAAGAGCATTAGGATGTTACAACAACAAATCTTTAAGGAAGAACAAGTACTAAGCTTTTATTGCACAGTTTTTCCTCAGTTTCTATGGAATTATTATATTTAGAATGAGTAAATAGTCATTCTGGATATTTTCTTCTGTCCATTTATTGTACTGTCAGATTCATAACTTCTAAAAGAAACAAGTGTTTGAAATTCATTACCAGACCAGCTTACATGAATAGAAACTGAGCTACAAGGAATCAAGAGGGAGAAATAGTTGTGCATTGAAGAGCATAAGCAGTGCAACAGTTTGTCAGCTATATGTGATTCTTCATGGCATGGCACTGGGAACATAAGGCACTCATGTAACCACATATACAGAGAGAAAAATATTGTTGTTAACACAGTAAATAATAGCTTGGATCAAATTAAACCATTTCCAACCAAGAGATACTCCATTGTCATAATCTCCATTGATTAGAACTAGACACCTAGTCTAGTAAAGTAATACAGTACACATTGAGAACTACAGACTAAGGCCATTTACCTCAAACTGTTCTGAAACTAATGATGTTTGCTTTATGTAAGCACCATATATAGCACAGCTTTTTTTATATTTACTAAATCTCTTCATGATGCTGAAATGCTCCTATTTATTTTACTCATGTTTCGTATTATGATCTGAGTATTTAGCATTCATTTAGATGTTTATTAGGCATCAGTACAATATTTACAACTTGCTATAAGATAAAGCAAAACAAGAAATACACACACAATCAAGTTTTGACCAACTGTGTGCTCCAGCCAGGAAGACGCTTTAGCATCTGCTTATGCCTCCTCTGGGGAGTCCTTCTTTGCTTAGAATTAAACAGTTTCTTATATGCTTCACTGGATTAGCTCCCTAGAGCCAAATACACAAGATTCTACAGTTTGTCACAATATTACTGATTTAATGAGTCCCTGTGCTTTTGTCAATTGGCATCTGGACATTAATTTTTTTTTCAAGCATGGTTATTGCTTGAATGAATATGGGTAATAAAAATCTGTAGTGTTGGGCAAAAATACTTTCTCCTGTCCTTTCATTTGACATGAAGACGTTTTCTGCACCCACTTAATAGTGCAAGTTAATTGTACAGTAGCAACCACTGTAGCGTTCTCGAAGGGTTATGGATACAGTGTTTGAAGGAATCGCAAGATCTGGAAATACTGTGTATATCCCTGGGTTCTCTCTTCCATTCTTCTTCTATGGCTATTATTTTAATGAACCAATTTAGTTAACACCTCTCTGGAAAGGTAGATATTTAAAAGGCCCAATTTCTATAACATCCATAGCTAATCAAGAGTTATGAAGTGGCTCAGCAAAGAGTCTAAATCATAGCAGAGACTTGATCTATCAGGAGTTTGTACATGAGATTGTAATGATCCAATTCATACCAAATACAGTTTAAGGCATTGTGAGAACTTGGAGCATATCTTGTTCTCTCTCCACCACCCAGACCACTAGACCTCTAAATTAAGATCTTGGTCATACGAAGGCAAAAAGAACTTCTGAACAACAAAACACGATATGGATACTAATCCCAAAAAGGGAAGATGGATTTTTTTTTTTCCTTTTTCTTGTTCAGACTATGTGGGTTACTACAAGCTTCAGTAATGGAAGTATGTTGAGTTTATTGCTATCATCTTCTCAAGATTGTCAGAAAACTGTTAGAAACATTGCAAGTATCCTCCTCTCTTTAAGTCAGAAGACATTTGACACCCTATACATCCATTATTTTTTCACCTAATTGTACCTAATTGCCTTCTATAATAATTCCAGCAGATGGTAAGTTATAGTTAGTAGCAGAAAAGAAGGAAGAAACTTCTGCCAATCAAGTAGGCTTCCTACTTCCTTCAAAAGCCATCATTCATTCATTACATCACTCACAGCTCCTTCCTACTTATCAGCTTTACTAAATACTGTGCAAGGATTGGTACAGTTGTTTTCCTAGCTTGGTCACTTACGGGACTTTTTTCCGCTGTAGATTAGTTCTCATCCAAAATGCCATGCACACATCAGAGCTGATACACTTCCTTCCACAGAGAGAAAATACTTGTTCCAGTAAACCCCTCCAAGATTTCAGTGACCTTCAATGTGTCACAGTAACATCTGTAACCATAGAGGTTACCAAAAGATTTTATTTCTATGAAACCATTTGCTTGCACTTAGCAAGCAGCTCATCTACTTCAAATTTAAATCTTAGAAAAGTAATGAGGACAATTACTACACATATGAAAACTTTCAACGAGTCATTCTTCTTCCTTAAGAAAAAATAAGCACATCCAGCAAAGTGGAATGAAAACAGATATACATAAGTGCTTGACTTAATTCTTTCATTTCAATCATGTTTAAATATTTCATAATAGAGCAAATCACCCAGTCTTTCTGTTAGTTTCTGGTGCTATATAAAATGCAAGACAACCAGTGTTAATTGCACAGGTCATCACTGTGCAGACTAAAAGGACAAGGCCACTGTCTTCTCATGAATACCTCATTACTCTCCTAGTGGTGCACAGACCAGAATTTTCGCCACTTGTCACATGGCAGCATCTCATTCAACATCAGTTCTCAAAAATATATCATAGTATAAAGTCTGCTCACAGACAGCTATCAGATCTTGATGGAGTTTGAGCCATTACATTTGGAACTCTGGAACAGTCAAGTGAACATCTGAATATACACTTACAGATATAGGTATACATGCCTATGTATGTGTGCATATATATAACATATATACTAAGACCAAGATGTGGAGGAGTTGCTTGCTTTACCAAGGTAGCATCTGAAACAGCAAGCACAGAGGCACAAGTAGTGAAAAAGAATAGGTATGTATGATAGTTAAAATAGGCTTACATAAGATTACTGATTTACTAAGAGTTAATCAAACTCTTTTTTCTTAAAACTGCCTCTTTTCTCAGTCACTCTTAAGAGTCACCAACCCTTTCACCATTAATCTGACAAGATGCCAGGAAAATGTCGTCCTGTCTTCAAATGTCTTAAACAGAGGTAAGAAATAAAAGATGGTAAGAAATGATTAACACACAGGAATACAACTGCTGCCACATATCAGGTCTACACTTCTATAAATATTTCATTAATGAAATTTGCACTGATATCTGTCAAACTCCACTGAGTTTATACCGTCTGTTAGTGAAAAGCCTAGCTTTCAGCATTTTGCCTTATCAGCTGTGTGTGTCACTGGTGATATTTGATCAGTTGTCCACAAAATTTGTAAGAAATCAAAAATGAATTAAAAAAGATGTGGCTTTTAAAAAATATATAATTCATAACTAGCATCCACTGTCAAAAGGAGATTTAGAATCCAGATTCTTAACAAGTGTCCTGAACTCCTGAACTCCTTTGGAGAATTCAAATGGCAGCGTCAGTCTCCATTGAAATGCAGATGAGTAAAACCAGAAAACCTCCTTCTGTTCTTGTGGGTTTTGTTGTTGGTCTTATTCGGGTTTTTTTGGGTTTTGGTGATGGTGCTGTTCCTTTGTTTTTTGTTTGTTTGTTTTTTGGGTTGTTTTTTTTTTGAGTCTTGCCTGATCCCACTACTGACAGAATACACACAGTCATGATAACATGTAAAAAGAAATCCGTGCAGAACAGGGTGCATCACCTCCTGGAATGTACATGAACAGCATGTTTTGAAACCTTATTGGGAACTGAAGATTAAGATACACAGCCTGACACTAAGATGTACATATTGACTGCAGGTTTATCAGGTGTCTAAAGGAAAGGGAATGAGTAGTTGTAAACTGCAAAACCATATTCCCAGTTTCTAGAATATGATATTATCTTTAATGGAGACACATCCAGTTATTCATATCCACATGCATTATTGAATTGTATGCAACCTAAAAATTCTTGAAACATATCTAAACAGGAGCTGCTGAATTTATTAAAAACCTCAAAATTTTGATGGAAAATTTAATTTTAGTTTCAAAAAAAAAAAAAAAAAACAAAAAAATCAGTGTATTGAATCTTATTGGTAAAAGAGAAAGTAAAACATTGATAATCAGTGTCACATTTTATATCATTTTTTTATTGCTAGTGTGGACAAACATGATCAGAAATAACTATTTTTATATAAACTACAGTGGCAGTTTAACACAGAAGAAAATTTCAGTGGAAGGTTCAAAGGGAAAATTTAAGGGAAATTATTGAAATATCAATATTTTTTCCCTTCACAACTTTTTTTTTTTTTTTAAATCTCAACCAACCGACTTCTAATAAAGCATGAATAAACTCACCCTGATTATAAAAGCGTGAGACTAGGTGATGATTCAAGTGAAAGTGGGGACCAGTTTGTGAATTTCTCTAAATGCACATTGGTGCTTATAGACAACACAGTAGGAAACCAAGTACAAACCTCACACACACACAAAAATCTTCCCACTCAGAAAACCCTGCTGTGCAGTGCCCAATGGGGGACGCAGGGGAACTAAACTCTGTTTAGCTCAGTTTCTTGTCATGTTTCACGTAATAAAGACTTCCAGACATCTGCTCTTGTTTTAAGGTTAAGACTAAATAAGCTTAAAATATATTTGAGTAACTCCTCCAGCTACAACCTCTACCATTCCTAAAAGACACAAAGAAACTTATTCCTATGCTAGACTTTTTTTTTTTTTTTTAAAGTCAGTTTTCTTATTTAAGAGTGTAGAAAAAGGCACGGTAAAAACTGTAGCATACTGTCAGCATAACTAAAAATTAGACCAATTTCTCTCAGCAACAATTTAGATTGAAAAACTAGAGCAGAAGCAGTCTTTAAAAGCAGAAATGCAAGTCGGAGCTTTCACTTTTTAAAATCACCACTAAATTTTTCTGACAGCCTTGCAAGGCAGATCAGCAAATGAAGAAGCAAGTTATCTAATTAGGACGACCAAGATTAGTACCCCTAGTGAGTGTGCAAAGCCACCTAGGAGGGTTTGAGCCGTGTGAGTACAGCAAAGTCCCACAAGCAGGACAGCAACCTTGTGAATAAGTGTCACATTTGACAAAGCGGTTCATGTTGAGACACACCATCTGTAAGCAATATTACAGACTCCAAGGAGATGTCATGCTTGATAAAGCTGATAATGTCAATGCCCATCTGAAGTACTAATATTTTGAGCTCTGAGGAGTGGGGTCAAAATGAAACACTAGCAATGATGAGTTATAAGAAAGCACTTGGGAATATCATTAATGAAAATGAGCGCACTGGAACCAATCTGTACTTGATTTTCAAATATTTTTGCTTTTTTTTTTTTTACTTGGTTTTTCTCTTTTTTTTTTTTTTTTTAAAGTTTGTTCTACAAATGATGTCCCTTTTGTGCTATAAAAATCAGTAGCTTAGCACTGATCTACTTTGCTATAATTTCAGTTAGTGTTTATGCCATAAATTTAACTTATTTCATTACACATTCATTTAAGCTGTGCCTGGAATCCAGTCTACATGCAAAATCTTTAATTTGACCTCAGGTTTATAAAAGCAGAAGCAAATATGATTTATTAATGTTTTCTATTTATTTATCAGCACATAAAACAGCATTTTGGTATGGCATTTCATATTGAGTTTTTCCAAGTTACTGGTCTTTTTCTGATATCTAGTGGCTTGCTTTTAAAAATTTACTGTTGTACATTAGGTCTTAAGATTTCAATCAATTTGGTCTGTTGGATACATTGTTTGCTTGAAATAAAACCCTATCCAAATAAATTAATATTAATCTTAAGCCAGCACATGTGAACAAAGACTTACTTGTGATAACAGTCTGTAGCACAGAGAGACCTTCTGATGTCATTACAGAATATTTTTAGTGTTGAAATAAATATGGAATTAATACTATGTTATTGTAGGAAAAATTTAAAAAAAAAAAACAACATTCAATTTCAACTGGGGCCTTTACATCTTTTGTCATTATGGCATGATTTTTCCCTAAGGAAAATGGACCTCATTAGAATGTACATGAACTTTTCCTTTTACTGCACATCTATATCAGATCATTCTACTTCTGAAAAACACCTCACGGTTGGTTCATGTGTGATACAAGAGGCTCTCCGTACTCTGATCACTTCCCATTCTCTGGCAAAAAGCAGAAATTTTTAAATGGGTTTCTACAGCAACTAATAGTTATACCAATGAATTCTAATTCCTCTAGTGGGAGTTTAGGAAGGAGGCTAACAAAGGTCTTCCTCCAGTATAGTTGCCTTTGTAAGGGTGCCTTCATCGTCTGAATCAAGGTCACCAGAGAGCTTCTCCGGATCATCTGTTGCCTGCTCTTATTAATGTGCTTTAAAAATCACTGAATTTTTCCAGACACAAGATGCACTAGAATCATTTCTGGTAAAATCTGTTCTGACAGGTTCACATCAGGCCTATATTCACTTCATTTGTTGGAAATATGAGACACTTTGCAGGTCAGCACTGACAAGACTGTTCCTATACTTATGGGGAAGCATTTTTATCCCTTTTCTGATTCATCGCTGTGAAGTCTCATCTCTGTTATACAGTGTCTTTTGGATTTCTGTTTGGTTCCAGTCCTTTTTTTTCCTTAACTGAAGGAAAATGTGAAGACAATCTTTATTATCTTGTTTCGACTTTACACTACTAAGCTTATTATCCTAAACAGCTTTCTAATGGTTCAAGTCATGGAAAATTTGCAGCACAAACTGAAGTCTAACATTTGAAAATAGCTTCCCTTTTTAAGGAATAGCATTCAGCACAGTGGCCTCAATTTATGAGTGTTCAAAAAAAAAAGTCACAACTTAAGTTGTTCAGGGAGAATTAATGAAATCAAGAAGATAGCACATATATGTCAGATATCTACACTCCTCAGCTGTCACTATTCTCAGGAGCCCAAACATTGGCTAATCTCTACATAAATGTTTTTTTCCATGCAGCTACAAGATTTTCAGATACATCTCCAGTAAGATTCATGCGATTACTATAGCCATAGTTGCAATTCAATATCTGTTCGTGGCAGCATGTCATTTGACAACATATACAGAACTCCAAAGTGATAAAAACAAGTCCTACAGTACTTGGGAATTTTAATCCATTCTATACTCCACAGCCAAATAAACTAGATAAAGAGAAGTAACAGATGAAAAGATCAAGTCCACAGTGACCTCTTTACAATAAAAAAATGGATGGCTTTTTTTTTTTTTTTTAAACAGTCAATATAAAAGCAGCTTCTTGTGCTTTGCAGAAATATCCCCCTAAGAACAAATCTTTTATCCTATTATTTACTATTTCTATATACACTGAAACAATTTCAAGTTAGAAAGATTTCTAACACAGCAGAGTCTGGAATTCAGAAGTGAAAGCCTCTCCATCACTTGAGAACAGTCCTGAGATACCAGCCAACCAGTACCCTCTTGCACAAATACACTGCAGACCTGATGGATGGATAGCTTAATGCTGCTATCGCACCCTGCTGATCGATTCATCACACACTTACAATTTCTCCACCATGATCCCCTTAAGCAAAAGAAGGGAAGAGGGAGAATAGAACATGGGACATAAAAAAAGTAAAACAAAAATAATCTCCATCTATCTCATAGCAATTTCCCAGTGGCATCAGCATCTGATGGGCCCTTTGCACTATACAATGATGAAACTTGCAGTAAAAGGTATGTCATCTGCTAGCTGCTCTAGTTAAAACTGCAGGGCGAGGAGCGTCAGAATGACAGAGGATCAAACAGACAAACAACTTAACTTCATATGTATGGAATTTGAGAATTAAAGAGGAAAAATAAGTCTTGCTTGACTAGTAGCGCGCCACTGTTTTTTGTTTTTATTTAAGCAGCAATCTCCTGATGCACCTAGATCTCCAGGTAAAAAGGAAAGTGACACTTTATATGCAGTTTTAATCACTTGCTATATTGTGTCCTTAAAATATTTAGTATTGATCTTTACAAAAGCATGCAAGAAGACAAAGATAGCAAGTCCTGCCACCAAAGAAATAAGCTTTTCCTGTTCTATTTGTTCTTGAAGTTATTAATAATGAAATTTGAAAACTTAAAAGCCCTGGCATTGAACTTTTTTCATGCATTAGAACATTTATTAAAAAAAAAACCAGCATATCTGCCTGGTGTATACCACTATGACATTGTAGAGTGACATAATTAAATCACTGGTCACTTCAGTTAAAGGACCACATAATGAAGCACAATGCACTTTCCAAGAGCAGAGTTTCATCTGTTCTGTTCAATGTGCCAAAGAATTCATGCATTCCTAAATTCGGAAGTCAAACACAGAACTAAAGATTAGGTCACTGTAGACAGAAAAAGAAAGGAAATCTCAATATTATTATTAACTTTTCCAAAGTAAGAGCGGGAAGCAGGACTGATAAGAGGTTTGGCTCAAAGCAGCATATATTCAATGAGGGTGCCTAGAAGCAAGAACTATAATCTTCAGAAAATGACTTCAAATTGCAAATGAAGGAATGGAAAGTAAGAAATCCTTGGATGAGAGGTTGGCGGTTTTCTTTCCACCAAATCAACCCACACACACACTTTACTCGATTATATACACAGAAATAAGCAGTACATCTAAACAGAGGTAAGGGCAAATGGGCTTTAATAGATGTGTCCTCTAGAGCTTACAAAGTGAACTGCTAAAACTTCATCTGAATCCATCTTTTTAAAGCTGAGAGGAGAAGTTAATAAGGCTCTAATAATTGCTGGGTTATACAGGATGAATTCAACATGCCAGGAAACAGGTTTACTACCTGTACACAGAACCTAACAGCACTTCTAAGCCAGGGTCTTCGCTGGAAAAGGTAAAGAAACCACCAGAGAAAGTGGCTTATATTACAACACAAATGAAGATCATGACTGCTGTCAGTAATGCAGATGACAGGTTATGTACCTTGGTTGCACTCTAATGAAGGGAGAGTCATTCAGCTGGACAGTTTAAGTGCTCTTAAATCAGAGAGGTAAGACAGGCAGATGCAATTGGCAGGTACCTGTTAAATTAGCCTCGAGCAAACTGATTTGTTTTGCAACCAAAAAGAAGTTCCCACTGGGTGTTGTAATTCAGTGTAACAGCAGAGCCCGTGGGTGGGTGGGAACCAGACTTCTTGTCACCCATTTACTGCCTAGTACTACAGAAGTTAAGTCCTTTTTGGTGACTTTTGGTTTTTTTGGGTAGCGACATAATTGTAAGCAAAACAATCATATTTTCCTGCTGCTGGAGAAAACTTAATCCAGATGCAGGGTATTTTCTTGTGTTTACTTTTTAATAAAGGTATCTTAATTTAGCAGCTGTCTTAAGCTTTATTCAATACTACACATACTGAAGCTCTTCCCAGGAGAAGACACTTTTTCCGCTGGTATTTGCTCTCATTTTCTCAAGAATAATCTCTTCATTTAAAGTTTTATTTGGAACACGTGTTTTTTTTTAAACAGTTAATTGCCTGGAGACGGTGAAAGAACATTGCTGTTGTTGCTTATTGTTGATGCTTTTTGTTCCCTTAGCACAGAAAAAAAAAAATGTGGTTTTTACTATAAGGATTTGTTTTAGACAAGGTCTTTCACAAAAAAGCAGATACAAAGTCCATGCCCCCCAGACACTTCGCTTTCTTAAGTAATTGAATCTTTTGCTTTTCAAGAGCAGCCTATTTCAAAGCAAATTGGTGCTTTGTTTCTCTTTAACAATCTTTGCTCTTCTCTGATATCCTAATCTTGCCAGTCAGTTAGTAGGAGCACGCTGCTCCATATGCTTGAATAAACTACTGTAAAAAGTACTCAATGACCTACACGAACATAATGTTCAATTTACTCCCTAGGACTGAATGACAAAAGAAAGGTGACTTTTAATGATTCTAAAAGCATCAAATGAGATCAATAAACCATCAAAGATTTGATCCCAGGAGACCTCTTAGCAGCTCTATTTGCTCATAGTTTCCTTTCAGGGAAGATTGTATGAGAAAATGAAGTTCTCTGACTGTTAATGGATTTTTAGGCTCTTTCCAACGCATTAAGGTATAATTAGCAGCTGCATTCTTTGGGCTTTCAAGAATGTTACTTGTGTCTATGTCTGCTATTTTCTTGATGTTATGGAATTTGAACTCTTCATCCCCAAGAGCTTTTTTATAAAAATAAAATGTGAAAGAAAACAGTGCCAGAAGTAGTAACGATTTGGTAAGAAGACTCATTTTTCTCAGAGAAAATTTTGATCTTGATGGAACAAATGGATAAATTAAAAAGAGAAATACCATAGATAAACATACATACAGATTGTTGACTTAAAGTTTTCTTCATTTAGGTTTTTGAAGATGTTCACATGGTTTGTCGTATTATACTTGGCAGATCAACATTTTTCATATTTTCTAACGGAGTTACCCAAATTCCCCTGAGTATGAGGGCTATATTTCTATGTGCATACTGCTTTTCAGTATTTAAAATCCACTCTGCATTGAAACAGAATTACTTGAATTAAAGGAAACAATCATCATTACTGCAACCTGAATGTATCTCAGGTCTTTGCCCACACATTAGAAAAGAAAGTTATCTGAACAGATGTGCAATTTGCTTTTATTTCCCAGGCTAAGCTCTGTACAAAACACAAACTTAGATAAAAATAAGCCAGCAGTAGCTACGTGGTTAAGTGTACATAAGTAATTTTCACATAAATGAGAATGAAATATATGCGTAAGGTACTACAGTAATTGCCAAAACGAATCAAAATGGAAACCCAACTACTCTAACATGCTGCCTCTGACAGAGAGGGCCTGACATATATACAAATAACCACATATTTCAGTGAACTGCTGAGGAAGGTTTCTCTATAACAGCCCTTGTTAGACTTTTCATAGAACAAGGATTCTGATGCACCATCTTCTAAGATAATGGATACATTTCTGTAATATCATCTTTGAAAGAACCGTAAACATTTAGATGAATAACAGTCACAAAGCCATAAGTTTAAGGGAACAAATGGACCTGCTCTGTTTGCAAATTGCATTTAATGTAGGTGTCTGAGGTGCAGCTGGCTGATCTGATGAGTAGTTCCCTTTACTCTTTAAGCATTATGCATACATACAATAAACTTACATAAAATATTTCTTACTGACAGACACTGCAAATCTTAAGACAAATTGAATACTTAAATATGTTAATAGGGATCTCATAACGTTACATGGAAAATTTTGAGCAATTTCTCACGTACTTACCCATATTTCTCTAAAAAAAATCCCATTATACTGAAAATAAGCCACATTCTTGGCAACACTACTGACTTTTAAGCTAAAATAATGTACTCAAAACAATACCAGCAATGGTTTGGGCAGCATTTAGAATTAGAGTTCCTAAACACTATGGTACTGTCACACTGGAACAGAAGACCTGCTCTCTCTCATACAGATAGGAGTTTTATTTCGTTCTCTTCCTCATTCCTAAACTGCTCATCCATCCTAGATTTTAAATTCTAAATTGGCTTTGTGCAGTGATTAGTTGAGGAAGGGAATTCAAAACCAATATTTTCCATAGCACTTTTTTATTTGGTGCTATATTTTCAATGAAAAGCCATTTGAAAAGTAGATTTCTTTTGTTTCTCTTTCATGGTAGTCGATCGTAAAAACAAGAACAGAAAATAACTCCCCAATCCTTGTAAGCCAGATAAACTGGATTCAACTGCAATTCTTCTCCAGACCTCAATACAGTTTGATAAATAAAAATTTCATATACAACTCCATTTCATTACGAATCCAAACTTCCAAATGCAGTTCTGAATTGAGGTATATGTGGTTTAACTCTCTGACCTTTGGATTCTGTCAAAACATGTAATGTTGTTGATGAACACGTGGAAAATTTGAGTTTCTAGCTCCTTATGATTACATTTAATGTTAGTATTAGTAAGAATCTTTCACTGAAACCTGAGTGCATAGCTTCTTTCCCTGTTTTATCTTCCTTTGGACTTTATAGGAACTCGGAGGAATATAATAAAGATACATGTAGTCTCTAGTCCTACTCTCTGGGTCACAGATAGTAGTTTTGTTCTGCATCTTTTTGATCCATAGCAAAAAGAAACTGCAGCCTTCTCTCAACAACACAGTTTAAGAAATCTAAGTGTTTTAAAGTTACGTAGTTTGAAAAGCAGCGGAATCACCTACAGGATTTTAAATGTTAACACCTACCTGGGCTCCTAATAAATGATTTTTTTAAAGTTTCTAATTAACATAAAAATAGGTATTCTTTGTTTATGATGGGAAAAAGCTATATGTGTGAACCCTGGTTTAACTAAAATTCCATTATTTTCTTAATGAAGGAGAAGTACCCACATCTCTCTACTACTTTGCTTAACACTAAGTCAGTATCATTTTCTAGCCAAAATATTGATTAAAAAAGTTAAAACATGTAATGTAATTGACCAAACAAATTATTTTGTAGCAATAAATATCCATTCACTTTTCTGCTTCTTCAGAAAGAGGTATTGATTGCCAACATATGGCTATAACGAGCACTTAATACAGCAACGTGGGTCTCAGCTGTTTTGTGGCAGAAAAAAAAAAACCAAAACCAACAACCACCAAACATTTCTTTGACATAGAATACAGTACAGTACTTTGTAGCAAAGTTCAAAGGACAATAGGATTAGCATAATGTTTATTATCTCAGAGGAAAAAAAAATAAATCACATCTACCATTCCTCTGCATCACACATCATTCAGAGGACATTTCAAGTGATTTTCCATAACTTATGATTGGCAGCTTACCCGAAGACTGCCTTCAGATATATTTATGCATGAGATGCACCAAAAATTATTCTTTTTGAGTAGGAAATGCAAACCTGACCAACATCAAGCTTTAAAAATAAAAAACTCAGACATATTCAAACTAATAACAAGAATAAAAGAAAAATTGCAAATGCAAACTTACCATGATGTATCTGTAAGTGGACATGGACCTCTTAGATTTTTCTTCTGGAAGATGTTTGCCTGCTCACAAGTAAGGCAAGAAAATCCAGCCTGCACCTAGAAGTAAAAGATTCCACCTGTAAAATTAGTTTTCCTTTAGTTAAGATAAAAAGTTTTATCATACTTATACTCAAGTTTAGTCACAGATGAACTAAAAAACGGCTCAGCACAGAACTCAGCTGTCACATCTATGCATAAAACACATCAGGTGTTGGTTTGATGTGGAACCTCGTTAGAAATCACATAACTGCAGTGAACATCCACAAAATAAGTGTCAGCAAAAAGCTTTGTCAAAAACATTCTGCAAGCCAATACTCCAAGTCAATCAGAATAAGGCTAAACACTGTAGTCTCCAAATACTTAGGTAGAGCTAATTAAAACAGAACAACAGAACAGATTCAAATATTAATCTTATACCTCCTTATTCGTGAACTCTTGTTTTCAGCTGCTCTATTAGCTCTGTAGCTTAACTCTGGAGCTAACTGAAACTAAACAAACATCAGTTACTATCATCTTACTAATCTACTCTTACAATGAGTGACAGGCTGAGTTATGTAAAGTAGCTGGTGCCTAGCTTATCACCTTGTATTTGTCACTGCATTCGTTAAAAAAAAAAATCAGAAAAAAAGCAGAAAGGATTTGATTAACCTGGGGCACAAAAGAAAACCCATAAACATCAGAGCACTGAAGAAGTCTGTTGTCCACTTTCGGAATGAAGTCCAAATAAATAAATGAAGCCAAGGTACAACCTCTGCGCATGAGAGGGAAAAGATGACAACAGATTTTATGACTGTTTTTCTTTTCTCCTTCCCCATGACAACCTCATTCCTAGAGTTCTAGGTGCAAGTTATCTCCTGCATCACTTCCAGGCATTATACCGACAGTTTCACACTAAACAAATCACTCTAGTTAAGGAAGTATAATCTAATTTCTAAATAGCAAAATTCCATCTTCTATTACACACTTTCCTGCAGCCACTCCTTCATTAGAACATTTAAGTATATGCTTAACGACATTAGAGTCACAATCCCACTGTTTTTTTTTGTTGTTGTTGTTTACTTTTTTTTTTTCTCCAGTTCTCTACCACAAAGAACATACTCAAGTGCTCTGCTAAGCTGTGGCCTACCTCCCTAAGGTCCTTAGCACTCCCTTCCCTGCTGTCACAGATGAGATTGCAGCTGTCAGTACTGATGTTCAGTTGCCTATTTTTGGCAGCAGAGATTTCTCAGTTGTAAAGCCTTTGGCCAAATGACCATCAAAATTGGAACGGCTAGATTTACTGTTCTTGTAGGCAGTCAGAAACTCTGCAAAACATGGTGTGGGTGGGTGTGATCATGTTTGTTTAATGGATCTATTGCCTGCTTCAGGCCAGATGTGCTATTGCAAGTAACAGTGTATTTTGCCTTTCCATAGCATATAAAAAATATTGCCTTTTCTTGGGCCAAGCCTAAAAGGAACTTAAGGCAATTGGAAATTATATTATTTTTTTAAATAGTTCTATTCCAGTAACTATCCAGAACTCTAGATTTTCATCATAATTATAAGAAAATAAGTTTCAGATTTTATATATTCTCATTCCTAATCAAATCAGTTTTTAGCCATGTTTTCTTAAATCGATGCTTTAACTATTCATTGAATTTTAAAAATTAAAATAAAGTTAACCAATCAAGTTACTGTCAATCAGTCTTCCTGATTATAACACTATTTGCAATGTATTGCAAAGTGGAAATCCATTCCAATCTTGCTGGCCAGCTGGTAGAATGCTAAATATTGTTACTACATCAAGATGAAGCATCAAATTAATCCAAGCAGTTAGACAGCCTCGGCTATTTTTTCTTTATGTAGTAAAAATCAAAAACATTTTAGCAACAAACACGCTAGTTGATATTCAGAAGTTTTGCAAATGACTCTTTACTGGAAAAGATGACTATGTAATTTGAAACAAATTCCTTACTACAATTGTAAGCATAGTATTTTTAAAGAAAACTCCATTTAAAGTGTGTTTATCTGAAGTACTGAGAACACAGTAAAACAACTATGTATCTTTATCTAGAGCACTAGCCAGTCAAGCCTTTGTGCAAACAATTCCACACGTAAATCATGTTACTAGGTATGAAAAAAAAAAAATCACTGCACAAGAACAGAACTTCTTTATAAACAGCTATGTGCTACTTCAGCTTCTTGCTTTCCTTCTTCACCCCTCTGGTCTTCCCACTTCCTACTGTTCAATTTTTTGTCTTCGAAGGAGTGGAACTGCCTCCGCCGTTAGTTGAGTTTACAATTTGTGCTTAAGGTAGGAGCATGCTTCCCCAGTTGTAGGAAACAATAAGGTAAATAGAGAAGACTAGAGCTAAGGCAGCATGATAATAAAGTCCCAATAACTCTGATAAACTGAACAGTAGTATCATGTTGTCTTGCATAAACTTCCAAAGCAACTTGGAAAAACACAAAAATACACAGTCCTGCACATTAATTATGATTGTAGGTAAGCATTTGTTAAACACATTGCACAAACTGTCCCTGGTCTTCTAAATCCTAATGGCCTGTATTGTGAGCAGCTGCCTCTGACATGGAAGTACACATTAAGCAGAGGTATGTGATTGAATTCATCTGGAAAAAAGTACACCATTGACATGGATTGACACTTACTGAACATTTATGGACACCAAACACAGTGTGAGCACAGTGGGGTGGTAAGTGGTGCATTTCAGCAGTGGTGATAGCAACAGTGGGCCATGTGCCTTGGTGCAGATTTTTATGAGTGCAGCAAGCAGGCTTTTATTCAGCATGGATAAAATCATACTGCTAATGGTAATGACTACGTTAAGAAACTGTTTCATAGTTGAGAATTTCCTCTATCATAAAGCATTATCTTGCTCTTGCACCTACTGTAGATTTGGTGAAAATGAAAAGGTAGCATTACACTTGGATCAATTTATGTGCAACACACGTAGAAGAAATCAATTTTTGTCTGTATTTTTAATTGTTTTTGTTATCAGCTCCTAACATGCTCAGAAATCTACTTTAATTTCATTAAAAATGATTTAATAAATGAACAATGCACCATCAAAACTCAGGCGCTGCAGAGACTACTCTCATTTCTAAGGTTACTGTGTCATCTGAAATAGAGACACATCCTTTCTTCTGACCAGCCTTTTGATAACCCAAGAAAAGTATAAGTCACAAGCTGGTAATAAAAAGGAATAACTTACCCTGCTCAGAAGATAAAAACATGCTAGAAAAGTCACAGAAGAATGCAATCTCCAAATAAGAATGTTCCCCTCTCAGCTGCCAGCCCTTAAACGATGTTAGGGAGGGGTGAACCCTGAGTGACACCAGTGAATTTCTTGCACCTGTGCTCCCAGGTCCGCCCACACCTCTTCACCAGGTGCTCAATCACTGCTTCAGGCTGTGACCTAACAGTTCTCTTATAGCTACAAAAAGTGCATTCTTAACTTCTGTAGTGAAGTGGTGGGGAATCTAATTGTTTACTTTGAAAAATGAAAAAAAAAATCTTATAGTTCTATGAGTCTATTCAATATTCCTTTTTGGTATCAAATACAAACACCCTATTCACAATTTACCTGCTTTAGTTCTGAAAGTTGTTCTGCCCAGTGGGCAGAATAAACAGCAGGGCATTTTCTGCTAACTAGACAGAAATCTTTTCACCCTGACTTAATGAAATGCAGAAAACACCTCTCAGCCATAAGTTGCCAAGGAAGAACTCCTTGCAGTTCTTCAGCTTTGTCTATAGACGGTACATGAAAACGTAAGCTTTTATATGTATTTATATATATATAGATAGATATATTTAAACTGCTGCTGATAGTTCACAGGCAGGGTAAATGCATCACTTTGAGTTTCAATTGTTTTTCTAGAGCAAAACCTCAGTTTGGTTGCACAGCAAATCACAAA
This sequence comes from Lagopus muta, assembly GCF_023343835.1. Classification (NCBI taxonomy): domain Eukaryota; kingdom Metazoa; phylum Chordata; class Aves; order Galliformes; family Phasianidae; genus Lagopus; species Lagopus muta. The sequence continues at coordinate 11,949,650 of NC_064440.1, read as the reverse complement.
ATACCCCTATTTCCACCCTCAAATTAGAGTTGATTTTTTTGTACTTATTGATCATGTTTCATACTGCTTATCTGATGCAGTCATTTCCCATTTTATGAGACAAGAACACAAATGGAAAGACAATTTCTCTTTTTTACTTCTTTTTCATTGCAAAGACATCACAGTTGAAAAGTTGTATAATCAATGAATACTCAAATGTTATAATTACAAAATAAACAAGAGAGTTAGGAAAAGCAGATTATGATAACAAAAAGAAAATAGATAGAAAGCTTACCAATATCCTCATGAAAATCCAGCAGAGTAGACCTCCAGAAGAGATCCTTCCACAGTGGTAGTCAGTTCTGAAATGGCTCTAGGAGAGGTAGAGCCAGGCTCCACCCCTTCTAGCAGCACAGGTGAATTGCCTTCAGCTGTGCTGCCATGGCTGACTCATTGCTCGCCTCAGGTGATCAATTAGAGGTTCAGGCTGTGGTTCAGCAGTTCCCATACAAAAGTAGAATTAAATTTCTTCCATTGTCATTTGTTTCTTGTTTATCTTCAAAATTCAACTGTGTGAGATTCTAGTTTGTCAGCTCCAAGAGGCAACGGGCTGAAAAGGGGAATAAGGTATGTTTCTTAGACTCCTCAGCTTAGCTGGTATACTCACAGGCACAGTCTAGTTGTAATGAGGTTGCATCTTATTACTAATGTAGCTTCTTTTATAACCCCATAAAACATGATAGGTAAATATGTTCTTTTGTAATTAGGGAAGATAATGTTACATCAGAGATGCAGAAAAGTTCTGAATAAATACACTGATCCTCTAGCAAAGATAACAATACTTACACATTATGTAATTGCATTAAATATCTGTATAATCAAGTGCCTGCTTACTCTTTTTAATGTACTCTACTCTGTAGTGAAATCTTTTGCTTTCAGATGATCTTGTAAAATGAGAAAGGAATTAACACCTTCCATGTGTTTTTACTAAGAGACACACAAGCACATTGACTATTGAAATGCTTATTTTCTGTAAAAGTCCAGGCTTAGTTTTCAGACACCTGGAAGCTTACAAGGATGTAGAAGGATGTAGTTTATAATTATATATCTTATTACTTTAATTTACTTGTTCATTTTTACCCAACAGGACTTTAAAAAATACTTAATTCAGGTGCAGGAAAACAAAACAAAACATATATTTCTGTCTTTCCAGAAGCTAAAAACACATATTTAATACAATAGCATAGTTCCATAGACAGGGAGCTACAAAGACCATCCAGCACAATTGCCCAACAACTTCAGGGCTAATAAAACAATAAAGCATGTTATCCAAAAACCTCTTGAACACTGATAGGTATGGGACATCAGCCGTCTATCTAGAAAGCTTGTTCCAGTATGACCAATGTGTTACCTAAAGCACATAATGAGCTAATGACTTTTCCAGTATCTTAGGTACACTCTGCACATTTTTAGAGAGTGTAATTAGCACTGAAAAAGATATAATATTAAGAATTATAGGATTGGAGTTCTTAGTTAAATGACTGCCTGCCTATTTAGAACTTTTATTTCTGGCTGATTTGCACTCTGATGCTTTTCCATTTTATGCTTATTTCAGCATGATCTGACTGGGATACAGACTTAGAAACAGTCAGGTAAGCCTTCTACACTAAAGATAAGCATAGGGAAAGTATCCCTCCACCAAATATTGCCTTCAGGCTTTGCTGTTTTATTATGGTGTCAATTCTCAATACATTAATTGGACAAAACTACTTACAATGTTTTCACCTACAGAGCAAATACATCAATAGAGAAAAGAAGCCACATAGAACTAGAAATACAGGAAGAAGCAAGAAGTGCTTGTATTGGAAATGATCCACGTGGACACAGAGTCTAACAATTTCTTTTTACTACCTAACATGAGGGGGCTACAGTTATTCCCAAATGTCACATGTTCACAGCACCAATTCAATAAAGAAATATTTTCTTTTAGTCACACTTTTAATTTTTTATCTGGAGAGGGACAATTCTATCTCTCTCATAAGAAACAGAAGTGCTTTAGAAAAACTGAGGCCAGGACTACTAACGCCTCTGTGGATCTTTTTAGCCTTGGGGGGATGTAGGTGGCAAAAAATGGGTTCACTCATTGTTAAAAAACATTTCACTGCTGGCTACAGCCTGAGCAAAATGATGGTGTGGTGTTAACCTGCTTGCCAAAGGGCATGTGTCAAAATCTCTGTGCAGCTGGGTCTAATTGGACAGTCTGATATTGATAGTCAGAGAATTAATGCTGCAGAATGAATTATCCATGGGGACAGTGCTTCAGATCTACTGTCTCACATTTCCCTGTTTGATGGTGCTGAGCTTCTCCAGCAGAGCAGACTATGGAAGAGGAGTTGGTGTTCTTGTTCCAGTGGAACTCTGGATTGTCAAACCTGCTGGTTTGTTAAAATTGATTTAACTTTTAAAAAATAAGCCTCATATAACTTCTGCAGCAACACATCTTCCTTAAAGAATAAAACCGAATTTCTGTGAAAAAAAATCATGTTTATTAACTCTAATACCATATCCTTCCAAGGTCCACTGGGAAATGAGATATGTGTCTCCTAAGGCTATCCCAGAGAGTAACATTTTAAATGAATAAATCAGACCCATTTGTCTTTGCCAGGATACATCTTTTACATAAATCTCTGTTTGTCCCCATTGACTGTCATGGTGCCCAGCCAGAATTGGTACTTTCATGATATCTGATTTCACTATTGTTGTTGCCATTCAGTGCAGCACACGTTTCAGTTTTATTCTCTCCAAATACCCTCACTGTTAATCTAAACTCCAATTTGTTTTCCTCAGTTATAGTTTTTCTGACCAGTAGCTCTCCTTCAGATTAGTATTAATATCCAAACTATTAGCTGATGATGCAAAGAATTTTTACTCATTTAAACCGTATCTTTATCCAGGTTACCTCTTCATAAGATAAGAGTAATAATAAAAGCTAGAGCTGCGTGGATGATTTTTTTATGCTTGATGCAGTGGCAATTGGAATGAACAAGGCCATTCTTTAAGGATGAGTAAATCAAGTAATATATTTGCTGAGCAGCACAAATTTTAGTGCTACTCAGCCAGCTGAACACTGCTTGAATGACATTGCAGGCCATCTGAAATAAATATGGAATGTCAGATTTCTGAGGAAGGAGAGAAGGGACTTCTGGAATAATATTACCAGATAGAAACAGATTAAGGTTTTTATCTTTGAGTTTTACAACTTTTGGACATCATGGGTCAGTTTGCTTATGCTACATTTTCTCCATCTGTTTTATAAATCCATGCTTTGTTCTTCTAGCCATTAGGTCCACACAGGTATGGACCAGAGAATACTGTAACTTACTGTTACAAAATGGTTTTGTGATGCACAGTGCAGTTGCTCACCACTTGCTGGCCAACATCTAGCCAGCTCCCAAGCAGTGGCAGCCTCCCCCAGCTAAATACCTGTGTTCAGAGTGACACAGCTGTCATAGATTCCTGGTATGGAATATATCTTTGGTGTGTTTGAGTCAGCTGTTCTGGCTCTGTCCCCTCCCAGATTCTCGTGCACCCACAGCCCCTTTGCAGGCAAGACACTGTGACAAGTCTTTGACTTAGTGTAAGCACCACTCAGCAAGAACTAAAACACTGGTGTGTTATCAACGTTATTAATCATAATTCCAGAACACACCAACAGATCAGTTATTAGGAAGAAAATTAACTCTATCCCAGCCCAAACCAAGCACTACTTCGAGTAAGCTACCAGTTCACAAACTTCATCGATACAATGGCTGCTTTTGGAGAGGACAAAAACATTTAAAGGGATTCATTTTGTTGCAAGAAATAAAAAAAAGATACTTCCACAATAAATAGGAAACAGCAATATTCAGCAGAATGTAATTCACTCTTCAATTTGTCTTAAAAGATAGATGCAGCCATTGCTGCCTATTGCAGTGTTTGTGACGTCTTTCTGTGAAATGGTGGCTAGTAATTAGACTCTAAATGCTTCTGAGACCTAAGTATGACATTTCCCGAAAAGTAAGAAAGAGGGTTCTAGGTTCTACCGGAGAAAAAAAGAAAAAAGAAAAAAAAATAATAAAAAGCTATTTCTGTGCATTCTAAACTACAAAACTGCAGCAGTAGCCTCCAGTGCCATGTGCTCCTACACGAATGTGTAATGTTGACAAGAGACTTTATCAGATTGTCCCTTATCAGATAAGAAAGTCAGGTAAATGTGGGCCAAGAGATTACCTGCAACAAAAGCATGGGTAGCAGCTGATCCAGTGAATTTTTTCCAATGCGTTCTTCAGTAAACCACATCTTGACACTCCATTCACTTTTGCACTATAATTGAAAGACTTAGGGGTCTGTATGTCCTCCTCCATGCTTCAACATATCAACATAATTCCAGTCAACTTAAGCCATTTTTATAATAATGCCTTCTTAAACCACTGTAGCTCAGAGAGCATAGTAGTATGTAGGAGAATTAACCAGAATCAGGCACCACAGACTAGAGTTACTTCACTTATACAAAAACAGAAGAACAAAATCAGCACCTGTAACTTGTTTCAAATGATCACAAGTTTTACTCTTTCTGTAAAGAAAGAAGGTGTGAAGATCTTTAGTTTGACTAAAAATTGAAATATCTTTGTTTCAATGCCTTTATCAACACATAATATAAAGCCATGGAAAGATGATTAAACAGCCATAAGTGGAAATTCATGGATGCAAAGATTTCTTTCTTACGATCTTAAGCGCCAAGATTTTTGCTTGGCAAGGCTGGTTGTCAGCAGAATATATGTCAACAGTTACAGAAGTTACTCTGAAGAATTTTATCTGCTTCCATCTGGAGAAAATAACTCAGTCCCAGAAATTCACATACCCAGAGTCAAACAAAGATGATTGTACTGAACAAGTCTGGAACCAAAATGATAGCCATAAAACTCTTTGTTTACATGTGCAGAAATATATGTTTTCTATAACAGCATGAAGTTTGGGAGGCTGCAATGTCATATACCATCAGTGACAAGCATTCACTTCTCTCTGTGGATTTTACATGGCACACAATGCATCAGAGTTACAAGAGAAATATAAAGAAGTAGCAGTGAAATACAATAAAGAGTAAAGTGAGGGTGAATAAGCTCAAGTATGGTTAAATCAGGCCTTCTGACTATCAAATTTAGAGAGACAGTGAGATTTAGAGAGAGATTAGAAAGTAAAGAGTAAATGTGTAGTCAGTATTAATGCATTATATTTCTGGTGCCCATACTGATTGTTTAGCTTTCCTCAAATTGCTGGATTTCCCCATCTTCCATTTTACAAAGGTGATAAAATGTAGAATAAAAAATTAAAATGATAATTAAAAAATTAAAAGGTCTGGTTCAGTTCATTGTTTTGTTGCTCTGAAATACTCAGATAAAGCCTACTGAAAATGATGGTTGTTATAAGTGTCAGTAACTTGCTCTGCTGAAATAATTTACTTCTCTGAAAAAGAAGGGTGCTTATGAAGCTCAGCCATTCAAGAAGCCCATTAATTTTCCCCTTTTGAAGTAAACACAGGTAATGCTGCCAAGTTGGGAAAAGACCTCAATGTTGCAGAAGACGGCACAGTTTTGGGCTTCAGCTGAATGTAGCTTTAGGAATGCGCTACTTTACACTTTCTCCATGTTTAGAAGGGGTAGCTGTCTACTGACACTGTGGAACAAGAGCAGACTAGGAACAAGGATAACTCTTTAGACATATGCACTCTCCATGCAAGTGTTTTTCTGTATAACACTTCAATGTGTTTTCATTTATGTAAGAAGACAATGTGTCTTCTTGCATTGTTGCTGTGCAAAATGTTGCTTGTACTGCACAGATGGCATTCTTGGACTTGCATCTCCACTGCCTTGACTTTGTGTTTTATTTTTAACACATGATCCTGCAAAGTAACAAGCCCTTTTGTGTCCCAAGTTCAGTGCAACTATTCTAGTGGATGGTCTCAGTGTGTGTTTTCAATATTTTGATTTTTCCCAGACAAGACCTCACATTAACAACTGTACTATTTCATTGGCCTTTTTATGCTTTATATACATTATATACCTTAGGCTTTATATACTGCCATTTTCACTTACTTTCTCTCTTCTGCTATTTGGACTTAAAATACCAGTCTACATAAGCATTCTCATCAAAGCCAATTTGGAATTAATCTTTCACCAAGAGATCATCTCACAGTATCAAATGCTCTAGTCACTAACAGTGCCTCTGCTATATTCCTATCATCCCATAAATGGTAATTCTGATTTTAAAAAAGCATTGACATTTCTTGCCTGTCAGTATTTTCTCATTGCTCGTGACACAGTTGTTCTTAAACCACACAGTAAGTCTTTTCTCTAGATATTCTGCATCATTGTTCAGGAATGTAAATTAGATGTAAAGCATATAATTGCTATAGTCATGTTTTTGGACTTTTATCTTTGAACAAATTGTTTCCTCAGTTTTTCCTTTGTCCCAGCATATCATAAAATTAAATCAAATACCCACACATCTTCAGTTATATATACTAAAGAACTTACATCAGCATCACAGATTCTTTTTATGGCCAAACTTACCACTACCTTACCAATCCTCTCTCTACACCTATCCATAAAGCATCTAATTTGTGTTACCAGTGAGTACACAGTCTTCCATGTGATGTGAAAGACATTCTTTACAATGTCAATCAAGGCTACCAAGTTTATATGAAGCAAATTTAGTCAGTGAATCACCATTTTTCATTTGCATATAGGGCTTATTCTAATTTGCTTTTCAAAAGCAAAGCAAGTAACAATTATAACCTTATAGTTTATATAACATCAATTTCTTAAGTTATGTAATGATGGGTGTGTTGCATTAGTGCTAGTATTGCTATTATTAATTATCAGTTATGTTAATTTTTATATGAAAGGGAAATGTTGGTAATGTGGAATGGAAAAAGTTTCAAAAAATCTTTCTAATCCCTGAATGTTCTCAGGCTCTTTTTATAACCTGCTGCAATGTACTTAGAGAAGAACTGTACACTGTGTTCAGGTATTATGAATCCACCACCATGGCTTTTCTGTGCTGCAGTTCTGCCCTCCCTATAACAAGCACCAAACTATTGTAGCAGTGCCTGGAGAAAGAAGGGACCTAGTAAGTAAATACCTGTCTGATAATAAATTAGTAAATTGCCTGTCTGATAATTACTCCCTTGAGACAGAAATCAGTTCCTTCTATGATAGAATAAGTTCTTGCAAAACTGGAAATCTCAGATGCTTAATTATGTCCCATCTCAGTTGTTTACTTTCAGCTGTTACCATCCACAGTCTTTCCTCTCTATTGTAACCTTTTGATGGAGACTGTAAAGAATTGCCTGTATCTGAAGCATTCTCATTTAAGTTTGTTGTTGTTCTTTGGGTATGTGTATGCTTGAATTTTTAAATCTTCCCAGACCATGAGGGGAATTGCCAATTTCTCTGCAAGCAAGTGAATATTCCTAAAAGTGTGTTCTAAGATGCTGCATTCTTGCTATGACTTCTTGATGATGCACCTAATATTCAGATTTTTTTTCAAATTAAGAGCAAATGTTTTCTCAGTCATTCATTTTTCCTTCCACTCAGGAGTACTGATGTGACAGAAATATTATGACCTGTGTTATAGAGTTGAATAGGAACTGTTAAAATGGTCATCAGCAAATCAGTCGTCTGTCTCTCATTTTCCAAATTTTATAATTCGTGTGGACTTCTACAGGTTCTAGATGAATACAGTACAAGATACAGTTAACTCAGACCATCATATTTTAAAAATTATATCCTTCCAGGACTTTTCTTCTTTGCCTCATTATGAAACAAAAGTGAAAGAGCACATCATGGAGAATACTGGATTTGAACAGACTTTATTATTTGTCTGAGTTGTTAATATGTCATGAAACATAAGTCTTCCTGAGCTTTACTTCATGTAGTACTCTCAGTACCTCATGCAGCTCAATTGCTCAGAGGAGCTAGACAGTTTTAAAGTGTAATATTGTTCTACTATATCACTGACCTCTATGTTCTCTCAAGGGTGGTTTCAAAATTTCTCCACAATTCCATCAGAGAGTTTCTATCTCCTAGGAAAGTGTTACCTATCTGTCTTGAATTTCCCAACCAGACACTTGTGTGTGGTTTGCATCAAGAAGCAGCATCTGTGCATGTCCCACGCACATGGTTTGAACACAGATGGTGTGTCTACTGCATTTGAGATCCACTCATTTTGTTAGCACCAGCATGTCCAAGCTGTCTGTCCTGCAGCTACCCCCTGCCCAGCACCAAATAACTGTATGCATTGTGGTACATCAGCCGTACACAATCCTTGAAACAGTGAAAAATATGCAGCCGTGCTGTGTGATTTGATACAGGAATTTGAGAATAGATTTCAAGATTGAAAAAAAAAAAAAAAAATCACAATTTTTTTGTATATTTGCAACTCCATTTTCAAGTCAACAGAAATTATCTTCAAATTTTCAAATTGCAATTAGACATTCAACTGAAATATTTGCTCATGCGTCTTCACCAGACTTCCATAACACCTATCTTATCAGAGAGAAACGTCCCTCTCTTTGCAGTTACACCTTCTCCACCTCATCGCCTTTTGGTGATTTGTGAACCACTGATTTCAAGGATGAAGCACAGGAAAAGTGAAGTTTCATCAAAAATCTCTGCTGAGCACCTTGGGAACTCGCTAAGAATTGCAACCACTTCCATAGAACCAGGCTGAGGAATTGGTTTCACAGAAATGAGGTCATGTATCCCACTAGTTTTATGCTTTTGTTTCTCTCTCTTTTTTACGTTCTAATAAATAATATTTAAAAAACAAAAAACAAACAAACAAAAAAACTGTTTCTTATATACATTAACTATATTACTTACGAGGGCTTCTCTGAAAATAATGCCTCCTAATTTATTACGTTGGCCAAAACAGGGAGGTGGATGTCGGTGCTGTGGCAGTAGAGGTTGAACCTTCCCGCCAATTTGTCACTGTGAGACAGATGGCGGCAGAGGGGCAGTCTGACAAAATGGCGTCTGACATGGAAGTGCGTGTGAAGGAAAGGCGTGTCACTGAATTCCTCTGTTCAGAAAAAATGGCTCCCACTGACATTCAGATATGAGATAGATGTGAGCACAGTGAGGCAGAGGGTGATGCATTTCAGCAGTGGTGACAGTGGCAGTGTGTTATCTGTGCTGGTGCATATTTTGACAAACATGGCATGCAGGCTCTTGTTCATCCCTGGTAAAAGTGCATAGAGAATGGTAGCGAATACACTGAAAATCAGCATTTTCTCAGCATAGCTGAGAATTTCCTCTATCAAACAGTGTGCTTGTATTCTTTGTATCTGTTGTAGTTTCCAGGGAAACAAGGAGGAGGCATTATATTTGAGCAAATTACGTATTTTATATGCAGCCCAAGACAATTCTTCTTCACTCAGTGTGGCCTAAATAAGTCAAAAGATTGGGCACCCTTGTGTTAGTGGATGATATAAGAACAACAGGGTGGACCTGTTTTGAGGCTTAACCCTGCTAGGCACTTCAGCACTGCTCAAGTTACTCTCTCCCCTACAGTGGGATGTGGGAGAGAATTGGGAAGGTTAGAGAATATTTGTGGATTGACATAAGGGCACTTTAATAGGTAAGCAAAAGCTGCACATTTAAGCAGGGCACTGAAAGACAAATGTTCACCAATTTTAATAAAGAGGGCGTTCATCATGCAAAACAGTTACTCTGGAAGACAAATGCCATCACCTCCCAGCTTTTAAAACTGATCATGATGATGTCATACAGTATGGATTTCCCCTTGGTCAGCTGGGACCGCCTGTCCTGGCTGTGACCCCTCCCAGCTTCTCATGTGTTCCCAGTATCCTTGCTAGCAAAGAAAATTATAATTATCCCAGCTAAAAGCAGAATACCTGTACAACATGCTGTGTATAGTCACAATTTGCAATCATATGATGACTTGACTGAGTCCTTAACTTCTTATTGAGGCAGGTAAGATTCTTTCAAAAGCACTCTGAAAATGCGTTATTTGGCCAAGGAATATATGCAAACAAACACCAAAGTGGTAGCAAAAAAACAATACTCAGTATGACTATGATAGTCCTACTCTACTCAGTAAAAATTGCCACAATTACACAAAACATCAGTAAATCATTTCAATAAGGAAGTATTGATCTGAATAAAGAATTTTCTAGTGCATGAGTCTTTTACTTTGAAGGAAGATAACCTCTTATTTGTATTAAAAAATAAATCAGTGCTCTTTTGAAACCTTTAAAGTATCACTTGAATAGTCTAGACTAATGCCATAAAGTGCATTTGGACATAGTAAAAGTAAATTTTAAAAAAAAATTACGTTTCTCTGAGCTCTTATTGCTGATGTGCACACAGTCAGAAGAACTCTCTTCAATAAGCATAGTCTGTTTCCGAAATATCTGATCCCAAACCTGTTCAAATCTGAAAGCTTTCCCACAGACTTTCAAAGGCACAAGAGCATTGACAAGGGTAAAACAAGAAAGACAAAAGTGAAGGCTGCTTGAGGGATTAGACAGAATGCAGATTCCCCTGCAATGTGCTGCCAGTTAGCAGAACTCAAATTCTGTCTGAAATCATGAGGAGAGTCATGGTGAGTTAAAGAAACATAGATCACTTTTTGAAAGAGCTAGAATCAATAAAGGATATAAAGTGTATATCAGGATAATTTTTTAAGCTTAGCCTGCTTTGAAAGCTTCTGAGAATTAAACACTGGCAAGATCACTGTAAATCACAATTTGATCATTCAGGACACACAGTTTTATACATATTCAAACAGAAACAGCTCAAGATTAGTAGTTAAAATACTGTTGACTACACAATCTGAGATCCCATCTGCTTTTAAATTCTCCTTACCCTAACTGTCTATAAGTCAGCTGGAAAACTGCACATGCATATTTGAATTCTACAGTGAAGTCCATCATTATGATTTTGAGAAAATTCTTTTCAACAACTTGAATAAGGTAATTTCCACTACTTAATTTTCACCCAGACCAGAAGACAAGAGGATACATACAAAGGTATCTGCCATAAACTCATTATTCATAAAGAAAATTTGCCTTTCTCTTTTGTAGGTTTCCTAATAGTTTTTTCATGTGAAGTAATGGCGCTTGAATGCAAGAGTGAAATAAAACATCCTGTCCTATGTGTGAATACATGATGAAATGAATTTTAGAGGCTTACCATCAGCAATGGAGTAGACTATCTTAAACAAGGAATGCTGATAACTTTGACAAAGCCCAGAAGTATTCCAAGCAGAAATAAGTAATATAAGATTTTCCACAGAAGAGCATATATATTTTTTATCCCTACGTCTTGACATGCCAGCCACTGTTGTTGCATAGTTTGGCTATTAGATAATGGCAAGAAAGCCAATGCTGCCATTGTCACTAGTGTTTGTTAATTTTGACACTGATTCTTAGCCCTGTCCATGGAATGTACCTTTGGTGTTCCTCATTATTAGACTTTTAACCGAAGTCATGTTCACTTCTAATAGTCCCTAGAATGTTTTTCGAGATAAAGTCCTAAGGAAAGGATATGTTTTATAGATTTATTACAATCTCAAAACATATGTCCACACTCAAGTATTTAGCATTAGGTAACCTAAGTTAGACATTCTGGAACATAGCATACTAACACAGAATTCCTTGCATTTTTTGGAACCACATATCTCTTTCAATAGCGTGTAGGAAGAATCCATGAGGACTAATCTGTTGGTGTCTCAGACTCCAAAGTGGAGAAGGGAAAAATTTACAGCACAAGCAGCTCGCACCTAAGTTAGCCAAGGTTTTACACTTTAAGAAGAGCTTCTTTCTTGTCTATTTTTAATTGCCCAGGCCCTTTCTGCTTCTTCTTGTGAAAGTGATAGAGATGATGCTTTACTTGAAACTCCTTCCAGAGAAATGGTATTTCTTTCAATGTTTCTAGACAAACATTGCTTTGAAGGAAAGTTTCACTTCAGCTGTTGAAGCAATACAGAATGCATTTGAATGGTATGAGAAAAGATTCTACAGGAATGCTATAATATAAATTATTCATATATATAAATCAGTATTGAAACTGTACAAATGCTATATAAAACATGAAATGAAAAATAAAGAACAGAAGGAGAAAGAAAAACTGAAGAAAAAAAAAGAAAAAAAAAAGGAGAGCCTGGAAAAAGTAAAATACTTCTTAGAAAATACATGGTAATTTAATTTTCTTAGGGAAAGAATGTGATTTTTATTCTGATGAAACAAAGTTTAACAGGTTTCTTTGGGAATCAATCATGTAAAATTCATAATAAATAGTCTGGTGAAGAACTGAATAAGTACCTGTAGTAACACTACTCTTTCCTTCTGGGTAGAAGGCAGCTGACATAAAATGACAAACCAATTCTATGATTTGTCCATCATGATCTCTATAGCCAGAAATCTATAATTCTATCCTATTTTTCCCTGTTGTAAATGTAAAATCCTTTAGAAATATTTCAGTGCTGAAAGGTTTAGACAGCCATGGGATATTTTCACAATAGTTTTTCCTTTCATCATAACCTTACAGCTAAAAGTCACATGGAGATATTTGCAAGAACACAAGTGGTCTGACTGCTGCACTTTTTTTTCCACCATTGAAATAATCAGAAAACTGCATTTTCTTAGTAGAAAACATCCTAAATCTGCATCCTGCCATTTTGATGCACAACTATGAGTGAAGACAAAATCAGCAAAGTCACAAGGGCTTTATCCAAGTTAATATCTCCTCAAAGAATCAATAAATACTAGACCAAGAAATCTAAGGAAATCATAATTTCCTCCATATGTCTCAGTGGTGGTCGTGTTTGATCCTGCCTCTGTATACAAGCACGGACAAGATGATCTCCCAAGGTCTTCCAAAGCGATTGTATTTCTGTATTTCCACACTCACATAGAACTCTCTGTATAACAAACCAAGGGAACCTACCTTCCAGCTAATCCTCACTAGAATCTAATCTAGTCCGTCCGGTATGAGTATAGGAAAATGTTCTGGGATCACAAGCTTGATTAAATATTTCATTCACAATGCATTTCTTCAGGTAAAAAGCAGTATTTGCAAGAACCTCACTAACCTCAGCAGACAGCCTCCCAGTGAACATTTTAATACTGATTTGTATTTTAAACTTATTACTGTTTCCATCCCTAGCCAAATGAAGTTGATGAAAAGTGTTGGCATCTTTGAGTGAAATGTTTGCACTGAACATATTTAGCTCATTTGCAGACAAAAAAAAAAAAAAAAACCCAAATATCATCATTCAAGAGATGCAGAATTACATCTTAAAGCTCCATCTTGCTTTAAGCTACCATGAATTTGAACCAGCTTGGCTTTTTACTGTTTCAAGAGCCTTTATTTCAACTTGAGGATTTCAGATATGGCAAGTCCTCTAATGAGAAATTCAGGAAAACTGTCGTTGTTTACTGTAGTCACTGCTTTTACTGTTCTCAGTGTTTAACAGTATACTCCCAGAATAGGAAGACACACTGCAACTCTTCACAAGGACCTTACAAACAAACATTCAAGTCACACTTAATGAGAAAGTAATGAGATGGGACTGAAAAAGAGGGACAGAGAGGCAGAAATATTAATAAAAATACGTATGGCTACTCAATAAAAGCTCCTGCATAGGTTAATGAGCTGAAAATAGTATTTTCAGAGGAGGAATTAAATGCATATATTTTTGTATTCTATTTTGTATAAATAACTAGCTGGTATTTTGCTGAATTTTAGTCATTATTATTTATAAGCTTCAGCTGAAATGATGCCTAAAACATTGTTGGTGTGGGTTTGGATTTTTTTGTTTTGTATTGTTTTAAGACTTTCAATATTCTAAACGATGTAATTAGTTTTTACAGTTGGGGTTTCACTTTATATTTTATTCATAGCAAATATATAACCATAAACGCACACGCATGCATATATACAAGAAGAAAATCCTTTTACCAAGACATTAATGATTTCTGTTTGCAAAAGATAATTTTCCTGGAGCACTGGTACCTTTTCAGATCTTAGTAGGTGGACTCTAATTGCTGACTGTAAAACCTGCTATTACATACAATTCCTATTACTATCCGTGTAGAAAAGGGTTTTAGAGAAACAAAACTGTTTAAAATGATGAGTGTATGGTTAGCTGTAATATGATTCCATTAAATCTTACGGCATTGTTTCTATATTGATGCCATTCCATTAACTTGAACTGCATGTGCACCCTTTGTGGGAGGAATTATGACAGTATGCGCAATCCTGGTAGGAGAAGCATGTTGTTGTTGTTTTTTGTTGTTGTTGACAAACCAAGAAAATAAATGTCCCCGTACTTTAATTGTCAGAAATGTGAGACGGATTTGTTGCAGTATATTCCTCCTACTGCCCAGCAACTAATGAGAAAACTTAAAAAGCAGAAAGTCTCTCTCATTAACTCCAGTGTAGGTAACCAGCTTAATAGTGAGGATACTTTCCCCTTCCTACCAATTTAATTATGAGAATTTTAAGAAATAATCTGAATGTGCCAAATCCACACTAGTTGTTACAGAAGCTATAGAAATGCAGTAACAGATTCCTCTTGGCTTTATTTAATGTATTTGAAAATTGATATTTATTGAGTCCACACTGAACAGTATTTTAATTAAATACTTAACTTACTATACCTTGTTTTTGCAAACCAATCTCAACAAGAACTAAAAGAATACTTTTCACACGACCGTAACCCTAATATAAATCTTTTTTGAAGTATGTAGAGAAAAACAGATTCAGTGTGATCTTGCTGAAACATACACTTGAGAATTATGAGAAACAGTGGAAACTATGCACAGATGAAATCCTCTGAAGTAACCAGATGTAATGTTAATTCTAACACTCAGAGGTACTTCTCAGCAATGTCAATTTCAGTTTCCTTTTTAGGAGGATCTCATTTATTTTTCCAGGGAGAAGGGGCATCTATCCAAAAAGCTATTAAGTATTCAAGTGCATCTCCTACTAGAGTCTCAAATTCAAGAAGAGAACAGGTCCTCTGATTTGTCAGAACCAGGTCTTCCAAATAATCTTTGCCTTCTACTTGGAGACCCTGTCCAAAAACAAACCAAAACCTGAGAACTTTTGAGAGTTCTAAAGGACTATAAACAAGAAAATCCTGGGCAAATCCTTTACATGCAAATCAATCAAAAAACTCACTGCATGCTTCCCATCATATTCCCATTTCTTTATCTTCACAACCTCTTCCAGTATGAGTTAAAGAATTGTAAGATTTGGTTTGAGAGCAGTATTTATTGCACACTTCAGTCACCTCAAAAAGGAAGAATGAGGAATGCCTCATAAGGAAGGACCCCTGTTTTCTGTATTTGAGGAATGGGCATAACACTGAAGGGAACAGAAAAATCCCCAAATGAAAACCGCTCTTCTCTTCTTTACCTCCTCTCCACCTTACTTTATTAGAAGTAAACACACACACACTTAGTACCAAACTAGTTTTACTGCAAAACAAGTGAGAAAATCCTGTTCATTCACAGTAAGGTTAGTTAAAAAAAAAAAAAAAAAAAAGAATATTCCCTTTTATAAATAGTACTGCAAGAGTCATTAAAAGAGCACATACAAAATGTTAAGAAAATCTAGACTTCACAATTTCAAGTCTTCTGGAAATTATTATTTATATAGATGCTTGAGCTGAGAGTCAGTCATTTGTGATTTTTGATTGTGATGCAAGCTACCATATCATGGGAAATACAAGATTAGCTTCATTCAAACATAAATTTAGCTCCATATTTGAAATCGACCAGGCTAAGAAAAAAAATCTTGAAGTATTCACTCACAGGCTTTGAGATACCTGTGGACTCTACTTTACTGCTCTTCTTTGCATAACACAAACCTATCTCAGGAGTCAGTTGAGAGAATAATATCATGCTGGAAAATCTGATGTGATAGAATCAAAATCTAAGATGTTTATATATTTCATGGGGTCATGGAGTTCTGGAAATGCATTCCGATGTGCTCAAGCCGCCCAGCATCTCCGTAACTTCTACATAATCAGACTAAGGATGGATTTTTTTTTTTTTTTTTTGTATGATAAAATTAACTGATAAGAAATAGATTAATTGCCTTTTAGATCATCGGAGGAGCAAAGACCAAAAATGTCCTTACAGTTTTGATGAATAATATTGATAGCTGTTGTTGCTTTTATATACTATGCAAATACAGAAACATTCCTACTTAAGCATGAATTATTGAATCCTATGATAGATATAATTTTAAAATTTCCAACGGGATACTACTATGCTTTACATCACACTTTTTTAACATATTAATGTGTAAGAAAGTAATTTAAATTTCTGTATTCAATTGTTTTATCTCTGCAGCTCTGTGGAAATGTTGCTGTAACACTGGAAACCATGACAACTGATCCTGGTTTCTGATTTCATTACAAGGTTATATCTTGTCTAGGTTCATGAACCTTCCGTACAAGACAGAGTTAATTAATAATTGCATAACTGTATGATTGCTTTGATAGAACAATACCGCTTCATTTGATTTCTCATTTTAAAAATTAATGCTTCAGTTATATTCCTCTGTTTTATTAATTCCTGCTTGGTAGTCCCACTATTTTTTCACAAAAGGACAAGCAAAATCCTCCTGATACAAAACATCCTCAAGAAATAAATTGTGTGGACAACTGGATTTAATACACTGCAATATTTAAACCTGAGGCAGGTCTGTCACATAAACAGACTGAGCAGTCACGCTTTCTTAATTCAATCTAATTCAATCTTTTCAATACGCATTTTGAACATCCTGCAAATCACCAGTATCTGAAAGTGAACAAGAGTAGTCTGACTTTCCTGTAATTCTTTAGCACAGATCTAGTTTACTTGTTGCTATGTCTTTATAAGAAGTCATAAGAATTACTTACCTCATGCTGGGCAAGGGCACTAATCATCAAGTTGGACCAGTCCCACTTTTCCTTGTCTTTGTGCATTTGAGAATGAAGTTCCCTAACAATTCAGAGTTTAGAACTGTTAATCCAAACTACTTATATTTCCCTACAGTTGAGAAAACATCCAGAATTAAGGTGGAATGTAATGTACCATACTAGCTAGGTTAAGTACTTCTCATTATGTTGATAATTCTTCCCACATTCTTTCACTTCTGAAATACATCCTTTCGATCTTTATGGGAAGAAATCTAAACACAAAAGGTAAGAACACTGGTATTACAGTGTTTAAGTCTTTGGAGTCTTCTAATATATATATGTGTATATATATATATATATATATATGTATATATATATATATATTACTTATATATATATATATATATATATATATATATATATATATATATATATATATATAAGTAAAATATTCCCAAATAAATGATCTGGATTAGATAATTTCCAAAAGTCTCTGGAATGTCCAACAGAGCAACTCTCAGAAGAGAGTTTCAAATATACTGACTGCTATAATTTACTGTATCAATTATGCCAGTGCTTTAGGAGCACAGGAGTAGTTAAAGAATTGTTATTTGACCGAAAAGAACCAAACTGCAGCAGAACAAACTGTAGAAGAACTTCAACTGCATTACGACAATTTGTTCTTTTCTGAACCCTTTGCATTGATGATTATTAGAAGTAAAATTCGAGAGTAGATAACTTCTGTCCCAGATTGGTCACGATGGTCACAAACAATGCAACATTTCTTTATCTTTTGCCAGAAAGTAACCATAGTTACCAAGAAGTTTCTGACATTTCCAGACTAATTCAAGGATTTTCAGGCAAAATTGAATGTTTGTTCTGAAAATAATATTGAAGACTGACCTGTACATAAATATTCGCATTCTAACATGAAATCGAAGACCAAAAATATTTAATAAGAACAGACGCCTTTTTTTTTAACCATAGTGCAGAATTTTTAAAATAGTTTCATCTCTGCTCCTTAATGACTGATACATTTTATCATATTTTTGAATGCTTTTTCTGTTCCCATTTTTCTTTCAACATTTATCTTAGCCTGATTTCTACAATCCACAATTTTTTTTCTTAATATTGAAGATTAATACTTCCCTGCTTTTCAAATCTGCTCCTTATTTACTTTCAGATAATATCAGTTTCACAGCTGTCACTTGTTTCATGCAGGAAAACAAACAACAACAACAACAGAAAAAAAGAAACACAGGTGAAATTGGTGGTTGCTTGCATTCTGGTGCTTGGGATTTACAGAGTTTTCTCTCTTCCAAATGCTGGTTGAGTAAATTTGGAAAATCAATTAAAACCAACTGACTGGAAAATAGTCAACTAATTTGTCACCAATTTGAGATATCACATGTTATTTTAAGATTTTAAGAGTATAAGTTCACCAGAGTCTCCAATAGAACTAAATGGGGATTTGTTCAGTAACTCTATCAGTAGTCTACTGTCATCTTTTTCATTTTTTTTCTCTTGTTCTGATAAAGAGCTAACACGTAAGTTAGAAACCAGCATATCAGTTGCAGATTTTGTGCCATCCGTTGCACTGGTAGCTTGTAAATATTTGCAAAATTCTGAACTCCCCCTCCTGAAAAGGGGGTTTCTAGTCTGCATTTCACTTACCTTTAGGATAGATCCAGACATCTGATGCTTTGCCACTGACTCCCAAGAAAAACTGGGCTTGTTTTTCTGTCTGTAGTCTTGGTGTAGGCAAACATTATAGTCAAATTAGTTAGTGTTTTATCAGAAGTTCATACAGTAAAATCCTGGATCTACTGTAACCAAAGTTTTGCTACTGACTTCAGTAGGGCCAGCTTTTCATTACTCTTACATGAGGTTAGGGACCCAGCCAAAGTACCAACAAAAGGTCAGAAAGAATGTGTCTTACTCAGATAACTCTGTGAAGCACTGTTACACTTTTTCAATGGCTCTCAGAGATAACTTTCGGGTGTGTACACGTTTCTGTTACATTACTTTGGGCTCTTGGTAACAGATTTATGTGTTTAAATGCAACTTATTGTCCTTGCATTTAAAAATAGGCCCACCTTGTTAATTCTTTGTCTAGACGGTGGTTCCAAAAAGCCCATTCTATTTTCAGTCATCATGAAATTCAGAGGTGTATTTATTATAAAATATTAATAGTAATAGCTTCAACCCTGTTCTGGAGTATCATTAGGGATAGTACTGTATTGCCAGGCTGGTTTGGGGTCAGTTGTTGCCCAACATTTTATCTGATTTTTTTTCCTTCTTTAGTTTCACCTCATTGATCCTTCTCCTACATCTTCTGATGCTTTATACTTCTATCCTTTATTTTTATGGTTACCTTGAAGGTGTTTATAGACTGTAGAAGGTATTTATAGACTTTGATCATGTCCCTCCTGAGTCTGTCCTTCTCCATCATATATT
This sequence comes from Lagopus muta, assembly GCF_023343835.1. NCBI lineage: Eukaryota > Metazoa > Chordata > Aves > Galliformes > Phasianidae > Lagopus > Lagopus muta. The sequence continues at coordinate 11,930,237 of NC_064440.1, read as the reverse complement.
AGTTTAGCTCCCTCCATGTCAGCTCATCTATCTCATTTTCTAATCTATGCACTGTTTTTGTTGTTGCCCTTTGTATTTTCTTCTCATTGTTCTGTGTGCTTCAGCACAGTAATAACCAGCACTATGCAGAATAATACATGACATAGGAGAATTCCTGGTACTTTTTTCCCGAATGCTATGTAAAGCAAAACAAATACTGCATAAACCATAAACATGTTGTTTTCTCTAGCATACTCTTGGTTGACAGTACAACTTTGAAAAGCATAAATTGAAACTAGCCCAGATGTTCTCTGTTACCTCTTTTATTCAAACTACAGTAAAGTTTTCTGGGGGCTGAAGCCTCTGCGTTTTTTTCCCCATGATTTGTCAGCCAAGTGATTTTATTTCTTCATCTTGCCTTCACTGAATTCAGAATAGTTTTCATCTGGGTTCTTACACTCTTGTGTTTTACAAGCAATGAGAAACATGAAGGAAGCATTTCAATTTTTTTAAAAAGGACTTTTTGCTATTAATAACAATTATTAATAATATTAATATTATTAACAGTTGAAATTGCACTTCTTTTACTTTCCTGCTTCCTGTCAGTATGCTTTTCAGGAGCACAAATGCTATCATTGCCTTTGTACAAAACAGACTATGAATCTTTTCTCCATCTTATTAAAGTGTGCATATGTAGACTGCACCCATTCTCATCCCCCATTAAACTTTGATGGACTTTTTGAGTTCCACAAAGTATTACAGCCTGAAATTCTCACACCTTTGCATACAATTTTATTCTTTGAATAGTACTTCTAGTTTCATTAAGTAAAGAACTGTTCTGAAGAGTGAAAAAAATACTTAACATATTATTTTAATATTCTCATTAGTAACAATTTTTATAAATTTCAAATATATTCTGTTTATGCTGTGAATTCTAAAAGCATTTTTTTTTATTCTTTCAAAAAAAAAAAAAGTAATACTGTAGTTGTACTGCAGCTCTGACAACTTATGCACACAAAATGATTACATGGTAAAGAATGCCATTTAGATTTCAAGGCTTTATGTAAATAATCTAATTATGCAATGAGACAAAGCCTAGTTAACTAGGGTTAAAATACATGCAATCAGATGATGCACTTATTAGGTAGAATTTTAAAATGTCATCCCTCGCATGAGCGTAATGAGGCTGTAAAATTAATCTATATGTAAGTAAGTGAAGTTCATGTATTTGAAGATAAGCAAAAGTCAGAGATGAGCCATCATAACTTTAATCATCAAAATTTATAGTTCACAAAGAGTAAGTAGGCTTATAAAGAATTTCAAAGAGAGACCACTCTCAGGCCAGAATCTATTAGTTTTTTTCTACCCTTCCTCATCATGTATATTCAGAATGACATGTTGAAGATATCTGCAAGTCTGCACTGGTTTCATTTACAAGTCATCCATCTTGTTATCCTATGTTTTACACTAGTAAATGCTGATGTTCATCAAAAAACCCCACCACAGTTAATATTATTTGCACATGTTTATACACAAATCATTTTTTGAGAACTCACAGGAACAAGTCAGAAATGCCAAGATACTGAGGAAAGAACTCTCTCCAGGTGTTTTCAGTATGCACAAAGGAAGATATAAGCCAATTGAATTGCCTGTCAAAGCTATAGATAGATACACGCTGTTTCAGAAACTACAGCCAGGAAATGTATCACAAGGATTCAAAAACCTGCAAGTCTTGTGGTTCAAATGGGGTTTTATTTTATTTTTTTTAATTTATTTATTTTTGTTTGTTTGTTGGTTTGGTTTATTTAGTTCAGATAATCTGTTTCTTATGGTTATGGGATTTCTGGTTAGGTTTTTCTTTAATTATAGAAAAAATTAAATGGGACTTGCACTGGCTACCTTTGCTACTTTATATCTCAGTAATGATGGAAAACACCCACAGCAACTACTGAAACAACTTCTGAAAACATTTCAAGTACTTATTAGAGCTGAATTGGAATTTTTAACAGATTAAGTCTCCCATTGCTTCCCACTGTTTTTTTGTACTTGTATTTTCATCTGTAGAAATACTTCAGTTTATTCCTGCCTATATTTAATCAAATTTATGACCTTTAATTTCAAGTTGTTTGTCTTTATGAATATTTTTGTTATTTTGTGGCAGTAGAAAAGTATTTAAAATAAATACTAACCCGGATGCCAAACTTATTTCAGATCATTAATACAATCTCATGCTTTGCAATGGGTCAGCAAGGTTTTATTCTACACTCACACAGTCTAAAAATCACTATGGAAGGAAAATACAAAGCATTCATCATAAAGTCATAGAACTTAGATTGGAAGAGACCTCAAAGATCATGCATTTCCAACCCCCTTGCTGAAGATAGGATTGCCAACCACTACCTCAAGCACTACATTAGGTTGCCCAGGGCCTGTTCAACCTTGCCTTGAACACCTGCAGCCCAGAATACCATTGGCCTTCCAGGACACAGTTGCACACTGCTAGCTCATGTTAAGTCCTTCTCGACAAGGCTGCCCTCAAGGAGTTCTCCCAGTCTGTACATTTATCTGGGACTGCCCTAACCTAAGTGCAACACCTTGCACATGGCTTTGTTGAAAATAATTGATTTAGTTTGTGTGGGCCCACATATCAGGTTTTTTTAGGTCTCTTTGGATGGCATCTTTTCCTTGTCATATCAACTGCACCATTCAACCTGTTTCTGTCTGCAAACTTGCTGAGGATGACCTTGATCCCATAATCTATGTCACTGATAAAGATGTAAGAGTACCAGTCTCAAGACATATGTCTGGGGGATACCACTCATCACTGCCCTCCCACAGTACATAGATCCACAATTTTGTAGGGACAGAGGACATGTGTTGTAATAGACATGTGATGAGTCTGGTAGAGTAGTAATAAATCATGAAAAAATGAAGAGATGTATTTTGAGTCATGCACCTTTAGCAAGTTGGCATCTGGTCCATCTAGTTATTCTGTGGTTTCTTTCATGAATACCGAGTCATTCTGCTAATGAATCCACATGTAATAATCTGAGGTTATTACTGCCTAACCTTACTCAATTACAGGTTCTGGTGGCTTTGGGATTCATATTTCTTTTAGCTATCTTCTTTAAAGTGTTTGGAAAGCTCCACTAAGTATTAGAATACAACACCTGGGAAATGAATAAATAAGTTAATTTTAGAGTAAACTTTAAACTCAGCAGAGGTCAGCATCATAGCCTGAAGCAAGCCTAAGGAGGGCTAAAGACATGAAATCCAATTATTGTAGTCATGCAATTGAAATAATGGGGACCTCGGAGTATGACTGATAAATGGTTAGAAAATTAATGAGCAGGATGCCTGTCATCCATCAAATGATTGCCAAATGTCTGTACAAGACACCATGGAGGACACTGCTGCTGTGTACAGGGGACAGACCAGAGCACTATTTAAAGATCTGTGACATGAACTGAACACATGGTGTTGCTAATGACTGCAGTTTGTGTGCCCACTGTGCATGGATGAGGTAATTAATCACTTTGAAATTACACAATGGGAGGCTATGATTAATACAAGATGATATGACACAGCATATGAGGGAAAGAAAACATAATTTCATCATTTAGATTCAGAATGCCAGGCTGTATCAGTGCTTTCTGGTTACTTGCAAGTTTTTTAATCACTGTACATATGTTTCAAGTACAACTATTTGTTGTCTGCTGTGATTAAAACAGTTTTGAAGAAGCCTTTGTTGTAACCAAAAGTCAGGGCTCTTGGACATCCTGCATATCCAACAATTAACGGTAGTCACTGGGTTGCTTTGTCTCAGGCTCTAATGTTAGGCCTGAGAATAAGGTTCCACTATGCCTTTCCCACAACTTTTTTTACTATGGCTTTGCGATAGTTTCTTTTATCCTATTGCATTTTCATGTAACTTTGGTGAGCTTGTACTCTTTCTAGGAGGGCATAATGCAGCTTCCCATGTTCTCAAGAGCCATGGACTTTGGAGTGTATCTGGCTATGCTTTTAAAAAACATATATAAAAAATTATAACCTTGTCTTTTGTTTGGGAAAGACAGGATCTCTAGCTGTAGAGCAGAGCAAGCATCTCTCTTACTAATAAATATTACCACAAATTCCTCCACAGAAACTGAAGGAATATTTGACAATTTGAAGCTTCAAAGGCTGTCTGATCTGTACCCAATTGTCTAGAAATGTGTGTGGGTGTACGGTAGGAAGCTGAGTGAAGGAGTGTGTGCTTTCAGTTAGGACCTCTGAATGGTATTGGAAAGTAAGTAGTTAAAATAAAACAGGAAAAGACTGGGATCTTCCCAGATAAGTAGAGGTTTGCTATTTGAGTCTTCATTAGCTATTATGAGCTTTGATGATTACAAGAGGCATTGGATTACCTTCTGTTCATAAAGTTCATAAAGGGCATAAAGAGTCATAATTTGTATTTATAATTTTGAGTCATGATTTGGAGTCACACTTCTTGCCCAAAGGAACAGTTTGAGATGTTAATTTTTTTTTTTTTTATACACACTTGTAAATGTTTTTTTGAATGATCTGCTTTCAGTTGGATGAAATTCTTCACAGAATGTTTTAGAGCTTTCAATATTTTCCTTAAATGCGTTAAAGGAAAAAGAAATCTTTAGGGAGCATTTGTACTGTTAGAAACACCTTCTGCCTTTATACTTTCCAGGAATTTAATAACTTTCAAATGCATAGACTAAAAAAAATATCAAAACACTGGTGAGAGAAAAAGGACATTATTTCTGTTCAGTTACAGATATGGAATATTACAGAAAACATGAATTTGTCCCACGGACTGAACAAGAATTTGGTGGGATTAGTAAACCAAACACTGTTCATGTGAATCATTTGTATACTGTAACTTTTACAGAACATTACCTGTGTAATAGCTGCACTGAGTTTATTAGCACATAAGGCAATAACACGGATGGTCTCTCTATTTGTGTGGTGATTTTGTTTTTTTATGCTTTCTCTCACAAACTAACCAAATCTGTTAAAGCATAAACTTGGAAAGCCTCAATTTTTTTTTCAATTAAGGTTTTGTATTTATGTAAATTCTGAAACCAGTAGTGCTAGGATTGCCTCATTCTGTCACTGCATACTTGTACCTGGGAAACAGGATCCTCCGCAGTGATCTCAGGGTTCTGCAAGAACAAAGAAAATAAACCCCGAGACTATTACATTCTAACTCCAGTCCCCTTGCTAGTGGATGTTTGTGTTCTGCTTGCTATGCATTCGCTAGCAAAACCAACTATCATACTAAGGAGCAACAACAAAAATCATTTTGTAAATGCTTCTTGACACGTATGTATATGGGCTGTTGAATTTTAAAACATTTAAAAGCAAATATTCTAACATCTGAATTGCATAAAATTCTCATTTAAAAAAAAATCCATTTTTTAAAAAAATAGGATGATTTCTCATGCAAGTAATAATCCACCCTCAGAACATATTCTGTTTGGGAAAACTGGAATGGTCAACGTGAAATTATAACAAGCTCTTGACCTTCCCTGGTCCCTTATGCATTTTCATGAAATGATGTAATTCATTATTTCCACCGATGTGTGCAGAGCAGTAGGGCAGCTTAGTTTGTATTCATTTATTCAGTCCTGAGTAATCTGTGTTTAATAGAGTGCCGGAGTGTGTCAGAATGAACAATTAAACGTGATTGTTAGAGAAGACAACTTGCCATTACCGACAACATTAGTTGTATGTGCTTTATTTTTTTAATAAAAAAGGTGCGTTGCAAGTTCAGTGTATAATCCCTATATTAAGGTTATACATTTTTTATTTAGATTGAAAATATCTGTCATACACTTTTGACCATACTACTTTGCATTGAGTTTCCAATTGATTGATGATGTAGGCTGTAATTTGTGTCAAGTCTGTTCTGCAAGGATAAGCAGACTGGGAAGACTCTGAACAGATGACTACAGACCAGGCGTCCCATCAGCAAGGTGCAAAGTTTTGGACAGGTATATTCTATGATGTGGAAATGGAGAATTGTTGATGGCTTCTCAAAGGGAAAAGATGAGTGACCATTTTAAGGAAATACATTTGGTAAATTCTCCTGTCTGTGGGATAAAGAGAAAAATATCCATGGGCATTTTAATAGGGAGGAGCAGAACATGTACAGGGAACACAGGGATTCATTGAAAAGAAGTCTAGTGTGGATTACAGAGGAATAGAAATGTGTGTATGAGTTTTGGTACACTTTCCTGTACCAGTGTGGTCTATAAAGTCTTAGAATTGTTATTAAGTTCAACATTGTGCAATTGGAATAGAAATATTTAAGTTTTATGTTCACTGAAACCTTAAAATTTCATCAGCATAATTACAGCCTTGGATTATAGTGTTCGAATATAAGCATAAATTATTCACACTGCTTGTGGCAATTTGGCTTTTTTTTTCCATTAGAGATCACTACAAATCTCTGCTCAAGAAGAGGGAGCAATTGAATTTGGATGAAGAAATGATGATAGTAGAGGGTTTGGATGGTCCAGATTTAAACGCACGTGTGTTATGTTACTGTCATCTGTCTTGAGTCCTTCATGCCTCTTCCACCTTGATATTTAAGTAAAACAAAGCTTGTTAGACTGTGACACCCTCTCAACAGTTACATTAGGACATCTGGCTGGCTTAGAGTTCTGTTCACTTGTAGCTTTCTTCAGCCCTGAGCAAGCAGAATGTCAGCATACCTGAATAATGTTCAACATCATCATAGAATCATAGAATGGCTTGGGTTGGAAGGGACCTCAGGGATCATTAAGCTCCAATCCCCTGCCACATGCAGGGCCACCAATCTCCATATCTAATACTAGACCAGGCTGCCCAGGGCCCCATCCAATCTGGCCTTGAACACATTCAGGGACGGGGCATTCACAACCTCTCTGGGCAGCCTGTTCCAGAACCTCACTACTCTCATGCTAAAGAACTTCCCCCAGATATGCAACTTTAATCTTCCCTCCTTCAACTTAAAACCATTTCCCTTTGTCCTGACATTATCTACCCTTGTAAAGCATTGATTTAGATAAGCTGGATCACTGGGCTGAGGTGAATGGGATGAGGTTCAGCAAAGCCAAGTGTTGGGTCCTGCACTTTGGGCACAACAACCCCATGCAGCGTTATAGGCTTGGGGATGAGTGAAGAAGAGAGGGACCTGGGGGTGTTGGTTGATGCTTGGCTGAACATGAGCCGACAGTGTGCCCAGGTGGCCAAGAGGGCCAACGGCACCCTAGCCTGCATTAGAAATAGTGTGGCCAGCAGGAGCAGGGAGGTGATTGTCCCCCTCTACTCAGCATTGGTGAGGCTGCACCTCGAGTATTGTGTTCAGTTTTAGGCCCCTCACTACAGGAAGGATGTTGAGGTCCTGGAGCGTGTCCAGAGAAGGGCAACAACTGGTGAGGGGTCTGGAGCACAAGTCTTATGAGGAGGAGCTGAGGGAGCTGGGATTGTTTAGTCTGGAGAAGAGGAGGCTCAGGGGAGACCTCATTGCACTTTACAACTTCCTGAAGAGGGATTTGGCCTCTTCTCCCAGGCAACGAACAGGACCCAGGGAAATGGCCACAAGTTGTATCAGAGGAGGTTTAAATTAGACATAAGGAAGAACTTTTTCTCTCAGAGGGTGGTCAGGCACTGGAATGGCTGCCCAGGGAGGTGGTGGAGTCGCCATCCCTGGCAGTGTTCAAGAGGCGTCTGGAAGATGTACTGCGTGATGTGGTTTAGTACTTGTGGTGGCAATGGTGATGAGGAGACGGTTAGACTAGATGATCTTATAGGTCGTTTCCAACCTTGTGATTCTATGATTCCCCTCATTTTTGTAGGCTACCTTTAGGTACTGGAACGAATTAACAGGAGCAACAACAGTACTCAAAAGGCATCGTAGAAATGAAAGGGATCATGTAAGACCTTTTTTTCCCTTGCATCATTTGGAGAGGAGAATCATGTTAAGAGGGGAACTGCAGGTGTTTGGGCCAGCTGTCCATGAAGGCTTTCTCAGGATTTTTTTCTGTCCCATAAATGTGACAGTGGCTTTCGGAAAACCTGAAGTGTCTCCTCTTTCCTCAGATTAAGAGCAGACCTTCAGGAAATGGCCCACATGGGTCACACTGAGTAATGCTCAGTCACAGGAATGTGTGAGGAGAGATCAGATCAGCTAAAGGTCAGCCATTTGATGTCAATCACTCATTATCATTTCCATGTCCTGTATACTAGCAAGAACTAATGATTTTGCATGCAAAGCAGGGTGTGAGGGAGGGAATCATTGAGGAATAGTGCATACAAACCATTTGAATGTTGAATATGCCAAATACAGAGCTGTTTGCCAACACTCCCCTGCCCTGGAGTGTTCAGAAGGAAAGAGAAGATATTTTATGTCAAGAAGCAGGTGGCTGGAGGAAGTCCTAAGAGAGCCCTGTTATCCTGTGTCATCAGCTGTGACTGTATTTACTCCTCAGTGCAATGAAGCCTTAGAAGTAGCAGCAGGAGTGGTGTCTGCTGCTTATGTGCTTATGAATGTAGACAGCTATGAATTTTTAAGACTGCAGAATGAAATTCATTTTGCAATAATGAAGATTTTATCTCAGGTAACAAGGAACAGCAACTCAATGTTTCAATTCAAAGGGATGACATAGATAAAGCAAACCTGCAAAGTAGCAAAACAGATAAACACACGAGTAGGTTAAACCTATTCTGTTAACACTGTGAGATACAAAGTTCTGAGAATGGGAATGAAAAATTGTGAAGTGCTTATCAGCAGAGTGCATAACATCTCATGCATAGAAAAACACAGATCTCATTCTCCTCCACTGGCTCCAAAAAAGCTACAAAACCAGCAATGGAGAAATTACAGAGTACCTTTTGCATGGTAGTGCAAATGGGGTCAAACATTACGAAGGATCAGGAACAGCATGCAGAACCATATAGTAACCCTTCCACAGAACTCCAACTGCTGTTTCTGTTTATTTATTTCATTGCTGGTTCTTGCAATGTCTTTCATGTATCAGAATTCCTCAGGACTAGGTATCTTCTCTCAGTGGAAATACTACTTGCTGAATTGTGTTGATGTACCAACTGGCACTGATTACTCTCTTCAGCTGATAAGTTATACTACAAATACTCCTTTCTTCCTGACCTCAGTTGTACTTGAATTCCTAGTAGTCCATCAACTGCAGTAATGACAAGAAGAGAACAGAACATCTTCAGTTGAAAAGGACCTCCAAGGACCACTGAGGTCCTTGAGTCCCCCAAGGACTTCTGGCAGACACAGCACCACCAAAAATTCAAACCATATTTCTGAGAGCATTGTCCAAATACTCTAACTGTGGCAGCCTGGGACTCTGATCACTGCCCTGGGGAGCTTGTGACAGTGCTTGACCATTCTCTCAATGAAGAGCCTTTTTCTAGTACTCAGCCTGAGCTTCTCCTTGTGCAGTTTCATGCCATTTTAGGAGTTGCAAGCAGGTTGCATTCAAGGTAAACAGTGACTCATTGCCTCTAATACCATCAAAGACAAATTCACAATCAGCAGACTACCAATTGCCAGCTAAAAACACAAGAGCTGTTAAGGACTGTTCATTGGATGTGTCTAGCAGATGAGCACAGTGGTGTAGAGCAGGTGTTGTTAATTGTGATACATTCAGAGCTGCATGCAATGTTTGAAATGACCTGTAAATGCCCACCTCACACCAGATGAGAAGATACGGTGCACTGAGCTGTGAAATAAAGCAAGGAGGGGGATGACAGTGGCCCAAGACCTATTCACCTGTATTCATTGCCTGTGTTGTCAGGGTAGTCTTTTTTCCTACACTGCTGATCCTTAATTCTACTTTTTATCTTTCTTTCTTGTTTAATATTTTGAAAAATGTGCTAAGCTTCTTTTAAGAAAATTTGTAAAATAAATTGAAACCAAACTGAGTCCACAAGGTAGAAGATATGTGAGTTGAAGTTGGGAAGACCTTTGTTCAATTCTTCGGGTTTTTCTTCAGGAGACAAACAGTGCTACATTTGACTATTCCCCCAACACACCTGCGAACACTTATTGTACAGGTAAATTGGATTTTAGCTCCAATTCAGATAGGTGCCACACTGGCAGCCCCTGGGGGGCCAAAAGTTCAGACTGGGAGCATAGAGGATGATACAGGGCTGTCATTGGGACTTCCCCATAGCAGTAGCAGAACAGCTCTGTGCCATGCTACAGTTGTGTGGAGGAAAAGCTCATAGCAGTACAAAGTCTGAGGCAGAGTAAGGCATCAAAAATCATAGGACAATTGCAATTAAGCTCATGAATTAAAACTGATTGCAGCAAACAGACTCTCCGAGAAAACTGAATTCACAAAGCAAAAAAGCCCTTTCTTGTTTTTTTTTTTCCTACCAATAATACTTTGATATGTTTCCATCTGAATTGTGTTTTCAGACAAAATTTGCTTTTAAAAATAAATAAAATGGAGACCCCAAAAAATTAAATGCCTAGAATTGAATATTTATTCAGTCACCATTTTTTTCCCATTTGTTTACTTTGTTGGCTGACAAACAAAGAAATCCATTTTTCACACAGCTCTGGTACAATATTAATCATCACAAGTACAAACAGCAGAGTCTAAGCCCACGTCTATTCATAGTGCTTCATGCTTCTGCATACTGAATAGTACCTACTCTACAAGTAAAGAAAATGAGGCTGTGCGAATGAATGTGTGAATAAGGCTGGCATTTTCAGGTCAGACAGCTACTCTTGGGATCTCAGTTATTAGCAATTTTATTTTAGCCTAAAGTGATTGTAACAGCAGTTCTTGTTTTTAAATACATAAACCTTACTCTGTTGTTTTGTTGTTTGGTTTTTTTTTTCTTCTCACGGGTTTTTGAACATGACTTCATGTGGCTGGGATATCACTGCAAGATAAAGGACGAGATACAGACTCTAACAGTGTAACACACATGGAAAATGTAAACTAGTTTTAATGTGCAGACTCAGAAAGGATTAAGAGTTCACAGGGTTTCTTTAAGTATGCAAATCAAGGAGAAAGGCTCTTTCCCTCATAGGCTTCATTCTGAGTCAATAAAAAAAAAAAACAATAGCTTTTAGCTTTTGAGCTGTAAGATCTGCTTTTCTACAAACATGGCCGCTGTTATCCTTAAGCACTACTTTATAAGCTGACAGTGTAAAAGCATTCAGGTTTCCTTGTGCCATGTGTTTGAATGTTCAAATTTAATAGCTTGAAACACTACTTATCAATAGTTTTCTGTGTGTTTCTTTCCCCAGAAATCCCAAGATGATAGATAAGAGTCAGTGAGGAAAAATCAATAGTCAAAGAAACATCCCAATCTACAGCCCACCTCCAGGCCATCTCATTATTTGAGTTAGTTAATTGATGAAAGCAGAGTCTAAGATTCATAAGGAAAAAATACCATAATCTTATGACCTGAATTGCTTTTCATATTTATGAAACTTCCTTGAACAGTACTTCTACAGCAATACAAGAAGAGCAGAAGATATTCAGAAGTGCTCATATACCTTTGTGCGCATACCATTAAAACAAAAGCAGTTAAGAGGAGTAGGAAGACTTCTTAAGGCATGTTTTATCCAGCATTTTGGTAAGGAAGGTGCTTGTAATTTTGGACAGGGAGATATATTGATGAATAGCTAACTACACAGAAATACGGAACTTTTCCCAAATATAAGGTCTCTCTAAGACCTGAGCAGCAACAATAATTCCTTCTGTAAAAGAGCAGAACAGAGTTCTCAAAAAGTTAGTCCCAGAGCTGCAAGCGTGTAGCTGTTTATAGCTGTGAATAAGTCCATCAACAGCTAGCATCTGGAGACTAATATTATAAATAGATTAGTACTAAGAGCAGTGGTTGTTTAAGACTTTCTGCTTCCTCAATGTAAAACATTTCTGCTTATGTTACTTCTTTCTCTTCTAATAATCCAAGGAATTTGAGGCTCGGCCTTGGGCAATGAGATATGCATAAGGTTCACCAGCTGAAAAGGAGTCTCAGGAGGCATCATGCCTGAGGCTATGGTTTGATGATACAGTAAATTCAGTTTTCCATCCCCTAATATCACTTCAAAAATGTCACAGCTGTGTGAACAGACATCAGCCACACTGCTAGCTCAAGCTTGTTTAAAAATATTCAGATGGCTGAACTTGTTGCATCAGGTTTCACACTGCATCAGGTTCTGCTTGCCTACAGCACACTAACTGGGACTGGTGTCCAGTCTGAGCAGTCTCAGAAGCAGGTATTCTGGTTTTACATAACAGCTACCTCAGATAACCAAGAGGCTGATGCAGAAAGAGTGGTTATTTTTCTTCACTTTCCATGGGCAGCTCACTCCTACTCCTAAGGTATCACACCAGAGAAGAACCAATGTAGAGCTCTGTCAGTGCAGGGAGCCTTTGTCAATGCTTTTTCTAGCAAGAAATTTCTAACCTGAATTTGCTGCCTTTTTTTTTCTCTTCACTGATGACAGTGACTACTGTTGTCATTGCAGACCAACTTCTGCTGGACAAAGAGTAAGTAAGCACTGCTCTTTCTGTTGGAATCTGCCCCAAGTACTTACCTAAACCACATCCAAAAGGCTTATTAAAAATGTAGAGATCTTTTTAGCTCTCTAATCTATATGTTAAAGCATAGGCTAGAAGGTGTTTTTTTGTTTGTTTGTTTCTCAATTACAATAACTCCTTTTAGCATCAAAAAAATTCAAGTACTTCTTTTTCATGGCAATGTGCTTGTTTCTGAAAATGTGTCATTTATTCAGAAGTTGCATTCTGATGTCTTGAATTCAACAGACAAGAGACAGAAATAAATAAACAGGTAAGACTTCCTCCAGGTTCCTCTACCCCTCCTTTTCTTTTCTTTTTCCACCTTTCTTGACATTTATAAAGTGTTATAAAAAATTTCTGCCAGAAAAAAAAAGTATAAAGTACATTTACAGGGTAGCTCCTTTGTTGATTACAAAAACATTGTTGCAGTAGCAGTAAACGGATGGGATTGTAAATCTCTGATGTATACTTGGCTTTCATTAAATTTCATAAAGTGACAGTTAACCACTCTGCAACATACAATATCTTCACGGGAAGATGCAACATACACTGATTCCAAACCTGTTTGTTATGGCAAGTCAGTCAGTTGTCACACTAAATCTTAACTGTAGATTGATGAGGATTGTTGAGAGAATCGTATCTGTTGGAGAGATGCTGGGTCACACAGTCTTTTATTTTTATACAAGGGTACTTGGTAGACAGCATCAGTTACAGTCACTGCACAAGTGATTATTCTGGCCAGTTTGTGATCTCTGTTCTCTTTTGAGCACATCCTGAAGATCCAAGAATCGCTGCTAAGGTTAACTGGCTGTCTAGAAACCTTAGCGTCTGTTGCTGTTGATTTCATGTCAGCAGTTTGTCTGTTTCCACTGGACATTATTCACTGCTGCTCACCAGCAGCAAAAGTCCAAGCAGCAGATTTCCATGAACTGGAGTGTTGATGTTTGATGTTCACATTGAGTGCTTCACTCCTTCTGTTATACTGTACTGATACTGACTAATTAGAAGATGAACTATTCTAAACTACAAAAAAAAAAAAAAAAAAAAAGAGCACTGACAAATGGAGTAAAGAAGGAATCGAGAATGATTTACCTTCTGTATGGATATACACACAAGAGTATTAAACGTTAGTATTAACAACATATCATAGAACAACCCATAGAAATGATTTCACTCCCATCAATAACAATTAGGAGTTTCAAACATAGAACTGTTTACCTCTGAAATTTTGAATAGAAATGCAGAATATGGTGTTAAGATCCAAGAAACTCTTACAAAGGAAGTAGAGGTTGGTGGGAGAAGATGCTGTGCTAGAACTTGGTCTGAAAACCCTGTCTGGTTGCACAAAAGGACCTTGGGTTTGGTTTTGCTTTGCTTGGCCACTTGCCCAAAAGCCATCTCCAAAGGCTAAGCTAGAAGCTGTCAAATGTGTTATTATTCTCAGTACAAACCTGACACAGCATTATTCACACTGTTTATGGGTTCACGGAAGAGCCCAGTATACGCTTGCAGCTACTTGCAAAAGGTAAGATCAAATGCTCATTGTTGCCAGGGAGCACTAGGACCCTCAGCTGTATTCAAGGAATTATGGAATATTTTTTACATTGTGAAGTATTATTCCATCAACAAAATCTCTAGGAAGAATTTGAGCTTCTTTCAAATGTTAGTATAGACAGGAGGTGTGCAAAATATCTAAAAATCAACAGGAATCTTCATTTGTGATACTTCAGAAGGAAGTGGGAGCTTTAGTTGTTATTATAGCAATCACCTGGCATGTTCTCTTTTCAGCTGCCCCTATTTTGTTGGTTCCACAGAGACAAGTAATGTTTGTATGTGGTTTGGTTTTTTTGTTGTTCAATTTTGTTTTGTTGTATTAACACATCAGTGTTATTTTACTTTGGCTTCAGAGTGACTCATAAAAAGCAAGTACTAGCAATAAAAAGTAATTAAAAGAACAAAAATGCGTAATTTATAAAGAGAAAAAGAGTGTACTAAGGTTTCAAATAGATGTTTGAAAGTAGGTACAGTTTTAAAGTAATTAAATTTTAAATCTCTACAGGAAAATCCTTTCTCCCCTCCCTGAAGTGAACATCCTGAGAAGTTGTGTCCTTAGTGGAATTTCAAAGTCACCATTGCTCTGCTCTTCAAAGGAACACACGTTCAATCTGTATTTTAGGAAGAGTGTGCAGGGAGAGTCATCCAGACAAATAGGACAAGCCAAATCCTTAGATTAGTAAAATGGCATGCTTAATTGTCAACTTGATGCTGAATAGACAGAAGAACTTAACTGTTGTTTTTGTGCTTCATTGAATCATTGCCTCTTTGTGTTGTTTTTAATTTGCTTTCTACTGTAACTCATGAAACTTACATTGCAGCCATTAAGGTGAATTTTTTGAAGCTACATCTGCTCATTGGTTTGCCAATTCCCTCTCTCAAAATTAGATTGATGTAGTGTTATATATTCATTCCAATCTAATGGCTTTTCCACAGCCCCAGAGTAAGGAAAATGGGTTTCATTAATTTCCCTAATAGCATCACTGAAAGACATGTAATGTGTAAAGTTAAAACTTCTTTTGTTTTTAATCTCTTAATGATATCTTTTTCCTTTGTTCAGACTATATTTAGTTTTACAAAAATACAGAGGAATAAAAATGTCTCTTGGTGGATTTGTAAGGGAAGGGAGGCTTCAGCCATTTTGGTGGAAATATTTCATGGCATCTTTATGTTCTCTACTGATGTTTATTCCACTATTCAGTCCATTTATTGCTCCATAAATTGAAATGTGTATGGCTTTTTTTATTTTTTCCCAACCCAACTAAAATGAAGACTAAGTTGTTCAGCTGCATCCTATTTGCCTATTTGACTTGTCTCTGAATGAAGCATAGAAGTTATGTCATAGTAACAGGAATTATTTTAATTTTAGTGAAACTAAAGTCTTGATATGTTTCATTATCCCTTGCCTAGCTTGGTTGAATGAGCCAAATTATTTGACATGCAAACTTTTTTCTAAATACCTTGCTTGCTAAAAAGAAGTTATCACAGTTGCACTGTGACTTGGACAACATGGAAAGGCATAAACACCTTCAGAATCTGCTTGAATTTATAGTGTGAACCAGCCCCAGAAGTTATGTGGTTTTGTGACCTACTTACAGGATGGGGAATATGCAACGTGTTGGGTTTTTTTTTTGTTTTTTTGTTTTTTTGAGGTACCCCTAATATTGATTAATTGGAGAAGTTAATTCAGTTGAAGGGTGAGGTTAATAATTAATTACAAAATGTGGAACTTATGAATGTCTTCCCTTTCCCAAATACTAGGCTTGCAGATACGGATATAATCTTGTACTAACAAAGTTTTAGCTTGAATAAGTATATATTGACTTAGGAGCATTAGGATGTCACACAGAACCCAGTAGCAATACAGGGCAAATGCTTGCCAGTACATCAAAAATTGTTAATTTTGAGCCATGTGGATCAAGAGCCATTGTTTCTTCCCCGTTATAAACCACAAGGATAACAAACATGAAAATACCCACACTTTTTTTACACTTGGGCTAAAGACAAAATTTAGCTTAGGAGATCAGCATTTCATGTCCAAGCCTCAGTACAATATTAGCAACTCTAAGCTTGACCATCATAAGACTGTTAAATTGGGAACGGAGTTCCAGTTTTCCATTAAGAGCTACTACTGTGGATCAACTACATCAGATTCTCTCAGTGGGAAAAGTGGGTGGCTATTCACATCTTATCATCCATTTGTGACTCTTGATTCTGGCTGCATTCTTGTTTCCAAAGTTATCTGAAAAGTTTTTCTCTCATCAGCTGAGCATGCCTCATTGTAATACTTCAGCTCTCCTGATTTTCAGGCAATGTTCTACTAATTTACAAGTTCCAAATTTTAACACAACTTTTTTTTCAATGCCATTTAGCCAATCTTTTTCAGAGAAAATTCACTGTTTGGGGAGAGTAGTAAACACAAATTGAGCTACTTTCCCAATTATTTACTAGTCAAATTATATACTTCAGAAGCTTCCTTGATGCTCTCTGGTCAACTCCTGCATGTTCCCAGTCTGACAGAAGAGTCAGCTCATTAGTGCATTGTCTGCGCTTGTGTAGGAAGAATTCCATCCTATTTTAGCATGATGTGTGTGACATTTTCTTTCAAATTGCATAATACAGCAAGAAAAACTAATCCTGAACTTACTCTGCTCACCATGTATAATGGAAAACTGTAATTATATCACCCTGAATCCAAATCTATTGTTCATTTCATTTCAAGTCTCAAAAGTCTATGTTATTCTAATGAATATTTCAGTTATATGTAAAGGAAAAAAGTTTGGGAAGTTTACTCAACAGAAAGACAGTGCAGTTCTGAATAGTTTGCTTATTGCATACAAATTATCATAGAAATACAACAGTGGTAGGTAAATCTCACTGCAAGTCATGAACTCCATAACCTTCCTTTCTTAGAGCATATTCTGATTTCTGATTGTCCAATAAATGTTTCTCTTCATTTAATGGTACAAAGTTCTGCTTGTGTTTCTCTTTCTCCATAACAGCTTTGACCATTTTCCTTAGTGTCATATAAAATTATGCTTCCAATCACTTTATAGACATTGATTACTATATATCTGTAGGAATAAAATTACAACAGACATAAAGATGGTACTCAATGGACATATGAGAAATTGCTCTTTGAGAAGTAGTTTTGGGTTAGGGACAAAATATCCAACAGCAGCACAAATTGGAATGCATTCCTTCACTGTTATGCTAGGGAAACAATTTCCTATTAATCTACAGAAGCAGGAAGCAGTGTTCATACTTCGAAGGAGTGAGTCCATACATGTCATTTTAGCAAAGTATAGCAAAGGAAGGAATTTGAACAAGAGTTCCTAGAATAAGTACCTTATTTAGGTGTTTCAGCTTTTTGCTGTAAGTCAAGGGCTGCAAATTTACAATCAGTCATGTCTGTGCTTACAGCTCTCCACTCATCTCTGCTGAAACAGAGCGAGGAAATATCGTCATGGACATCAGCTCACAGCTAATCTTTGTCACTGATCACACTAGTTGGGAATGCTCCAAAAATACTGATACGGACTTCAGGCTTTAATAATCACAAGAAAGAACTCCCTGCAGATATATGTCAGCTTTATAAACCTTAGTTTAGATAGTAGTTGAACTATCTGAACTTGATTTGTGTAGGCACAGGAGAACAAAAATTAGTTAGCAGGCAGTTTACTCTTATCCTATTTCTCACCTACATCAGTTGATTCAAGTGACTGCAAACTTATAAGCAAGAAGAGCCTTCATTTCTTTTATGAACACAAGTTCTTACACATTGTATTTTAATCTGAGCCCCACAGTACTTAGGCTCACAAGAAGATTACTAAAATGAATAAAATTCATTGGATTATAAAAGGAGATAGAAAAGTTAAATGATCTGGAGTACATTTTATGAGAGACTTTCATTTTTCAATAAACCTTCAGAAAACAAGTCTTGTCTGTTGGAGGAAGGAATATATTACTTCAGTGCAGGAGGTTTCAATAACTTCAGCCACTCACAAAGGATTATTAGGTCATTTATGACAGAAGGAAAATGTTTCCTGTCAGAATAAGCTTCAATATGTTTTCCAAGATGCTAGTCCAAGTAACTGCTGGAGGGGTCAGAAAACTTTCTTAGGCAGTACTGTGCATTCGCTGTTCCTACCATGGCACTCAGTGAAGTGCAATAATGCGAAATGTTTAGGGTTGAACTTGATACACATAATTGCGTACATCACCTCTGATTCTTGCTCTGTACTTCTCCTATTCTTCATAAATGTCACTGTATGTTTGGGGCTATCTTTTACAAACCTATTTTGGCATATTTCTCTCTAGATGAATTGATTTTTTTAACATTGGTTGGTTTCAGATCAGAGCAGGAAATGTGGATTTCTGTCCTTGTGGTCTGGATTTTCTGTTGATATTTCTCATTATCAAATATAAAGAAAATGCTTCCAGGGCAGAAACAGAAACAGATGGGCTCTTTCCTAGTTATGAATGTTCTTAGCACCCAAAGTAAAAATCTAGAGGCCTTTCTTTTTTTCGCTGGACTTTTTTCTTCACTGGACTGTATTACCAATCCAATGTAGATATCAGCACCTTAAGAGAAGTTTTGATTCAAGATCTTAAAAATAGCATTCAGAAGGGCAGAAGCCAAGTCAGCTCCCAGTCCCCAACAGCTATTATAGCACAGAAGTATGCTGCTGAGACAACGTATACTTTCCACTCGGAAACAGATATTGCAAATGAAAAATCTGAGCCTACTTCTATGGAAATTAATGGAAATTTTCACCAGTTATAAAAGGAACAAGGCCAGAAATCAAATTTCTTGCAATGCTGAGTCTACGTTAGTGGCAGAATGAAGGAAGGCAGCAGTGGGGTGACATTTTAATCATATTTTGCCAATTGGGCTTTTCCCTAAATTTCCCCTAATTTTTCAAATTCCATTTCCTTTTGAAATATGCTTCAAAACTACAAGCATAGATAAGGTTTATAATGTAGACAGTTTTTTTTTTTATGTAGAGACTGAATTAGTCTGTCCATATTTCAGCTGAGACAGAGTTGATTTTTTTCACAGTGGCTGATATGAAGTTATGTTTTGGCTTTATGAGAAAACAATGTTGATAACACCAATGTTTGAGTTGTTGCTACGCAGTGCTGCACAGAACCAAGGACATTTCAGTTTTTCAGCTTCTCATACTGCCCTGCCAGGAAGGGGGATGCAGGGCACACAAGGAACTGGAAGGGGATGGAATCAGGACAGCTTACCTAAACTAGAAAAAGGGATAATACATGCCATATGACATCATGTGAAAAAATTATAAAACAGAGGGAAGCTGGCCAAAAGAGTGCTCTGGAAGTGGTTGGGTATTGGCTGATGGGGTAAGCAATGTGCATTGTTTTGTATATATAAATGCATATGTAATTAAAATTAATATTACTTATCTCTTCCTTTTCTGCCTTCATAAATAGTTTCTATCTTAACCTATCAGTTCTACCTTTTTTCTTCCAATTTTCTCCCCCATTTGACTGGAAGGAAGGGAATAAGTAAAAGAGTATGTTGTGTTTAGCTGCTTGTCAGGTTAAACAACAACAGCCTGCCGTCTCATACCATTTTTGTTTCTTCTACTTTTTTTTCAAGAGCTATGTATAATCAGTGATAGCTAGCAGAGAAATACAAAATACTGCATCAAATACCCAGTCTGTTTACTTAAACATCACATGTTCACTCACTACAAAGAGCTGATGGACACCTTATTTATGTCTTTACTAAGCTACTGTCACTGTGTGGGACGATTTAAAAGGATAAAATACTTTTTTTTCTTATAAAGTACAACGTTACATCAGGATTAAATAAAGCACAAATTAAAATGAAAGACTAGATCAGTGGTGTGGCTGGACATGCAGTAGAGGTCCATAATTGTTTTTTTGTTCCATTTGGTTTTTGGGAAAATACAGGCATTTAGTTTGTAGATTTCAGGGCCATCTCAGGTCTCCAGTGCGGTTTTAGCTTTCATATCTTAGCCAAGAAAATGTCTATAAGGATATGTCATAGGCTTCAAGACTGACAATAATTCTTGTGCAGTACCCATAGAAAGAGAATATATTTTCTTGGCTTAATCACTTAATTTTGTCTCATTTATTGAGCTTAATACAAGAGTATAGTGGTGAGTCAAACCCATGTGGAACTTTCTGCTCAATACACTTGTCTGTTCTATTCCTGAGCAGGTGAAAACCCTTTGTATCCAGTATTCTCAATAGTTCATCTTTTCATTGTCTCAGTGATGTAAGCAGAACCTATCCTACGGAGGATGCACTGACGTTCAAACAGCAATAAAATAAAATAAAATAAAATAAAATAAAATAAAATAAAATAAAATAAAATAAAATAAAATAAAATACAATTAAATTAAATTAAATTAAATTAAATTAAATTAAATTAAAAATCACCAAAAATGAATCTTATTTTCTCTAGCAGTTTCAATTCTTCCTATGGCATTGATTTCATCTTCACATTGCTTTTTCGTACCAATGCAGATGGTCTCGGAATAAATTTTGACCCCCAGTATATTTGAGAATTCAAAGATAAACAAACTGCAACCCTGTTAAGTTCCTCTTGATTCCATTTTTTAAGCTTTCATGGTGATATCTGCAGACCAGCACTTTTCACTGTTTTTGAATTCATGGATATGTAAATTTTGGTTTTCTTTTTAGGAACTTTACCCAAGCTAGCTGAAGAACCATGGAACTCTCCAAATTGTAAAGTGAAAAAAAGTGCCTTTGATTCATAACTTTGGGAAAAATCTTTCTTTATTTAAATCACTCTGTGATTGAAGTTTTTTCAGATTTATGTTTTTTTAAAGGAAGACCAGATGAGAAATTAAAAGAATAAGGGCCACAGAGAGCATTTGGAAAGCATGGCAGGTCAAGGCAGATGAAAAACCAAACAAAAACCAATCAAATCACAGAAAAAAAAAAAAACAAAAACCTCTCCTTCTTCTCAGTATTAAAGCTTAGTTAATATTTTCATCACTGAGTAGAACATTCCTCCTTCTATATCTTTCCTAGTTAGGTGTTATTGTAAGAAAAATTAGTTTTGCACCCTCAAGTTCATAGACTTTTGGGCCTGTTATGTCTTTGATTTCCAATTTAAGGAATCACAGCAAAGCAAGCTACAGCATGACACGGATAATATTTTTGTCAGTCAATATGCTGTCAATCAAATCCCTGCTTCATTAGTTTGTCTTTGTCCCTCTGTCAGGAGACATTCATCTCCCTTACAATCTAATTTTGTGGTGCAAAAGGTCATGCTTTCTTTTTTCCTTGTGGTCCTCTTGCTAAAAAAGACTCTCAAGTGAGGCACATCTCTCTCAAATTTAGAATGGTAGTTTTTTGTAAATGCACACTAAATGCTCTCATCACACAAGTGATGCATATGCAAAGATAATAGGATCATCAAAGATGTTACACATGGAAAAATTCCTTTTCCTCATCTACTGCTATATGATTAATTTCTTGTCTGATAATTATATTTCTCCTTATGATACATATTTCAACTCTTGTTGCTTCAAGTTTCTTGTGGTAAGAGAACTAGAAAGATGTGCTGAGCCTTGAGCATATCTAAAGATTTCTATAGCACGACCCATTCAAATTGACTATAAAGGACTATGATTACTGAGCTACTGACCTGAGGTTATTTACACCATTCTTTCTTTGGAATTTTGCCTACCCCAAAAATGAGCAGGAAGATCCTTACTTTTAACCAAGCTTTTCCGACAAACATCACTGAATAGGAAATACTTATTACAATTAAATGAACACATCACTTCAAAGATTTTAACCAGGCAGCATCCCACACAAAACTCCTCCCTGAACAGAATTTAAGAGATATAATAATAAAATGATTTGATTTCAACAGCAGAGGAAAAAAAATAGTACCGAAAAATCTGTAATTTTAAAATTTTCAAAAGACTTTGACAACTAAAGTGTAGGCATTTAGTACAGGAAAATTTTCATCAGATTACAAAGATAATCAAAGTGCTCTTTACTTTTCATTTTTGGTCTATCCCTCTAAACTTCTTGGTTTCATCCCAAAGATTATAGCAGTTGGAACAATTAGAACTTGCATATTCTGAAATATGCATAGTGCAAATTATTTAAGACTAGAGATTTAGAGTCCATTTCCTATTGAATGTCTTTGAGCAGAGCAGCAAAACCAGAAATGGTCGCCTTTTTTATTTTCTCATTCTAATTGCAATCTTTCTTCACAGGCAGTTTCTTAATAAAATGTATACAGACTTTGACACAGACATTCCTAGGAAGAGGTCTAATAAAAAAGGACTAAACGTGTCCAAATTATAACTTCTGGAACACCTGTTAGCTTGCATTATTTATCTAATGAAAATAGCAATAATTTCATCAATGTAAGTACTTTGCCTACCTTAGAACAATATGTATATTTTCAGTTCTTCCTTCTCCTTCTTATCCTTTGGAATTCAGATATGAAAACCATATTGAAAATGTCAAAATGATATTCTGTTTAAAAGCAAACATTCAAATGCATTGTGACTCAGACTGTTAAATGTACTTCAGCCCGAATTCACAATAACCTCAGACAACTGAAACTACCTTCTTGTACAAGAAACAGATATAGCCACAAGTATGTGTTCCGCTATCACTTTGCAAGCGCTTGTTTTTTCAGTTTTGGGTGCAACTAAGCAATGCATGAGAGTAGAAGAGGAACTGAAACAGTTTTATGGTTCTCTAAGAAGATTCAGTTTGAAAGTACTGAGTGGAATAATCCAAATTTGTTTACTCAATCTAATGCTGGGACAGTCCATAGCTGTGATTTCCACTTGAGCTGTCCCTTCCTTTACCTTGTTCATTCTTTCATATCTTTTCAACATATCTTGTTATCCATGTCCAATCAATCCCATCCTTCTCAGTGAAAACAAACAAACAAACAAACAAACTTTTCCTTTTCCCCATCAGTTTTTTAAAGTGAAATATCAAATAAAAGACATAATCTGTTTTGCTTTATACTGGACTCAGCACTCTATCAAGATACAGACTGAAAATGGTGACATCATTTTAGTATGTAAAGTTCATTTTCACCTCTGGTTCCTATTTCCCTGTGTTTTTGTTCTAAAGTCTTTGTGATATTTGTATGAGTGTGCACACCCCTCTAAGTAAATGTAACTCTTCAAAAATACTTCTTCTCATAAAGTGATGTCAAAAAGAATCATTAATATCTCATCATAATGACAGGCTCCTAGAGTTTATGGAGCACCTCCTATGGTGAAACAACCTTTCTAGTTAAATGCAAGTAAACCAGTTAATTTGTGTTTATTTCTATGTTCTGTGGACAGTAAGAAATGAAGGCATTTTAAGAGCACAGCCCATTGTTTTGGTGGAGTTCAGCAGAGTCTCCAAAATTCACCTCTAAAAGAGAGGTGCAACACATTATAGTTCTTCTACAGTATATTTAATGCCTGTCCTGCCCAGGAAGATTTGCTTCTCTTATTGTATTCTCTTTGTTGACATTACTCATATTCTATATAATTTCTTCCCATTTGAAACTTTAAAAGTTGCTTTTCTTTTCTGACCTTGGGGATACATGCACTTCTTTCTATCTCTGAAGTTCAATCACATTTCTCTGTTGTGTTCAGATGTCAATACAAATAAAAACCCATTTTTTGCAAAAAGCAAATCACAGTTTATTTTATTAAAGCTCCTAACAATGTCAATAATATAGCTGGATTTTATCCAGACTTCACAGACACCCTGGGAAGGAAGACAGTACATCATTCCTTGCAAGAACATGCACTTCTCCCAAATGTTCTCCTCCCAAAACTTTCCCCTCCAGTCAAGTGTGAGATAGGAGTCTACTGTAGAAATCCAGTGTTGAATTACAAAGAATTTTTACACATAATTATCCAAACTATGTCGTAATACTAGCATTCAAATAACCTCAAACATACTATGTTTTTCTGTTACACACTGAAATCAGAGTGCTGCTGGTATAACTATTTATAATCAAATAAAGGTGAATGATCAGACAAAATACCTCTACCTTGAACATACTGTTGCATAGAAGCAAACAAACAAAGAGAAATAACAGCACACAGCTAAAGAATTCATCTGTCTCCCCAGGGTTTGAGTGAATTCAAAACAAAATGAATAGTAAAAGTTTTGCAGCGACTTAAATGAGGTTAGAAAAGAGCAGTGTATGGGCATTGCACTGGTAATGGCAGTGACATTACATCTACTTTGAACAAAATAAGGAAAGTAATTGAATCCTGAAATCTCAATAAGGTGAGAAGAGAGATGTGGATTAAATTCAAGTTAAGGTTAATACACTGGCTTTACTTTTGTGCTATGTCTTGGTACCCTAAAAAAAATAAAAGTACTTGTTTCATGGAAGAGACCTGACTCCACATATGAGATGGATTCATTTGGACTATGTCCTTATAATGAATCCTCCAAAGATGACCAAAAAGGTATCTGGACTACCACAGCGGGAAAACAAGTGCTGCCATTAGAGGCAGATCCCTGCAATACTTCATCATAACATCTAGCATTAAAATGTCCTGTCAAGTCTCCCTCTTGGTCACAGTGAAAGAAGACATGCAAAATATCTTATATTTTACTGCTTACATGAATATGTGTGCAAAGCCAAAATCACATTCATAGTTAGTCTAGAGTATCCCAACTATTAGCAACAATAGAAGTTACATATTCCCACAGGAAGGTGTCCATTTGTTCTCATTTCTTCATATTATTTTCAAGCCTTTTGCAATACTAATTCTCCTAGAAGAGAGAAATATAAAGATCTAACATCAGCTTTGATGTGATGTATCATAAACTCATTACACAGTTTGTGCAAGAAGCCTCAGATATTGATAGAATCATGTAAATATCCATGGATACTATATCCTCAGCTGTGCAATAGGACCATCTCATATCTAGGGCTGGTTATTTAACCTTTGAATCTAAGCGTCATGCCCATTCAAAAAGGAAAGGCAATAATTTCTAGAAGAAAAAAGAATGGGAATTTATTAATGAAACTTCTTTCCCCTTAAGCTGCACTGCAGCAAGAAATAATCGCAGTATAATGAACAGTGTTATTGTTGGACACATTATGAACACCAGTGATTTTGTACCAAGCTTTTACTGTCAAGGGAATGGTTCATTAACCACAAAGAACATTTCACATTAGGGATTCAGTTTATCTGGCCAATTTAAACATTGTTTAAGTTATTTTTAATTAAAATTGGTATCCTGCATTTTGGAACGGTATACTCATTTAAAGGAACTGTTAAGTACAATTACTACAATCAAGTTCTTGGTAAATGGTTTTCTTCTAGATAAAGGCTGGACACTGGTTAATCTGTTAAGCAGCCATTTCAGCCTACCATGCAGTTTCAGTTTCAATTAGTTTGGTGGAGACAAGAAAAGGAGGAGAAAGATAAAGCCTTTCATAACACAGAAAGTTTTTTCATTTGGCAAGGGATAAATAAAATTCCCTGGAAGGTGGGTTTTAGACAAGAAAGGAAGAGTTTTGCTTGCAACCTTAATATCAAAAACTGATTTCTTTTGATCAAGCCAGCTGTATGTCATATTATTTGCTGTGGTAAATATCCTTTTGGGAATGAACTGGAAGATGGGGGGAAAAATTACTTATATTGTTCGTAATATTTCATCCCATTACTTGATAATTTAAAATTAATGAAAATCGCCTTCAGCCTGGAGAGGAAATCTAGCCTACCAGGCAAGGAAAGTGCCAGTGCTAAATCTCTAGGAGGATTTGGTCTGAAACTCCTTTTGGATTGAACACTATATAACTTCATGGATTTCTGTCTTGACACATGTTGAGGATCTTTCACAGCAGAAGTTCTTTCATACAAAGATAAAGTAAGAAGCAAGCATAAGCGATGGCTGTTTGTACATTTCTGAATATAAACTAAATTGCACATTAAGGTCAGTCATCAGTACGAAATACAAATATGAGTACAGAGATTGGTGAACTTGCTGTTTCTTTTCACTACTTTCAGTCACTCAATAGCCAAACTGGGCTCAAAGTACCAGCTGCCCTTTCAAGGTAGATGCAATCAGGGAATCTCACTGAGCTGCTGCTGTTGAATTCTTGGGGTGGGTGCAGTGCAAAGATATAGGCTGCGGCTGCATACATCAGAGATATATTTGTAGGCAGTGTCTGTTAAAGTCTGTATAAACAGCAGAATGTCAGACAGGAAAAAACTTCATAGGTAGAAAGGCTCAAACCTGGAGGCCATAACAAACTGTATGTGGGTGGAGGAGAGAATGATGGCCACTGTAAAACCAGAAAATGAGACATCAGGAAGGCACTTCAAAGTACTTAAATCCATCATTCTTCTTTGCAGTGCCAAAGCACATTCTGCAAAACTTGGGTGCTTAAATTAAGTATATGCTTCACTTTTCAGTTCTGGAGAGGAATAGATTTTTAAACATACGCTTTAAATTGAAGGATTCATGTTGTGGCAAACTTGCATTTCTAATTACCAAGATAAAATTGTTTAGCTCATCATTTGCAAAGCTGATTTACACCAGAAGTATCTAATTCATTTTCTTGCTCTTGAGATTAATTACGATAAATCTCTTCCAAATGTGCTAAATAATATAATGAAATGAAACATATTCTTTGTGCCTTATTGCAGTTTCTTGCATCCTGATGGAGTGTTGGTAGAGAATTACAGTAGACAAAAAAGACTCTAAAATGTTTTTTAAGAATAACGAACAGGTAAAGGAAGATCACAGGGCCTCCACTAGACCAGTTTCTCTTTTATTTCCTCCTTTTAATTCACAGATTTTCTTCAAACAGCTCCCTTTGCTGTCTTCACTAAAGAAATAATTGAGGTGCCTTTTTAAGATTCTGATGATTCCTTAAATAATATTTTTGTTATTTTTTCACATGTGTACTCTTTAACAGGAAACATCTATGCATTTAAAATGGAGAGGAGACTTTCTTTGTCTTCATCAGAGAAGTAGAGAAAATTTGAGGAAGAGAAAAGTATAACTGTTGTACTTATTCTATATAGGTAAAATACCGTCAGGGAATACAAGAGGATAAGCTGTAAAGATGCTCTCCTCTGCCTCTTCCTCTAGTGACTTAGGTAACAGAACAGGGAATAAGTGGCATCCTGCCCAACATTACATCTAGCTTCAGTTTTGATATCACAGACAAACTTTACACATACACAAAAGAAACTGTTTCCTCTTCCTTGGAGGCTCAGTTAAGTAAATATATCCAAATATACCATCCCGTAAGCTCCCCAGGGAGGTGGGTAAGTCACCATCCGTTTGGATGTGGTGCTCAGGAACTTGATTAAGCAGAGAGTTGTTACGGTAATATAGTTAGTTCGTGGTTGGACTCAATGATCTTCAAGCTCTCTTCCAACCTGAGCAATTCTATGATTCTATGACTCTCATTCACTCTCACATTACAGTTTCTTCAGGTGCTCTTTATTTTTCTAAAGTGCCTTGTTCTTAACCTCTCCTTCTACTTTGTACCCATCAAGTGTTTGCTATTTGGTGTAGTCTGTTGGTGGAGTTTGAGACCAGATTCAGATCTCCACCTGTCTCTGGAGAGAGATGCCACTTATTTCTGTCTAGTCAGAATGACAGGCAGATCTTGAAGAGAGATCATCTTTCTAATTAACAGATACAACAAGCTTCCAAAGCTTGAAAATTGGCATCTAAAGATAAGGTGTCCGTGTTTAATAGTGAAGGTAACAACAGAATTAGCTGAATGACACAACAGCAAGGAACAATAGATAGTTATACGATACAGACTGATGCATACAAAGCCAAACAAAAATTTAAAAATCATTATCTGAATCTCAAAACAGAATAAACATTACTGTGAGTTCAGAAAAGTAAATTCAAAATTCAAGAGAATTAAGACAGTGGAACAGGGGAAAAAGATATTAAAAATAAGCCAAGGTGCCAAAACAAAATCAGATGTTCTGATTTTTTCAGTTCTTCATCACACTTTTTAGAGCAGCATTGTGCATGTCAATCAGATGTGGGTATCTTATCAAATATACCATCTCCAAATGCTCCTAGGGTTTAAATCTAATAGATTAAACCTGCAAAAATTAAGAGCCATAAAGAGGAGAGAATGATTGGAGGAAGAAACACAGAAGCTAAAAGAGATTGATAGTTCTTTTTGCTCATCTTCATCTATATGATGAATTGAATTTCTTTTAGTATCTGGGCTTTGTTTAATGATCTTTAGATCTTTATTTAATCTCATTCAGGGGAGAGGCAGTAGGTGTAGGCAGGAGAGGTGAGTCATACCTAACTCAAGAGGAAACCTGCTGTGCTGTTCATAATGCACTGAATTAAGTTCACAAGTATGAGAAAGTTTCTTTATCTCTTGTTCCTACACCTTTTCTCTAGTTTGACAGACAGCCAAATTAATGACAGCTTGTTCCTACTCATTCGTACTATTGATGATTAAGTCTAAACACTATTCTAATCCTGAAAGATGATGTAATTCCTCATTTTTATATGAATACAGCATAAGTTTATTGAACATATGTATAGTTGCCTAATAACGAGTCAACTCATCTGTACAGAAAACTGGGAACTTCATCAGTTGTCCCAGCACTGGTGGAGGCTGACTGAAGCATACAGTCTACACACTGAAAGATGAAAAGACAATCATCTGGCTCTACTGAAACATACTTCTGATGAATTGAATATGAATTGGACTATTTGGGCTTGAAGTCAGGAAAGCATGTAACAGCATAACGCTCTGTCATTTTCAGACTGGAAGACATTGCAATCTGTTGTGTAGAAAATTGGTTATGGGGTTTTTTTGTGTGTTTTTTTTTTTTTTTTTTTTTTTATGTTTGAGGAAAAATGCACTAGTAAGCATAGGAAAGGTCTTTTTTTTTTTTTTCCCCCTTGCTTAATTATAGTGATTTTTAAACAGACCCAAATCTAATCTGTAAATTCAGTTAATCAAGAGGAAGAGAAGGTTGATGGCAATAATGGAAAACCTTTATGTTTTAAGACCCGACTGGGAGGCCCTTGTGAATATGAGCCATCTTTCTTATTAAAAACATGAACTGCAGTCTGGGATACTATACAGGGGCATCACAAGGCCTTCAGTTTCACTTTCTACCTTATTTATTTATTTTCTTTGTGAGCCAGTTGTCCCAGCAGAACATGACAATTAATTACACCTCTCTGTTTCCCTCTGACAAACAGAGCACAAGTAATACCAGCAGGGATTAAACTGTTTACTTTTGGTTTACAAGGAATTAAAGAGTGTGTGCAGTAAATTTCCCCATAAAGGTCTTTCCTAACGCTGTAGACTAGGGAAATAATATTAACAGCTAACACTGCGAATGCAGAGCTCAGTTCAACAACCTTTAAATAAAAGGCCAACATGTTTTTCCCTCCAGATGGACTTTACTCAAGGTGCATCTACGTGGGCTTTGGCAGACAGATGTGAGTGCATGCTACCCATGTGCCCTGCCAGCCAAAGACATGCACATCCAGACTGACAGCCCCATGTGGTTTCATTAGCCAGGTCCAGTGCTGCACTAACAGCAGCTTAAGCATTTTTGCAGGTCAGAGCCTATATACATCTGCCAGGCTCTGACTGCAGGCAGGACAAGTGCGCACACCACAGCAGTTGTCTGCATCCAGTTCTGAATTCAGGAAGGATGTTTAAGTGATGGGAAGTAAGTCTGCAAGTCTGTAAGCCTGACACTTTCTTGTCTTGGTTGAATTCCCCCCTGTCCAAATGCTCTTTCTGAATTATTTGTAATAAGACCTGTTATGTTCAGAAGACAAGGTTTCCGTGAGGAGGCTGAAAAGTCAGTGTTGGGGTGAATTATTGACCTACCTGCAGCTAATTCAAACCAGATTATTCAGGCAAGTTGTGGATGCCCCATCCCTGGAAGTGTACAAGGTCAGGCTGGATGGGGTCCTGGACAGCCTGATCTAGTAGGTAGCAGCCTTCTACCAGACCTATCCAGCAGGTTGGAACTAGGTGGTCTTTAAGGTCCTTTCCTAAGCCAGTCTATGATTCTATGAAATCAGATTGATAGGAATGACAACTATTTTCCTGTGTTGACTATCTTGAAAGCAACAGTGCAAGGCTTGGGCTGTTTCAAACATAGCAAATCATAACCCAGATCTTCAGACAATTTTAGGAAAAGGACCCCAAGTTTAACCTGAAGTGAGTGCTAAGAGCATCCATCCAAGCAGAGCAGGTTCAGTTTCTGCACAAGGCTGCTCTGACACACTCCAATGGCCTTTTCTGCAAGCCAAAAGAAAGCACACCTGCACTATGTGGGGTTTCCAGCAGGAACCATCCAAGAGAAGAGGGGAACACAGTGGTGGGCAAACAGCCAATTGCTAATTCTTTAGATGTTTGCAGAAAACTTAGAATTGGTAGCCAAAAATGGTTCCACAATCACAAATTCTAACTCAAGAAATCCATATTCTGCAGCCTGTGAAAACACACTGGGGAAAATACAGTTCTGTGCTTCTTGTTTTCTTTCATACTAGCTAAGTAATTACATACACTGGGGAATTCCTCTTATGCATATTCTGCAAATAAGGAATCTTTATCAGCCAAGAACTTGAAATCATTAAGAGAAAAGAAAAAAAAAAACAAAAAAAAAAAACAGACATTCCACAGCATGCTTGTTTAAGGTGCAGGGAGAATGGGAAAAAAGACAGCAACAGATTAAAAGTAAAATGCACTGCAACTGTAATATTTAATGGAGTGTTAATTGTGCATTGGGTAAAAATAAATCAGCAGCACAGTTGTTCTTAGTTTAGAGGCTGATTGTAAACATTAAGATCTACAGTTAACACTAAAAATTATCTGAACTTATTTTTCTTTGCTGCATTTTGTATTAGGAGTTAGATGTGCTTCTCTGTGCAAACCATTATTAAACAAGAACCGGGAGATAGGAAGTCACAGGCTGCGTTTCCTAGTGGTCTACCTACAATTAACGCTAGCATTCAAGAAATTGACACATCCTTTAGTCTTAAAATATTCTTTCTTATATCCAGTATGAACTGAACTTTCATTTAATGGCAAACAGTTATTTCAAGGAGAGCACTGGCACTTATATAACACTCTAATTGTTAACATTGGTTCCCTTTCTAGAGAAGATCAATAGGCAGGAAAGTCTTGTTAGCGTTAGTGAAGAGCTTTGACAGTACTGGTTGTTATTGTATAAATGATGAGACTCAAACCTGAAAATCTCAAAAGAATGCATTTCATATAAAATTGTTTACAGGTTTACAGCTGAACCAGCTGCACCAAACTGAGCCTTTTTCCTTTATACTTACAAAATAATAACAGACATTCATCTACAGCAGCATTCATTAATCTCAACTATTCAATAAACATTTTTTCATTAATGCTGCAAATCCATGGATTGTTCAAAAATTCCATTATGTGACTGAATGCCTCCCATTCCGATTCTTTACCTGTAGTCTGCGTTTAGCTGTCTAAAATCATCTATAAACCTGACCAACTACAAAGCCCACCAGGATTTGATTTTTTTTTTTTTTTGAAAACGTGCATAATTATAGTTGGATTTGCACAGGTGCTCTTAGCTCCATTCAATTTGTGCCTATTACAACATGGTGAACAAAATTTCACTACCATGAGTATTTTGACATAGCAAATAAAAGACAAAGTAATTACAATCATAGCAATCTTATTATTGGATGCATAAGTTAGAACAATAAGTACAATAAGTAATTGAAGCAATCCCTTTAGCTGTGTTTGGAATTTGTGGTATCTTTGTCCTTTCCAAACCAAGCCATTCTGTGGTTCTACAGTTCTTCTCATTGATGCTGTAAGAATACATTTCTATTTGCCTGATTTTCTGTTTCCTAATTTGATAGCTCATCAGGATGCTAATGCTGAATATAACCTGTGAAATATCATCCTGCAAGCACAACAGAGAAGACTTTCAAGTATTTGCTTTTAGATACACCTGTTCCTTCCCCACAAATTAGCTGTAGCTGATAAAATGGAGCAGAATAGCCAAGTATCAGAAACATAGCTTACTGCAGAGGTCAGAAAGTTAACATCGGATTTCTGTAATTCACAGGAGGCATGAAACATTAAGAGTTACTGTCTCATTCGTGTAACAAAGATTGTGTCTAGAAAATAAAATGGTACAATATTTATCTGTTCTCATGAGAGTGTTCATCATAAGATGAGAAAAGAGCTTTGAAGAAGATCATTCATCTAATGCTATGAAGAATTCTAGCTGCACAGTCCAACACAGAAGTTGCAGGTAATTGCACTTTTTAAAGCAGAGCAAAAAGACACATCAAAAATCCTAAAGGATTACAAGGAGTATTGTATGCTTCATTAGCAGTCAGAGCTTTAGTGTTCCACCGTGTAAAGTGTTGGAGAAAATCCAGAATCTTTATATCCTGTGACTTGGGAGAGGGCGTCCCAAATTAGAGCAGGAAGCAGCAGGCACAAAATTATGGATATCTCATCCCTGGAGAAGTTTAAGGCCAAGTTGGATGGGGCCCAGGGCAACCTGATCTAGCAGTTGGCAACACTACCTGTGGCAGAGGGGTTGGAACTTGGTGATCCCTGAGATCCCTTCCAACCTAAGTCGTTCTATGATTTTATGATGTCCTTGCCTCCCCATACATCCCACAGGCAAAACTCATTTCCCATGAGCAAATCCTATGGAATCAAATTCTTATAGTACTGAGCAAATTCAGCAGCGCACAATGTTAATTTGATTCAATCCTTCTTCCAACTTTGAGAATTTTTGTAGCCTTGCTCTGACTTTACACTTCAGCAAAGAAATTTGTTGCGACTCTGCTAGGCAGAGTGGACTTTCTATAAGCCTGTAACTGCTTAGAAGTGGCAGGCTGGTTTAATTCCTTCAGCAACACTCTTTGCTGCTTCATTCAGGATGCACATCTAGACACTTATTAACTCAGAGCAAACATTTCCTCTGATAAACTCTTAATTCATTTATGGACTTAATTCTGGTGGCAGTTAGTATCATGTAACCAAATTAGCTTTATTAACCCTTCTCTAACCCTTCACGTTTTTTTTGCCATTCTTGGCATTTGAATACTGCATGTTTTAAAATGCAGATAGATTGACATTGCATGGCCAATTGTGTTATTTCCAATACTTTTTTCTGATATATACATTTGCCATAATTTTTTTTTTTTTTTTTTTTTTACAATCTTCAATAACCTTTTTAATTGGTAATACATAATCCCTATAGGAAAAGCTATTTGATTTGTGGAAAAGAAAATCTACTATGGCGTTTTTCTAATTGCCTCTTTGTTGTTTGTGTTTTGAAATATTATCCATTAATCATTTGTAAGCTATTAATATCAATTTTACATCCATTAAAAAACTGTTCTGAAACAACCAGAGTACATAAAAAAATAAAAGCTCATTATGTTGGATAAGGTTCATAAATAAGGCAAAAGTATAGCATATGTGCTAGTTTGTGTGTATAGATATATCTGTTCCTAAACTGCTATGTCTAAAGCATCTGATTGCAGTTTCAGGTTATAATTTAATCATAAAAATAGCTTGACAAATTTGGAGTGAAACAAGATTTTCAGTAAATATGGTAATGCATTAAAAAAACCTTGATTTCTTAAATGTTGTCATTTTTATTACAGGACATTTTAACATTTCAGATTTGTTCCTCTTTTCTGAATGAACGGAGATCTCATTATGGTGTTTTTCATAGAAAGAGATTTGTTGTGTTTTTTTTTTAAATTCAGAACAGTTCTGACAGTATAGAATAACAATTAAAAGTTTAGTTGAATTGTTCTTAGTTTAACTACTCTGTCCAGAGGTCTTACCTTTATTATTTCCCCAGATCAATAACCCTCACACTACAGTAAACAAGTCTTCCCTTTAGGATTTTAAAACTGCTTACATTTCATCATAAAACTCATCCAAGACCAAATATTTATCTGTGCCTGGCATAGTAGTCAATTGTGATGAGAAAGGAAGTTCCTCAAAGAGGATAATGAAAGATTAATATTACAAGTGGGAATCAAAACTACAGCTGCAGAATGTGTTCTCTGGCAGCCTGTAAGATAGAAAGACAGCAACAAAAAATGTGTCTTCTTTTTGATAAGTCCTCCTATCCCCGTTTACTTCCTAATACTTTTCTTTCATAATATAATTTCTACATGATTTAAGTAATAGATAGGTGTCCATTGCATATTTATGTTCCATTTCTATCAATATTTCTAAAGAGAAGGTAATCATATCCGAATTACAAACATATCATATCATATGTTGGTCCACACAGTGATGAAATACTTAAAATCCAGAACACATGCATGCTTATATGAAAATGAGGAAACAAAGAAATAAGAATGAAATGGAACTAATAAACCAATATAAAGGAACACACTAATTGATGTAGTGTTTCTAAATGCATAACTTGGGGGCAATCACTGCATTATGTGAGCCATAGGAGCTTATTTTCTGACATTTTATTTTTTTCTGCTGAGACTAAAAGAAAGAAAATAAATCTGAAAGAATGGCTGACAAAAAAAGCTGACAGATGCAGAGATTTCAGCCATGCACACATCTCAAAGACTTCTTTAAAAATGTATAAAATGACATCAAAAACAAAAGCAAACAGATCAAAAAGATTTAAAACTAACATCTCTTGAAATTTTGCCCTGGAAGGCCATTGCTACATAAGACTTAATACAGTTTAAATCCCTGGCCTCAAATTAAAACAAGGAGACATGCTCCATATTAAGTATATTTTATAATGTAACCTCGATTTCAGAGTGGATGTCTGTCTCTATCATTAAATAAACACCTCTATTTTACTGTTCTTTTCTAAGAATTAGAATTAAGTATGTTCCATCACATGAACAAGTATAAAGTTTTCTCACTGTGATCATGAACAATACTTTTGACCAAGTTATTCATCACCAAAGCAAGTTAAATAATTAATCCTGACAGCAAAATTAGTTGAAGGAGAAGAAAACACATTTTCTGAAAGTGCATCATATTTTCCCCAAAACTGTTGGCTGCTATACACTGATTCAGGAAAAGATATGTTATTCACAGATATTGTACAAATTGTGTTCATTGTTAATTGAGGTGTGACTCATAAAATGGGATTTTTTTCTTGTATCTGGCCAAAAGTGATCTCCACTGATTTAGGCGATCTTTAGGAAACATCCTTTATTGTTGGCTTAGTCTGAAAGTGTATGAAGAGCAATTAGTAGTGGATCATTTCACTCCTATTTGGAAGCTATTATCATTTGCACTTGAGAACCGAAGACACAAAGGCATTGACAGTTGCCTAGATTCTTAGAGGGACAGGATATTTGGTCCCATACCTATGACTGCTCCAGTTGTTAGCACAGATAACATAAGAAGATTTTTGTCATTGTAAAATAACTTTGATTTTTTTCACCATATTGATGTTTCTTACTATGATGGTTCATTTTCTACAAAAATTATGAAAGATGTGTTAAATTGGGAAGTATCTCATTCTGAACCTTCATGAGTATAAATCTCTTGCCTAATTGATCATGACTACTTTACATCTTTTCCAAGATGATTTTCCTTGTCTACAAGAGGCAGTGACAGATGCTTAAAGGTTATTAATATGTTAGGAGATATGATTTAAATCTTTTCTGTAGTCTGGATAAGGAAGACAGTTGTCCTTATAGCTTTGTTATTTACACAATACAGTTTAACAGTGATTCATGCTGCAGATCTGTACCAGGAAATAAGAATGCATTTCACCTGCAATTTACAAACAAGTGAAACATTTTCCCTTGCTGTTTATTCATCCAGAATGGAGCTTCATTATAGAATATTGGCAAGCAGATGAAAAAAGTTAAATAAATAAATAAATAAATACAAGTTACTTCTCAAAGAATATTTTCAGAGTAACGAATTTAAAATTTAGCTCTATCTTTTCATTTCCAATGTTTTGTTCATCCACTAAATCTAGTCAAATCTAAGGATGTGCACAACATCCATACAAGGCAATTTTATCTCTTGCAATTTCACACTGTATATGTAATGTGTTACAGAAATCCCCAGCTCTGCTGCATTACCTGCCTCTGCCCTTTTTGGGTGGAAAGCGGGCAGATATTGACTGTTTTTTCCAGATAGGAAACAGAAGAGTGAAATGCTTACATTTGGAAAAGATAATGTCCTGAAGCAGATTGAGAACTGGGGGCTGTTCAGGGTCCTCTTCTTGTTTTCTCATGGTTCTTCTACCAACTCTGTTCACACTGAAGACAGCTAAAGACAGCTCCATCACAAATGTCCTCTATTTTAGGAAGGTTGCATTTTTTTGATTGATCTAAGTAGCTCTTTACCTTGATAATTTTTTACCACCTGCTTCCCAAATCTAGATATGTAACAACAGCCAGCCTGAAAAAGACCGTACTATTGCAATTCTTTAAAACTGCAGGGCAGTGTGGGGAACCCCTCCATGGATATTGTCCCTTTTTATTACATCTGGTTCCTATATGGAAAACCAGATTTTAGAAAGCATGTTTTCCTAGTACAAAAGGTCAGTTCTGGGTGGGTTTCATTTATTTTATATCAAGAAGCAGCCATACCTGAGTTCAACTTCTCAGAAAACATCTAACTTGGATAAAAACATGTATGTGTCATAGAATACTGCCCCACCAGCACAGCGGCTTCATTAGACATGCATCTACTGTAAAGATATGGTGAGTTTCTTCCAAAAATTTACTTTATAGTGTCCACCAAAACAGAACAGGGATAAGCTGGGTGCTCCAGTGTATCTTGGTGCATCCTTACACCACTGTTAAGAGCAAAAGGAAAAAAAAATTAAATGCCTATTCTTCAAGCAATATATGCTGAGAAAATTAATGTAGTCTCTCCCCGGCCCCAGTCTACCTCTCAAGATCCCTCTCCAGACCTAAAAATCCAAGGCTGGACATGAGCTAAGCGTAGTTGTAAGAGGTACCATTCAATCCAAATTCATGCCTATTTTAAGGTCTTTAAGAGAGTGATTACTCTCCTGATCAGTGGTTGTATAAATTAGAAAGCTGTGGTAGAAAGCGGGGAAGAGGGGAACAGGAGGTTCACTATGTTAGCATCACATTTCTTACCATTTCTGAGTAGAATTGTGAGTAAAGCGGCAACTGTTCAAGCTTACAGAATAGGCTTAATCCAGGATGGATATTAATTTCCACTAGTCACAAATATGGCCAAGCCACTTAGTTCTGCTCTAAAGGACTTTGTAACTATTAGCAACAGAAAAAAAAAAAAAAAAAAAAAAAAAATCCATTTTAAAAAGCAATGTTACTATCAAAAAAAAAAAAAAAGGAGAAAAAAAGTCTTAAAACACTAGAAAATCTTTTTGAGATGGCTTTCTTTTCTCAAACTAAAGGTGCAGAAATCTTTTGAAAGATTCACAAAACCTTTTTCTGGCTGCAGCTTCTGTTGAAGTAAAAACACTTGCCTACAAACTATTTTCTGTTCTCTTAACAATAATTTAAACTCATAGCCTACATTGTAATGGTTTCCTCCTTTATAATAGCCAACAGGAGCACATCCCATGTCACCTCCCCCTTGCAAAGCGTAGCAGATTGTCCCATTGGATCCTGTTAAATGAGTTTCAGCTAGGAAGCTTCAATATTGTTTGAAAATAAGTTTCCATACAAGAGGGTTTCCTGAAGAAAAGGTCAAAGATAAGTCATTACAATACAAGTCAATCCTCTCCTTATCATGCGAAATAAAGCTTTTGGTTAAAAACATACCCATGTTCTGAAGTCTATCATGCTTACTTGATGAAAATAATAAAGTCTCTTGGACAAAAATCTGTTTCTTTAACTTAAGATACATAATCAGTAACCTTGTGAGGCATTCAGGCTACATTTTCACTAAGATGCTTTATTCTAACACATCCATGTCTCTTCTAGGGTAAATCTCTGTTGTCAACTACACTAAAATAGTATTTTCAGCTCTTGTTTTCATAACATTAGTCCTACATGACAGCTTTGTATCATCTGACAACCCTAATCCATCTCAAGGTTAGAATAAATTTTGTATTTCAAATCTCCCAAATCTCTGACCACTTAGTCTAAGTAGGATTAACATAAGCACCAGAAACCACAGAGAAGCAGCAAAAGCCAAGATTACACTTTGATCTGCTCATGTAGACATTTGCTGAACTTCAGCAATACAATGAGCAGCAGAGCAGGGCAGAACAGAAAAGCACGAGCCTCAGAGTAAAGCTCTGTGACGTGTACTTCGGTAGAAAATAACCAATTGCATTGTATGCTTCATCAAAACATCTTACCTCAAAAGTTAGGATAAAAGTACCAAAACTGTTCTTATCAGTGAAGCAGAAACAAATTTCACTTCAACAGAATTGTTAGTTCCCTAAACAGACAGAAGTCACTGGGGAAAAACTCTTCCAATGCTAGTGAATCCATGCATTCTATACATGCATTACTATGAATCTGAGTGAGAAGACTTTGTGGGTAAAAGCAGAGAGATTACCTCTAGCAATTAATACCACTATAAAATTC
This sequence comes from Lagopus muta, assembly GCF_023343835.1. NCBI lineage: Eukaryota > Metazoa > Chordata > Aves > Galliformes > Phasianidae > Lagopus > Lagopus muta. The sequence continues at coordinate 11,891,568 of NC_064440.1, read as the reverse complement.
AGTTGACAAGGTTGTCTTAGCGATGTCTACTGCATAACAAAACCAGAATCTGTTTGCTACACCCTGGAACTCAGTGCTCATACATTGCTAACTAGTACTGTGAAATTATTGTACTAACCTCAATAAAGCAGAGTATTATTTTAAATATTATAAAACTGCCAGGAATGCTAATAAAGAGGACAAGGTTGGAAACCATGAGGGATGATAGGATTCTGAAGTACAATAAAAAGGGATTACTTTTCTTAATAAAAAGGGCTTTTCTGAACCTTGCAAGTCCAAAGCACTGAACTCTTCCTTTAGTTGTGAAAATTCCTTTTTTTTTTTTTAAGCTCATATGCAGTGAAATGCCCTGCTGAAACACCTTGCATCTTTTCCACTCCAAAAGTGAGTCCCACAATAAGATGTAACAAGAAAATCACCTTTGCTCTATAGTTCTTAGGAGATTTCTATGGGCAAAGGCTAGATCAACTAAGATATAGACTATTTTAGAAACAAGTGTGTTTTACAATAAACATCTATTTTTCCCAGTGTCACATCAAAAACAAACCATCATTGTTTGTTATATTTTTCAGTTTTGGAAACATCTATGAATTATAAGAAATGTATATAAAATTCCAGCTGAATACTGGAATCCATCAAAGATTTATTTTCTCTGTTACAGTTGTTTTTAAATTGCCGTGTTTCACACTTGGCAAAATTCTGATTATTTTAAATGGGAAGTGGCATCTGCTAAAGTCTGCTCAAGTGCTGCTTCACTTTATGTATACAAGGAATTCAAATGTGGGCTTTGCATGACAGAAAAAAAAGGATCCTACCCATCAGGTTACTGCCTTTCTCAAGCTGTCTTACTGGAGATTTTCTACGTAACTAATTAAATAGCTAGTAGGAGAAAAATAGTGAGAAGGATGGTAGTCTTACCATCTTTCATGTAATTCGTATTTTTGGGGGGAGGTGAAAGGATGGGGGGGTTACTGTTCATTAAATTTTAATGAATAACTTTCAAGATAATATATGTCCAACTTCTGCTCTCAGTCACTATGGCGTAGAGCTAGACTAATAAGATAAAATAGCTTATATCAGTATAACAGTCTATGTCACTTTGAGAAGGATGCATCCCACAGAGTATTTTCTGAAGGAAGAGAGATAATTTCCCCCAAAATAACCAGGAGGGAAATGATTTATGTGATTGTCTTCAACATATGCTATTCATACATTAATCTGTGCAGTTTTCTGTTCAGCGTGGCAAATCAATATGTTTGAACTCCCACCGAAACTGTTTCCACAGCTCTTCTACTGATTTGATAAGAAGTGCTTACTACAGATTCTTCTCCTTCCTTGTACACTCAGTGAGAAGAAAATAGAGTAAATAACACGTGATTTAAGCAAAACCTTTTACTTATAGATGATACCTGAAACAGAAGCTTGGATAAAGACAGGGAAAATAGTTCACATCATCTATCCAAGGCTACTATAAGTACACTTTTTAGGGAGGCACAGATTTTTTGAGAGGGAAAAACAATCAGGGACTTAATCTGTGATTTGCTACTTGAAGAAACCTATCGAGAGTTTCACTGACTCTCCAAGAGCCTCACTTCTTAGCTGAAACTTAGACTTCCTACTCTAAAAGTTAGGAACTGTGAACATCCCATTTTCCATCAACTTTGTACATCCAACTTCCAGGTTTTAATTAATTTTTATTTCTTTTATTCTATTTTTACTGCTCTGCTGCAATTACAGAAGTACCAACCTGGAATGCAGCCAACAGCCACTGCTTCTCATGGATAATAAAAACTAACGCATAGCCAACAGGATAATGGAGCAATAGTAACTCAATAATTGAACCTTTTCTGTATTGGCTTTGATAATCCTGTTTCCTTCTTTCAGGCCAATGAGAACGTTGCTGTAGAAATATCCACCTCTTAGACCAGTCATCTCTGTCAGTGTCTCATGTCAGGTTCCTTTTCCCATTTCATAGAGCAAAAATATTCTCATACTCACTTTCAAAAACTATCCTTGAAGTTTCTCTATTACTTTGCAACATTAATAATCTATGAATTTATTGATGCCCTTACACTAATACACTTCCATTAATGCTGACCTTGACATCCAACATATATATTCTTCCTTGCAAGGGGAAGATCTTCAGGTCAAACCAATACCTTCACATAGGGCATATGCAGTCTTTCTAAACTTTTAAATCTCCTCTAATGTTGTAGCTATTCTGAATCTCAAAGCTCAGTTGATATTAACTAAGGATCTGTTTTGCTGTGATTTACTATAACAGTTTTGCCATCACATGCTCCTTTCCTATTGGCACACACCTTATATGTACGTATGGGGCACAAAAGCTTTTTTCTTACATTTAAAGTGTCTTTTAAAAGGTTGTGGAATACAAATAGGGCACATTTTTTGACCCATTACTCCTAATACATAGTCTGAAAGAGGATATTGGTATTTAAGAAAATAAAGAAATTAGATCTTATTTTGTTTGGCCATATTACATTAAGTGGTGCCTAAGAGAATCTGTATTTCTATTTTCCATAGACTGTGTAAGAAGATAACCTGGTTGGACCAAACAGAATACAAAGGTACTCTGAACACAGCAACTTTCTCCTGCACCTGTCTAAAACAAGCATTCACCCAGAGAGAATAGACTGTAGGAAGCTTTTTCGCATTTCTTTGTTCTGAAGTAGCAGGGCTGAAAATACAGAGGACAGACAAAATCCATTAAGCGCACTGAGAAAGATTCATGGTGTCTAGATTCTTTCTACCTATTATTATGCTGGCAGTTTCAAAGAGGTGTCAATTTTCTGTGCCAAAATATGGGACTAAAACCGCAAATCTTCTTTTGGATTCATGAGAAGAACTATTTATTTGTGATTCAGGGTGAAAAGATACCTTATATGTGAGTATAAAAGTAGCCAGTTTTGTATTGCATATAAAATAGCCTTATAAACACTTCTTACATTGAAATGCTTCTAGATACCATGCTTTATATGTGGGACAAGCCCTGGGTATGAAATGTGCTTATTATTTAAAGGCTTGTTTTGATACATCAAGGTCTCTCCCATTCCTCCTGATCATCCTTTCCCTTGAAGGTTCGCTACCTGATTGAAATGAGAATTTCCATCCACTGCATCAAATAAGCAATGATCTGTTCTGAAAGCTTCTGTATTTAATGGCACTGCATGTGATTGGAGTAGGGAGAAGAGAAGGAAGTTTTCTTCCTTATCTCCCTGGTCAGCTCATTCAGTGTGATAATATTGAATCTACTGCATTACAAATGGCAGAACTAACCTAACCTTGGTAACTCTCCAGTAAGCAGAATTCAGGTAACAAATGTGTTTTTTATTAAAGACAGAATGAGAAGTTAAGATAGGACTGGGTTTACTTGCAGCAAATAAGCACCTATCTCTCCCCCTGAATTTATAGTTGTGACCTTCAATTATCTTCAAGTTTCTTACAAGTTTGACTAGTATAGGCAGGAGACAAATCATGGTTACCTTGGCTATTCCAGGAAAGAAGAGCTTTCTAGAATTCATGTAATCCTACTTGAAAGGACAAACACTATGAAGGACATTTTATATTTTGGAATTAGCCTACGTTAAGGTATGAAGCAAGTCAAAAATTCACTACCTTATTTTTGAAGGGAAGGTGCTTTTTTTGGTCATGCTTTTTTCTGTTCTATAAAATCATTACAATATGGGTGAAAATATGTTATTGTTTCATCTTCCCCTGTACTCAGAACTGAAGAGGCACCAGCTTGACAACTGCACCCATTTTTGGTTCTTATTGAAGAAACTAGGGAGTATCCAGCAGACAGCAATAGGAACAGTAGGTCATAGATAGTATGACCTTCACAAGGAGATTAGTGGTATCCAGTTTGATCAGTCAGGCAAAGGGAAAACTGAGAAGCAATTAACAGAAACCTGCCATTGCTTGAAGGGTTTGCTACAAGGATGATGGAGTCAAGTGGTGCTACATAGCACCAGACAGTGAAACAAGGGCCAAACTTCACCTTGCAGACTTCAGGCTGGACATTGGAACAGGTGGTGGACAAAACGCTTCAGTGCTGGCACTAGTCCTGTTTCAGAGGCTGGACTACGTGGCCTGCAAATGTTCACCTGGACTTCTACCCATGGGCAGGAGTGAAAAGAACAGACAACTCCATGAAAATTTTAGACCTGCTTATTAACATACGTCAAGATGACAGGTAAATACAGCGGTGATATGGATAGCACTGAAAAGAAAATTACAATCTCTTCCCATCTGTCAAACTTAAATGATACAGTACACAAAAGTAACATGCACAAAAAACATAACAAACTTTACACAACCTGATCACGGACAAGAGTTAACCTTTGTGCCTGATGATAAATCAAGATCATCACAATCTGGAAAAAAAAAAAAGCAGTTTTCTGAATTTACTGCACTGCTTTTTTTTTTTTTTTTTGGACTTGTGTCAAGCAGTGCTGTTCTGGTTTTGTTGATAAGCTTTGATGACATAAGTGCACATGTTCTGACCCAGAAGATTTTGTACTTTAAAACTGAAAGTTTAGCTTGCACATAACCTTTTATTTGGTTCACTTGTCTACCTTCCAGATAGGCAGTGTATTTTATTTGTCAACAGAAACTTGTCACCCTGTTATCTGAGATATACACTAAATGCATGACCCAGGAAAACTGAGTCTGCAGAAGTAGCAATTCTGACGCAGAATATTTAACAAAGCGTTTGATCTAAAAACTCAATCATCTAAATGATATTAGATGACATTTCTATTGTTGATTTTATTACAACATTTTAAAAGGTTAATAAGTGGACAAAACTTTAAGTAGTATACCCAGCAATTAAAGGTTTTCACATTTCACTTGGTAAAACACTTCTTCCACTGAAGTAAGCTGAAGCAAGCAAACATTTATCTCATGCTTCCCTGAACAGTCAAGTTCTCGCTGATAATACTGAAGAACTTCTTTGAGGTTCACATAAACTCTTTACTCTGAATTTTTTGCCACCAAATACATAGTGATTCTACATGAGAAAAAAAAAATATTAAATCTCATGCAGCATAATTTCCAATTAGGACTCCAAAACTATACATGATTCTTCCCTAAGATTTGATGCTTCTGTATTTTGTCAGTACCTACTTTCTTCAGGCAAAGCCAAGTCCTACCTTGCTTAAATAGTACCTACTGTAAGAGCCCATGTCTTTTCTGGAGTCATTGTAATAACACAGCTGAACAAGGGAAAACAGGTACAGATGTAAATGAAGATGTTATTGCCAGAATGGTTCAGAATGATCTTATTCATTACTCTTCATTTGTTACTGTAATTCATCTATTGTGTAAAATCTTCAATCTAAAGAGATTGAAAGGGCTGATTTAAAAAGTTATTTATGAAGTGTAAAACCAAGGATAAAACAAGGCAAGTGATAAAAGACATCAGTCAGGTCAACATTGTGTTTAAGGGTAATCATTAGAGAAATATAGATTGTTAACAGCTGCTTCAAATTGTGTTCTTAAGTCAATGTATCATTCTTCCATTCACTCCTCTGATCTGGTATATTACATTTGTTTGTTTAATGACACCAGACATGCACTTATGAAAATTGCACACTGAGGTCCTGATTTATTGCCTAAGATTCTAATCGCATGAAAAACAACACCAAAGTAGTATTTGACATGTGCCTATCAATCCAAATCCTACAGGGGGCATTTCAAGTCAGTTGTGCAAGGAATATAGCTACCTATAACTTATACTGGTAGACCTGGGAACATTTAGAGTTCTCCAGGAAATAAAATTAAGAAACAAGGCTGGATGAATGTCTTTGGAAGTATAATTTTGTCATCCTGACCCACACAGAGCTTTGCCATTTCATTCTACAGTGTACCAAATAACTTCAATTAACTTCATTTTTGTCTTTATTCTGCCAGTTCCAAGCCACTGACAAATTAATCCAGATTGCCTGAGGCTACTCCAGCTAGCACAAGGTATTATCAAAATAATGATATCTGTTTCTCTGTGCGTCATCCTGGAAGTAAGTCCAGAAGTTCATTTAGAAAAAAGTTTCCACAAGGAAATCTTTCATGCTACTACAATATATATGAAGCAGTCAGTGGATTTATCATTCAACCAATCATGACACTTGGTCTTTTCTGTGTTATAATAGGGGATATAAATTCATTTCACTCAGAAACTACTACAAATCTACAAAGTTTGTATATAGTTGACTTTAAACTGTTCTACTGTCCACCCACTAGTTGGCAAAAATAGAAAAAATATTGATAAGAAGGAAAAATTATTTCTTTCTTACAGTTAAAGCTGGTTGAAAAATTTGGAAATTTGCCAGCAAGATAAAGTTGCAATAAAACACAATTTTGTCATTACCATCTGTTCCACTTTATAAATAAAATACTAAGTCTTAAAATACCCATGTTATGCAGTGAGCTACTTATTACCCAGATTTAGAGGCATAGCTTTTTGTTGGCAATTTGCATAAACATGAATCCAATGCTAGGGAAGGGCCTCTAGGTCAGAATTTTAGGTTGATGATTCCTGCTTGCTATCTGTGGTGCTTGAGCTTCCAAATTGCTGTTAAGCAGTACAAGAAGCAGCTTGATAGGTCAGGCTTTTAAAATAATCTATGGACATATGTTGGCTAGAGACATGCTGATAGAAGCAATATATCCAAATTGGAAAAAGAAGTGGAAAATCCTAAGATATCAGCTGAGACAGAGTCTGTCTTGATATATTCCAATGTGCCAAGAAAGTACAAGGGCTGCTCTGAAAGCCTTCTTCCAAGAAGTGGCTGAGAACAAATGAAGCAGCTATTCTTACAAATACCACCAGCATGAAAGATCACATGTACAGAAATGTATAAAAACAGGGCATCAAATTAAGTCGGGAGATCTGGATTCTAATACCGAGCCCAAAAGCATAAATAAGGCTTTGGTTAAGTTGTCTATGTCTTCATTTCTTTTCTCATCTTATGTCTCTCCTTTCTACTTAGACACCAAACTTCTTAAAGCACTCTCACACAGTGTATAGAATGGTAACAGCTAGACAGCAGCATAAAAGTACTAATCAATGCTAATGAGATCTATAGAACACTCTACACAATGGATTTTAAAGATATACATGCTGGGATAGAGCTGTGAGATTTCACACTCATATGGTAGACCATACACCATTCAGTAAATCAACTGAACAAGAAAAGCTGGTTTACCTAATGGATAGAGAGCATGACTTCTCTAGCATTAAAGCACACTGGTAGAATTTCACAAACCTGAAGACCTAAAGCAAGGAACCAGGCAAATTCATCCTGGCAGTGTAACAGTACAAACACACATACACAGGGTGGTCTGAAACAATGCTAGAAAACTAGTTTGCAAATGAAAGAGATACATTTGAATCATTTGAGATATGTTAGTAATTCCTTAACTGTCTCCAGTATTCTTATGTCCTTAGTACTTATTTTTCATTAAACCAGCTGATAATAACAAAACAGGAAATGACACTTTTTCCATAAGTCTGTTTTATATATAAACTCTGCTAAGATTCAGAGATCAGAACTCATAATGTTTGTTTTGTTTTCACTTCTAGTCACTATTAATAGAATTTTTTTTTAATTGCTGGATTACTCTATTATTTATATAAATAATGTTGATGGAATTTACTCAGGAATTTGTTTTGAAAAGTCATAAGTTCTCTCCTAGATTAAGATCACATTCACTAGGCAGCTCAAAAGGTAAAAAGAAAAACATCAGTAATGTCTTCTGCTGGATTAATAATAAATTGACTAAAGTGCTCTGCACAGTTCTTGCCTTTCAAATGACATTCAGTGGCTTTAAGTATGGTTTTAATGCCATTATTGGAATGCTGTTAAACAATCAGTTTACAATGCACCAGCAAATCTGTCCTTTCAAGTGTAATAGTTTGTATAAGCTCATTTCATGTTTCTTATATCCAAATGAGTTTAACATATAGTTTTGTTTAACTGTAAAATGAACGTGAGATTTAGTTTATAGCTGTTATTGAGAAAAAGCTGTTTCCATGTTTTCTCTTCAAGCAAGAACTGCAGAAATAGGCCAGAAGAAATCATAAATCATCAATGCATTTTCTTGCGCTTAGAATTCTGCTGATCTGCACTTGTTAGCCCTTGTTTTGTAAGAAAGCAGCAGAATAACCTAGCGTCGCAGAGGGAAGATGGGATGGACATTCTTTCATGTGATCTGTTCTGTATGATCCATGATCCATGTCTCTGTGCAAATGTAAGCTACCACAAAGTAAACTAGAGCATGATTTTTTTCTAAGCCTATAACACAGCCTAACTTATTCTGAAGTCTCCTTTGTCTCCACAGAATGATTGTGAGTAGTTTTATAGATTAAACCTATTCTTTTCACACTCACAGAATCACAGAATTGTAGGGGTTGGAAGGGACCTCCTGAGATCATCGAGTCCAACCCCCCTGCCAAAGGAGGTTCCCTACACCAGGTAGCACAGGTAGGCATCCAGGCAGGTCTTGAACATCTCCAGAGAAGGAGACTCCACCACCTCCCTGGGCAGCCTGTTCCAGTGCTCCGTCACCCTCACTGTAAAGAAGTTCTTGCGCATGTTTGTGCGGAACTTCCTATGCACCAGTTTCTGGCCATTTCCCCTTGTCCTGTCTCCACTCACCACTGAAAAGAGTCTGGCCTCGCCAATCTGCCCCCCACACCTTAGATATTTATAGACCTGGATCAGGTCCCCTCTCAGTCTCCTTTTCTCAAGGCTGAACAGACCCAGTTCACTCAGCCTTTCCTCATAGGGGAGATGCTCCAGGCCCTTCACCATCTTCGTGGCCCTCCGCTGGACTCCTTCCAAGGTTCTCTTTCCAAATCACTAATGATTCCTTCATTAGGTATAATGATAATGATTCCTTCCTCACAATGAGTTTGTATAAAATGCAAACAACTTTGCACTGTGCGGACAACTAGCAGCCTCTATGAATACCCTTTTATACATTTATCAAGAAGTTAATAATAATGGTAATTAAATCTACTCTGTGTACTTTCCCTTTCCTGCAGTAAAGCATATTGGTTTGAGCAGGGAAAGACTGACATGCCTGTCATTTATATTTTGCAGGAATTACTAGAAGTGAATTCTAGTACTTTAATAGATCAAGTACTTCACAAGCATTAACAACAATAGATTTAGTGATCAATTAGAAATAGTCATATTCTGAACTTCTGCTCCTTCAGTAGCTTTAAAATATCATTCAGATTTTTTCCTTTATTTCAGCAGTTCGTGAAGACCAAACTCCCTCTTTCCACAAGAAACGCTAAATGCCAAACTGAAAGATGTTTCAACTCAGCTAGAAGAAGCTGAAAGCTGATGAGAAACATCAGCACTAAAGAGGGTCTTGAAGGGCCTGAAAAAACACATAGTTGAGGAATAAGGTAATTAAAAACAAACAAAAACAGCAAATCACATAGCTCTGGTGTTTTTCTCATTCTCCTGGAAATTAACTGAGACTGATGTGAGGAAAGTGTAAACTACCTCATTCTGTTACCCAATAGGTATTATAAATAAAGAGATTGTACATCAAGTTCGCACTCAAATGTTGCTCACCATTTCTCATACTATATATCTGTAGAGGAAGCAAGCTTAAAGTACTAGATAAGATACTAATTACAGATCTTTCAAGAACTAAGTGGAAGAATTCAGTTCCAATTCATCGTCAATATTTTTAACTAATCTGCTCCCATATTTCCCCACAAATAACTAGAAGATCATGAAGTTACCCGAAATCATATTTACGATGGAAATGCTTTTACCAGGTTCATGGGCACATGTTAATAATCATTATGAAAATGAGATGAAATTCTGACAAGATGATTGAAAAACAGTTTGAATTGATCAGCGCTCAGTAACGTGGAAAATGTTATTATCAGAATTATTCCTCTAAATCACAAATTCTAACAGATGCCAATAATACTCATCTCTGTAAGACTTCGCAACTTAAATAACAATTTCTTTTGACATTGATTTTCTAAAACCTCCCTGAAATCTAGAAAAATTTCTCAATTTGTGCTATCTCTGACTGGAGTAATTCCAAATATCCTTAGTAATGGGAGATGTTAAACTCTGGACATGAACAGGAAGTTCTGGCTTATATGTACATGTATGTATATGCACTATAACAGTCATGCTTTGGTATCCCAACAGATTACTCTTCATTCCCTGGTATCTATGTTGTTAACTTGTTTTAATGAAGAATACTTCAGAAAATGCCATTTTGCACTTTGACGATTAATCCTTCTCAAAAAAAATATAGGGTATGGCCTTCAAGCCTGTTGAATGCTATTGAGCACTATCTGTCCAGATTTCATGGAAGCAAACTTGTCAACGGTTCACTGGAAAAACCCTTGGGAAATCTCTCATTCTCAAGGCTTAATATAGGCAGCTGAGTAATTCATGCATGGCTACCACAATATGAGATTGAAAAAAGAATAGCATTAGGATTGTAGGGTATTGTTATATGAGCTGGACATCAATCATTATTCTTTATTATTCTGGAAATTATCCGTCATATCCATCATACTGGGATTTTGATAGTTCTGAATGTACCTGCTAGTGCTGGTTCGTCAGTTTGGTAATCTGATATATTTTACCATATGATGCCGTCTATCTTTGCTGACTAACTTTGAAACTAAAATGCATTACGATGGCAATGAAAGTCAGAACAAGGACCAAATCATGATCATGCATCTTGCTAAAGCAAAAAAGTTCATATTGTTAAATTGATAGGCCTTCCGCAGTTGAGCACATATAGCTAACATAGAAATAGCATGTTCAGTTGAGCAAACTAAAATAATTCCATATAGAGAGCAAAATAAAACAATTTCAATCATCTCCTGCTGGTCAGAATAATAGATCCTTCTGCTTTAATACTACCCTCCAACACCAAGTTTTCACCAAGTAGAAAATACATCCTAAACCTGAGAAATAAGAGTTTGTAGCATCACCAAGTATCATCTCTGTAATTCAAGACTAAATCACTTCCCCCCACTCTGATGGACACTGCACTGTTAGGCTTCTAATCACACAGCTGAAATATAAACCAGCTTTTGTCCACTAGCACTGACCTAAAAATTCCAGCACTTTTTTCTTCATTTTTTTTTTGTGAGATTGAAAATCCTTGCCAAATTTGCATATGAATAACGTTCTTAAGATGAAATTACCAAATGGTCAGTATGTTTTCAAGTTATAAAGCACAGAAAAGTAGAAGGTAGGCATAGAAAATTCTCAAATGTTGCTTAGTTCACTTTTCTCACTCAAGATAGAACAAGTTGTACTTCGGATGCTACAATTTTTTTGGGGGGCGGCGGGGGAGGGGATGGCAGAGAAGGTGGAAGTCACATGATACAGGACTGAGAAGTCTTACTTCCAATTACAAACTATTAAATTGTTGCCGTATCATATTCTGGCAATAGCTACCTGCACTATAATAGAGAATAAAATTATTCCATAAAACATAGGAGTCTAAAATGATGCAATTCAATACAGCCTTACTGATCTTAAGCAAGCTTAGCACTGACTAAAGAACTAATCCATAATTTATAAATGAAAGCATATAGGTCTTGGTAACGGTCTAGATAGAAAGCACTCTTTTAATATAAAAGTCTATGAAACTATTATTTGCCAGATATTAAGTTCAAACAGAAAAGTGCATTTGACAAAAGAAAGGGAGATTGGAATTTGTGAGAAGAGAAAAGCAGTACTGGAGGGGCCAGAAGGTGACAACAATGGATTATATTAAAATTACGTTATGCAGTAAATATTGATCAAAATCAGCATGACCATTCCTTAAGTACTGTCTGTTTTTTGAATGACAAAATTGTTCAAGAAGCTCCTTCATAAAAAATTCTGAAAGCTGAAGCATTTCCCCAGTGTCCTTAGAAAGAACATTTATCACAACACCAATGCTATATTGACTGCTCTGAAAATGATGCCTCCTATTTTATTGCGTCACCCCACAACATTAGTGGTGGTATGGCAGCAGAGGTTGAACCTTCACACTAAAATTCCATTACATATTTTTTTCTAACCAGCAAAGAGACAGTCTGACAAAAGAAAATGTCTGACATGGATGCATATATGAAGCAAAAGAGTATCACTTAATTCCTCCATGCACTCATGGACATTCATTGATGTGTGCTGAATGTGATGGGGACCAAACAGTGGAAGGGAGCACAGTGAGGCAGTAGGTGGAGCATTTCAGTAGTGGCAGCAGAGACAGTAGGTCACCTTCACTGGCATAGATTTTTACAAGCATGTCATGTAGGCTCATATTCATCACTAGCAAAAAGACATGGCTAATAGTGGTGACTATGTAGAAACCATGTTTTGTATTTGAGAATTTGCTTAAACAAATAGTGTTATTGCTCTATTTCTAGCTGCGGTATTTTCCATGCAAATCAGTAGGGGGCATTACTTTTTGGAGCAATTTACATACTTAACAAGTAGTACCCCCTCTCTACCCCCATTTCACACAGGATTGTGTCCACTAGTGGCTCTACCAGAAGCTATTATCATGGCTATTTTTTGCATTACAGGGTGATGGAAAACTGCAGGGTTACCTTTTCATGTGTAAAAACACTGCAGAAGTCATCTAGAAGCTCAAGCTGCAGCTTCTACGCATTGGCTTAGGATGAGGTGAATCTCTCCTTGCAATTTTGTCCACTGTCTATAAAGGCAGATTAGTTGACCAATCTGGGAAAAATGTTCTGAAGACTAAGGCTGGTAGGCCACATCTTCCTTGCTCTGTCTGCTGAGATCAGTGGATCTAATGCTTGAAGCACGTGAGTTACTACATCATCTTTTACAGAACAAGCTCCAGTTTCTTCTCTCCATACTAAAAGTCCCCAAACTGCTGAATGTACACTTAAAACACCACATCGTTTCAATCATCTTACAAGAAAGGTGATGATTTCAAGGAGATTTAGAAGAATAAAAAACACGAAAATATTTTTCAATTCAGAAAACTTTGGCAAGAAAGCATGGCAGTGTATCAAATTCCACTCCAAGATTTTGAGATTTGATGGGTTTTTTTGAATTTTTTTTCCCCTCATATGAAAATATCTTCTAGCCAGAGCTGCAAAGATATTTTGAAAATTGGAAAGGAGCACAAAGAACTGTGGGGTTTGGACAGCAAAATTAACTGCGTTCAAGACATATAATTTTACAAGAACCTTAGTACACATAAACCAATCACGTGGTATTTGAATGTCTGATACATCAACTGAAGATGTAATACCACCACTAGGTGAACACGGGAAGTTACTAAGAGCAGGAAAAGAAAATGAATTTCATACTTCCACTGCTACAAGGGTGAGATGAAGATACATCCAGTCAACGCAATAATTGTGGCAAAAATTATAAGACCTCCTGTTCTACTCTAGGTGTAGATTTCTTCAAATAAGAAGAATTGAAGTGCATCTGGAAACAAATGAGGTTAGGAGAGTAATTTTATCTTTTTCAGTTTCTATTTCTCAGTATAATGTACTTTGCCTTCAGCAGAGAAGTAGAGTAGTATTTATCCTAAATACAACCAGGTTTATCATGAGAACAGATTATTTTACTCCATATCCTTTCCAACCAGTTTCATGGTAGTGAAAATGAATCAATGTTAGTCCCAAAGGATTTTCCTTACATACATTTCATTGAAAAATATATTTTAAAGGATAGAACAATAGATGAAATCAATCCACTTGTGACAATCTCTGTAGCTATGAGGGTAGGATGGGCACCAAACATTAATCTCATAACAGCCAAGGACTATGCAAAAGGATTTCAAAAAGGAAAAAGAAATGCTAACGTGGCTCAAGAAGGGAGGTCAAATTCATCTCAAAGACAAAAGCGGAGAAAACCTCAGTGTTATCACACTTCTGTGAATTGGATATGAACTACCACAGATAATAAAACAGTTTCATTACAAAATCTAGAGCACTGCTTTGTATGACACTGTATGAGTTAGCATGCCCTATTTCAGTCAAACACACTCACTACGGTGATGTAATTCCCCACTACTAAAAGCTGATGCAGAATTTGTTTCACTTTAAATAAATACTCAAAGAGCAAACATCTTTATCATAAGTTCAGTTTTTGTAGCTGACTGATCAGCTAATTGCTTAATGCTTTTAAAATTTCTCCAGAAAATGCTGGATTTTCTGCTGCTTACTTCACTTCTGCAGTTAGCATAGCTGTCATCAAATTTAGAGGAATTATTTGTGATCCACTAGTGGAATTGAGAAGGAAATTAAGCACTGTTGCAGAGCAAGCTCTGGTAAATTCCATCACTTGATCTGAAATGATTTATTTATCCACTGAAAGAGGGAAACAAGTTTGAGAAACATTAAGTAATAAGCCCAGCGGCATTACTTCATGAGATCAGACTTGGTAAATACAAGCTACCTTCAGGAAATACTAGCAGTGAAATGGACTCAACTTTGAGGTTGGTCACAAACAGTATTCAACATGAAGTAGGAAACAGTTTTACCTAGAAAAAGAATTCAAAAACCTCAGGAACCAGGAAGGTTTCTGTCTTTATCTTTCTCCATTACGTTATCAACTACAGGATATCCATAAACAACTCTCTCCTTCCAAACATCATCCAATTTGAGAGATAAATCCCTTACACCACGTTGAAAACTAGGCTGTTACATAGAAGGCACAGATAGAATTTCCATTGTGGGTGCTTAGCGACCCTTTGCAAAAACCTCTCGCAAGCGAGGAGCTGAAGTAGTTTCTGTGGCTTTTCATATGTGCTTCCCTACATGCAGTGTATACACTTAAATTCTGAAGCTATGAAATACTGAGAATATAACATTGATTATTTGTTAGAATAGAAGTGGCAGATAGAAATTCTTTTTGCCCTGTACAGATACCACTGTGTATCAATGGTATTCTGTGTGATCATCATCCTTGAAAATTAGCGTTTGTCATTGTATAATCAAAGAATTTCAGGATGTTATAATCACAAAATAAACAAGAGAGTTAGGCAAAGCAGACTATGAAAACAAAGAGAATAAATAGAAAGCTTACCCCTATCCTGGGCTCGCTCACAAAACACCAGCAAAGGGAATCTCCAGAAGAGATCCTTCCCCACTGCTAGCTAGCTCTTCAATAGTTCTAGGAGGGGTGCAGCCAGGCTCCACCCCTTCTAGCAGCACAGGTGAATTGCCTTCACCTGTGCTCCTCTGGCTGACTCATGGCTCACCTCAGGTGATCAATCAGAGGTTCAGGCCGTGACTCAGTAGTTCCCATACACTCATGTAAAATTTGGCAAGCAACAGTAGAACAAAAGGCAGTGAGCAGAAACTGGAACATAAAGTTCCATACTAATTCAAGGAAGAAGCTCCTCACTGTCAGAGTTACAGAACATTGGAATAGAGTGCCCAGAGAGTTTGAGTCTCCTCCTCTGGAATTACTCATGACCCAACTGGACACCTCCTTCTGTGACCTGTGGAGGGAACCTGCTCTAGCAGGGTGTTGGACATGAGCTCTAGAGGTCCCTTCCAACCCCTACAATTCTGTAGTTCTGTGCCATATTTTTATCTTGTAAATACTCAAAGCAGTTACAGCTTAAATTAAACAATCTATGATGAAAACATTAACTGCCAAAATTAAAAAGGCAGAACTGCACAGATATCAAGTGCCTTCAGACTACAGCTAACAGTAACTGAAAACACTTCCAAGTCTTTTTATTTATTTATTTACAGTTTAAAGTATAGCAGCTCTTTATGGACTTGGAAAAGCTTTTCCTTCAGTAGACTTAGGGGCTTCAGATGATTTCTAAATTTTTATTTCAACTATTTCTAAAGTAGCATACAGAATGTTTATTATGCTCTCTATTGCCTTAACAACTTGTGCAAATTCAATACTAATGAGAAAGCAAATAATGTAACCCTATTCCTCTATCTAGAGTTTCTGGAAAAGCTGACACTTCTATATTTCTCACTATTCATAGCTGATGTTCTTTAATTGTCCAGTCCTTCAGAGGTGTAAAACTGCAAATCTCTATTGGCCTCAGTACAGGCAATACTATATATTGTATAATATATAATACAAATATATTATTATAATATTATGCAAATTTACGGCATGCTATGTTCCCTTGTTTTTATTTCTCCAAGTGTATAAAGCAGCTAGGAATACTGGCAATTAACTCATTATTTATTGTTTACCTATACTGAACTGTATTTTTCATCTACTAGCCTTAAAATATTCTAAGCCTTTCCTTATCTACCTACACTTCTCTTGTTATTCACCTTTCTTCTCATGTAAACTCTGCTTTTTCATTATTCCTACTTTAGTTTTCCAGACCAAACACCCACACGTATTTGGAATTACACGTATTCCAAATGCTTAACAAAAAGAAAAAAAAATCAAATTAATTTTCTTATTAGCAAAAAAAAATTGTATAACTTAGTTAGCAATCTCAATATCTTCATATCCAACAACAAAGTTCCTTCTGTTGAACAAAGGCTATTATTACTATCAGGAATTGTCAACATGGTGAGAACCGTGATATTGCTAATCCAGTTCTCTATGTCTAAAAGTGACAGGAACCTCACATCAAAAATAAATAAAATACCTGCAAGGTATACAGGTCTATGTCCTGAAGTAGAGCCTTCAGATCTCTTCTGACAGGTTAGCACTATTATCTATCTACACTCTTTTAGCTGGAGATAAGCAGCAGGATTTGATACCACAGAATTAGCAGTGCATTTCCACATGCTGTGTCAGCCTTAAGATATTAACCACAGAATCCGTGAAGTCGAGCCTGAAACACAACTGGCAGGCAGAGCAGTGACAAGGCCTCCCAAAAGAGGTGATGCAGAGACCAGAGATACAGATGGAGACATGCACTTAAAGTAGAACATCAAAAGCTAGTAAATGAGCTGTTTTGAATAAATAAGTTTGTCCACATAGTTAATGCAGAGTAGCCTAAAAGAGCAAGGACAGCACAAGAGGTACAGAACTCACGGCTGAGGCCTCTTTATCCAGTCTGAATGTACCAGATCTCTTGAATTTCCATCTGGAACAGATCGGTTACATTAGAAACAGCTGAACCATCTTCCAGTCTGTCACATGAAGCAACTGCTACACTTGCTAGTGAATGCTGCCAACAATAAGATCTTCTCCTCTCCTTATGGTGTGGATACATTTAGAAGAATTCAGTGGTGCCTGAACAACAGTTGTCTCAGTCATGTTCAACACATCCCAGCAACCCTTCTGTAGTGTCCTCCAACCGTTATATTTTCGGTTGCAACATATTCCTTCTCACATCCACCTAAGACTTGAGACAGATTCAATATTTACCTCCTGGGACATCAGGCTAGGATTCTTTTTGAAACATGTTTCTAGCAGCCTACTGCAGCTGAACATACTTTTCTCATCTCTCGCTAATAGGGCTTCCATATCTCCCAGATGACAGATTATCATTGTTGTTACATAAGTCACATTTGCTAGGCTAGAAATGAACCTCCCCCTGAAAAGGCAAAAAGCCAAATTTCATTGCTCTGGTTCTTCAGTTTCCATACTAGAAACAGTTGCAATAAAGTGAAGATACTTTTTCCTAAAAACAAGAACTCCACAGTTATCATTGCTATGGATTCCCCTGTTAAACTTTGGGACTGTTGGATACACACGCAAATATTTTCTTACCTTCTCCTTTCACTTTCCACTCTAAATATACTTTCTTTTTTCTTCCTCACCACCTCTTATGGGGTTTGTATATCAATGAGCATAAAGCTTAACAGAACAATTATTTGCATTTCTTTCTGAAGAATGCAAAATAAGGCAAAAAAAAAAAAAAAAAAAAAAAAACATTTCAGAACACACCTTTTCTGGTGCAACACTTTAGTTTCACCACACACAAAACAACTCAGAAGGAAGAGCAGACAGTGCCTGCAGCTTAAGCAGCAAAAGTTAAAGGGAACCTCCTGTGATCCCTGTTTTGTTTGTTTGTTTGTTTGTTTTTTGTGTGTGTGTGTGTGTGTGTGTGTGTGCCATGAAGCATGCAAACATGGTTTGGGATTATCTACTACCGAAAAGGGACATACGATAACGGCTACCACCAGAAGCATATTTGATTATGTGGATGATCAGTCAAGAGCTGCTGTGAAAGAGGTGCGCACTGGTATCACTGAATGACATCATCTGAAGTTTTGCATGTAAGAAAACTTTTTATTATGCAAGCAGTATTTATCACAACAGCAATTTTAAAGGTGGGTAGAACAAACTGAAATATTAAATTTCAGCTTGAAATTACAATGAACCCTGCAAATAGATTAACCTTTTATCAGGGTAACAAGACTGCAGTTTTAGCAAACACAGAACTAGCAGTACAGCATCATTTTAAGAGCTTCTGTTTTTGTAATCAGACAGTTGAATTCATTAGCACATATTCATTGGCAAATAAAAATAAACAAAAACAATATACCTTTTTCCCCACTCAGTCTCAATTTCTCTTCTGTCTACCCCTTAGGCAGTACTAAGGGTCTGATCCAACACCTACTAAATTCAATGACAAAACGCCAATTGATTTTGAATAGAGTAAAACCTGGCCCAAAAGTGCCTACAGATTTCTTCTGCCTAGGTGAACGACTGAAGTGCACTTCAAATGAAGTACTGTCAGCACATGAGGCAGTGTTCAAACACTGTTAATCTTGTTAACACACGTTATTCTGCTGACTGACAGCTACCAGCCATCCACTCTGTAAGTTAGTAAACTCAAAATGACAGCACGAACACAGAGTGCTTCTGAGACCTGGGGAGCCATTTTGCCCTCTTCACTAAAGCATCTCTTAACTATTTGCCTAAATAAGAATCTCTCTCCTGTTATCTACAGAAAGAATATCTACCCATTCCTCTACTTCAGAGAAAGCACTCGTGCACGCTCTCAACTAAAAGAATTTCCACAAGTACCTTTCACATCATGCTAAAAAACAGCATATCATAGAATCAGAATGGTTTGGGTTAGAAGGGATCTTTAAGATCACGTAGTTCCAACTATCCTGCTATAAGCAGGGACACCTCCCTCTAGCTCATGTTGCACAAAGCCCCATCCAGCCTGGCCTTGAACACCACCAGAGAGGAGTTTTCTACATCCGGGTAATCTGTTTCAGTGTGTCATCACCCTCACAGTGAAGAATTTCTTCCTAATTACAAGTCTAAATGTACTCTTTTCCTGCTTAAAGCCATTTCCCATCATTCTGTTATTACACTCCCTTGTAAAAAGTCCCTGCCCATCTTTCCTTTAGGTTCCCCTTCAGGTACTGCAGTCCACTATATAGATAAGATCTGGATAGCAGCTCTAAGTCATATGCACTGGAAACACTGTTTCTAAAACACATTTTAACAACAGGAATCTTAAAGCAGACAGGCATACCAAGAGGAGAGCTCTGGAATCCAAAGATTGCATTCTAATTTCATTGTAATGTCTGTACAAAAAAATAAAAAAAATTATGAAACTGTGCTCTTTAAAAAAAAAAAATCAGATGTGGTTTCCTTTTCCTGTAAGTACATGACATTTCTGTCATTATGCCAAGTAATATGAAGTCGTATTTGGAGCATGTGCAGAATATGATAATCAAGAAATATGGACATTTAAATATAATACATACTACTTGAAATCTTAGTATGCTGCAGGACTTCAAGGAAGAGCTGGCAACATGATAAGTACCAACTGGAAGCGTAGAGCATCACAGACTCGACAGAAACTGTAGGAAATCATAGAGCTCATTTTTGAAAACAGAAGTATGGAACAAATATGAAATAATCTGAAGAAATTCTCTATGATATTTCTGAAACAGAAAAGCAAATATCTCTGCTGCCAGTTAATGTCACAGTAACCCTGCAGGTTCTAAATGTAGATCTATAGGCATAGTCTTCTACCAGAACTGTATAAGTGAACCAAACACCAGCAATAGGAATGACATGGTGAAATCTTGCTTGTAAAACAGTAAATTTCTCCATGTCAGAAAAATTCCATATGTAGAACAGGATCTTCGTCCACATCAGGACAAGCTGAGACATTCCACATAATCTACTTTTATATATTTCAGGGACTTCCCAGTTCAACTTACATGCAATGAATATAATGAACCCTAAAAAGAAAGCTGCTGAAGTAATCATTGTGTCACAGCTCAAAGGCAGCGTAAAGATTAGAAGGCATGCCTGCTGTCTCCCCACTCAGCAGGGAAAGTGAAGTCTTTTCTTTGCCCTATTAGTCAGCCTGTGAATACTCACTGCAGCTGGCAAAGAATAAGCAGGTGGAAAGAGTGCCTGAGTAATAATGATCAAGAGGACAAAGAGTGCACTATAATAAATTCTGCATTGAAGCATTGCTGGCATTATTCATCTAGGCCAGAAATGAAAGAGAATTTGAGAACTACCCTTTGCATACCATCCAGAGAAACCAATACTCAAAAAAAAAAAAAAGTGAATCAATAACAGTCTGCATCTTTATGAGAGAGTGCAGGATCATATTTTTGTTGTCAGGGAAATTCCTTGGATGGGTAAACCTGTGGAATTTAGAAGCATTACTGAGAAAAAAAAAAAACAGTGAAAAACAAGATAAAATCATAAATTAAACTGGAGATTCTAGAAATAGATTTGCCCTCAGATCTGCCACTACGACTAATTCAGCATCATAAGTATATAACGCCATGCCTGTCTACTAGATTACTGAGTCTGGTACCATAAACCAGCTGAAATTTTAGCTGTGGAATAAAAAAAAAAGGTCATCTCAATGAAATTTGAGCATACATTATGGGTCTGATCTGTAACAGAGATATTGGCAACAATCCTTTAGCAACTAAAATTAACAGAATAAGAATTTGATGCCTCTCAGCACCTGTGCACAGAAACAGGTGAATCACAAAGGAGCTTCTAAATAGTGCTTGGCCAATCTGAATTGTGTCTGCTTCTGACTATGGCCAAGTGAACCTCTCTTTGCCCCGTGCTGCTTCCCACAGCACTGATTCCATATCAAAGGTTATTCATTGTATGGTTTTGCTGACAATGCTTTTACAGGAGACTTACCACTGCAGAGTGCTGAACTTCCCTAAACTGCCTAGAAAACTTGTAAGACAATGAAGCTAAGGGTGTAAGCACAACTGTTTCATTGTTGGACAGATTTATTATAAAGCAACATGCTTACTGCTTTTTTTCCTGAGTCTCTCAATGCAAAGAAAAAGAATGAAGCGCAAAGACTTAAGGGTGTTTTTTTTTTTTTGTTCATTCATTTTATGTGGATTTTTTCTACCTTGAAACTTCAGGATAAATGGCATCAAATACTACAGATATTGAGCATACATAGCAGTTAAAGCACAGAAATACAGAACGCATTTCAGAGTAAAACCTGTCAGCATTTCAGAGTTGTGGAGTTTCTTTTACTTTTTGTTGTGTTTTGTTGTGTAGGCAGAGTCTTCAAGTCAATTTCCGCTACACAAATATTATACTGACATGTCTCAGAAAAATTGTGATGACAAATACCAGATGATACAAAGACTATGAAATAAGCGTATATTTGTGAGTGTAGGTTCACTTTGTCTACTAGCAAGTATTCCCTCCCTGACCCTATCCCTCCCCACAGACATTAAGGCTTCTACCACCTTGTTTGGTTTACCTCCGAAGCCATTTTTATTAATTCATGCCTACAATTCCACACGAAATGCCAACAAAATAACTTAAGGATGATCCTGTTCTTAGATCATAAGCAAGTTACTTGAAAATGCAAGAACTTATTTTAGTGTGAAATGCAGACAAGTGTCATACTTAAAATGGATATGCCAGTGTTGGATCTTAAAATCTTCACAAATCCACTACTCAGTATTTTAACCTGTTAAAGAATGACTTCTTCCAATCCCTTGAATAAACATTTGTAGAATTAACATATATAAGGCACAGCTTAAGAACTTTGAACTTGTATAGCTAGTGAATTGAAAACCATCAAAAAGTAAAGCCCTTATGATTAAATAATATATTGCTTATAATACAACAATATCTGAAAGTGAAGTGCAGAACAAAGCAAAGGGCAGTAGAGGGTCTCTGCCCCAGAGAGCTTACAGTTTAAGTAGGACAAAAGGTAAGTTCCTCCCCTTTGTCCCCAGTTTTACACTCACTTAACTAAGCCTCTTCAGAGAGCAGACAACTGTTCAAATATGCAATATCCAACTCCTCCCACTGTTGTGATGACCCCTTCCCATACCCTGTCCCTAGTTTGTCTGTTGAGGTTCTAAACAGAGAGTATCTATTGATGCTACTTATCTCAGAGGAGCTAGCAGCATGGAAAGTCTCAACTCCTATCAGTCCTTATGTCATTTGCTAATGTATTGCTGGCTAACATATTGTGGTTCTAAAGCAGCTGACAAAACAGCTGCTATAACAGTAATCACTATTCATTTTCTAAAGTGTCTGTTAACTCAAGAGTTTATGTACTGCATTGTCATATTAAAGCAAAATACATTTTTTGCTGGCTTTGATTAATAATTAACTTCTAGGCTTTGTTTTATGAGCTCCATGTGTCTTACCACTGATGGTACCATACCTGCACATTTCAGAGGCATAAAAACAGCTGATCACAGAACGCTGGTTGCAATGCCTGTGTATTCAGAGGAACTGCACTTAAGGTGTCCAAAAATACCCCCTCAGTTTACTCATTTCATTGTCCTTGGCTTGTAGTCTGACTTCCTACCAAATAACTTCTGGGAAATGTTGTACATCTCTCAAAGCGGCACATGCAATCTGCTCTGAAATGGGAGTGAAAGGACTCCAGAAAGTTGCCTCCTCTGTGCTGATATTTCTGCTGAATACCAATGCCATCTCTCTCATCCTGAAGGCTTATGGTTACCCTGGCATCGAGCCTGAGCGACCACTGTGGCAGTTAGATAATGTATACAACAGCAGAAGTGGCATGAAAACAAAGGTCTCCCAAACCTTCCCCCCCCCCCCCAAGGGAAACGAAATCCATGATCTCAGGGTTCTGATTATAACAGGAAGTTGGCAAGGACATTGGTTGCAATTGCAGCAAAAAAGAAAAAAAAAAGTTTCCTACAGGATCTCACATTATCCACTATTCACATTATCCATGATGTACATCTTTAATATCAATGACGGATAACTTTATTTGTAATTGAGTGACAGAACAAAGTCTGTTGGCGTACAGTGCTTGAACATGATTCTAATTCTGATATCCTCTCTTTGCAGAACTCTTATTATTAATCATATGTGGCATTAGATTTTCAAGTTTGCCTAGTAAATGCCTCAGCCAATGGTCTGCTCAGTAAAAACTTTCTTTGTGCCAAGCACCAGCCAAACATAGAGACAGCAATGAGACCTAGGGGGACTTGTGTGGTTAAAATAAACCCTCTCCACCATTTCACACCATGAATTGTCAGAAGATAAACATGCCCATGCTAGTGGTAAATTCAAGTTTACGGAAACCCCTTTCTACCCTCAAAGAAAAAGGGTTTTCTAGGCTTTCTTACCCCTACATATATCTACCATTTTCCACAGGAAGTCATTTATTATTTATAACAGAGGCATTGCCTCCACCCTTCCTAGTTGCCTATGTCTGTTAGTTTCACAGCAGAAATATATTTTCAGCTCTATTTGAATACTGTTCTGCTTTATTTTATTATCTGAGAACTAATTTCTAAGTCACATGCACTGTAGAAGATAAATTTCAGTAACATTTCTCTGAAGACTCTTAAAATTCCAGTACTTTTTTTTTCAAATTTCTTTGGAATTATTCCACTCAAGCAGCAAAAGAAAAAGCATCTGTTCTGCTTTGTCACTTCTTCCAAGCCAAATAAGCAGCAAGCAGGCTTTCTATCCATAAACACCATATTTTGAAGGTAGCATAAGGAGTGTTTTTAAGAACTTCATCTCATTCTGCAGCAAACCCCCATGTGCAATCTATTGCTTAGGACACATGTGTAGATTTTTATACCTTCAACTCAGTTCTCAGACTGGAATCTAACTGATGACCTCCTGGACCTCCTGTGTTCCTCTAGCTGGTTGTCATTCATCTTATGATTATGTTGGACACAAAGACATAATTACACATCTACACACTGCAAACCAATAAAAAGCCACAATTTGTACATTTTCACCTACACCTAATATCTTGCTGACTCCGTAGAGGAGCCCTAGCCCCACAGCTACATCCATTCCAACTTAATTACTGTCAAGAACATGAATATTATTGCTATCAACCTAATTATTTATGTATTTTTAACTATAGTGATTGCATGGAATTGCCCTTTGCACATAGATTCTTCCTTTCATCTGTAAAATAGGTGAAATTTCTATGTTCCTTGAACATTACAGCTGCTTGCTTTGCCTGAAATGTTTTAACAGTAGCTCCTCAAGTCTGGAAATAAGGACGCATGTAAGCAAACCTATGTTATCAACTCAATGGAACCTGGAGACATGCTGAGTGTCACTGCAGTTAAAGAAAGCTACAATGTATAAGATCCTCTAATATCTTAGTGATGTATTTTTCAATACATTCAGCTTAGCTAACAAGCCTCTGTTCCACATCTGCCCTTCTGAGTGATTTTTCATTGATTGTTTTTAAGAACAACAGTTTGTGGTGTTGCACGTGGTTTGTCTCTATGCTTCAGTGAAGTCATCTCAAAAAGTAGTCCATGGATAAGCTGGAATTCTCCATGAGTGGAAAATTTTTAAAAAAACCAATGAATCTTTTTACTTGCAAAGAAATTAAAACGATTACTTGAAAAAAATCTACTCTTTGTTTTCTAGGCTATTATTTGTTCTTCTGCTATTCTTCTCAAGAGATTTATCAGTAATTGTGCTGCAAGCTTTCAACTTGAATGAAGTAATTAATTATAGGAAACTGTAAGTGACATAAAATGAGTAGGTGGCCGAAATCATTGGGCTAGGGAAGTCAGACCTTTAACCAAATTAACAAGAACAAATCGATGGACAAAACTATGACAAATAACATATATATCCACCAAGCCTTAAAAAAAAAATAAAGCAGCATGCGTTGAAATAGAATTTAATTTGTGTACATATTTCTATGATAATTTTGGCAGGCAGTATGACATCTGTCAATCTCTTTGAAGATTCAACTCTGTTTTGTTTGACTGAAGTCTAAGAATATAAAGCAATTACATAAATGAGATGTAATACCTTGAGAAGCAACTCAGATTAAAGAAAAGCATCCAAAAAGCAGAGTAGTTAAAGGAGGTCCAGACAAAGGTGGTTAAATCATCAAGACAACTTGCCTAGAAAAGGAATTAAAAGCACCAGGCTTGTTTACATTGAGAAAATATGTAGATGAATAAGGCAATCTACAAAAAAGTACTTGAAGTGAAAAATGAAACATTGTGATTTCGCATCTTTCAGTACGAGAAGGAAGAGTGATACTTAAATTCAAAGGAAGCAACTACAAGAAAAGGGAAAATATTTTGATAAAAGATGATAATTTCCCATATTAAAAGACCTGTATTCTTACTGAATAGTTAAACAGTTAAACTCATCGCTACAGGTTTTCACCAGTAACAAATATAGCTCTCTATCTCAGACCAAGGGGGAAAAAGAAGCATTTACTCTGATAAAAATATCCAGAGCAAGCAAGAGAAGACAAAAATAAAGCCTCACTTCATGTTCCAGGGTCAAATCAATTCCAAGGCAATAGCGATTAGCATGGCTGCAAACTGTTTCACATCTGCCAGGCACAGGATTTCTCAAACCCTCCTTTGTAACACACTGGGCTGCCCACTGTCAGCCAAGGGACTGATTCAAAGTTCCCAGCTATCTTTACATTGCAGATATTCTTATCACACATTCACACCAAACTGCTGCCATCACAGAAAGTATTTGATGGAAAAAATCTTTTATTTCTATTGCTCATTGAAAATAGGACTTAAAGAAAAAACTCAGGTGAAGAGCATCTTCATTTCTTCTTGCTCTTCTGAAAGCCCCCTGGAGGTTGATGTAGAAAGAGTTAGAAGAAGAGAGCAATTTATGAAAAATATATTTTGGAGAAGCCACTTAGTAACTTCTGAGTATTACTTTATCATCCTATTTCTTGCAGTAAAACTATTATGCACTCAACAGCCACAAATAAAATTTTTCCTAGAATTTCACTTGCTTCCTGAGGTCAAAAAGCCAACACTCTCACTAATTGTAATCACCTTTTAAAGAGCACTCCACATGCAAGCATGACCAAAGCTGTTCCAACAGCTTTGAATTATTTTGCTTATGCTCATTTTTGTTTCTCTTAAGATATTTGGTTAGACCTCCTGTAGCTCATTTTCTAAAGATAGTTGTGATATGAGTAGGATACTGGCTTATAAATTTCAAGTATCCACTATAACGTGAAAGTGTTTCAGTGCATTAGGTCTTCTGTTGATAAACAAGCTGGAGGAAGAGCAAAACTTTTAACAAGAAATCTAGAGAAGACTTCAAGGATTACTTTACGTATACTAGCCTGGACTAACACCTGATCTGCTGTCAGTCTACCTGAGTGCCATATTTAAACAAGTACAGAGACTGCATGTTTACCAAAGGTGCTTCAAACGATTCTTTGAAAGAACCTATGAAAGAATTCTATGAGGATGAAAGAACCAATTATGAAAATGAAGTAGTTTATACTAATTAGTAAAGCAGTTCTCAGTACTGAAGATCTCATCCAGCCCGATACTGGAGTCAAAGACAAGAGGTTCATAGTCTCACCCTAACAGATTTAATTCGTAGGAAAAATACAAGCAAAGAAAAGCTGAATTTAAAAAAATAAAAGCCCAGGAATTTTAGCCTGCCATTAAAATTTATCTTAACAAGAACAACAGGAGATAAAATACATCTGAATCTTTCAGAGCCTGAAATAGTTGGTGTTAAAAAGAGCTGAATACATAAGCAAGTAATGGGATGGCTAGTGTTTACTGTTAACTGCTTAACATATCCTCATTACTTGATACATGACCTCACACATCTTGCACTATGGCAATCTCAGTTTAAGCTGTATTGCATTTTCTAAAGACTCCTTTGCTTAGGAAAAAAGAATTAAAGAAACAAATAATTTTTTTTGGTGAAAATATTAACGTTTGCTAGCCTATCCCATATTGCTTCTAATAAACAACTAACAAATTATGAAAATGTTAGCAAAAACGACATAATTCCTGGTAAAACAGAGGTTTTGTAGAGTACTTTCAACCCTACATAAAAACAGCATAGCACTTAAATTTGTTGCGAGATCTCCAATTAATCAATATTTGATGCAACTATACTACAGTTATTATAGTGTCTTCTTTAATCAAAATATTGTATGCTAAATACAGAGACAAATTTGATTTGATTTTGCTATTTCTTTGCCATATCCAGAAGAGTGAGAACAGTAATAATTAATAACCCTGTGCTTCACAAAGAGTGAAGTCGAATGCATTTTATCAAGAGTCTGGGTACATACTTTTTCCAGTTGCAATCGAGCAGAAAAAATATTGATAATTGTGCCTGTGGTGAATCCCAATGAAATGTATTTGCATGACATTACTGAAGAAGAGGGAAAATGAAAATCAGCACTTTAAATTTTACAGCTGATTTTTTTTCTAAGTGTTTGGTCCTGAAGTTTCATGACTGTTTTAATGCAGTTGGTTCCCCTTAGAGATGACATCTTGAAGTGCGATGTCTTGAATGTTTCTCAAGTAATTGGATTTCAGTAAGCAGCAGCACTTGGCATTGTCACAGATTTTAAATAAAAGCCTTATATTATGAAATATGATACATCGTACTACACAGCATCGTGATCCTAGATGTCCCAAACAGAAATTTTAAAAACTTCACTCAAATTCCACCTGAATTTGGATCAAGAAAGTACATGTGTGTGCAGCTCTCCTGCCCACATGGCTGCACACATTCCTGACAAAACTCCAGCTGTTCCGACAGTATTTCAGTCTGCTCAGAAATGAATTTGAGCCACTGTTGGTGCTGATATCTTTGCTGTCTGTGAATACTTTCCTAGAGTTCTTGGAGGAGGAAACAGCAAGAAGAGAACAAGCACTGCAGAAAAAGTTAAATTCTTACTTAAAAGAGCTTGAAAAGCAGCTCAGAGGGTTTTTGTGGAATACACAGCCTGACACTCACTATTCTCCTTCTGAGCTACTTTATCACATATTAAAACAAGGAAACAACAAGGAATGCGTTAGCTGCTCAGAAGACAGAGGAAAGACTGTTATTGAAACCTTAATTCACATCTTAAACAAAACTCAAAACAGATTATAATATCAATACCTGAAGGTAAGTTCTAACATTTTCCACTGTTTATCCCTTGTAGTTCAGAAGATGCACTGAATTTTCTTCCAGAAATTATAGAATTGATTTTTCCCATCTGCTCTTTTTACACAAGTAACAGTAGCCATTCTATTTGCCTATATCCCAAAACAAATGAGTTAAAAGGGTGGGATCCCCTAGTTCTAAGAACCAGGGGAAATATAAACTCTTGGTACTCTGCAAGAAGTACTTGTCTGAATTTTATTTTAGCTGGACTATTCAAAAGGTAAAATTTTAAGGTTTACACATCAGAAACAGACTTTAGGCTCACCATTGTTTCCCAGCTCTCACACTTTTGTTTCAAAATTAGAAAACAAGCAAACAAGAGTGTCTGATTACATCATAGAAGACTAAGAAATAAGATGCATCTTTTAATCTACTTCTCTCAGTGTAATATTAAAATTCTTCCATAACATATTTTTTTTTTTTTTTTTTTTTTTTTCTGTTTGAGAGACTCATCAACTGCAGCTATAGAATTTGTCCTGCAAGTGCTGCTCCATATCTCTGCTTGGCAGGGCTTCTTCTAAACCATAACATAAGTGCTTAATTATATGTAAGGTTTAACTTAAAGCCTCATAATCATCCCCTGCCTTTTATCTATTAACAAAACTGGTTATCAGCTAAAAGTGATTTGATATCATTGATCCTGAGAATATCAGGCTGAGCACCATTAGGAATATCAATAAGCATATATAGAAAGAAGTCAACTCACCCAGCTGCAGATAGAGTCTCTAGCCATAGAGCACTACTTCTCAGGAAGTGACCATCATCCAAGAGTCATTCTCCTTTTGGAAGCTAGCCCTAGGAATGGGGAGGAGAGAACCCTGGGCTCATTTAAGGGCTAGCCTCCAGTCATGTGGGAAGCACAGGTGAATGGCTTGTACCTGTGATTCCTGAGCCAGCCAAACCCTCCTTCCCCTCCCCCCTCCTCCTCCTTCACCAGGTGCTCAATCATCAGTTCAGGCTGTGACATAACAGTTCCTCTACAGATGGTTTGGGTATCAAGGTTGAATTTGGAGATGAATACCTCCCTAAATCCTACTACTAGAGACAGAAGCTTCTGAAGCAACTCCTAGACTGAAAGGATCGTGATAACCAAATAGACCACATCTTTTCTGTAAGAGAATGTAGCCAGACAGGTACTTCTCTTGAATATTTGAGTCCTGGGCAACTGATGCTGCAGGAAATCATTTCCTTTGTAAAATACATTTTAAAAAATCAAATTATGTTTCTAGACTGATTATTTCTGTGTATTTGAAAGTGAAACAAGGAGAGAGAGATTTCTAGTTGAAGCCAGATTCTTATTCTCACAATTTATAATCTGATAATGTATTCAGGAAAATGACAAGGGGCATAAAAAGATGCTATGGGTGTGTTGTTGGCTTTTTTCTTTTTTTTTTTTTTTTTGTGATGCTTTTAGAAGGCAGATGCAAAACAGTGTTAATTTTCACCTACCTACATCTCACTCTGCCTCCCCAAAGCTTCTTTTTAATGCTTCAAAAGATTTTATTGGGTTATCTCAGTTTCTTTTTTACAAGTCCACTCCTCTATTGCACGATACAAGGATCTGGAGAGCAAGAAGTAACAAGGAATATGGCAGGATGCTGAGGTAAATAAATAAATTCTGACTTTTCATTGAGCATATGACATTAATCTTTGATGTTATGAGATTAATCTGTGCATGAAACAGAGAACCCACTGATTGATATTTCCCTGGAACAGATGCTACACATGCAAAGTACCAAAGAGAAGCAGTGTGCAAAACAAAGGCAATCTGGTACCTTTCCTGAAGGATTAAGACATAGTTTATGGTGTTTCTGAATGATTGGTCCAACCAATCCACATGCAGTAAATCATGTACATGCTAAGAATACATTCTCAACATAGTAACAAGATTGCTCGGCAGAGTTTTAGGTGTTTTGTTTGTTTTTATTTACAGAGTTTAAAATTCAGTCTCTTACCTGTAGCTATTTCCATAGAATTTAGTGACAAAATGCCCTGAGCCCATAGAGTCGTGGTATTTAGTTTGACAGTTCTGGTGGCTGGTATATCTGGTTTGACTACTGGAATTTTCTTAGGAAATCTGTTTTTAGTTTTGTCATTATAAGATGAGTGTCTGTTAAGCTAAGCAAGGTCTGTGTGCCTTAATTTCCCTGCACAATGGTAGGATATACTCTCTAGCATATTTAATCTGGAAAAGGGTTTTTGGCTGGTTGGTTGGGTTTTTTTAATTGCTTTGATCTATGTTTTGTTTGTTTGTTTTCTAGAAATGAATATAGCTTCATTTAATAAAACAAGCCCAATAAAACAAGTACAATGACTTCTCTTTTTGAGGCAGATATTCCCTGAGATGCACTATGGATCAAAGTTCCAGCTTAGTTACTGTATAATCAATAGATATCAAGATGTTATAATCACAATATAATTGTATAATTAATGGATATCAAGATGTTATAATCACAATATAATCAAGAGAGTTAGGTAAAGTAGACAATGATAACAAAAGAGAATAAGTGGGAGAGCTTACCCTTCAGCTGGGCTCACCACAAAACACCAAGAGAGGCAATCTCCAGAAGAGATCCTTCCCCACTGCTAGCCAGCTCTTCAATAGGTCTAGGAGGGGTGCAGCCAGGCTCCACCCCCTCTAGCAGCACAGGTGAAGGCAATTCACCTGTGCTCCTCTGGCTGACTCATGGCTCGCCTCAGGTGATCAATCAGAGGTTCAGGCCATGACTCAGCAGTTCCCATACAGTTACTTAGTGCATACTTGCCCAATTCAGACAGAATCAGACCTTCTAGAGTGAGACCCAGACCTATGCTGCATTGCAAGCAGTAACAACATAGCATGAGCTTATACACATTTTGAAGCTCCTCTCTAACTTAGGCAGGCAACGATGAGATCACTGTGGGAAGAAATCACTCCAGTCTGCCCAAAGCTAAGCACATGGTGCTGTCACAAAGTAGCTGGGACGTGTTTGACATTCAGCCCAGGCATGGGGCATAATAGCCTATTCCTAGATCTACAGCATAATCTTGAGACTAATATAAGATTGAGGGTAGAGCAAAATGTTTCCCTGACTTGTGCTGAGTGGGTCTCCACTGTAAGCAAAGCTGATCTGAGACTAAGGCTGAGACCGTGGGGGCCAGAGAATCAGAAACCGCAAAGACCATACAGTAGTTTGCACAGCCACATAGTGTAGGCTGCATACTCATTTGGAGAACAGTACAAGTATTTGCTATTTATACTTCAGCAGCAATTTTAAAATGTCCAGAAAGATTTTAACTCCATGGAACTGGTAACATGTGATCCTAGGAAATGGTTCAATTGTATTTAAAATCATAACTGCACAAGATGGAATTTTTAAAAGCCATGACATTGTGGGGGTAAAGCAATACAAGAAAGTATAGCTCAGTGTTATTTATGTGATTCTCTTTCCTTGCTCTTTCCAGAGGATTACAGTGCCAATCTGTAAAACACTATCAACTGCTCTGAAACTAGAATGCCTTAACAAGAGAAAATTAGTTAAGGAAAAATGTAGCCTTCAAAAGCAGGAGCAGGCAAAATAATTTCAAATCAAAAGTTCAATTTAATCTGAAAGGAAAACAAATCCATCAATGTCTATTCAATTTTCACTAAAGCCTAGAGGGACACTCAACTCAGTTTCAACTGTCCTTTCTCTCTTCCTCTCATTCTCTCTATCTTTTAAGCTCTCTTCTTGTTTTGTTTTGTTGTTTTTTCTCAACAGAAGGTTTACGTCGGGCCGTCTAATTTAATTTCCATTTCATATATTCGTGCATAGCTTAAAAATGGTTAAAATGTTCTAACAGATATTTAGTTGCCCAGAATTATCCTGGATTTTCTTGTATTTTTGTTGTTGTGGTGGTGACTTTTTGTCTTAAAACCCAGAATATTTGTGCACTCTGCTTAACACTTTACTTTTTAGTGGCAGTGATGATCTCACACTGATACTGTTCAAATGGAACATGGCCAACTGCACCATAGCAGGCTCTTCTTTGCAGTGGGAAACAGTAGAAATATATTCCTGTTACCCAAGTTGGGCATTACAGTACAAGCTGAACAATGTCTTGAAATAATAGCCTGAGAGAAATCACAGGAAAAGAGAAATGTGAGAAAGCAATTTTGGACTTTGCTTGCTATTATTCAACATACTACCCTAATAGCAGGGATCTGATAAAGAAAATTGAACATTGAATGAAGGCACTATCAGTAAGCTTAGGGAAAACCTGACTACATCTTGAGTGAATGTAAAGGAAGTAGTTTTATTGTTGGGGCTACCTTCCTTCTATCACCAGTTATTTTGAAATATGAAATACCTTCTCTTGATTATAACCTAGGTTTGATTTCATCTGATTTTGTTTCACATTATTGTGAGATTTCTAATTGCACAGAATCTCCTATCAAATGATATACATGCAATAGTTTCCATTCTCCATTTAATATCATTTCCTTATACATTAATTTCTTACTGTATGCTGCATTCACCTGAAGTCCCCAAGTAAAAAAATGTTCCATAGAGACACACGTGATATTTTGAAATATATAGGTTCAGGCAAGAACTGGACCTACATTTTGTCTTGGAGAGGTACTTTAACCAAAACTTTTCTGTAGTGGGTGGGAGCTTATTCTGTCCTTGAATCTTCCAATCTTTTTTTTTTTTTTTTTTCCTGTAAAATTAAGTAATCAGCCAAATGCTGACCATTTTTAAAAGATGAAAGATAAATCCTGGTCAGCTTTATTTGAAATTCTATCAAAAACTTATTTAAAGTGTCTCAGGCCAAATAGAATTCTAAGCACCTCAAAAAGGACAATTTTTCACATGCTTAATATTTAAAAAAAGAGTGAGAGGAGGGGTGGTTTTGCCTTTTTCATTCATATCAACTTATTTAAATACTTCTATATGCAGGGAAAAGAGCAACATTTTTAGTATTTCAAAAATTATTGGAAAGTCACCCTTAAGCAATTTGTGTTCTTAAGGGAGATGACTGATGAGTTTCCTGTTATTACCTGCTTCATGGCATATTTTCAGTCAGTGACTTGGTCTCACTTTCTCTTTTACAGAGTTTAGTGACACGTTGCTGTACATATTATTTGTAAGTTAGCTATAGAACTATGTAGCTCCAAGTCAGGTTTGAGAAGCATTTGCAATGGGGATTTCATCATATATTAAAGAATATCATATATTAAGGAATAATATCTTCACTATATTTTTTCTTGTATATTCCCAAGGACACTCTCAGCAAGTTGAATAATAAGCAAAAGCTCATTTTGAGTTTTGGATTGCTTACTTTCTCATGGCCAGTCAGAAACCATATCCCTCTTCCACGGACTCCATTACAATCCTGCAGCAGCTCTCTTGGTCAAGTCCATGGGGGTCCTATACCAGCATAAGGAAGAATGACTTAAAGACTTAATGTTTCTTGTAGACACATCTACATGTTGGGCTCACTCTTAGCTCACATTAAAACAGCAAAGCTTGACAATTAAAATGCAAACAATGTGGGTGAATGAATTTGCATCTTTTGCCTTCCTGACCCCTGCACTGAAGCAACCTAAGAGCTTGTATTTAATCAAAGAAGAACTCCCCGAGGAGCCAGTGTAACCTCTGGTACTTTTCATGCCAGCACGCTAATTAGGTATCACCTTCACTGTGGAACAAGTGGAATGCTTCATATTGTTGGGCTTTTACAGATCTTTCCCACAGGGCAAAAATTCTTTAGAACTCCTGTCCTAAATTGAGGCCTAACAACATCTAGAATTGTTTTACACAGATTTATCTTGTCATGTCTCATCCAACCTGTCACAGCAATACCTTTCATAAGGTTTTGAAACTGCACATCAGGCTGGCCACTAAGCCTTGGCATGATGACCTTGATGTAAAAGGGAAATGGAGAAGAAATAAAGAGAATGAATAGCATTGTTTCTGAGACATTTGAAGTTATGCTTTCAATTAGTTTGGATGGAAAAATACAGGAAGATGGCAAAAAACAAAATTTTGGGGGGCATTAAAAAAAAACTCATTATGCAATATTTTAAAATTATACCGGTTTTCACTCTAAAAGTGAATGTGAACATAAAGAAATTCCTTACAGTAAGGCTGAAACTGTGGGTTACCCCAATGTGATGCAGTATCTCACTGAGTGTCAGCTTGGAGAAAAGTCATTCTAGATTATCTCAAAATGCAAACCGATTTTGTTTCTAATAGGAAAATGAATAAAAAATTACTTATTTCCCTTTTCCATACCATTTAAATTCTAGGCTATATTACACTGATTAAATGTGTCTGATTTTGGAGGGGATTGCTCAGGCAAATGTTGGGACAGAAAGTAAATCCAGGTCTTTTGCAAAGGCAGCCATGAATATTTAATTATATATAAACAGTTCCTTAAAATCCTAAACTTTCTTGCTATAGAATTTTAAGAGATCTTCATTTTTGAATCAATCATTATAGTATGAGAACAGTATTACTTTGATCTATGGTGTACAGAGAAAAATGTACTCCTGATGAAAATTTCAAAGCTTAGAAAATTCAGAAAAATTAAACATTCACTTTCCAGGGAATCTGATTCGAATCTGGCCAACTGAGTCTGAAGCCTGAATTTGAGAAGATGTTCACAAAAAACATGATTCTCTCAGTATCCAGAAATTGAGAAAATTATGAAAATTTAATTAAACCAAGTCAGGACATTGATATTGTCACCGTATTTACATGGAATATATATACATACTGCAGTGTCTAATAGATTAAATGTGTATCCATATTGGTTGAACGCAGATGAAACAGGCATCCAAGTTTCCTGTAGGTTTTCCATTAAAATACGCCAATGTTATCTGCTCTGGACATTCCCAGTGGGTTAATTACTGCTGTTTGGATCATAATATAAAACCAGCAGCTAAAGAGCGCTCATGGTTGGCAGTGAAAATCAGACTTATTGAAATTATATGTATATATATATTTTTTTTACATTATGAGGCTCCATGGTACTCCATGGGATTTGTAGATCTGATACTTCGCACTTCTACTTTCCTCTGTGAGGTAAATTCCCATCTACTTTTTTTTCTATCTTATGTAGAAGACTCAGATTCAGTAAATTACTATACTCTCTCCTGCATAGCTAACTTTGTGTCCAGATTGCTTATCTTCTGAATCACGTGCCTTTGGCTTAGTCCTCATATTTTCCTCAATGCCACTAAGCATTCATCGCTTTCCAGTCAATTTTTGTTTGTATTTAATATGATTAATCATTTATTAATATTATGCCATCTAATTGATAGAGAAGAAGATTTAAAGTGTATTCAAAGTGAAATTTCACAGATTCTTCTACCAGGATGGACTGAATTTTTTAACAATTTCGAATAGCTGTTTGCTACTGATGTCTCTCTCACATATGCAGTTGCATGGGAGCTGCTGAATCATAGCTTGAAACTCTGATTGATCACCTGAGGTGAAGGCAATTCACCTGTGCCAGAAGGGGTGGAGCCTGGCTCCACTCTCCTAGACCCATTTAAGAGCTGATTACCAGTGAGAAAGGATCTCTTCTGGATATCCCTTCTCTGGAGTTTTGCAGTGAGCCCAGGATGTGGGCAAGCATTCTATCTATTCTCTTTTTGTTATTATAACCTGTTTAGCTGAAGCAATCTTGTTTATTTTATAATTATAGTATCTTTATATTCATTGATTATACAGTAGTGGAAAAAAAAATAAGGCATAACAAGCAATTGGTAGAATTATCTTATGAGTTGTTTTTATTACATTGAAGTGCAAGAAGTACTTTCTTTGAGGGAGTAATTATGCTAGATAATATAATTTAAGAGGAAATCCATAGTGAGTTAGAGATTTTCTTTAGGTTAATCCTCTGTTTGTGACAATTTATAGGAAACACATCTAAATGCACGAAGAAAACAGGAATGCCAGAAGCATCAGTACTTTCTTGACTCTTTCACTGATGTCTTGAATCTCTCTGCATTTCACATTGTATTTAACCAGAATTATGTTCATACCTTTCTGAGGTTATGCAGCCTCTTGACTCAAACTGAATTTGTTTAGATTAACTCCGATTGTCTTCTCCTGCCATTTCGCTTGTTAAATCTTAGGTAACAGACTCAGGCTTGTGCAAATTCCCTGACATATACTGGGAGCCTATATCAGACTTACCACTGCTCTAAGAATGAAAGCATGCTTTTTCCAAACTCCTTAATCAATAATGTTTTTGTCAATACTCAATATGCATGAAATAAATAGTGGAGGTAAATAGGAGGTATTCGTTATTAGCCCTTCTTGCTCAGATTTACACACAAATTCTAAATGTATGTCACATGGAAAACTCAAGAAAAAAGTCAGTTAATATTTAAAAAGTTGATCATTCCCTTTCTGTTTTATTGTCTTTATTTTAAAGGTTGAAGGGAGTGAATGAGTTCTTTTGAGAAGGTTGGGGAAGGCACAGGGATTTGGGGTTTATTTGGATTTTACATTGTTCAGTTAGTAGGTATTTATAAATGTCATTTCTGTCTATTGGCATTTTCTTCCCTCAGGCTGTTGAAAATGAATTGCAATTGTTTTAGATGCCATTCAGTTTAATGAGCGACTTTAGAAAAAAAAAAATTATCCCCCACACAATTACACATAGACATTTCTCTTTTGGATACAAAATTAAATACCTCCTTCTCTTGGTGCATAAGGATATTCATCATGAAAATAATCCAGTCAACCATTTGCTATCAGCTATAACCAGACAGCTCTGTTGGTGCAAGTGGCCCAAGAGTAACCTCTGTTGCCATTGGACAGAGCGGCCTAAAGAATTAGTTTCACAGCTGAGCGTAGCAGAAAATGATGGATGAATGGATACAACTAATAAAAGGCAAATTACCCAGTAAAGAAAAACACACAAAAAAGGCCATGACTGTTGTCAAAAAAACCTTTTTTTCCTCTTGTCTCCTGGAAAAGATTTATACTTCTAACTCTGATTTTTTTAAGACTGTATAGACCAGGCCAGCCCTACATACAATCTGTCCTCCTTCAGCTTCCCATCAGTGTAACAACCTACTCCATCCAATTTCTCTCCTAAGAAAACCTATGTCCTCAAAGCACCAGCAAAGCCACCCAAATTCTTCCCCTCCATATCAGGAAATCTCTCTCAAATCTCACACCTCTTTTCTTATCCCGGGTTGGAGTTCTATCTATTAATTATCTCAAAATTTCCCTAAACTTCTGGCCAAAGATCCCTGAAAAACACAGCAGATAAGTATATGAAGGCCTTCTTCTGATATCCTTCAATCCTAGTCCTTTTATTTACACACAAATCCTGATTTATTCATTGCTCACAGAGTCAATGGCAGCCTTGTATAGCAAGAAAGCCTAGTCTATTTGGGAGTGACTGTGTAATGAGAAATTTGTTCTCTTGCCTCATAGCTATTTGTTGTTAAACCGAGAAGGTAACTGTGGGTAAGACAGTGATGATAGTAGCTCAAACTTGTAGGTCTACGGTCACCATCAGTCTCTGTTTCAAAATATGTGATTATGGAGTAAAGGTGGAGAGGGCAGAAGGGGATGGAAGAGGGCAACAAGGAAAGAAATGTGAAAGGATGGGAGAAGGGAAGCAGTGCAATGGACAACAGAGAAAAGTCTTCTAAAAAGTAGCATCTGATCATCATCAGGATACTCATGTATACATCTATCATTGAGAAGAATGTAGTCTGTGGTGTGATCTACTAGAAAGTAGAACATACAAAATATGTAGCAGGAAATGGACTTTTAACACTGGATTGCCCCACATGCTCCTTATTACACTGCTGTACTTGTTAACGTAGACCAAAGTGACTATACCAAAGTTATATCATTTGTTCCCTGTCAAAGAACCAAAGAATATTATCATCCAGGTTCTCTGATTGAATCATGCAGAATTCAGTAGAAATCCTGTATGATGGTGGACATAATTGTATTCAAATTTATACAGAACACCATAATGCCTTTGAGTAAGAAATGTTAAGTTTTTCCTCCACCACACTTTTGTTTATGCATGTGTGTACAACCAATTGCTCAAGGCTCCAGGTTAATGATATGGTCTAGACTTCAAATAGTTCATTAGATCAGTATTCTATCTCATTACATGGATGGAATTCGCAGCATTCTCCAAAGCCCAATTTCATTTCTTTCACTTCTCAAATTAAACACTACCTTAAAGGTTCAGTTGATAGATGACTCCATTTTATTGAATGATGATCTTCAAGGCACATGTGGCAGTATATCTTTTCCTATTAGTAAAGATCATTAGCTACAGTATAATTGCCTCTCTATGACACATAATAGTTTCATCTATTTTTATCGTTCCTGTCCTGTAATTCAATTTCAAGATTATGGTTTAACAAATCAAGGGGTATGGGAAAAAATATATTTTAGCCATCATTTAAAGAAAAGGCAAGTTGCTGACAAGATACATAGGGTGGTGCTTTAAGATATATTTCTATTTGAATATTTTTGGCTAGAAGTAAATCATGACTTCTCCATTCTCTTCTACTTCTTAACAGAGGAAAATACTGAATCATACAAAAAAGGCTAGAATACACCTTCACTGCGTTTGGTGGCCTCTTTAAGGAAAGCACCTGTAACTTGCTTGGGCCTTTCTAAGCATTGAGGATAACCCTTGTTTCTGGGAAATCTCAAGATTATGAAACACTGTATAAGAAATGCCAACTTATGCTTGCCCAGAAGACATTTACTCCACAGAAGTTTTCTAAATACTCTCCAGATGACTTGAAGCTTGCGGGAGAAAAATCAAAATCCAATGCCCCAATAACATGATATAAGGAGAGAACTGGTAAAATGTAGAGCTGTGCTGTGGTCACTGGGCCAGTCTGTATCAAGTATATAAATATCTACATAGTGTAAAACAGCTTTTTGCACGAAGTTTCACATTCGTAAAATCATAGAATGGCTTAGGTTGGAGGGGACTTAAAACTCGTTTATTTCAGATCCTTCTGCCATGGGCTGGTTGCCACCCACCAGATCAGGCTGCCCAGGATCACATTCAACTTGGCCTTGAATGTCTCCAGGGATGGGACATCCAGACCATCTCTGGAGAACCTATTCCAGCGACTCACCATTCTCTGAGTAAAAAAATCTAACCTAAAGCTACCCTCTTTTATTTTAAAGCTGCCTTTTGTCCTGTCAAACTGTATATATGAAGTATTCACTGTATACTCACACATGCACATGTACAGAGTTAAACCAAGATCCACTCAACTCCATAAATTATCAGATAGTTCACCAGCAATAGTGTTTTCTCTGTAATTCCGATGATCAAATTTGGGCCATGTCTCTCACACCATCAACTTTTCTCACTCCTTAACAAGCAGACCATTAAAGTGTTTCTGTCTCTCTTACTTATTCAGTTTTATTGAATAATTACTCTTGGTTCCAAAAGCTGTAATGGATATTTCATCTCCTCTCCAGTGACCATTCACCAGAAAATATTAAATGTAATTAAGTACTGTGGAGAAAAAAAAAGAGAGGGAACAATGATATTCTTTATGTAGATGATATAAAATGAATTTTATATGAATATGAATTAATATAATTTAATACTAATTACCAGAGAGACATTAATGCTAATATACCTAAGTAAACCCTGGTAGGAGCAGCGACAAAATATTACCAGTTATCAATATTACTACCCAAAACCAAGTCATGTTTTTATTTGGGAGTAAAGTGGCAATAAATTTCTCATACCAGTACTGCCCAATTGAGCAGTTTCTTGAAAATGGGATGAAAGCTCACACAAATAGTTGAAGAATAACTAGGGTATTTGTTGAGTTCCTAAGTGTTGTATTATCAAGTTTGCCATTTCTTTACTGGCTAGATACATTTTTTGTCTTACAATCATGTTTTAGGAAGGTCCAACTTAAAGGAAGAGTGAATTGGTGGTAATATTCTTAGAAGTCTGAACAAAATCTTGGAAAGTTTTTTTTTTTTGTCTGACCTTTTTAAAGCTATTATTAGAGGCTTGTATAGTAAGACAATTAGGAATGCTAAAGTAACTAAGAAACTTTTACATTTCTATACATGCTGATCTTCATGTATGTGTGAAAAAGAATGATTAACGCTATCAGTATGGTAGAATTGGTCATAAAATTTGAACACAGTTCCTATACTTAGAATGGAGGCTGCTCCAAAAGTAATGCCTCCTATTTTATGAAGTTGGCCTATGATGTCAGAGGTGGATGTTGGTGCTATGGCAGTAGAAGTTGAACATTTCCCACAGTATTTCATTACATTTTGTTG
Organism: Lagopus muta; assembly: GCF_023343835.1. Classification (NCBI taxonomy): domain Eukaryota; kingdom Metazoa; phylum Chordata; class Aves; order Galliformes; family Phasianidae; genus Lagopus; species Lagopus muta. The sequence goes on along the minus strand of NC_064440.1, from coordinate 11,850,926 downwards.
CTGTGTGATGGATGGCAGCAGAGGGACAGCCTGACAAAGCAGCTTCTGATGTGGAAGTGTATATGAGTTGAAGGTGTGTCCATCCTTCATATGGAAAAACTTGCTCCCACTGACATTCATCAATGCTTGCTGAACATCTATGTAGACCAAACAGTGATGCTATCATGGTGAGGCAGTAGATGGTGCATTTCAGCAGTGGCAAAAGCAATGTGAAAACCAAGTCATATTCAAGACAGCCATGCACAGCTGGCCCATTTGCACAAACTGGCCAATGATGGTGACTGTGTTACAAAATAGTGTTTTGTAGATGGGAATTTGCTTTATTAAATAGTTTAATTGTAAGCTTTGTATCCGTAAGGTATATTTTACATTTTGCATACCATATAAGGTATCTGTATGGAAATAAATAGGAGGCATTACTTTCGGAGCAACCTAAATAATTTCCTACTGATTAATCTCTTCACTGTGCTGGAAACTTGGTCTCAGCAATGGATTTCACTCCATTCTGTAGACAGTATGGAGGTAGTTAATACCAAAGTTTTTTTTATGTCGTGATCTCTGGACAAGAAATTGCCTCAGTAATCTCAGAGGTTTATGTTCCAGAGCTCTGGAACAAGTAGTTTTGTGAGCTTCAGAATCCCAGGGCTTTCATCATTTTTAATTCTAAAGATATTTTCCAGGTATTTTGTCTGAGTCCTCCCTCAAGTCAGAGTTTAGGGTAGTCTGCTCAACAGTTAACTATGGAGATACCTATGGCAAGAATTCTATAGTCTTTCACAGATAATTGAAAAGTTTGAGGACTACTTCTCCTAACAGAACTAAAAAATATTTTGAAATATCAATTACCTCCATAAGGCAGAAGTGTCTTTTCTGCCTGAGACTGTACTACCTTAATCTCCCTTTAGGCTCTCAGTAGTATTCATCTATTTCTATCCAAGATTCCCAGGCAGTGTTAAATATTTTCTGTTATATCATTATTCTGTGCATGTGCAATAATTTTTTTTGAGGTTACATTAGACTTCCCATGCTTGAGTAGCTTCAGGTGATACAGTAAATCTAGTTACGCTTGTTCTAATAAATGGTAACAGATAATAGATCCTCAAGGCCAAACAATTTCAGATTTTAGCTGGTTCCCCACATTTGAAGGTTCTACCTTGTTAAAAAAGGACCACTGCTAACCACATGGTTAAAAATGAATTAAACTGAATTTGCACTTTGAGCAGGGATTAAATGAAAACTTAGAGGAATTTACATTTGAGAAGAGACAATAAAAAAAATTTGTGCATAATAAAATTGTCTGGGTTCTACAGCTTCACATTTACAACTGATCAATTTTTATATGGATAGATAATTGTAAGAAAGTATTCTTGTAGTTAAATGTAAGGTAGCCTTGGCAATATTGCTGAATGATATAAGCATGGATATTTTTCCATATTCAAATATTGAAATATTAAGGCAATCAGGTATCTGATATAAGTTAACTATGAGGCTATTGCCTGGAATAGGCTATCATAGAGTCCAGCTCTAGAACCTGGAAAGCACCTTGACACTCTCTGGTTCAGAGATTTGGTGAAACATAAACACCTGCGTGGTTTTTTTTTAGTATTCAAGGCACAAGATAAGAAACCAGTTTGGCAACAATCTGTTATAAATTGGCAGACCAAATTTAGCATTTAGTTGTGGAGCTGGTGGGAGTACATATTGCTGTGTTTGGAAGTTTGTTTGTCTTATTATATATAAAGCTTTAGTGTCAATCCTTAGCTTAGATGAGTGTGTTTTTTCTGGAGGTGGAGAACTGGTTATCTTCTATGGATGTGAGGTTTTGTGTGAATATATGGTCTGAGAAGTCCTTGAATCCTGCGTGTAAGTCCTTAATGATGGAGGAAGAGATTTTACTTCAGTCTGATATCTTCTCAATCCAGGAGCAATATTAATTAGGCACATTCTGAAGAAGGAAGGGATTTCTCGATTTTCATAGAAAAATAGGTTAAGGAGAAGAGGTCCCATTCAGAAGAAAAGCAATGGATATAAAATGGGTAGGATTAGAAACAAAGCAAGACAAAAACTAAATTGGTTGAAAACATTGAGAATGATTGCTGTCCTCAAAAGAGGAATCCACACAAATTCATTCATGTTTCTGCACGGTCTGAGGTCATTTATTTCATCTAAATTAAAGATCATGGAAGCCAGGACCTACGCTGGAGGCTCATCCTTACTTAGATCTTGTTTCTCAGTGTCCATACTTTTCTCTGTATTCGCCTCACAGTGATCCAAAAAAAAAATGGTAGATATGAAGGAAACAAGGTGTTTTCTTGCTGTTACCTCACAGTGTTGGTAACTTCCACCAGGTCAAAGACCAAATACTGTTACAGGGAACTGAAATTACATAGTTCAGTGTGGAAGAGACATTAAAAATACCAAAGCAGTGGAACAGTATCTCTAGGCCTGCCTAATCTGTGAGTCCTGATTTACTGATATTAACATCTGATATGTGTAAGACAGGAGATAAAACATCTCTATCAACCTGATTCTATGTGAATAACAGCTTCTGATTTTCACCTTTGAATTCACACTGAGATGGAAGACAAACTGCCTTGATGCAGAAAAATCAAGTGGTTACTGATTGATATTGCTTGGAGCAGTACTTACTCCCAATAGAACTAAAATATTTTGTCCATAACACCCAGTAGCAAATGATTGTGCACTGATATTTTTTTCCTCACTGCAGAGAAGCTTAAAGTTTTAGCAGTTTCCAGTAGTGTTATACTTTGTGGCTACAAGCTGCCTTTGATGGATTTATATAGTGCAGTATTTGCTGTATCTTGTGGTGTGCCTCCATCTCGGAGCTCTCACCAGAGTGAGCTAATGCTGCATTGAGAGTTGAACTGTGTGGCAGTGCTTGATTGAGAAATATTTCACCTAATTCATCAAACTCTCCTATGCACCCTTTATAAATTATCCTGTCTAACACACCAGTAAATGTGTTATCAAAAATGCAATGCTTATTACTGTCAATTCCAAATAACCAACACCAAAATTCAGACCTGAGCCTGTGGGGATTAGATTTTTTAAAAAAAGATGATTGTACACAAAAATGCCTGCACAAAACTCAAGTAGGTTTTTCCTAGGAGAACGAAGTCAATGAGAACTTTGCTTTGAATGGAAGTGAAGATGGAAGAGGAAGAGAGAAAAAGACCTTTGCTTATTGGAAACTTAAAGAAGGAAGATAAAACACTTTACAATGTAAAGTCCTTAATGTGATATACTAGAAAACTAATGATGATGTAAAGTGAGTCATAATCATTGGTGAATATTCAGCTGATAAGTTTTCAAGTATGTTGAAAGAGTAGAACAGTTGCCTTTTTTACCCCACACTAATCTGAATACATCATTTATCAAGAGCACACTTTTCCCTTTATTTGGGTAATGCATCAAAAAATTAGGAATGTCTCTGGCAACTCAGGCCTGTAATCCAGATAGTCCAGTATGTAAGTAATGATCAGGAGTGACCCAAAGGAAGATGAGTGTTTTTTTTACTTCACAATTACTGTGAAGTAAGGTTGCATGGGATGCTGTCAAAATAACTTGCCTTAAACTTGTACTATAAGCACTGTAATTTGGGTTTTTAGCAATTTTAAACTGATGTTGGCATTAACTATAAATTTAATACATTGAAATATAAGATAATAGGGATCTTCAAAAAATTGCTTGCTTTTCTTTACCCCTTCCACTCATTCCTTTGAGAATCTTGATTTATATACACTTTCGTTCTTTCATATGCTTTTTCAATTTAAGTCTCAAATTCATTCCCAAAAGACAAAGTTAATTAACCAAAAATGAAGAAGAAAAAAACCCAATCCTTTATTTCTGCTCATTTTCTACATTAGAGAGCAGAGTTCTACATCATCTCTCTATTCATCTTTTATTTATTTGGATATTTTTGATAAAATTAATTGGGAGTTCATTAAAATATCTGTTAATACCTAGGGGGAAGAAAGGCTTTTGTTTAGTATACAAATGTGCTGATACAATATGTCAGGATCAACACGACCCTTAATTTGAGGGATTATTTGAGGAAAATTAGCTCTGTGCACCCATTTAAGTCTAATTTTATACTACTGAAGAGATGATCCAACAACTGAAAGGAAGAAAAAATATCTAAGAACCATAACACAAAAGAACATATTTTACGTTTTTTCTGTATTTACTCTCTTTGTTTGACACCCTTTGAATCATAAAAAATGTCATGTGAGGAGACAGTACACAGGTAAACTCCATTTAATAGTATGAAGCATCTAAATGCATTTAATAGATGATGAAGAATGAAATCAGTGTCTTTTCTGTAATCTAACTCAATTAAAGGTCATTATAATCTGCTTGTTTCTGCTTTTATAATCTCTTATCTGCTGTTTTTTCTAGGATCTGGGAGTCCTCGTTATGAGTCACATATCAAATGTAAGTTAAATAATACTGAGAACTTGTAAAAATGAACACCAGTGTTGAAAATGAGCAAAATTCTGTATAACTGGTTGTTAGGTAATTAGAGCTCCTGATGAGCTGTTCAGCATTAAACATCATTAATGAAATGACTTTCCAAAATTTTCTTCAATTTCATTTCAAATGCATAAATTTTGAAATAAAAATGAAATTCTATAATTTATGTAATGCTTTTCCAGTTCTTCCTAGGTATTTTCAGTACTCTTGAGCTTGGACTGAACAGTAACTAGCATAATAGACAAGTAGATTTGGAAGATATTTGCAGGAGATGTGCTGGCTATATCAGAGCCAGAGAAACCATACATAAAATAACCTTGACAAATATTTGTTCACTTCCTCAAAAAAATCTTGCTTTGCTAAGGTCTGCAACTTCCTCGCGTAATCTAGTCCTTCACATCTACTTCCTTGTCATCAAAATGGTGCAACCTACAACTGATGTTTCCTGTTCCAACTGAAGCTGTATTTGAGTTGAGTGCAGGTTTCTCAACTCATTTTCAATCTCACTGAAAGCCAGCAAAATTGAACTGGTGCCTGTTCATATTGCTCCTTCCCCTTCATGATATTATTGTTTTTTGTTGCTTGTTTCTGTGCTTGAAGAGCAAGACAGCAGAAGGGCAGCCGGTGCAAATGGTAGGAGCTGGTTTATACGCATGTATGGGTCCACACTGAAATAAGGAGCTTCTAGGATGAGGAAGAATTGATCCAGCCTTGCATATACTGCTGATTTTTGTTTTTTTCAAGCAGACGTAAACGACTTGCATGCACTCTAAGGTAATGCTGCCATTACAGTGTCAGAATAGCACAGGGAGTGGGAAGTTGATGTATCATCAGGTGGTAGCTTAACTACATAGTAAGCATTGCCCTATGATATTTGTATTGTGGCAGCACTGAAGGACTTCTTTCAGAATGTTTTCCAGGAGAAAGCCTTAAAGTGTTTTATAAATAGTAGCTATAAATAGTGCCTCACAGGTTGGAGGTGCTGCTGCTTTGTCTATCAAATAAAGAAGCCCACAACATGTGGTTGTACCTCATCTTGTTAAGCGAGTAGACCATAGGAGAGACAGTGACAAAGTAAAGACAAGTGGCTGCTCACTTTGCACTCACTCTTCCTTCTGAAACAAAGGAGCTGGTGATTTTTCTCCAGAGTAGAAGAGACAAGTACTGTTCTGCTCTGCTTGGGTGATTGAAATAAGTGTTGCTTTGGTCTGATCTTCACACAGCATGAGAAATGGAAAACTATGGTAATTTCCTGCCTCATAATTCTGGGTATGATGAACCAGTAAGGAAGTCCTAAGAAATTGCTTCTCTGAAGTAATACTTTTAGTTTTTATTATTCACCTATCACGTAATTTTGGTGTGTGTACTTAATTCTCACCTAAGGGTAGCATAGAAATAGCAGTAAACAAATCAGCTTGGGAGTCCTTATCCCTTCACACATTCTGGTCCTGAAAACTGGAGTTGCTCATTGGGTTGAAGATTTTTGTTTGAGAGCAAGCACACCATAATTCTAAATCAGAGCAGGTCAATCCATCTTAAGGACATTTCTTCATTCCCTCAATCCTAACTCAACTATAATTACTAATGTTGTCAAATACTAAGTTCTCTAAATAAATCTGAAGAGTTTATACCAAGTCACATGCATTTCAAGAACATTTCATGTACCCCTCTAAGATTCATCCATATAGATCTGAACTTTATAAATGCAAGTATATGAATCCATTTAATTATTTCACACAGGCTCAGAAGAAACTGACTTGTTTTAATTTGTTTCAATCTCTTCATGGAGAGAAAGTACATTGGAAATTAGGGGACAATCTGAATGACAGGTTAGGAGACCCAGTGATTTTGTAGTGCAATGGTGCCTGATAATGCAGGTTTTCAAGTCAAGTGCCAGGTCTCCAGCAATCTCTCTGCTTGAATCCAGACACATCATTTGATCTATCTGCAACTTTATCTTTTGCATTAAAACATGAGTAGTATTCCCTTTATCTGTGTTGTCATTTTAAGTAAAAAGTCTTTGAGGCAAACAAGTTGCATTTCATTTGCACAGCTCCTTGCTCAGCTTAGAAGTATGATCAAAAAACATCAACTATTTTAACCTCTTTTACACTTGTTCTGTATAAAAGTTCAGTAACTAATAAATAACTGATAAATGTCTCTATTACTCCTACTTTAGACTTTGAAATAAAGCTATATTACCTCATCACCATATCTGCAATACAGCAGCAGAAAATTTCAGTGGAAAAGTGTAAGCTTCACCAGTGATACCATGAGCATGTGCTCATATTCTAACACTACAAACAATGTACAGGTTAGACATGCAAAGATGAGAAGGCTGGAAGTATTGTATTCTCTAAAAGCCCATAAAAATGTGGCAAGAAGTTTCAGGAGAGGAAATACGGAGTGGATATGAGAATAAGAGCAGAAATATCTCCCTAAAACGACCTCATTATAAAAGCTCGTAACATATTTGCTAAACTCCTGCTGAGATGACATTAAACAAAAGATCCTTTACAACTGAAAGATATTAAAAGATACAAAATAGTAATTCCACATGCCCTTTTCAACATCAGCTGAAACAAATATAATATATTCCTTTTGTAAATACTACACTTCATGCTATTCATTTCAATGACTGTTTCATACTTGCCTATCTTTCACCTTGATAATGTAATTATAGCAGTACAAGGTATTCCACATAGGTGCCAAGATGCAATTTAACTGTCTACAAGTTTGCTACTTAGACTGTATCTTGTGCTTGACCCAAGTTCTGTATAGTTATTAATAGTTATCCTATGGGAAGTCTCACTGATATATTTACTAAGTTCTCTCTACCCCTATCCTCATAATGAAAGGAAGGGAAAAATGATTATTCCACTCAGAGCATAATCTAAACGAACTACAAGGATTAAAAATTAGTATGGATCATTAGGAAAATGAAATTATGTTATTAAGTGCTATGACTGTATTTCACTGGAAGTTATGAAAAAATCCCAGAAGTGGGGCTGGAGTTCATACATTTTGGAAAACATAAAATGATCCGGATTGGTGAAGAGTAGATTTTCCAGAACTTCCTTAAAACAGAATCCATTCCTATCACTGAATTATTTAACTTCTTATGCTTTTCTTGACTGCAGGTTTTTGTTTGTGCCATTTTGCCAGGAGGATGCAGTAGTTTGGCACATTGCCTACGATCAGTAGTAACAGAACAAGTATATCATGATGCCACCTTTCCCTGGCCAAGGCAGCTGGATTTAATTTTCTGTGTTTATACACATTGACCACCATGTACTTCCAGCCTCTGTAGATTCTAAAATAAATTAAGAAAAATAGCATTAAAAAAAAAGTGAGAAAATGTGTGACAAAACTGCACAGTTTTCACATATCTCTCCAAATATGATTCTCCCTGAGAACAAAATGAGTCATGGAAACTGGATATGTACAAGCATCAAATAGTGAAAAACTGTATCTTTGTACTATCTTTAAATACCAAGTCTTTAAGTTACAAAACCACAGGGATATGTTCAATCTGATATCCTCATTAATCATTTGTATTACAGCAGCCTTTAGAGCTCCCAGCCAAAACAGAAGCTCTATAGATCTCACACTGTATACATACTATGTGAGCAAACCTCCTTCCAAAGGATTTCCAGTCTAAAAGATCTAGCAGGCAAATTATGAAAGGAGAATGGAATGCACAGTAAAATTATATCTGCTACAAGACAGAACGATATACCCCACTGAATCCATTTCTGTTTGTTTGATCAAGAAAAAATGAAAAATTGCCTCTGATCACAATCACTGGAAATTGGTGAACGGTGGGACTTCTGTCTATACATTCCTGTAGACTTCTATAACCAAGAACAAGCACTGCTTTAGCGATTTAAAATAGGAATCTGAACACCAGTCACAGAGTTGGACTCTGGAGCCTGTTTCTCCTACACTGTGCCCAGAATAATATCTTAGTTTTCATATATCTTCAAACAGCTACAATTAGTGTATGTGTACATATATATATATATATATTCCCAGCCAACCCATTTGATATATATATTCAAATGAAAACCCATTTCCACTTCAACCCACATGCTCTGATTTACATGTTTTTTACACTTCTCTCACGCAATCACACATGCAAGCAAAAGATCAGATGTAGAAGTACTATTCTAAGTTTAATGCTACTCTTGAAGAGTCCCTATCTAGTCTCCATTATCATCAAACCACTGCTTATAAAGAATAAGAGAATACTAAATAAATATTAAAATTGTCTTGTCATAAGGGTCTTACTCACTCTTAGGATAGATCTATTTGAGAACGGATGTGTTGATTCAAAACTTAAAGTTTGATACCAGTTCAACTATTATCATTAGTACTTACTAAAGCCATGAGAATAAAATAGGCAAATGCTGGAATTCTCATAGAACAATAACACAGTCAGCCCCTTCACTTCCATAGAATCTTTTGAGTACTACATTCTGGTTTACACTAAAGCTATTTCTATAATTACATTCCAGACAATAGAACAACACTTTTCTTTTTCTCTGCTGAACTCCTGATCCACTGTCTTTATTGTGTTTCCTTTCATAAATAATTTTATGGTCAAATAGTCATCTGAAATTTAAATAAAATGAAATCATGGCTTCTTTTCACCATTAGCCAAAGATAACATAATAGCATTATGACAGGTGAAGGTTAACATTTCTAGTGGCAACTTTTATTTAAACCATCTCAAAGCAAGATGGCATGCATAATTGCTTTGCACCAATAGAGGAAATAATTCCCATTAATCCTGTAGTGAAGGTCGTAGAAACATTACACAGGCTCTGAACAGCTGCAGAATGAAGACAGAAGAGAATGACTGAGTCATTTAATTTATTCACCCTTAGCTACTAGTTCAACCTCAGAAAACTATTCATCTAGACAATACAGAATTATTTCAGTTATAATACACAAGCAAATGGGAGTTCATTTGGAGGAAATAAAAATGAGGTTCACCTTTATTGAGAATTAGAAATGTCTTTAACTGATTTTGAAAAAAGAAAAAAGAAAAAAAAGCAATAGCTAATTTAGACCCAGTCCTATGATAAACAAGACTTCACATTCCAGCAACGTACAAATGGAAGTTCTGATGCAGTGAGAATTGGGCAATCTATTTTTAATTATTTTTCATTTTTTTTCCATTATTAATATGTCCTTGTTTCATGCAATATTACCAGGAGACAATCTATTCTCATGGCATTTCTGGCCCAGTTTTTCAAGCCCAAGAGGATCTGTTAGTTTGAAGTTCAGTAATTAGATGAAGAAAATCAGAACTCTATCATTACTTTTCACTTTTTCATAATAGGTACAGAACTTGAACATGCACACTATGGAGTTTCTTATTAAGTAATGCAAAGATGTCCTTCAATTTTAAGGATCATGAAGTCACAGTTCACACCTAAAGCAAAAGATTTTCATAGAAAAGTAATCAGGACTATAACTCAAAAATTTTCTTCATGGCAGTATAATGGTGAGATGGTATGAATAGAAGGCGTGCAATATTAAAAAGGGATTTAGAAACACTCAATTCATTTGTATTTTTCAAGCATTTAGGTCAGAGAATTAATCAAGATGATCCATCTTCAAGAATGCTGAAGAATACAAATTGACGTGTCACACTCGGTCATTTAAGCAATAGTAGTGTTCATGGGAACCATCAGTCTCTGCTTTGTGAAGACATGTTGAAGCCACATCTTTCCAACTGTATTTTTGTTTCACCAATGCAAAGGAGAAAGCAAACAGGTAAAGGAAAGTCACAATTATCATTGCACATGCCACAAACCGTATTGTGTGAAGGTCAGTACCATGTAAGTAGATGACCCAATACTTGCTTTTATGTTGGATCCATGAAAACTGTAAATTCTATGTAAACAATTAGATCTCTTAATTATGCTCAGGGGCTTTTTTCTCTGTTTTCAGTTATTAAGAAATGCTCAGATTGCTTACGTATCCTTAGGTACCAAAGCAAAATCATATTCATTGAACATCGCAGCTAACTATAAGATAGAAATTACATTCATTGACAATACAGTAGTTGAAAAATGATGTATGCCTTGGTTTTATTCAGTCTTAGCTTTCTGGTGAGCTTTTGCCATGACTTCTCCCAGATATTCCACTGGCTTTTGGTACTTCTGCTAATTGTTTTCACTTTTGTGATAGAAGTGATGTAATGGATTAGTTACAGAAATAGGTAAGGAATTGTAAGACCTGAGAATAGTTCTCAGTTGATCTAGATGATGGTATCTGATTTACATGTGACAAAATTCTGTAAACTAAATGTGCTCTGATTTGAGTTACACCTACTTGTAACAGTTTTGTTGTTGATCCATGAACCTGGAGAATCACAGCTCTCAAAAAGACTTAGGTTAGAAGAGTTACTCGTGGTTTTTTTTCTCTCTGCTGCTCTTTTCAGGGCAAATTTGATGGCATATGGAGTCATAAAATGCAACTGTCTGAAGTATTGGGTACTAGTTGCACAAATACAGAAAAACATAATCATATACACATAATGCAATTTAAACCACTTATAAAAATCTTTTATTCTGAAAATAGCAAACTTGATCTGTGGTGTGTTTTCTTTTGCTTTTTTCCTTTTTTTTTTTTTTTTTTCAGGATAGCATGAATGAAACAGATCATTTTTTTCATAGGAGGTTAAATTGCCATGAAATATAAACCAGGCAATCTCTGAAAGTAGAAAAACTCAAATTATGGCTGGATAGCTTTTGAAGAAAGCAGGAGTTGTACTGAACCCTGTTCACTTCATTTGTTTACAGTATGAAGGAAATCAGGCAAAATAGCAGGCCAGACTGGAGTGTGGTGTAGCAAATTCAGCTGTGCATCTGTCCATTTGTATTTAGGATTCTGATAAATGAGAATAATTTCTGATAAATGAGTGCTTGGAGCTGCATCAGCAATGTAAACCAACAGATATGGATCACATCTCACTCACAAAAATATTTTATCATGCAAAAACAGGATAAAAACTTGGACATTTCTTTGATACAATAAGTTCAACACGAAGAACTTGGTTACAGAGATGTTCTAGGGAATATTTTTTATATATTTATGTGAATATAAAATTATAAAATGTTGTATAGTAATAAATGATTAAAACCAGTCCCAGACTGGGAAGAATTATTTATACTTACACAAAATGTGGAATGATAAGGCTTGTCCTTCTTTAGAGGAAAGAAAATAAATAAATAAAAATTATTATTATGTAATGCAAGTATTTTGGCTTAACCTTGTGAAAGAATTTGTCTGACATCCTTCAGCTGGTATAGTAAAGAATTGGTGAATAACTCCATGATTTAATAACAGACAAAGGAAATGCTTAGAGACCAAAGGAAAATGGTGAGCACTCTGAGAAGCACTTAGGAAACTTGTTTTGATACATACAAGAAGCAATCAAGGAACATATTTTATTTTCAGATATATAAGGAACTGATGAAAAGAAAAAGGGAACAAGATATCACCAAAATCCACTGGATATTTTGTAATTGTAGCTCTTTTTCTGTTATACACCTTGCATTTATCATGGTCCCAGCTACACTGTCTTTTAACAAAGAAGGCAGTGATCAATCTTTCACATGTTTTCAGAACAGTGCCAGTCTTACAGAGCTCTTTAGGCACCTTTGGCATTAGAGATTGATAGTAATAAAGTTGAACTTCACTGTATCTTGTAGATTAGCCATATTAAAGGCGTGTTGTAGGGCAAAACATGCATATTTATGCTGTATTTAACTTTCTATTAATAATAAATCTAGGTGAAATAGTTTTCTTATTAATATTGATTACTGTTCCAATTGAAAACTCAGATGTCAAGGTTTCCTTTCGCATGCTTAGTTATATTTAATAGTGCTGTTGATGCGTGAGAGCCTAACGAAGGTTAGCAGATGGTCTATTTAATATTGCTGTAGGATTTGAAGTACTTGCCAAAACAGATATACAAAAGGATTTGACAGCCCTGTAACTGAAAACCTTTAATTACATCTACTTCAACTCCTAGGGGCTTCTCTGAGGCTAACCTAACACCACAACTTCACCATAGGTCAGCGTGACAGGGAGAGGCTTTATGGAGCCAGGCAGTGAATGCTGGTAAAATTGCGGAACATTAATAAATTGGGCTTGGATTGTGTTTGGTGGAGGTGGTTTAGAAAAAGAAGCCTACAGAGAGGGAAGAAAATAAGTGATGGTGTTTTCTTGCCCTCTGAGAACAGTTTGCCCCTAGTCTAAAATACTGCCTCTTAAAGACTGTCATCCTGTGCTGAGTGGGTAGGTGGGGAGAAAGCATGTAACTGAAGTAGGACTTGAATCATACCTGATTTATAGCTGGGAGTTCACTTTAAAATGATGTGAACTTCAGTTTACCCTTAGAGATGGAAAAGTTAGAAGAAAGGTGGCTAAAATTTGCTGAAGTTGTAAAGCTCTTTATCTTTCAAAGGGAGCATAAATTTATTCAGGACAAAAGAATATACATAAAATGCAGAAGTCTACAATCCCATCGCATAGATAAGGCTGCTTCTTCATCTGCTAGGTTTCTGAAAACTCTTTCGAATTGTTGATCTGATCTTGACAGGAAAGAAGGAACTTTAAGAGAATTTCAATGACTTTCCTCTGTCTCTACATGGAAAATTTTCACCTGGTTTGCTGGGTCACATTCACACCAATATCAAAATGAAATAAAGCATAATTAGCCATCCCATTTTTATTTTTCTGAACTGATTTCTAGGCAATTGTTTAGAAATTCAATGAGTTACTTCAGAAAGGACAGTTTCCACTGCTGCTGCTGTTTCTGAAAGATCTGTTTGTAACAGAAGGCACTGGGTTTTTTTGGGCTGCAGTAGAAGATAATCTGTAGTGTTCATGCACAGTTCCAGGTATCAGTCCTTTTACTGCACAATATTTTCTAGGAAGAAAAACATAAGTGCATATTTGCAGAGATTAAGGCAGATTTTGAGACTCCTTGATAGTGGTTTGCCCTTATCCATAATACCTTGTGCTAGACCCACTCACAGAATCTATTTTCATGGAGAAGATGTAAACTAATAACAACAGCAGGAAGCGAAATTCTCTAAACCAACTTGCACAGCATGTTGGGACAGCAGAACAGGAGCGCCTGTGGACATCACCATTCATAAAGAAATGTAGTTCCTCCTGGCTGGCAACAAATTTTGCCAGTCCCCACAGCATCAACAGCCATAGATTTCGTGATTCAGTGAGGTGAGTAAGGCTATGAAACTTTCAAAAATCATGCACTACATGAACAAATTTCGAGGGTATGTATGGAAAAGTCCACTGAGGGCAGTCCTTTTTCTCCACAGCTGGCTTTTCCACGTATATGAAAAATAGTATTTAGATCATGTAAACCCAGCTGCATCTCATTATTCCAGATAATGCTGGAGCTGATATTTTTACTACTTCATGCATGAATCTGCATTTTTGGCTTCATCCAAACAGCAACTGAAAATGAATGGACACCAAACACTAGTCTCAAGGAGAGCGTACTGGCACTTGGCCCCAGCTACGCAAGCAAATGAAGCAGACATAAAGAAACAAGTTATAATTTACCGTAATCCTGATCCAGCAACTGTTCAAGTAACTGAAAAGATTCTCATTGGATTCAGCAGGCCTCAAGAGACAAACCCTAATCGGCATAGTAAAATACAGCAGCAATATAACATCTTAGGAAGAGATACAGTAGAATAATAGTAATACAGACTTGCCAAATTTGAAGGTAATGGGAAAAGAATCACTAATTATAAAGGCTGTGGAATCAGACAATTCTTTCATCACTGTATGTGGTTGAACCTGATAAGCAATAGCAAGATGGTGGGAATGTTTTGAAGCTAAATATATTTTTAATGTGATATGAATCTTCTTTGATGTAGACACTTTCATTAAATGTTCATCTGTTTAATTATTATTTATTTTGTACAGAACTTTGGGATTTACTAAGATGAAAGAGGCTATTGTTTGTTTATTACTTTCTAAGGGATGGTGCCAAGGATGACTCGTAAACTAGTCCATCAGTTGTAACATAAGACCTTAAGCCATTCTAATATAGTCAGTATTCTTGAAAAAATTAGCTTTGAAGAAAATGCTTATCCACAGAGGGTATTCCATAATTAGAGGAGGTACAAAGCAATGAATGTGCCAGCAAAGTCAATTAAACACTAATTACTATTGGATTCAGTTCTGCCATTCCATGATAAATTGCTAAAGTAAGAGTATCTTCTCCATGCAGAGGTGCCAAATTCACCCCTGCTGATCTTACAGATGTTTTTTCAACTACTCCTCTGATTCTATTTGAGATAAAAATGCAAAACTTTCCCTTGTTCTAGCCAGGAGTGCGAAAAGCTCATTAGCTGATATAATCTTTATGGGTAGTTTTCTTTGTGTGGTTACATGACAATCCCTTGCTTTTCACATTTCTGGGCTGCTAATGATTTCACACCCTCTTTTCTCAGGAGACAGATCTTCCTGCATTGCGTGGTTGACATATGGTTAGTGTCTGGCCCTTTGCTATCATTCAGGTGATGGAGAGCTTTGGAAACTTCTTGACTTCATATCAATCTCCACATGCTCCATCAGGAATTCTGCAAATGACTGTGATTCAGGTTTTTAAATGTTTCCAGGAAGTTCATTACTCATTGCCACTTTTCTCCTTACTTTTCAGTGTTAACAAGTTTCCGTATGCTGCTTCCATATGCTTTCATAAAATCAGAGGCAGGAACTTCTCCAAAAGGTCATTTACCTTTGCATTGGTTTTGTTTAGAAGTATATTCATCCAAAATGTAAATATGAAGTAAAAGACATTTGTTCCACTGGCTTCAATGCACTTTGGAGGGAACTCTGAGTCCAAATCCAAAGATTTTAAGATGTGAAAAGTCCTGTATGATCACATAGTCAAATCTCTACTTCAATTGAATCCCTTGGTTTTCGTTCATTAATCTTCCCTCTATTTGTATTAAAACCATAAATACCCAAATTTTTGATCTAATGGAAACTTTTCATTGATATTATTGCAAATTTCACGTTAATCTGTCTGTCAGACATCAGCATCTGCAGGCTTATTCATGACAATAATTAAAACTCATTCTAGACTTAGTAAAATTTCCTTAATCTGAAGTCAATCTGCCCAATGAATGCCACAAACCCCAGGAAAATATCCCAACTGGTGGCTCTATAGAGCAGGTACACAGAAGCATAAATGTCTTTAGAAATCAATCCTTCCTCCCCTAATCTCACTTCCTGTTGCTTGAATATAACATGAACGTAACAAGTATTCCTGGACACAACAATTGAACTCCATTCCTCTTCAGAGAGACTTGACTTTGTTACTCCATATACTTTCTTTCCCCTTTTCTGAAGTCTTTATTTTCCCCTGCTTCCCTTCTCAAAGAATGAGATGCTTCTTCAATGTGATGATTACAGACTAATGTAGTCAACCTTGCTTTCTTTTGCACATTTGGTTGAGGGAAAAAATCTTAATTTCTCCTATGCATTTGTATTTGAAGCACAAATCTTCAGTTAGGGCTCTAAACTGAGTCTGAGTCCAGCCACCCAAACAGAAGCATCTCACTTATTATTTATTTTAATAACTGTTGCTGCAGCATAGTAGAAATGATAACCCCATGGGATGAGTTATTTAACTTCGGTGTGACGTTAGTCACAAAGGAACATGTTTACACTGCACCCACAGGCATGACTCGGACCAATCCTCTACAACTCATAAGACAGAACATGAATGAACAGGGGTTTGTCTGCACTACCCTTCTTTCTGCTACCTGGAGAGATGTGTGTAAGTGGTATCTTGCACTTACTTCTCTTCTTGCTCCCATGCAGCACAAGCTGTAACCTTCACCGCTTAGGCTTTCCCAAAGGGACAGAAAAAGCTTAATTGGCAGCCACAGGTATTGAGGAAACTGTAATTTGAAATAGATGAATCCATGACTTTTTCAAATTGTAGAAATTCAGTCATATTTTGATAAGTTTCTTTCTCTTTGCATATTAGGAAATAACGCATGCATAGAAGAGAGATGAATGGCTCCTCTGAAAAACAGAAGCATATCTACATGGCTTCAGATATGCTGGGCACTTTCTGTTTTACAACAGATTATACCAGCTAGACCTCCCTGTTTATCTGCAGACAAATAGATGTCTGGAGATACATCAGGAGAGATGAAGTACAGTGAGCAAACTTTCTTCTCTCATCGCAGCTAGGCAGATCTATTGGCGTCTATTTTCTTGTAGAAATATGACGTGGATTGCTTTCTTCTGTATGTTTCTCTACTTATTCTGAGTCCATTTAGAAGAAAACATGAAAATGTGAAAGAAAATGACAAGACATGAATAGAGACAGAAAGACTTAAACATCAAGAACATTCAGCTTTCATGTTTTTGAAGGATTGAGAAGGGGAATGAGAACACTGTAGTTGTTCCTTAGGGGAAGGAGAGAGTTTCTTGAAAAACTGGGAAAAGAAAGGGAGAAGTAGCATTTGAAATCCAGAAAACAATGCATTCAAGTAAGAACTTCAAAACATCCACAGTTTGTGGAACACTTCCCACAGTCACAGTCAAGTGTATTAGATGTCAACTCAAACTGTTAACACATTATAAATAATTTAAATTGCTTATAATTCAAAACTGCTCATAAAGTGTTTGCTGCACTTTTAGTTTTAAGATTATAACATCAAACAAACACTGTAACCTCACATAACCTTTGATTCCTATATTGTTACTTTTTATGGCTGCAAAAACCTACACTAAATTTCCTAAAGTCATTAAAGAAAGGACAGAAACATGAACACTAATAGACTTTAAAACCTTGTTGTCACAAAATATATTGAAAGCTTTATATGAGAAGGAAACTCCTTTATAAACCAATCAGAGCCATTTAGTTTAAAATCCACTTAATAATAAATTAAAATAAACATTTAAAATAAACATTTTTATGCATTCTGAAAATGTTTACCTTTTATTTAACATGCATCAAAAACACTTTAAGCCCTTTCCAAAATATGTTCTGAGGTCTCTAAATAAAAAATAAAATTAAAAAAAAATATTTTAAGCTTCATTTTAAAAATCTGACAATATTTTCTTGATAAGGTGGAATTTTTACAAAATGTGGTTCAGAAATAGCAATTACCAAGTCATTTCAAAAAATGAAGTAAAAGGAATTCTCATTTTTAAATAATTCACTTAATTTATTTTTCACTCCTTCTGCTAGTGTATTAAACTATTTCTGCTGTCATAATGGGGCCTATTTAAAATGTGGGATGGCAAAGTGTATTTAAAATGTGTGATACTCTGCAAAAGAAGAAAATAAATTCAGCAAGGCGTTAGTTAAGCTATAAAGCTGTTGACCAAAGTAAGTCCTAACAGCTGCAGAGCTGAGCTCCAGGCCCCAATCTAAGTGTGTATCCTTTGCTTAACTGCTGGGAAAGCCACTCATTAAACTCCTCATTGAAATGAGCAATGTTATTTTTATCCCCATCATTCCAAAGTCACTAGGACTAGCCTAAACCTTCCTCAAAATTATTCCTTAATCCCTCCAGGGACATCTTTTGCCAAGGCCATTATGGCTTATTACTTGAACAAAAGCAAGCAAGTAAATAAAGCCAAATGGAAATTTCAAGACATTGCTTTTCTCATTCTGTTTCAAATTTGTTTCAAAAGGATTGTGGGAGATACGAAGTTATTAAAAACCATGATGTGGTTTACCACAAGGTTTTATCTGATGTTTGTCCCATTGCGTTTGATGACTATTTTTCACACCATCATCGTTTTTGATATGTGGTTAACCTCCAGCTTTTCCCAGTGCGTCTTAACCATGACTAAATCCTGTCATGTTTTCTCCTGAATCATTCCTAATCTCTGCTATCTTCTTCGTGCCCAACAGACACATCTCTTGTCTGCATCTTTCCTAGTGCTACTGCTGCAGCCTGCTCATCCGAAAACATCTCAGATTCTAGCCCTAAACACCTTCCATCACCAGCTACTTCAGAGTGCTAGTGATGAAAACCTTTTTCTTAGTTTTTTTCTCTTCCTCAAGTGCCACAATCTTTTTATGGGTCTCACCTCAACCCTCAAATATATACACACACTCTTTGACAAATTTCTCTAATTTCCAATATCCCGCGCAGCAAATTCACAACTGTTCCTTTTGAAAAATCGCAGCACAAATAATCAGATGTAAAAGCATAACTTCTTCCCCAAACTCAACTAGATACACAAGGGAATCAAGAGCTGTCACATGTACTGTCCAAGGGCTCCAAGTCCATTCACACTCAAACCTATTCTTTGTGTAATTTTTGGATAATGAGGGAAGAGAGCATCTAGAATAGATGATTCCTCTAACGCCACAACTAGAACCTTTAACTAAGCTGGTTTATAGAAGCGGAAAGCTGGAGGTCTCAGCCATGGTGCTATTCAAATAAATAGGAGCACCTCCACTGAATTCTCCCAGCACTGTCAGCAGCAAAAAGACTAAATTTTGGTATCGTTGGGACATATATCCATGCAATACATTAGGGGCAATCTGAGATAAAAAGTCCTCTGTAGTCTATTTAGTTATTCTTAGTCCTCAAAACTACAGTCAGATTCAAAGCCAAATAAAATCAGAGTGATATCTTTTTGAACAAGGAGACAGGGCTGGAGACTGCATGGAACTGCATGTTTTCTAAGATTTCAACACAAGGCTTGCCATTAAAAGTCAGTACTTAACACTACTTACTATAAGGAAGTAGTGATTTCTTGGATCCTTAGAATTGTAATACACATGAATTTAAAGTTTCAGAACTGCTTTATGAGGTATAATTTTACTGTCACTGAAACCAGATTTAAATTTTCCATTTATTTCAATAGAACAAAATTACACTTACTGTAAAAACTTCCTCATCTGTTGCATCAAAGTGGCATTTTATTTCATGTTAATGATAACAGCTACATTTTTTTAAAGAATTTCATCTTGCAATATTGCAGAAAAGGAAAAAAATAAAAATTAGAAGAAAGTACTGCAAGGTGTAGTGCAGAAGAGATGTATGACTTTTTATCAGAGTCCAGCTAACCTTTGAACATCTTTAAAAATCAAAGTGATCCTAGGGCTGAGAACTGCTCATAATAAAAGACTTAAGGTGCTCAATCTACTCATCCAAAAAAAAGATCAATAGAAACTTAATTACAACATAGAAGTGCCCTCATGGAGAGAAAATACCACGTACTAAAGGACTCAATCCATCATGGAAAAGCACAAGAATCATTGTCTTCAAGTTATTCCAAGTAAATTCTCTGTATAAAAGAAGGCTTCAATACAATATGCCGATTGACTTTGCCAGTTTCAAGAGCTTCACAACAGGAGTGAATACTTCCCAAAAACTGATGTGATGGGTAAACACAAGATATCAGTCTCAATAAAAAAACAAGTGGGGGAAAAAAAAAAAAAAAGAAAAGAAAAAGAAAAATGGGTTTCATTTTGCGAGAGTCTGAACATACTTAAAAACTGTGAGTTCCGGAATTTCTTCTCACCTATCCCACACTTCCAAAAAAGAGAAGAAAACAGGAAGATTGAGGAAAGAAGAAGGAAGAATATACTCATGGCATGAATATGTTTACCAGTTGAGGATCAAGGTTACCAACTGCAGTATTGAGCAGAAGTTGTATTTGTTTATTTAATTTAATTAGAAACACGTAAATTGTGGAGCTGAGTGAAGACATAGATTGGGTATTACTCTGCAATATAGATCAATATTTGTGGAGAAAAAGCTAATTAATTTTCTGTTTAGTATTTCTTCTAATTTTGTTCCATTATACTGTGTGTCACTGAATTGTGATTTTACATTACTGGAAAAAATTAAAAATAATCTAATATAAAACATCCATTTGGATACATCTACTGTTACTAAAGTGGTTCTGTCATGATTTTTAAAAATGATATTAAAAAATACTTGCACTTATTTGTTATTCTCCTGCTTTAGTAATACTGCCAGCTGTACTTTCCACTTCATGTGAATTCAGGTCTATTCCAATTTTCCACTTCCCTGCCTTTAATCCCAGTGTTACAAATGGAATCCCATGCTACACTAATATCTCTTACTTGTTGGCACAAAAGAGATCAATATTTCAGAACACCATATGTTTTATAGATCAACTGCCTTGTGCATAAGAATCCAATGGCATTTGAACCATTGCACAATATCTGTAAGTTACACAAGGCAATGATTGTGAAACCTGTCTTTGCACAACATATCACATCCTAAGTTGTCTGTACTCATCTGTGAAAGGTTTTAGTCTTTCTACAAAACTTCACTAAGTTATTCAAATCTCAGATCTCCTCTGATCATAAACTAGTCTCTGTGGCCTCTGGGCGTGATAGAGTCTTTAATAATGTGCATGTGCTGCCCTTCACAGGCAGTCAAAGATCTCAGACAACTTTCAGAAAGATTTCATAGCAGTTCAGCAGAACTTTGCTGAACGTTAGCACTTGCACAAGTAGAGTTGAAGTGAGTGGCTAAGAGATAGACAGCTGGCAGGTGTTTGATCACCAGGTGAGTTTTGCCAGCACTTCAAACAGATTCAACTGACAGTAGAGATTCAGAGCCATTCTTACAATGAGCTACTGAACCTCCTCGGACCTTGGGGGAAAGCAGTCAATAATTTGTATTATTGATCATTTGTATGTATGCTAACTAATGCTGCATGGATCCTCACTCATGGCACTGAAGATAACACCATATTTTGTGGAACTATTTTGATTTTGACAGGTTTGTGACGGAACCCAAGCAAGGCTCAGGAGTTCAAAATTAAAACTCCAGATGGGGTTCCTTGGAAGTGACATTATTTTCTGCTTTTTGGGATTTTTTTCTGTTTGCTAAAATCCTTTGAGCTCCCCAAAAATGCACCTGCTGACCTGCTTCATGGCTGACAACTTAATGGCTTCCAAAGACCATGCAGACTGCTCCAAAGAACTGACTCACTTCTCTTTCCTAAAATTTTGTGGTATTTGTTTTTACTTCAACAGAAAGAAGAACATGCCATAAAATTCCCCTCTTTTCCACTGAATGTAACAACCTCAGTCTGCACATGCTTACTCCAAGTACATCGGACACTTGGAGTGCTGACAAGGCAGACGTGAAGGCAGAAAAACTTTCTTAGGAACATTTCTTAGCTTTGTCTTTTGCTAACATAGAAGTAAATTAGTACAAGCCCTTGTATGTGGCACTGGTGAGGCCACACCTCAATTACTGTATTCAGTTTAGGGCTCCTCACTACAAGAAAGACACTGCAACCCTGAAGCGTGTCCAGTGAAGATTGATGAAGTTGTGAAGGGTCTGGAATAGAAATCTTACAGAGAACTGCTGAGAGAACTGGGGTTGTTCAGCCAGGAGAAGAGGCTCAGAGAAGACATTATCAATTTCTACAATTGAAAAAACCTCCTGAAAAGAGGTTTGGCAAGGTGTGGGTTGGCCTGTTGTCTCTGGTAGCAGGGATAGGACAAGAGGGAACGGCCTTAACTTACACCAGGGGTGGCTCAAGCTGGATATTAGGAAAAGCTTCATCTCTGAAGCAGTGGTTGGGTGCTGGAACTGGCTGCCCAGGGAGGTCATGGAGTCACAGTCCCTGGGATCATTCAAGAACTGCAAAGATGTGGCCCTGAAGGACATGGTTTAGTGGGCATAGTGGAGATGGGTAAGTGGCTGGACTGGATCTTAGAGGTGTTGTCCAACCTTAATGATTGTATGATTCTACATCTGAACTGGATTTGAAAAAAAATCCAAAATGAAACACCACTGAAAAACACTTCACTCACTAGAGAAAAGAGTAGAGAGATAGAGAACAAGCATATATATTAGACATTAACACATCACGGACATTCAGAAGAATGAATAGAATAGAGGTGAAGTAAGACTAAATTTAAAAACAAACAAACAAACAAAATAACATTTTATTTCTTCCAAATAATTTTAAACAAAGGAAATAGACAAGGTATGAAATCTGAACCAAGATTGAAACTTGAGTAGTAGCTTCCACTCCATCAATAAAAATATTCCACAGGTAGTATTGTATCTCCATGGTCCTGCTTATGTAAAATTAGTTTAAATAGCTGCCTGAGGCCTGGGAGAAGACTCTGAGCTTGTAATCTGGAATCATAGAATCATAGAATCACCAAGGTTGGAAAAGACCTAAAAGATCATCCAGTCCAACCGTTCACCTATTCCCAATAGCTCCCACAATTTTTAGCAATGGATTTTAGCAATGTTGTATTTCTTCACCATATTATTGTAAAACTGTATAATGAGTAGTTTTCCTCTGAGGAAATGGCCAAAATAGTAGTACTTTGAGGGAAGCACTTTAAACACTACTAAAATATTATTATCATTACATTTTAACAACAAGTTGCAGAAAGACCCTACCAATGAGGTCAGCTGGAAACTGTACATGAGACTTTAAACTTTATATCCATCTACAATGAGTGCAAGCAGTGCACTTCTGCTCGAATAGACTTCAGTATAGTCTGTCCAGGTGAAGTTGTTTGACTTCAGCCTGGCATGCTTTTTTAAAACCCTTTCTACTGCTAAATGTGCAAATACATAAAAAGAGGACTTTAATCCAGGAATAAGAGACATTCTTCTCAAAAAGAATTTCTGTCTGTAATGAAAAGAAAATGGAAGCAAGATGTAAAGCCACTGGAAAAGTTTTAGTTATGTAAACAAATCCACTAACATTTCCCCCAAATAAACTGAGTACTTAAAAATATCTCCATCCTTTCTTCTTTTCCCTGAAATTATTGGTCTTGTTGGGTATTTTTATTTATTTATCTTAATGGCTGGCTGATCTAAGTATTACTGCAAATAGTGCATAATAATAGTAATTCCAAGCTCTCCCACTGTATGTTGTTTGTGTATGGAAGGGCATTTCATTTCATACATCATTTACAACTCCCTGCTATAATTCTAGGAAGTCAGAAAGCTCTTAAAATTTAATGAGGAAAAATTCTATGCTGTTATAACATGTAAAATTGGGATATAGCAAGCAGTTACATTCAGATTTTCCCTTAACACTTGTTTCATTTTCTTTCCACTAGACCAATAAGAATCGATCTACTCATAAGTTAATTAAGCTGAATAGGAAAGAAATCATTTATGTGAATCATTTCCAACATCCTAATCCATTTGCTTATACATTTTTCCTCTAAGATGCTCTCAGCCACTATAATCCATAAACAAGTTGCACATGGAAGTGGTAATTTTTTTTACCTCTTTAACAGAGTGATCCTTTAAAGGAGCCCTGCAATATTTCTCTGTCCTAGAGATTAAATTGTCAGTCCCACTGAAGAAGCATGCCCTTTTCTACGTGATGCCTTGCCTAGCAGCACTGCACTCTGAGTACATAAATGCTGGGTTATTACATTGGCATAAATTAGTTAATTTATCCTAAAGTGGTCTGCATCCATATGCAATGTCTTTTTTAATTATTCAGCATGTTTGCTCACAGTAATTAATCTTATTTGGAACAAACTTTCTTAAGTTTTAAATGGCTTCAAAAACCCTTTAGTATGCTTCCCTAAATAGGCAGGGATTAGAAAGGACTAAGGAATTAGTGTGTCAGTGAAATGCCTCTTCTTCAAGTGTGAAATTTTTGCTTCTGAACATCACAGAAAAGGTAAATATTTGAGGAATCCATCTTGGAATTTCTGGAGTTGAAAATGGTGAACCAAAAATCATGAACCAGAAATTGCATGCCAATATCTATTCATGAGGAATGGGGCAGTCAACAAATCTGATGGCATGCAGGTGTACAGAAATATACAACCTCCTTTTTAGGATGCAAATTTTAGTAATTAAAAGTAACATGGCACAGGGTGCTGGTTGACTACTGATGAGGTCATAGGCTGGCAGTGATTTCAGCTCCCTGCTTTATCACTGGTCCGACAAGTGCTTCTGGGAAAACCATTTCTCCTTCCCTATCTTTCAAAAAGAGCTAGCACTGACCTCCCTTAAGCACTTGGAGATCAATTGATG